>NC_062551.1:83628299-84253299 GCF_016906955.1 Phacochoerus africanus
CTTTAACATGTTTTATTGTGCCTATTATAGTTTAGAGTGGACTTGGGACCAAGTGAAAGGCTGGCATTTTTGGAAAGTGGTCCAAGGCAGTCCTACGAATTAATGAAATAAATAATGACACAGTTGCTGCTTCTCCGGTGTCTTTATCAAAATACAGGACTTGATTGGACTGGTGACAATCAAAGCATGATAAACAGAACCCCTATGACGCGTAAGTCAAGTTCTTATAGCTAAGTGACATGTTGCAGATAGCTTTTTTCGTATAGAAGGAAAAACTTTGGCAGAACGTAGAAATGTGTGCTTAGAGAAATTTAGGATGTTTTTATATAACCCATGCCAGACCAGTCCAAGTTTGGAGTTAGAAATAAATTAAAAGGAGTGGGGAAAAAGCTTTTTAAAGAGAGGGCAAAGAGGCTTTAAAGTTTTTTTGGCTAGGAGCAGTTTTTGCCTTTGCCTTTGCCTTTTTTGTTTGTTTTTGAGCAAGTTATCTGAAAAAGTTTAATATATGGAAGTGGGAGGAGCATTTTAGAAACCAGGTCAGAAAAACTAGGTGTGATTTAGAAGTGTGTCCTAATTGAAAAGTTTATATGTACTCTCCTGGGTAAAGCTCTGTTTGTAAGGTTACATGACTCTTACCTCTCCATGTATCCCTTAAGTGTACCTTATCAATTCATGATACACGACACAAGGGAGAAAATATCAAAAAATTATGACCCGCTCAGTTTGGCTTCACACTAAAGTCCTTTCCCTAGAAGCACCAAAGAATGGTTTATGGGAGGAAATACTTTTTTTCTGGTGTCAACTCATACCACCTCATGTGGGTAGCAGGGTCAAGTCTTGTGGCAAAGCTTTTTTCGAAAAACCCGTGAGTACCTGCCTACCATTTATCAGTTGCTTACAGTAATGCAACAAATACTGAATGAGCTTCTACAGTGTTTCAGGCACCAGGATTCATAATGCCTGCCTCTAATATAAATAATCACAAATAACTATATAATCATAGTTGTAATTAATGTACTGGGGAAGTGTACTACCTTCAGTAAACTATTTTCCAACTATTTTATAAAGTGAATTTTTATTTATGATTATCTTGGCTAGAGGGTGGCTTTGACTTTTGGGCTATTGGGCTGGGTACCAGTCAGTTCTGATTCCCTTTCCCTTCACTGCTCCAGGGTCAAGTGTTACAGGAAATTCTCCATCTCAGATTGGACTTGTAATGGGCTAGAGTCCATTGTTTCTCAGCGAGGCCCTTCTTTGTGTGGCGATACATTGCAGGACATTTGGCATCCTGCTCCCCAGGTAATAAATGCCAGTAGCACCACAGAATCTCTGATAACCTAAAAGGCACTTCCGTACATTTGTTTCCAAACACTTCTCCGGGGCTAGTATTGCCTTGGTTGAAAGCTATTGGGCTTTATTGTCAAGATTCTTGGAAGGAGCTATTGAACAAATTCCTTTGGGAGAAAGTAGGTGGAGATGGAGAAATGGAATTGGTCAACCCTTTAGGTGTCTGACTTGTGTGTTCTTGTTTTTTAAGTAGAGATTTTGAAACTGCTTTCAGCTCCATTCTGCTTTTTCTCCTATTGAGGGTAAAGAGAGGGAAGTAATTTGTTAGCTAACTTCCAGTTGACCATTTTGGGTTTCTGGTCCTGAGTGTATGGAACCAGAACTTAACTGTTCTGGTTTCTAAGCTTTATTGCTAGAAATTTTGGAGTTGTGTAGGGTGATAACATTTTTGGGTTCTAGAGTAGAACCCAAATTGTGCAGTCAATTAAACACAGACACATGCCTACCTTGTATAGCCTTGTAGCTTATATATTCTAATTTAGAATATAAACATTAAACAAGATAAATAAGTAAACTTTAGCATATAGCCTTAGTAACATGTGCTCAGGAGCAAATAGAAGTGTGCAGGATTGAAATTTTAAATGAGTTCATCAGGGGAGGCCACGCTGAAGTGAGATTTGATGTGAAAGAGAGCTATATTAATACCTGGGAGAAGAAAGAGTATCCCAGGTGGAGAGATCAGTGAATCCAAAGGCTCTGAGGCTGGAGTGTGTCCACCTGGCTTGAAGAACAGTATTTTGTGTTGTTTTGTTTTGTTTATAATGTATTAACTCATTTCACTCCATCCTGCTATCTCTGCTCTGTTGATGCAAACTGAGGGATAGAGAAGTTGAAAGCATTGTGGAGGTAGAGTTCTTAGAACTGACCATGTAGAGCCAAAGCATTTCCTTTCAGCATGAAGGAGCTTAGGAATTGCAAGACCTCTAGAATTTCACTTTCTCTTATACAGTTCCCTTTCCTTTCCTTTTTTAAAGTAGGAAAGTTTGTTTTACAAAGATCTCTACTTTCCCAGAGCTTCTGTTCTTAGTCTAAGATACAGACAGTGAACAAGGTAAATAAGTAAAGCATATAGTATTGCTAGTGATACATGCTCAGGTGAACAAGACAGTTAGGGATTGGATATAAGAATTTGGGAAGTCATGGCTTTGCGAATGCTGCTTATTTGAGAATATGAGGTCCGTTACCGGTTTTTCTCTATTGGCCAGTCACTGCCCTCTTCAGACCATTGTTTGGGTAAGGAAACTGAATGTGCATCTGAGTTCTAGAGTCACTCTGCGGGACATGGGAGGAGCTTTGGAAGTAGTCCGTGTAGCCCAAATGCTCCTGGACTGGATGTGAGAATTGCCCAAGGAGATTCTTGGCCCCATCCCAGAGCTGCTGATTCAGAACCTGGAGGGCAGATTTCAGGTGTGTAGCTGAGGAGATTAAGGTACAACCTGGTTAGTCCCCCCTGCCCTAGCTGGTCAGATAAGTGGGATCGGAAGCTAGGCATTCTCTCAGTCTAGGGAACTCTTTTCACCATGTTGTACTGCTGCCTTACTGTTGAGATCAAAAAGTTGTAAAGAAGAGTATGTTTAATTTTATCAAATGGCATTTTGTTCTCATTTGATCATTTTCTTGGGGTCCTACTGATATATTATATCCTTGGGTTTTAAATAGTACCTTAAGAAGAATTCTTTGTCAAGAAGGTGTGTTTTAGAGCCATTTGTAATTTCATTGGAAATTGAGAGAAATTGGTTAGCTAAGTTTGGTCTTCCAAAAAAGTGATCTTTATCATTTTTGGGTGAGTTCTTTCTCTTTGAAAGGTGGCTAATAAAAGTGCTGTGGATAAGGAGAAGAACTTTATCATTTATTGGGGAATTTATTAGTTTGATGCTTTAGTTGCTTTATTTGAAGAGCTCTGTCAGGAACCAAAGAAGAAATAAAGAAATATCAGCCACCTGGTTGTCGTTTTTCTGTCATGCCTCTTTTGGGTAGACAGCTGTCAGGTGGCTATTACAGTTGTCTCTCATAATCTGTTTGAGTTTTGTAGAAGATTCAATGACTCTTATTACTTTGGTCTCTTTTTTCCTACCCTTAGTGAGTTTTTTCCTGATCTTCTGGTTTGGAAGGATGGAACAGTAGGCTAAATATCTCTGAACCAGGGAGAGAGCCAGGCCTCTTTTCTTGATCTCTATCACTTTAGAGACAGAATGTGGGTTAGAGTGTCCTAAGTCTGTTGTCTGGTTGTAGCCCCTCCTAAGGGCTACATCAGGTTGGTGCTTTGGGTGATGTCTTTGAAATGGGTTCTTACTGAAAGGGAGAGCATGCCCTGATGTTCTAGAATCATTTCTATCAACAGAGTGAAGTAAGTAGAATGTTTCATTGATTATTATTTGTATTCAACTTTGTATTCAACTTGGACACTAACGGAACTTTTTTTTTTTTAATGGCTGCACCTACAGCATGTGGAAGGTCTTGGGCGAGGGACTGAATCTGAGCCACAGATCTGGCAACACCTAATCCTTTAACCTGCAGCACCTGGCTGGGGATCGAACCCATGCCTCTGCAGTGGCCTGAGCCAATGCAGTTAGATTCTTAACCCACTGTGCCACAGTGGGAACTCCACAAATGGAACTGATAAAAAGTTAAAAAACAAAAAAAACCCTATCTCTTCAGAGTGGTAGTTACGAACTAGTTGTTAGTAATTCCTCTCTCACTGTTGGCATATGATCAGTTTGTTTAGAACTGAAATGAAAGAATTGTTTTCTATCTCTTGTAAAGTAGAGAAATGGAATGTGATTCTCAGGTTGTGAATGATAAGAAACATAGGCTAAGTGGGTCTGATTTCCTGGATCAGGTGTTGGTATATCCAATGAGAGATTTTTACTTTCCTATCATTCCTTAAGCTTCAGGAAATCATTAGAGATATCTGGTGAGGCCAAGCAGGAGGCTAAAAATCTCTTATTGTCCTGGGTAACAAACAATGGGGAAACAACTGTTTAAATGAAGGGGGAAAAAAAAAGGAATTTTCTTATTTTAGGAGGGTCTGGGAATAGAACTAAACAAGCAGGTGTCTGGGAGAACCTCATTTGGGGTAGAACTCCTTAACCAGTCTTCAAAGCCATGAAGTACTGGAGGAGTAAGAAAAGACAGGATGAGGATACAGATGTCAGAGTGGCTAGGGAGGGGGGGCACAGTGAGAATGGCTTATGCTGGTCAACTCATGTGTACCAGGGTGCAACGGGCTGTTGTCTTTAGGGAGGTCTACTCCTAGGCCTTCCTCAGAGCTGAGTGGGGCCACGTGGAGCTTGCAGGAAGCGGATAGTGGGTTGGTTGCAAGAGGCCTTAACTTTTATATTTGTCCCTGCTTGAAATGCTCCTTAATAAGGGAGGGTCCCAAACGGGAACTGGATCAACAGCTGCCGCCTGTCCCTGTAATCACAGGAAGCCTAGCCGGGTGCCTTTGTATGGGAGCTCCACAGCCAGACAATAGTTTGTGCTGGCGGGGCCATGTGGCGGCGAGTCACGTGACCTGGGGCTGTTTTCTGCCGGGGTCCTTACCCATCTGTTCTCTCGGCTCTTTCTGGGTTATCAGGCGCCAGTCCAAGTCCTCCCAGGCAGCCAGCTTCATGGCCAGAGATTACGAGCACTAACCTTCCTGGCAGGGGCGGTGTGGCTTCGAGTTTATGCAGATTAGCCATGTGTTTCTCACTTCAAGGCGTTCCACAGGAAAAGCCTTTTCCTGTGTTTGGCTCTCAGTGGGCGGTTCCCAGCTTACTGTACTGGGACTCAGCAAGCAGCAGGCGTGCACGAGAGGGATCACAGTACACTGGCCCCCTCCCATTCCACCTCCAGTGCTACGTCACCACAACACAACCACTCGGCTCTCATACTGTTGGTGTCATTCATTCGGTGCCAAGATTGCTTTAAAAAATTCCCTTGGCCCCAGTTCAAACAGGAGTACAGCTGGGATGTGTTAGATTTTAGGCAGTCTGCCCTCAATTTGAGATGAGTTATAAATAGCAGTGCCGACTTCCTTAACTACCGCTCTCTGAGGTAAAATGCAGGTTAATTACTGTGGGAATCAATTAGGGGGTTCTTTCGGTTAAAGAGCCAGGGATGCTTTTTTTATTGTTATTATTAAAAGTCATACAACAAATCTGGCCAGGAATAAATTGGAAGCACAAGGAGTAAGAAATAATATTTTATTGTCCAAAATCCAAGATTATGGCCCTAGGTTTCTAATGGCCTTAGCTAGTTGGCATTTAGGGTGATAGGACAAGTGATAGTCGGGACTTCTGCTTTCTGATGGACACGTTTTTTTGGCAGTCCGCCCATCCCTCTAGTTGTGTACTTGCTGGTTCTTGGGTGCTAAATCTGGCTCCTCAGGTTTGCATCCTGGTTACTTCCTTTCTGCATCTTTGGATTGGGACTGAAGCCTTGAGCTTTCCCCATTCGGACTTTAAAGAAGATTAACTTTCTCTTTTCTGGTGCCACTGTTATGTGGTGTGGTGCATTTTGGTGAACAGAATCTTTCACTTGCAAGTTGAAGTCCCTGGCCCTGTCTTCTCTGCTCTCTTCTCAATCAGTTGTGATCAGAAGTTGGAGGATTTGAAGTTTAGGGTGTTGTATCTCAGCAGCCTTTATGGTCTTTATGGCTTTTGGTGCAGTAGGAGTTTGTGAGGGATTCCATTAACCCTCTTGTCTGGAGGGGCTTTTGATGCCATTTGCTTAGAGCAGGGGAACTCTGTGCAAGTAGTTAGTCTGTAAGCTGTTTGTTCTGAATATATTCGGAGGAACCAACCTACTAGGCATCCTTGCTTTGATGCCCTTAGACTGCTTTTTTTTTTTTTTTTTTTGGTCTTTTTGCCATTTTCTTGGGCAGCTCTTGGGCTGCTCTCGTGGCATATGGAGGTTCCCAGGCTAGGGGTCTAATCGGAGCTGTAGCCACCAGCCTACGTCAGAGCAACAGCAACGTGGGATCCAAGCCGCATCTGCAACCTACACCACAGCTCACGGCAATGCCGGATCCTTAACCCACTGAGCAAGGGCAGGGATCGAACCCGCAACCTCATGATTCCTAGTCAGATTCGTTAACCACTGCGCCACGACGGTAACTCCATAGACTGCATCTTTTGATGCATTTCATTTGGCAGGCAGTTTTGTAACACGTCCGATGATCTGGAAAGGGGTAAGTGGTGAGTAGAGATGGGAGTTTTCTTATGGCTTTTTTCTCCTTTTTTAATTTTATTTTTTATGAACACAGGAGAGTGTGTAGCAGGGGGCCCGACTTTCCTGATCAGGGAGGCAGCATTTTCCTCTCAATTATGTGTCTTCGTGGCAGAGCCTTTGCTTTTGAAGTGTAATCACAGTAATCTACTCCTGTGGTTTCCCATTGAAAGGATTTCCTCTCCATCTTTTCCAGAGTGGAATCTCTGGCTCTTTGGTGTTTGGTGTGTCCCATTCCCTGCCCCTTTCTTGGTGCTTGCAGACTGCTGATGCTGGCTTTTCTATCTTGCATGTCGCAGGAATTTTTCTGGTCTGAAATTGCTACTTTCCATTAAAACAGATTAGTGAAGATATAAAGTCCCTTTTTTTGTTGTGAAAGATTGGAAGATGGCATTGTATATATAATGCATCTATAACTGCAAATGACAAATCTTTCACAGTGGTTTTCAGTGTCAGAAGTGTGAGTTAAGGTCCCTGCCCACCTCCCTTTCTGATAATGAGCAGATGTTCAACTTTGACATGAGACCAGAGTAATTTGAACTGAGAATATATTTTGATTCGCTAAGCTGTATATTCTGTTGATTATAACCCTTTGGTGAAAGGAAGGAGTCAGAAATCTGATGTCCAGGAAAGAGAAGTGTCCTAATTTCATTTTTAGAATAAGAATTTCCTTATCATTTATATTTAGTCTGCAAGGAATTTCTAAAGTTAATGGCCTGTGTTAAACAAACAAAAAAGTTAATGAAAGAATCCTTGAACCCTTTATTAACTAGTGGCATTGTAATTGAGCAGTTCTCTATGGGGAGTATAGGCTCCCTGATATGAGAAAGGAAAAAGTAACTTGCCTTTAGCTTTTTGTTTTTGAGCTCTGTGTTTGGGGTTGCCTGTGTGGTTTAATGACCTTTTTGGTTATAGGATGGCACATGAGATTCTTCTCAGAAGTGTGTGCTCATTCTTCCTTAGCTATTTGTTCTACCCTTCCCTCTTCCTTTTCAGTCCAGTTTCCATTTTTTTCCTGCCCTGGAAGTCATGACCTGGTTTAGGAATGCCCCTGGATCCTTGAATGATTCTGCATTGGCTACATTGTTTGACCTGAGCTTTCTCTCATAGTATCTCCTACTCACTTGATACATCTAAGTTAATGAGCCCTAATTCTATGCTTGGGGCCTTTGGAGGGACTTTGAAAATAAAGTACCTGATTCCTGACTTGCCAGGACAAGTAAGTGCTAAACCTATAATTCTGGCGGATTTTACAATAGGACATTTAGAAATATGCTAAAGAAGTGTCTTCAAAGTGGCTTCATGTGAAGGGTTTCTGCTTGTGGAAGCCATCATGGACAGAAGGCCAGAGCAGGGTACCATGGCCGTAGAGCTGGACATGTGGGAAGTTTGGCATGAAGCTGAAGAATGTGTAGAATCAGAGCGCACTGTGGCAGACTTTAGAGCCAGGCAGAAGCCCTATTTATTTTTATTGATAATGGCAACTATTCATTGGGCATTTAAGTACCAGGCACTTTATAACGTATGTTATATGCATCTTAGATAAAGAACTGATGTATTTGAGGTCAGGCAATGATAGAGTTTGGATTTGAACCCAAGTCTTTTGGTTTGCTGTGTTATTTGCTCTTTCTATTTGATACTGTACATGATGTAGTAGGTAGGAATTTTGGAGCTATTGTTGAGCAGGGAGAGGAGAAAATGATTCAAGTATTGCTTTAGAACTATGTGGTCCAGTATGATAACCACTAGCTACAAGTGGAGTTAATTAAAAGTAAATAAAAATCAGTTTTTCAGTCACACTAGCCATATTTCAAGTACTTAATAGTCACACAACACAGAAAATGTTATTGGGCCAATGTTTTTCTAGATCACTGGTTCTCAGCTAGTAATGTATATTAGAATCATCCAAGGATCTGAAGGGGCTTGGTTGGAGGGAGCTGAAGTCTTTCCAGACCCACTAAATTGGAATATAGGGAGAGGGCCCGGTATTTGTAAAGCTTCACAGAAAATTTCAATCTGTAGCCCTAGCTAATAGCTATTGACTGTTCTAGAAGTTCCATAGTAACCATGGTAATGACTGTCCCTCATGTGCTGTGGGAGACATAGACAGACTGAGATACCCAGAGTGGCCTGGACTCTGTTCGGTAAATGTACTCTCTTCACCGGGGGCCACATGGACAGCTGCAGTCTAGAATGAGATGAGGATCTTGTGGTTATATGTGGCGTGATGTGGCCACGTGAGCCTCTGAACTCTGTAGGAGAGAATGGTGATGTTTTGGCTCCATTGCCAGGTGTATCTAAGGACGACTGCATGCTGTTTATTACTCACTAGTCTGGTTATTGAATTTGAACTTCCTAAATAGTCCGTGTAGTTCCAAAGCTACCATTGGGAACATTATGGGAGTTTCTGATACAGAGGCAGGGCTTGGGCAAAAATTGTTTAGTTATGTTTGTTGGAAACAGCACTTGAAATAATATTAATATGTAGTAGGAGCTCCTGTTGTGGTGCAGTGGGATCAGTAGCATCTTGGGAGCACTGGGACGTGAGTTCAATCCCTGACAGGCACAGTGGGTTAAAGATTTGGCATTGCTGCAACTGCAGCTCAGATCTGATCCCTGGCCTGGAAGCTCCATATGCCTCAGGATGGCCAAAAATGAAAATAATGATAATATTAATATGTAGTGGTGATTTGGGACGCCATTTTACTATGATTCTTACAGTTTAGAAACTTGGAAGGTGTTCTCATCATTGTTACCTTTTAATCTGAGGTTTCAGCTGCAGCGTAAGAGAGAACTTTGCTTCTGCTTTTTTTCTGTTGATATTTCAGAATAGTCTCTGTGGCTTTTTATCTTATCCATTTTCCTCATGACAGCTCAACTTCCTCTATCATAAAACACTTAGGTAGTACTCTGCCAAAAAAAGAGAGAAATACGTACAGACAACCAATTGATTCCCCCCCCCCCCCCCCCCCCCCGATTTTGGAGGGATTTGTGTTCTTTTGTAAGGTTGTAGAATAACAGGAGCTCTCGCTATGGTGCAATGGGATTGGTGGCGTCTTGGGAGTACTGAGACCTGGGTTCAGTCCCCAGCCTGGCACAGTGGGTTAAGGATCCGGCATTGCCACAGCTTCAGCTTAGGTTGAGACTGTGGCTGAGATCTGATCCCTGGCCCAGGAGCTCCTTATGCTGTGGGGCAGCCAAAAATGGGGGGGGGGGGGATTATAGAATAATAGAACAGAACTGGAAGGGACCCTAGGTGTAATCTAGACCAGTGCTGCTTCAAGTGTGGTGATCCCTGGACCAGCAACATCAACATCACCTGGGAGTTGTTATAAATGCATATCCTGGACCCAACCCTGGACCTACAGAATCAGATTTTGGGGTGGGTTGCAGCAGTGTGTGTTTTATCAAGCCCTCCGGGTGATTTAGATATATTCTGAGGTTTGAGAACCACTGAATTCCTTAATTTGAAAGTTTATGATATTTGGGTCCAGAGTATTAATATCCGCTCCCCATCCCCAATTTAAGATTCAGTTTTCAAGTTTTATGTTTTCCAGGCCTACTTTGCAACTTGGGTGTATCTATTTAAGATGCCTAGAGACAGTCCCCTCTCCCCTCCACGCCACCAATAGATGTAGGTAGGCATTTCTGGCAGGGGAAAGTGTGCTGGGGCTCTGTCTTGTGTAGCTCTAATAGGCTACAAAGTTAGGTCAAAAAGTGATATGAATTGGTTGATCCTGTTGCACCACAAAGAGCTGAGTGATACGTTTGTAGCCAAAACCTATGAATGGAACTTTGAGCTTTCATTATTCTGTCTTTTTTTTTTTTTTTTTCCTTTCCTTTTTAGGACTGCACCCACGGCATATGGAGGTTCCCGGGCGAGGGGGTCAAATCGGAGCTACAGCTGCTGGCCTACGCCAGAGCCACAGCAACACAGAATCTGAGCCATGTTTGCAGCCTACACTACAGCTCATGGCAACGCTGGATCCTTAACCTGCTGAGCGAGGCCAGGTATCAAACCCGAAACCTCATGGTTCCTAGTCGGATTTGTTTCCCTTGTGCCACAACGGGAACTCCTCTATGTCTTAGATGTAAGTTCTACCCTCCTTGCACCCTCAAGCTCTTGAAAATTAAAGGAGGTGATCTTTCCAGTTGATTTGTACAAGGCTCTAAGTAAATTCAGAGTCACAGTTTCCTTAATGGCTGTAACGTAGCTATGTTACCCATTTGGAAGAAAAAACAAATTTAGGTGCTTGTGCTGTGGTGCAAGTGGGCTATGGATGTGCAAGGAAATAAAAGATTCCACTATTTAAGAATAAAAACATCTAGATGCTTGAGTATTTAAATTCTCAACCACAGTATTGAAGCATCATTTTTCATGTTCTTGAACAAGATCATGGCAGAGTATAGCAGCACCATCCCCTCCCAGCTAAAGTGCCTTTGTTCTGATTTCCCGCACCATAGAGTACATCTATTCGTTTTTCCATACTTGGCCTGTCCCGTGGATCTCAAGTAGTACCACACTTACAAAATAGTATATAGCTACAAGATGCTTTCACAAACTGGTGGTATTTCCATGTTACATATGACAAAATCAAGGTTCTGAGGAAAGGTTAAATGATTTGCCCAAGGGGTTACTGGGTCTGTACCATTACTTTTTCATAGTAACTGTTTCTCTTTGTAGCATATAGACCTATATGCTTAGGTTTGTGTTCACATTGGTCGGAGGCCATCACAGCTTCAGGTTAATAAAATGCTCTTTATTTTGTAGCCATCCAGTCCAATGGATCAGATGGGCAAGATGAGACCTCAGCCATATGGCGGGACAAACCCATACTCGCAACAACAGGGACCTCCATCAGGACCGCAACAAGGACATGGGTACCCAGGGCAGCCGTATGGGTCCCAGACCCCACAGCGGTACCCAATGACCATGCAGGGCCGAGCGCAGAATACCATGGGCGGCCTCTCTTATGCACAGCAGGTAGATGGTGACTCCAATTTCCTTAATCCTTGTTGTTGTCCAGGATCTCATCTTGAGCTGTAGAATCAGAATGTGTCTTTGGTTTCCAAACGTCTTGAAAGGAACATAGGCCAGCTGAATCTTAGTTACAGTATGCTACTTAAAAGGCCAAGTTGTGGGCACCATTGCATGTATGCTCAAGGAAAACTGCTCCCTGGCAGGCTCTGCTTATCTGTCTTATTCTGTGACCTGGCTGGCCTCCTTGTACTCACTGAATGGTAATCTCTGAAGGAAGTGGGAGGCAAGAAAGGCAATGACTGAGCACCAGTCCACTGCTACAAAGAAAAGTCATTCCTACCATGTGCCCTGGGACAGAAGGCTTGCATGTTTCTCAAGGCTTTCAACATATAGCTGTGTGGTTTAAAACAAATGTTTAGGGGTTAAGGATCTGACATTACCGCGAGCTGTGGTGTACGTCTCAGATGCGGCTTGGATTTGGTGTGGCTGTGGCGTAGGCCAGCAGCTGCAGCTCCAATTCAACCCCTAGCCTGGGAAATTCCATGTGCTGCAGGTGTGGCTGTTTAAAAAGAAAAATAAATAAAATAATGTGAATGTTTAGGAGTGGTGGCTCAATGGGTTAAGGACTCAGCATTGTCACTGCTGTGGCATGAGTTGTTCAATCCCTAGCCTGGGAACTTTTGCATGCCACAGGTGTGGCCAGAAAAAAAATGCATGTTTAGAAGGGACTAGGACGACTAGGTAGCAGAAAAGGAAAGATTGAGGAGTAAAGATGCTAACAGTGCTGTTACGAATGTTAAGATTTTCCTCCCCTCCTTGTCTGGCCATCCACAGCATTATCTTTTTATTATCATTTTTTGTTTTGACAGCACTTTCTACAATTTATCCTTGAGTGATAATCACACTAAAAATGGTGACGGATAAATATAAAAACCTAAGATTTTAAAGTATGCCCTTAAATACAGTCACTTTTTTTTTCAATGAGAAAATGGAAGAGAGTTGGGGTGGTTATTATTGGTCTTTTCTTTTCCCCCTACTTGCCAAACATATCCACAGTACCTAGAGTGGTTCCTGGTACAAGCAAGCAAGTAGGCTCTCAAATACTTTTTCAAGGAAGACTAAATGAAAAAGAGAAGCACGGTAGTTTAGTCTTTGGCATACCACCTAGATTACTAAACTCTAGGTTTTCAGGTGGATGAGGCAGGTTGCTGTTGACTATTTGTTGTGGCTAGGATACAGATTTCTAGCACTTATAAAGACAGAATAGGCTATGATAAAAAAAAGAGTAGGCTCATTGGTGAAAACAGCTGCTCTTGAACTAAGCTGTCCAAATATTAAATAGTGTAAATTTTCTGTGGATGAGTATAGTCCTCTTGTACTGGTAACCAACTGGTAACCCAACTTGGCTGTCCTTTCTGGCTCAGTTTAACAGGGTGGGTAGAAAACCCTAGGCCTTCTAAATGTGAGGCTTGGCTTGCCTGCTTTCTGTATTCATCAGGTAAAGCTATATCAGGACATAGCTTCTGATAAACTACCAGAAGTATCAGTGCTAAAAGTATCCTTTTCTTTCCTACAGATTCCTCCTTATGGCCAACAAGGCCCCAGCGGGTATGGTCAGCAGGGCCAGACTCCATATTACAACCAGCAAAGTCCTCACCCCCAGCAGCAGCAGCCACCCTACTCTCAGCAACCACCATCCCAGACCCCTCATGCTCAACCTTCATATCAGCAGCAGCCTCAGTCTCAGCCACCACAGCTCCAGTCATCTCAGCCTCCATATTCCCAGCAGCCATCCCAGCCTCCCCATCAGCAGTCCCCGACTCCATACCCCTCCCAGCAGTCCACCACCCAGCAGCATCCCCAGAGCCAGCCCCCCTACTCACAGCCGCAGGCACAGTCTCCTTACCAGCAGCAGCAACCTCAGCAGCCAGCATCCTCGACGCTCTCCCAGCAGGCTGCGTACCCTCAGCCCCAGACTCAGCAGTCTCAGCAAACTGCCTATTCCCAGCAGCGCTTCCCTCCACCACAGGTAAGATGCCCCTTCCTCTTGCCCTTCCCTGTGTGTGACCACAGACGGTTTGGGGGTTGGTGTCATAAGAACTTTGCCATCCAGATTGGTACTCTAATGTGCACTTAAAAACCAATTAAAATCTGGGTAAACATGCTAACTGGATTGATTGAACTAATAAAGGCATAACTGCATAGAAACCTGTAGCTCTCCTTATTGATAAAGTAGGGCAATGGAAAGTTGCATAGACTAATAAAGATAAGGGGGCTGATTTTTTTTTTTTTTTTAAACTTAGCATTCAGAACTTGAGCATCCAAGTGAAGTTGGGTTTTTGGGGTTTTTTTTGCTTTTTAGGGCCGCACCTGTGGCATATGGAGGTTCCCAGGCTAGGGGTCGAATTGGAGCTACAGCTGCTGGCCTACACCTCAGCCACAGCAATGCCAGATCCAAGCCACATCTGCAACCCACACCACAGCTCACAGCAACACCGGATCCTTAACCCACTGAGCGAGGCCAGGGATCGAACCCACAACCTCATGGTTCCTAGTCGGATTTGTTTCCACTGTGCCACAGTGGAAACCCCTGGTCTTTTTAAAAAACAGACACTTTGGGATGCTGTATTATACATTCATTCCAACTGCTGTTCATTCTGCTATTGCTCAAAATATTCTGGACCCCTTCATTTGAAATTGCCATCAGAGCTGACATTACATCCTTTAGAATATTCTCAGTGGTGGTAGCAAATCCTTTTATTTTTTTGAGACTGGATTTGATTTTGGGAAATATCAGATTTCTAAAATTCATTTATTGCCATGTCTATGAACAAGGTAGGTGATAAAGTCTAAAAATAACAATTTGGGCTTTATTCTTTAAAGAGCAAAAAGAGGAGAAATTACTGAGTGATGATAAGTCCACTAAAGATTTTGTTCATTGGTGGCATTGTTGGAATAATTTTCTCATCCCCAGGTGTGTCTTTAAAGGAAGCAATATTCTTTTTTTTTCTTTTTCTTTTTTTTTGGTCTTTTTTTGTCTTTTCAGGGCTGCACTCATGGCATATGGAGGTTCCCAGGCTAGGGGTCAAATCAGAGCTGTAGCTGCAGGCCTTTGCCATAGCCACAGCACTGCTGGATCTGAGGCGTGTCTGAGACCTACACCAGAGCTCATGGCAACATGGGATCCTTAACCCACTGAGCAAGGCCCGGGATTGAACTGAATCTTCATGGATACTAGTTGGGTTCATTAACCACTGAGCCCACGACGGGAACTCTCCCGGAAGCAATACTCATTTTAATGCACAGGTTCTAATGCGAGGATTTTTTTTTTAATTAATTAGGCTCATTCCTTGATAAATATAATTTGTAGTTAGCCAGACTTTAGCATTTATCCCCAAGGAACAGCTTTCTGTGGGTGGTGATAAATGGTTAGCAGTGCCATCAGAAAGGGTTTTACGTCCACTTTTGATGCTCTTAAGAGCCACAGTTTGTATTTTTCTGCTTTTGGATAATATTGTGTGTGATTGGGCAGTCATTCACACCCAGCTTCCCCTGTGTAAGAAAGTCCCATAGCTGTTTCACCGTGAAGCAAGCTTGCCTGGTTTATTAATACCAGACTCTCACAACTTTTGTTTTTCTTATTTTAGGAGTTATCTCAAGATTCATTTGGGTCTCAGGCATCCTCAGCCCCCTCAATGACCTCCAGTAAGGGAGGGCAAGAAGATATGAATCTGAGTCTTCAGTCAAGACCCTCAAGCTTGCCTGTGAGTATTTCTGTCACCTTCTAAAAGATGATGGGGGGAGGGGGAGTTCCTGCTGTGGCACAGTGGGATCCCAGGTGTCTTGGGAGCCCGGCCTGGCACAGTGGGTTAAGGATCCGGCATTGCTGCAGCTGTGGCTCACATTGCAGCTGCAGCTTGGATCTGACCCCTCATCCCTGGCCCAAGAACTCCATATGCCATGGGGCAGCTGATAGATAGATAGATAGATAGATACACACATACATACATACATACATACATAGATACTTAGATAGATACATAGATAGATAGATAAAAGATGAGGGCAGAGAGGAAAGCAAAGAAAACCAGTTTCTGATTGGATGTTTTGATTATATTCAGCTAAATGAATTCCTTGAATTCAGGCTCAAAAATCTGAAAGGAATTTATAGACCGCCCTTATTATGGTTTTGGTTTCCTGCCCAGGGAAGAATATGTTTGTGATCTCTAGAGATCTAGACACTGTTTAAAGTTTGTTTTAAATCTTGGGCTCTTAGGTGTGGGCTCAGGTGAAGGACAGAGAAGATGGAGATGGTAGAAGCACTGTCTGCCCTCCATCAAAGTTGAAAGAAGCCTCACTTTTTTTTTTGTTTTGGGTTTGTTTGTTTGTTTGTTTTTTGTTTGTTTGTTTTTGCCACTCCCTAAGCATGCAGAAGTTCTGGGGCCAGGGATCAAACCATGCCACAGCTTTGGCTTGAGCCATAGCAGTGACAACACAGGATCCGTAACCCACTGCTCCACCAAGGGAACTCCTTTGGGTTTTTAATCCTACTTTTGAGGGCTTAATTTTTTAGTGTTTGTCTTAGTGTTTCGCTAGAAGACGTGCTTTCAGCATGGATTGTCACATTGAGCATGGGTGGAATAAAAGTGGATGTTCTAGTTGTTGTTTTATGTGAATAGGTGCTTTTGTCTAGTATAATGCTTGGTGCCTAGACGCTCCCTCGCTTGATTAGTGTTTATAGAATGGACTGACTATCCTGAGAAAGGCGATATGGTCCGCTGATTAAGAGCTTAGGCTCTAGAGTCAGAGTTCCTGGGTCTGCATTTTAACTCTGCCACTAACTCTCTAGCCTTGGGCAAGTCACTTAACCTCTCCATACCTTAGTTTTTGCATCTAAAGTAAAACCGAAAGTGGAGAGATTAGCATTAAATAAATTAGTATGAGGAGAGAGTTCTGGTGTTTGTAGGCATCCCATGAATGTCAGCTGTTATCATCATCATCTTAGAGGGCATGAGGCTTGTACTTGATACTCAAAGGCAGTTAACACCAACTATTTAATAGTAAGATGGTTCTGGAGACATTTATCTTTAGTCTTAGGTCTGCCACTGCTTGTGGGCAAGTTACTCAGGCTGGGCACAGGAATAAAACGGGCTGCTCTGAAATCTAGTAAGACTATAGGTAGCAAATGCTTCATTACAAATCTGGCTTCAGTTAGGAAGTGGAAATTCAGCCACACATGCCCAGATAAGATTCTTTTGAAATTTTGATTCTACTTGGATTTGAAGCTTGTCTCTTTAGTTATTCTGACTTCAGAGAAAATGGTTTTTTGAATCTCTAAGGAATAGATAGGAGGCAGGAACTCACTTCATCATGAAGCCTCCATGGCTTCCCCTGAAGATCTGTGCACCATAACTTTAGTAGGGCAAGGTCTGTGGAGTCCCTCAGCACCTGTAATTCAGGCTTCCCAGGCTGTGGGATGAATAGCCATTGTCAGACGGGATTTCTGAGACTGTAGACTTTGTCAGCTGAGGAATTGGGGGAGGAAGTGTCTGAATAAGACTGTCACTCTTTGTTCCCTTCTCATTAATGTCTGTTGCAATCCTCTTCTGCATCCTGAACTTCATTGGAATGTGCTTTTTAACCTGATTCAGTCAGAAATATATAACTACTACCTCATCATATATGGTCTATGGGTAAATCTAGGTGAGGTACTGTTGTAGCAAGAAACCTAATTGGTATATTTCTTTCAATGCTCTAAGTTGCTCCTCATAGTAAGTTTCTACTTATTCCTAGTGACCTTTTGATAGAACTGTATTTGATAGTTTCAGTCCTGAGAAGCCTAGTGTATGTATATTTGCATGTCTTCTAAGGGCTTGAAAGTCTTACACTGTTCAATCCAAGAGCTAGATCTGATCTACTGAGGTGAAGATGCTGGTAGCCTCTTAGGCCCAGGGGAGGGTTGTTCCTGGGTAGTCTGTCACAAGGAACATTCTCAAATTCAGGCTTCTACTATAGATTCATCCAGATGGGTCATTTGCTCTGTAGTAGAAGCTCCATGTGGGAGGTGGGCTGGCTGGGTTATTGGCATCTTGTTTGTTGAATTGCTTTTTATTCCTCTGCTACTTGGACCAAGAAACAAAAGGTGGTTTATTCTTTGGAATTTTGGTTTGATGCTAGATTTGCCTAGCCAGGTTGGGTCACACAGCTGATGAAAAGAGTCAGGATTCCCTGCAAGGAGCCCTCTCCTGCCTTGCACTGCTGTGTTAAGGGAGCCCTAGGTTTGCCAGTGTATCCCTCCACTCAGCATATGTTTGTGTTTGACTCTGGAGCAGATGCTGTGCTGACTGGAGGGCAGCTCCTCCAGTTTTCACATCCCCCTTTACCCATTTAGCCCTAAAGGCATTTTGATTGAGACCCTTGATTTAAAGACTCAGCAAGGCTTCTGATCCTTATTATTACAAAAATTAGATTTAGAGGAGTTTTTGCTCAGCTATTAATGCCAAACCATTTAGCTACTATTATCCTGATTATGTTAACCCTCTATTTAAAATCTCAGTTATTTTTCATTAATCTTAGAATAAAATCCAAAACCTTTAATATTACCAAAGCTATTCCCCCCTCCCGTTTCTGATTTAGTAGGTTTGGAGTGAGGCCTAAGAATGTGCGTTTCTAACAAATTCTTAATGCTACTGATGCTGTTAGACCAGGGGTGATACTTTGAAAGCCTCTGCTTCATCCTTTTTTGCTCTCTGCCTTCTCTCAGTTTCTTTTTTTTTTTCTCAGTTTCTATAAGACCACTTACCTTCCCTGCTTCCAGAAGCCCTTTGCACGCAGTCTTCCCTTTGCCTAATATACTTTTTCTCCTAACTTTTCCTGCTCATATTTCAGACTACATCAAGATCTTTTCTTCAGAAAACCCCTTTCTAATCAAACTTCAAAACTCAGCTTAGGAGTTCCCATTGTGGCTCAGCAGTTAGTGAATCCAACTAGCATCCATGAGGACGCAGATTTGATCCCCAGCCTCACTCAGTTGGTTAAGGATCTGGCGTTGCTGTGAGCTGTGGTATAGGTCACAGACATGGTTCATATCCTGTGTTGCTATGGCTGTGGCGTAGGCCATCTGCCACAACTCTGATTCGACCCCTAGCCTGGGAACCTCCATATGCCGAGGGTGCGCCCCTAAAAGAGGGGGAAAAAAAAAGACAAAAAACTCAGCTTAAGTGACTTCTGTGATGCCTTCACTGACTAAAGGCAGTTTTTATTTTATTTGCTTTTTTTTTAAGGATCACACCTGCAGCATGTGGAAATTCCCAGGCTAGGGGTTGAATCAGAGTGGTAGGTGCCGGCCTATACCACAGCAACGTAGGATCAGAGCTGAGTCTGTAACCTATACCACAGCTCACAGCATCATTGCTTCCTTAACCCACTGAGCAAGGCCAGGGATTGAACCCGAATCCTCATGGATTCTAGTTGGGTTCGTTTCTGCTGAGATACAGCAGGAACTCCTATTTTACTTTTTTAAAAGCCTACAATATTTAAGACACATGAAAAGGTATAAAGAATAATTAGATTTCTGGTACCCATCTTTTGAAACCAAACCTTGCTGACACAGGTAGAAGCACCTTATTTATATAGCCCTTTAGAATCACTTCCCTATCCTTGTACCTAGAGAGGCACAATCTTGCATCCGAGGTGTTTTCACTCCATGTTGCTAGAGCATTTTGTTGATACCTCTACCTAGTTGAGTCTTTTCCACTAGACAGAAAGCTCCTGGAGAATAGGCATTGTATTATTGACCTCTGTGCCCCTGACACCTATCACATGATGACCAAACCAGTGGTTGTCTACCTTTGCTGCATGTTAGAATTACCTGGGCAGCAAATAGTCTTTGAAACCAATGGCCAGGGTTCACAGAATTCTGATTTGTTTGATGTGGGGTGGGTTTGGGCTTTGGTACGGTTAGAAGCTGCCCAAGTTGATTGTGATTTACAGCCCCAATAGAGATCCACTAGTCCAAACTGTGTCAGGTTCCTTTCATTAATAATAGACTGTCTTAGCACTGATGCTTCTTGTCAATGCTTATCTCAAGTATAATTTCAGTCATTATTTAATGCAGGCTCAGTGAGGGCAGACTTGCTTTTGTCTTGTTCATTGCTGTCATACTCTGGCATGTACTAGGCTCCACCTCTTCGAACAAATAAACCGGAGCAGATTCATTGATTATCCACGAAGTGTATGGCTGACGGGACAGTTTGACCATGTTACCAGATTATTGTTTTCACTTGCCTTTAGAGCAAAGGGCACCACACATTGTTGTAGGACGACCCAAACTTCATTTTAGAGAATGGATTAGAGTTCCTACTGTGGCATAACAGGTTAAGGATCTGGCATTGTCTCAGTGACAGTGTGGGTTCTGTCCCCAGCGTGGTGCAGTGGGTTAAGGATCTATCGTTGCCACAGCTCTGCCCTAGGTCGCAGCTGTGGCTTGGATTTGATCCCTGGCCCAGGAACTTCGCTATGCCATGGGTGCAGATGAAAAAGAAAAATACAAATTTAAAAAAATTAGAGGTGTTCCTATTGTGTCTCAGTGGGTTAAGAGCCCGACATAGTGTCCCCAAGGATTCAGGTTCAACCCCTGGCCTTGGTCAGTGAGCTGAGGATCCGGGAATGCCACAAGTTGCAGAGTAGGTTGAGAATACAGCTTAGATCTGGTGTGGCTGTGGCATGGGCTCCAGCTGCAGCTTCGATTGGACCCCTAGCCTGGGAACTTCCATATGCAGCAGATGTGGCCCTAAAAAGAAAAAAAAAAAAATAGAGGGTGGGTTGATTTATCTGTGCTTACTGACAGGTGGTCTTAGGAAGAAATAGGGTTAGTATTTGTCATTATCTTGTAAAAAAATATCCACCATTTCACCTTATGTTGAGGTTCTTGTATGAGCAAATCTCTAGGCATGTTATTAAATCTTTAGTTTTCTTTATTTGGGAGCAAAAGCTGTAAGGGGCTCATCTGAAAATTGGTGTCTGACTTTTGATTATAGTCATTTTTGAGAGTGACTTGGAGTTGCATCTTGAAAAACTACTATTTAAATGATTCGTCCAAGTGTATGTGGTTTCCTTGGAGTAATGACTGCTGCCCAAACTTTTCTTACTAGGCACATTTGTAAATTTACATTTTAGTCTTGAAAGTGTACCTGGGATAGAGTTTCCATTTAGTGGTAGAAAATGGTTGTTGTATAGGATTGAAAGCCTTGACCTGGAGAGGTTAGCTAGATCACACTGCTTCTCAAACTTTAGCATGCATTAAGAATCATCTGGTGATTAATTAGTACACAGATTTCTTTTTTTTTCTTTGCTTTTTTTTAGGGCCACACCTGTAGCATATAGAAATTCCCAGGCTAGGGGTTGAATTAAAGCTGCAGCCACCAGCCTATGCCACAGTCTCAGCAACGTGGGATCTGAGCCACATCCACAGCTCATGGCAATGCTGAATCCTTAACCCACTGAGCAAGGCCATGAATCGAGCCCACATTCTCATGAATACTAGTTGGGTCTGTTACCACTGAGCCATAACAGCAATTCGCAGTATACAAATTTCTGGCCTCTGTCCAGGGAGATTTGATTCATTAGTTGTGAAGTAGGACCTAAGAACTTGCGTTTCTAAAAAGCTTTCTGGTGGTGCTGTAGTTCTAAAGACCACACTTGAATAACAATGAGCTTTGGTAGTCCTTAGAAAAAGGAAGGAAAAATTACTAGATTAGATAGCCACAGTAGCAACATTAGTGGTCGTGGTGACTTACACTATAGTTTGAATCTTGATGATCAAGGAGAGGGTTGCGGGTTGAAAATGGTTGAAGTAAAAGACTCTTAAGAGATGGACTGCCTGCAGCTGCGGCCCCCTGCAGTTTATTCCTGGGTTAGGGCAGCCCTTGAGTTGCCAGCACTACCTGAGCTCTCTGTTGTGTGGCACTCATCACTGGATCTCTTCTATAAGTTGGTCACCAAATTCTAGTCTACCTCAGTAATGGCTTTTTCTTTGTCTGTCTGTCTGTCTGTCTGTCTTTCTTTCTTTCTTTCTTTCTTTCTTTCTTTCTTTTTTTTTTTTTAAAGGCCACACCTGCAGCATGTGGAGGTTCCTAGGCTAGGGTTGAATTGGAGCTACAGCTGCCAGCTTACACCACAACCACAGCAACACCAGATCCAAGCTGCATCTAGGACCTACACCACAGCTCACAGCAACGCTGGATCCTTGGCCTACGCAAGGCCAGGGGGTCAAACCCGAAACCTCACGGTTCCTAGTCGGATTTGTTTCTGCTGTGCCACGACGGGAACTCCCGTAATGGCTTATGAATCCTGTCCTTCCTCATTGCCTTTCAGGCCCCCGTTATCTCTCACCTGGTGTTTTGCTACAGAGTCCTAACTGTTCTGTTTCTTTTCCCTCCAAGTCTATCCTCAACATAAACACAAAAGTGATCATCTTAAAAAAATCAAATTTGGAAAGTTACACTACTGCTTTGGGTTTTTTTGTTTGTTTGTTTTTTGTAGCTATTTCTTGGGCCGCTCCAGCGGCACTTGTCTTTTGTTGTTGTTGTTGTTGTTGTTGCTATTGTTGCTATTTCTTGGGCCGCTCCCGTGGCATATGGAGGTTCCCAGGCTAGGGGTCGAATCGGAGCTGTAGCCGCCGGCCTACGCCAGAGCCACAGCAACGCAGGATCCGAGCCGCGTCTGCAACCTACACCACAGCTCACGGCAACGCCGGATCGTTAACCCACTGAGCAAGGGCAGGGACCGAACCTGCAACCTCATGGTTCCTAGTCGGATTCGTTAACCACTGCGCCACAACGGGAACTCCCTGTTTTGTTTTTCAATGGTTACACCCACAGCATATGGAAGTTCCTGAGCCAGGAATTGAATCCAAGCCACACCTGGGAACTGTGCCCCAACTCCGACCATGCCAGATCCTTTAACCCACTGCGCTGGGCCAGGGATCGAACCTCCGCTTCTGCAGGGACCCAAGCCACTGCAATCAGATTCTTAACTCACTGCACCACAGCAGGAACTCCAAGCTACACTACCGCTTTAAAACTTCTGGCTACTCATTGCCTATAGATTCAGGCCCAGGGGTGACATGACAAGTTCCTTGTGATCTGGAGGATTGAGGGTATTTTAAGAAGAAAAAGAAAAAAAATATTCCCTGTCTCTGGAGTAAAACCTGGCACAGTTTGCTGTGTTGTTAGAAGGTGGATAGGCATGAGACAGAGGTTGAACTTTGATGACTTCTCAGGTAACCTGGATTCTTAAGTCAGTGGTTCTAAATATGGTTGCAACCCTCAAGAATCCTCCTTTGTTTCACTAGTAAAATGGACAGAAGAATGTACGCCTGTATGTTACAACAAGTGTTGTCAGAGTTTGGTGAGGTCAATGATGCATTTATGTCTAAATAATGGAAGACATCATGGCAGAAGTTTAGAATGAACTGGTTATGGGTGTATTGGGGTGGTTGGAAAGGAAAAGTACAGCCTGAGCAGAGGCTCAGTGGGGGTGGGATGCAGTATAGATGACAGTGGGTCAGGATCAGGCTTCCTGGGGTAGGGGGTAAGAGGAAGGAAAGGTAGATCACAGGGGCTGGAGCCCTTGTAGACTAAGTAAGCCATTTGGATCTGATCTTACAGGCCTGCAGATGTGTAATATAGGCAATAACATGATAAAATGAATGTTGTACAAAAAGGATCCATTGGTATATAGTATGGTTTGAAAAGAGGGATAGTCTGCAAGCAAGAGGATAAGTTAAACTGTTGAAATAATTGTACTGTTCAGTGGAGTTCTGCCTCTTTGTCTCATTTACATAGCTTCTTACCCCTAGTTGTGAGATGCAGAGTAAAGAATCTATAGAACTGAGAATAAGTGGCTTCTACTCGCCAGAAAATTTAAGTCTTGATTAACTGGAGGAGGGGGAAGGGAGAAAGAAATCTCATTGACAGAAATAGAAAGGTTAATAGGAAAACTCATTTTTGAGGAGAATTTAAGTTTCATATAAGTTTTAAGTTTCATTTAATGTCTAAAAACAAATGCATAGACGCTTGTTGGAGATAGGCTAAAACTTGGGTAAGAGTGAGTCTGAATAGAGTTTGAGAGTTGTCTGCATAGTGGTTAATAATTAAACCATGGAATGAAGTTAAACCATGGACTAGTTAAGCCTCACAGGCTATGCAACATGGAGAGAAGAGCCAAATGGAGCCCTGGACAATGCCTTTGGTCACTGAGCAGAAGTGCCCAACACGTAGGGGGGAGAGATAAGAAGAGGACCAGGATTATGTCATATATCTGGAAGATAAAGAAGGGACAGAGATGGTCTGCATAAAATTTATGTTTCAAGGAATATAAAGTTGGATGTGTCATGAAGTAGGTTATTGGGATCTTTCTGAGATAGGGAGAGGACCTGATTTCTGAAGGCCTGGGAGGAAGGAAATGAGCAAGCAAAGAAAAGGGATAAAGGTAAAGAGTGCTGTTGAAAAGCATGGAAGGAAGAGGCAGCTGAAATCAGCCTGAATTAATTCCTCAACTTCATCTCAAAACCCACATGTGTATAAACCATATAGATATATAATGATGAAGATTCTGGCAGAACATTAGCAGCGTACAAACAGGGACATCTTTCAGGAGTTGTGAGAGAAGGGAATCAAGGGCACTGAGTTAGCTTAAAAGGGGCACTATATCCATGAAAAAGTCTTAGAGGCTGCTGTTGAAGATCTGGACCATACTTGTTTGCTCTGGTTAGGTAGGAGCGGAAGTTCTTGATAATCAGGAATGAGGTGAACAGGAATAGGATTTTCAATGTCAAATTATCTAAAGATATTCTTTTATCACTTGGGTTTCCAAGCCCTTCTTTGGATTTCACTTAACGCCAAAGTAGCTATTAGCATTTATGCTTTACTGCTGTGATGTTCTCAAACTCTTGAGAGCTTGGGTTACAGTGATCTGGAAAGAGGAAATGGGAGGGAACTCTTATAGAATCTGAATCTTAGAGGGCAAGAGTGAGATCAGGAAAGGATCTACAGCCAAAACCAGTCCTCCTTGAAGGGCAGGAATTGATATGTACTGAGTTGAATAATCACTCCTATTTTACATAAGAAATCAAGAGTCAGAACTAGGATTTGAATCCAGTTTTCTCTGATGTCTCAGATGAAATATTTGCTTTAGCCTTCCGCTCAGCAGAGGAAAGACATGGAAAATGTGATTCTCTCTTAATGTTTAGCCAGAAGCTTCAACGCTTTATTTTAACATTGACTGGACTTGTCCTAAAAGAAAGAGTATATAGATGGATTTCCATTTCACTTTCGTCTCACCAGACTTCTCTGTGATGGAAACATAAGATGAGTTATGAACTGAGGGACAGGCAAGAGTGGGGGAAGAAAGATGGCCAAATCTATAGGTCAGGCCTTCTGAAGGAACTAACCAATTAGGGAATCACCTGCAACAGTGAAAAGTTGATGAGGAAGTTCCCACTGTGGCTCAGCAGTAACGAACCTGACTAGTATCCATGAAGATAGATGCGGGTTTGATCCCTGGCCTTGCTCAGTGGGTTGAGGATCTGGTTGTTGTTGCCAGCTGCAGCATAGGCCCCTGACACAGCTTGGGTCTAGCATTGCTATGGCTGTGGTTGTAGGCTGGAAGCTGTAGCTCCGATTGGACCTCTAGCCTGGAAGCTTCCATATGCCTCCAGTGTGGCCCTAAAAAAAAGTTGATGAGAGTGGTTCTTTGCTTCCCTTGTGTTGGATGGGAGCAAGCCTTGTTCTGTGCGCCCCCCCCCCCTTTTTTTTGTAAACAGTGTCCTGATTAATGCTAAAACTTTAACCAGTTAGATCCTTGATACCAAAAAATTGTGGTCCATCATCTAGCAACAACAAATATCACCTGGGATCTTGCTAGAAATGTAGATTCTTGGGCTCCACATCAGCTTTATTGAATCCAGTACTGTGTTTTTCCTTTTTTTTCTTTTTCTTTTTGGTCTTTTTGCCTTTTCTAGGGCCGCTCCCACGGCATATGGAGATTCTCAAGCTAGGAGTCTAATCGGAGCTGTAGCTGCTGGCCTATGCCAGAGCCACAGCAACATAGGATCCGAGCCACGTCTGCAACCTACACCACAAGCTCACGGCAACGCCAGATCCTTAACCCACTGAGCAAGGCCAGGGATCAAACCCACAACCTCATAGTTCCTAGTCGGATTTGTTAACCACTGAGCCATGACAGGAACTCCTGAATCCAGTACTGTTAACAAGATCTCCACATGATTCGTGTGTCTTACGGTTTAGAAGCAAGAAGGGGTTAGACCCTGAGATCTGAAAGGTAAAATTTTTCAAATGAACTATCATGCCAGAGACTTTGGAATACATTTTACCAACTGTGTCTAGTAAACCAGTTGGTTTGTGGGTGCTCTGGGGGCTCTGACTCCCCATGCTAAAGTCCAGACCCAATTGTGGAGCCACGCACAGCTCCCGGCATACCTCTGCAACCTCATCTTATCTGCTCAGGTACCTTAAGCTCCTCAAAACTCCTGGGTCTTGCTTAAAATGTGTGTGTCATGTCTGCTCCCCTGCCTTTTTAAATGCCCAGCAAACTTCTTCTTTCAAAACCTAGCTGTGAAATACCTCCTCTGGGCCTTCTTCCCCATTTTCTTCATGTTAGCCTAGCATTATGCTTGTACCTCTGCTTGAGCACGCTGGCCTGTGTCTGATGCCTATGTTAGGCAGATACTTAGCAAACCTTTGTTTTGTATCGCCTAGGGTCTTGCTACCTACCTGAGCCTAGGAGCCAGCTTTCTATCATCTAGGATCATTGGGGGGCACAGGGTGACAAATTCTTTAAAGGCTTAAAAAACTGGTGCATTTAAAAGATTTTAATTTTACACTGTTTGTGTTACCTTTTGTCACATTTCATGGTAAGAGGAGGCGGGGCCAACATTTTTTACCTAGGTTTTTGATGGCTTATTTTTAAAAGGCGAACAGAAATGCCGCTAGCATTCTGGTATCCAGAGAAGCTGGGCCATTCTGAGATTGGTGACCTGTTTTCTTTTATCTGTGTATCTGTGCTTGCTCCCCCTGAATTGTAACCCAGGTGCTCTCACAAAGTCTCAAAAAGGAAATCCCCACCCCCTCTGTCATATCTGCCCAGACTTTTCAGAGCAGCTTGTACCCTGTGCAAGTAGCCATCCCTTCTCTAAATCGCCAGTTCTCTGGCAGGGCTAGCCAATCTGCTTCTCCATCTTAGTCACACTGCTTCAGTCCTGATGCCTGCTGGAGCCTGTGCTGCTTACAGCAGATTACTGTATGCTTGTTCCTGGGCCTGTTTCCTGTTTCTATTCTAGTTGCTGGTGGCTCAGCTCTGCTTCCTGCCTGTGTGTCTCACACAGATTCCTCTTGCTGGAACCTTTTGCTTTTTTCAGAACAACTTCAGTCTGAAAACTAACCTCTAGGGTGATGGGTCCTGGGTTCTGTTAGCCTACTGAGGACTGGTGGGAAGTACCCTGCCCCAAAGCATGCCACTTGGATCTAAGCTTGTTTTTCAGTTTGTCCCCAGTCCTGCTACAGGAAGTGGGTGATTCGTTACTTCAGCCAGAAATTGGTATAAGAAGATAAGCTGGGATCTTTTTGGGGCAAAACTTGTCTTCACTCATTAGCTATGCAGGCCTGTCAGGACTATGGTGCCTTGGTTCTTTCCCACCTGGAGCATATAAGCTTACTTTTCTGCTGCTGAGGAAAGCAGTTGGTACCCTTTCTAGCCCAAGCCCAGAGACTATTTATTTGGGATTGGGCAGGTAATGCTATTATCCTCAGCAGGGCAAAAGTTTGCAGAGAATATATAGATGGAAAGGAAAAGCATGTGCTGATGCAGCCTTCCATCTGTGTGAGCAGTTCAAAACCCCCATCCCTGGCCCCCCTGAGCTTAAGAGTGGGAAGGAAAACATGCAAGAAGATTGTCCTGGACACATGTATGTGAAAGTTCTAGGCTTTCCCATCTTATCCATTTTCCCCAGAAGACTTTGACTTAGGGAATAAACTTTGTGAATGATTCTTTTCTTTCTCTGCTCTTTTGGGATCTTCTGATTATACTGTTTCAGATAGAGTGGTTCTAAGCTGAACCTAGGTCATACTAAACTCTAGGTGAATTTAATAGAGAAGGATTTAACATTGGAAATTAGGGGGATTGAAGGAACATGCTCTAGACTTGTCCTCCAGGTATTGGGATCTAGACCTAGATTTGACCTACCAGAGACACTCCAACTTTTAAGCCACTCTAAATCTGCTCTCCAGGGATTGGTGAACTGGATTCAAGAAGCCACAGCTGCTGCTACTGTAGCCAGCACCCAGTTAACTGAAAGAAAAAACCAAAATGTTCCTGCAGAAACAAGTCAGAGTCAGAAGTATGGTCTCTGCCATACTTTGATCTAATATTGAGTGTGATTCTAATTAGCAGAGCCCAACTTGTATCCAGAACCCATCTGCAAGGGATTCTGGGAAATGTAGGTTAAGCTTAAGCTTTTTAACTTCTGTAGTTGGGAAGAGTAGGATGGAGTCAGCATGAGCTTCTCCACACTGACATAAACACTGCTATTCTCCCCACCAATCTTTCCTCACTTTGCATAGCTGAAGAACCCAAGCCCCAGAAAAAGTGAAGGACTTGCCCAAGGTCATTCAGTAAAGGAGAACATTGGGTTCCCTGACTTCTAGCCCATTACTTTTATTATTAGGGCCAACTCCTATAAAAGATGAGCAAAAAGCTCCTTTAAGAGAAGGGGGAATGCCATATTCAGAAAACAGACTTTTTTCCCCCATATTTTCTCCTATTTGAAGAAAGGGAAGGGGGGGAGGTATGGAGAGATGGGTTGAGACTTACAGCAAAGGTAGTGATACAGTAGCTTCTGGATTTAGATCTGTTCCCCAGGAAGATGTTAGGAAGCATTTACTCTAGAAGGATAAAACCTCAAAAGCTAGAATTTCCTGAAATTCCTGAGTCAACATATAAATGAACTCAGTTGCCTTGGTGACAGTAGCTTTCCTCCATCCACCTCCCCTTCTCCTTCTCTCCTGTTGGTGCTTTTATAACCTTTTGCAAGGCTGTCTGGGAGACTACCTTAGTGAAGTACATGTCCAGCTTCTTCCATTGTCCTTCTCCAAGACCAACCAAAAGCCAGATATGTGATTGCCAAGCTGTTTCTTGTCTTTCTGGTGGTGGGAGTAGGGGAGGCATTGGGTCTTGGGCTTTTTGAGCAAGACATAAACCAAGTCCTCCTAGAAATTCTTTTCTCTCTCTTTTTTTTTTTTTTTTTGGTCTTTTTAGGGCCGCACTTACGGCATATGGAAGCTCCCAGGCTAGGGGTCAAATCAGAAGCTGTAACTGCTGACCTACGCCACAGCCACAGCAATGTGGGATCTGAGCCTCACCTGTGACATATAGCACAGCTCATGGCAATGCCGGATCCTTAACTCCCTGAGCAAGGCCAGGGATTGAACCCAAGTCCTAATGGACGGATATTAGTTGGGTTCGTTTCTGCTGAGCCACAATGAGTACTCCTTGGGGGGGGGGCATGCCCATGGCATGCAGAAGTTTCTGGGCTAGGGATCAAACCTGTGCCACAGCAGTGACCTGAGCTGCTGCGGAGACAATGCTAGATCCTTAGCCCACTGAGTCACCAAGGGACTCTTAGAAATTCTGGTCTTTACAGAAACCATTAGGGACCCCCTGCACCAGAGTGAGAATCTTAGTCCCAACTTGGTCCAGCGAGGAGGCCTCCTAGGTAAGGAGCTATGTTAACATACCTGATAAATCAAGCATAGAATTAGCTTTTTTGTCTTTCTCATATTTCTAAGGTATTTTCTATCTGAAAGCTCTGATAAAGCTAGTATGTGCTCTAGTGCTGTCTCTTTGGGAGCCAGTGCTTGATCACTTGCTCCTTCTACTTCTATGGCCTAAACCTATTCCATCCTCCCTGCCTGGTGTCAGCATGGAATTGGCTGGTATTATGACATAATCTGTGACTGCCATGAGGCCACACCTCTGAGCTGTTAGCTTGCTTCTCATTTGACCTTTCCCAAGGGAGCTAAGAAGCCATGCCTTATTGAAGGTGGGAACTAGGGACTGAAGGCTCAAATTGAGAATAGATCTGTCCCTTAAGGCCAGCTTTGATGTGGGAAGAATACTGAATATTGTTTACTGAAATGAATGAAGTTAATTTCCTGACATTTGGAGGAAGGTAAGAGAGAAAGCAAGTTTCAGGTACATTCAGAGGATCTCTGTTCAGAGGAACAGTTATCAAGAATATTCGTGTCCTCACCCCCACCCCCACCCCCGTCTTCTACTTTTAGAACTTGACTGTGTCTCTCCCTGTGTACAGAGTTGGTTTTTTTGGTTTTAAGGCCTTTGGAACTGATGGCTGTTTTTTTCTGGTTTAACATTCTTGCCATCCCCCAGTCTCAGATTCGTTTGTCTCACCTTCTCTCCCCAAATCTTTGAACTTTATCTAGACCCGTAGGACATGGTAGGGAAGACCACTAGCAAATGTAAATTTATGGCTTTATTTATTTATTTATGTCTTTTTAGGGTCACACCCTTGGCATATGGAAGTTCCTAGGCGAGGGGTCGAATTAGAGCTGTAGCCGCCAGTCTGTGCCACAGCCACACCAGATCCGAGCCACATCTGCCACCTACACCACAGCTCACGGCAGCTCATGGCAAAGCCGGATCCTTAACCCCCAAGTGAGGCCAGGGGTCAAACCTGCATCCTCATGGATACTAGTCAGATTCATTTCCACTGAGCCATGACGGGATTTCCAAATTTATGGCTTTAAATAATCAAACCAAGGAGGCCATCCTGCACCCTAGACCTTGGTCTACACTGTGTTCAGCATAGTGCCAACTTGACCTTCCCCACTTGTGCGATTTACATCCTCCTTGCTTTGGGATTGCTATAATTATGAGGAGCAGCCAGATGAGGTGGAAGCCTAAGATAGTACCTGCTCCCCCTTATACTCCTCAGACCTAGAATTCTGTCTTCTCTGTGTTCCTTTCTTTCTCTTACCCTTTTCCTGCTCTCCTGGCTCAAGTTCTGGGAGCCAGCTGATGATCATGATGGAACAGTCTGTGTGGTTGGCCTTCCTAACAGGGAATGCAAGACTTGGAGAAAGTAGGGAGTTCCTAACTTCTCTGCCTTCTCTAGCTTTACGGTGCTCATTTCCTGCTGGGATTAGAACAGCCCTATTCCATAAATATGCACTGCTCTTGACTGCTCTCAGTCCCGGCTCTGACCTAGTTTCATCTTTTTCAGATTTGAGTCTCTTAGCTAGGATACTGTACGTTTTTGGCCAAGAGGTGGTTTATAGATAAGACATTCTTTCTCGGCCCAAGTGAGAAGCCTTTATGGGGGCGGGGAGGAATGTTGTCGAAGGCTGGTCAGGTAAGTAACGTGGATATTATACAGATCTGATCGGGTCTGTGACAAGCTGGAAAGCAAGGTTTCAACCCATTAATGCCCTCTGAGAGTTCTAGGATATAAATTTTTTTCACAAAATGGGAACCTGGATTTTTATATGGAAAACATCTGAATTATTAGAAAGGTCTCTATGAGAATGTTGGGCACTGGATTATTAGGTTCCCTAGGGCCTGTGGGTCTGCCTCTGCAGCTTCATTTGGATTTCCCAGGTAACTCTGGTTCCCTTGAGCTGGTGCTTAGAATTTTTCTGGGAGTGGGGACCAGCTTTGGGAAACACCATCTATCTGTTCCCAATCCTCATTATGGTTGGTGTTTTATTGGTTTGGGAGGGGAAAGTGTAGGGGTGATGTTGAGCAGAAGCACTCAATGTGATTAAACCTCTAGCCAAGCAGATCTGTGGGAGCAGAATATCGACCCCTGGAAAATCAATGGCTGCTGCAGTGGCTGAACTGCTGTTTGCAGGGGTGCCCACTGCAGGAATTCAGGCAACCCAGCAGTCTTTTCTTTCTTCTCCCCGCTTTTCACCTCAGCACTGCCCTCAGCCTCCACCTAGAGGATCAGATCTACCTTAAGAGATTTTGCTGAGGTAGATTAGAATAGTAGGTTCTCAAGTTTTTGTAATTAAATTGAAATTTCTCCAGTGACACAGAGCCCTGCCTCTCAATAGCCTCCTTTCCAGAGGTTCCTTCCCTGCACTGAAGTTCTATGGAGAACTATCCTCCAAATGGCCAAGGCCCTTTCGGGGTTGTACTTTTTCAGGTTTTTTTTGTTTTTGTTTTTTTGTTTCATTTTATGGCCACACACACAGCATATGGAAGTTCCTGGGTCAGGAATTGAATCCAAGCCACAGCTGTAGCAGCTGCAGACCCTGTAACCCACCAAGTCTGGCAGGGGATCTAACCAGCACCTCCACAGCCACCCCCACCCAAGCCCTTCCAATCAGATGCTTAACCCACTGTGCCACAGCAGTAATTCCTTTTTTGGTTTTAAATAGGAGAGTCAATTCCTTTGATGCCAACAACTCAAGAGTCCCTTCCTCACTGTGAAGATCTAGAGTAGAGAGTTAGGGTGGGGCAATGACTGTTAAAAGAAAGTGAGAGACTAATAGAGACTGGGTCTAAAAAGGGTGCTTTTGAGTAGTATTTATCAAGCATTTTGTCTCTTGTGTGCCTGGCATTTTTCTGGTCACTAATAACATAGGAGAATATAGCCCCACAGGCTAGTGGGGGAAAGGGCAGATTCAGCACAGTGCCATGAGTCCTGTAACACTGGGTCTATAGGATGTAGCAGGGACTCTGGGCCCTGCCTATGGAGTGAGGGTGAGGGGTCAGGGAAGTTATTGGAGGCGTTACTCCCACAAAGCTGTTCTCACCTTTGAAGTTCCCAAGGCAGAAAACAGTTTTAGTCTATACTTGCTGCACCTATAGTGCAATTTCTAGCAATTGGTCTTCCCACCCAGTCCTCTTTGATGGCTGGGAAATGGGCCATCCTGCTCTGTCAGGGGGGAGTTCTCTTGCCCCATTGTTGAAGCATGCCTGTGGGCAGGGGGTTGAAGCATGCTTGGCTCCTGCCCCTGGAAAGAGGTTTCTCATATTGTAGTTTGGGAGTTGAGGCTCCTGAATGAGACCCAGTGGTCCTGCAGTTGTAAGGGTGGTTGCTGGGCAGGGTGAGGAGGAAAGTGGGATGGTTTGAAGTGATCTGAGGTGAGGCCACCTAGAGGCCAGGAATGTTTTGACTTCTCTCTCTTGGCCACACCCTCCTTCTTGCCTGGTAATAGGATTAAGGCACAGGAATACCAGCAGAGATCAGGTACCTACCCTCAAGGGACTTAACCTCCTGTCTCCCAAGATTCTAAGATTGTCTCCCAAGATTCTAGGTCACTCTCTCCTCCCCTTACCCCTCTGTATATTAAATACGCTTCTGAGGATCCACAGGTGAAGAAAAGTGCTATACTCTTCAGTTTAGAAAAAGTAGATTTACATTAAGATAGATTATAGGTGAAAGGGCTGACTTGAAATAACCACGAAAGAAAGTTTAGAAAGGAAGAGTGATTTAGGAGGATGAGTTGCTAGGAAAGAGGGGAACACATAACATTGTAGACTTGTAGAGTTGAGTTATTTAGTTTGTCTTTCTACAGAAAAACTAAGTGATACCTAGTGAGGTTCGTTAGCCTCTTTGAGTCATACTGTAGCTAATTCCCAGCATGTCTGGGGACAGGTTGTAATTTCTGAGCTTTTTGCTTCTTTGTTGAAATGGGGGTGATACCTACCTCAGAAGATGACTGTGAGGATGAAATGTGAGACAGCCATATACCTTAGGGCTGAATACATGATAATCACATATTCATGTCAGTTCTGCTTCCCTTAAAGAGGGAGACACCAAAGGACATGCTTTATTCTTCTTTCCAGCATCCTTTGAATTTGGAGATTTGGTCTCCCAGAGCTTTATTTTATGAATTTGTGTGTGTGTGTGTTCTTGTTTTTTTTTTCTTCTTCTTTTTAGGGCCACATTCACAGCATGTAGAAGTTTCCAGGCTAGGGGTCAAATTGGAGCTGCAGCTGCCGGCCTACGCCATAGCAATGCTAGATATGAGCCGTGTCTACAACCTACACTACAGCTCATGGCAACACTGGATCCTTAACCCACTGAGCGAGACCAGGGATCAAACCCGCATCCTCATGGATACTAGTTGGATTCATTTCTGCTGTGCCACAGCAGGAACTAATTTTATGAATTCTTACATGTTAAAATATATAGGGGATTTCCTTTTGGAGGTAGGCCCCTGAAAAACATTCTGGAGACAAGTAGACCTTTTCTCACTTTCTCTGCTGTGCATTCCCTACCAGGCGCCAGAAGGTACCAAGAAGAAATGATGCGTTATTCCCAGAATAATAGCTTGTAGAAAAAGAGGAAGGAGTTTGGTGAGAGGATTTTGGAAACTTGGGGTGGGGGGTTAAATTCTCTAAACCTTTCCCACAGCAATTTCTACGGTTCCAAATAACGAGCAGAGTCCAGGCAGGAGATGGGCCTAAGCTGGAAGGCTAGTGCCAGTCTCTGCATCTTTTCTTCCCCCTCCTTACCGCCTGCTTAAACCCCGACTTGGAAGTAAGAGGCAGCCTTTTTATGTGTTTAGTCACTCTTGGCATTTCAGCAGCATCGGCTAGCCTGCTCTCTAGAGAGGGATAGCATTTAATCTGTTAGACAGTGAGCACTCATTGGAACAACGGTGTAGCAGTTCTGTCTAACTCCGGAATCCCCGCTAGTCTGGGTGGGTCAGATCGCTCATCCTTCCATTTAGCAAAAACTGAGGAGAAAATGGAATTATTGTACTGAATATTTTTTAGAAGTATTTGGTAGAGGTAGCTTCTTCCTCCCCTGACCCTTGACAAATATGTTTCTTAAAGAAAGCTTTATGAAAAACCAGGTCTCCCCAAAACTTATTAGCCTTAAGTAGTTCCTCAGTTAAGTTTGTCTTTCCTTAAAGTTTGTCAAAAACTGTTGCCTCCTTTCCTGTCATCTGCCTTTCTTCAAAGGTTAAGTTTCCCAGCCTCTTGTGTGTTCTTCTGGATTTCCTTCCCTGGCCATGGATCTGTTAGGTTAGGCAGGCGGGAAATACCTGACAAATTGCCAGTGCAGATTTGGTCACTTCAGGCTGTGCATTTGGACTTTTTGCATCCAAGAGTCATGATTTAAATGAGTGTGGCTAAATTCCAAGGTTCTGGAGTTCCCGTCGTGGTGCAGTGGTTAACGAATCCGACTAGGAACCATGAGGTTGCGGGTTCGGTCCCTGCCCTTGCTCAGTGGGTTAAGGATCCAGCGTTGCCGTGAGCTGTGGTGTAGGTTGCAGACGCGGCTCGGATCCTGCGTTGCTGTGGCTCTGGCGTAGGCCGGTGGCTACAGCTCCGATTCAACCCCTAGCCTGGGAAACTCCATATGCCACGGGAGCGGCCCAAGAAATAGCAACAACAACAAAAACACAACAACAAAAAAGACAAAAATAAATAAATAAATAAATAAATAAATTCCAAGGTTCTCTCTCTCTCTCTCTCTCTCTCTCTCTCTCTCTCTCTCTCTCTCAATACAAGCGTGTGTGCAGGATCACCTGCGATAGGTGGTTTCCCTGCCAGTGGTCGGCACAACTTGGCAAAGGCACTTCACAACTGAAAGAATACAAGAACTCCAGCTGGGGGTGGGGGGGTAACATAGCTCCATTTCACCAAGATTCGGCCAAATTTGTGAGAAAACCTTGATTCCGAGCATTGCTGTGAGCTCGTTCTTTAGACTTGCTTATTGATGTTATTTAATCTGCTCAGCAAAATGAGCTGTTCGTATCCTTGTGAGTCTCTGTCAGGAGATTGTTTAACCTCCCTCTTCTAACCCTGATCTGGTATCTTCCTGCTTGAAAATGTACTTCATCAGACAGCCAGTTCATGTTAGAACTTGCAGCCCTTCCTGTGAGAGTGCTAGCAAAACCCCCCTCCCTCCCCAACACACACACACACACACACACACACACACACATACACACACACACACATCCTCAATGAGGTATGGACTGTGTGATTTTGGGCATGGTTTTGTTGTGGTGTGAAGAGAAGGTGTTAGCTACTAAGTTCTGTTTGTCAGCAGAGCCTGACAAACTCATGCTGGCACTTGCTGGGGCTGGGCAACCAATCACAGCTGGAACGGTTATCGTCATGGAGTCCCTGTGGGCTTCCTCTATCAGGTCACATCCCAAAATAACATTGGGCAGTATTTCAAGTGAAGAAACGAAGGCTTTCGGGGCTGTAGCCAGCCTGGAGTGTGAGATTCTGTGTGAAATAGTTGGACCTGCTCCAGCGCTTTTGATCTGCATGGTAGATGAGCAATAAAATGCATGAAACACGTTGGAAACACGTGAGGAAATTCTCCCTGGCCCTGCTGCTTCCTTGGAACTGGCAGGGCACTGAGTGGGCTGAGCCTCACCTCCCGTCCCCAGCAGGATTATGCTTGGAGGAAAGCAAACCTGGGAAGAGAGATCTTTCCACTTCCAGGGCATTGCTACAATGCTTTCAGCAGTCCTCCTAGAAGGCATCTGTTAGGTGGGCCCTTTTGAGAGAACTGAGAACCTGAGTGCTGAAATGCTAAAGGTGGCCCCACCAGGGAACAATAGGGGCTTGAATTGATTGAACTTTGTGTGATAAGTGTGTTATAGAAAGCCGAAGTTGTTAGGCATATTGAAGTCTGACTCAACAACCAGACATCCGGCTTTTCGTGGAACAAAAGACCTGAAAAACTGGCTTTTTGTAGGGTAGAAAGCAGAGGTGTGTCCTGTGCAGTAAGTGGATGTGGAATTCGGGGCAATATCTGTTCATGTAGATAAGGACTGGGGAGACTTCTTTTGGAGTCTTCTGCCTTTACCAGTCCTTCTCACTTCCTAATGAAAACATTTACTGTGATTAGCCACTGGGACTGATGGGTATGTCTTACATCTTGTGCTGCTGTGTATGTTGTCGTATGTCTCGTTCCAGGGTATTGCTGCTGGTATTGCGTTTTCCATGTGGCCCTGACCATATGGTGCCAGCAGAGTTTCATGCAAATGCCCCAGGGGTGTCACAGACTCAGATTTGTTCAGGCCTCTTGTCATATAAGTGAAAAAACTGAAGCCCAGCTTATTGCTAGCTTGCCTGAGGTCGCAACTGATAAGTACCAAGAGCTGGGCCTTGGTCTCCTAACTCAAGGGTATGATGCTTTTTCCTCAGTCCATATGATTGAGGAAATAATAGCATAATGGAAAGAGAATTAACATAGGCTTTGGGGTTCAGCAAATCTGGGTTCAAAGTTTAGTTTTTGCCACTTGCCATTTGCCAGATGGCTTAGATGTGTAACCCAGTCTCTCTGAATATCAGCTTTCTCCTTTTTAACATGTTAGTGGTAGAAGTCTCGACTTCCAAGAATTGTAGAAAATGAAGTAACTCCATAAAATGGCCAGCATATCTCAGATGCTCAAGTGATAGTTATTGTCAGTATTAATGTAAATGTAATGTTCCTATGCTAACTTTCTGGTTCTTTTTTAAAAAGTCAGCTTGCCCCATGCTGACCATCTGATGAAAATGACAATTTGAGAGACTGGCCTCACACCAGCCAAATGAGAGAGAGAAGATTAATGCTGATTCTTTCCCCACTATTATTCTGAGGCCCAGGCATCGCAGCCCACGTGGGCTGCTGTTGACAGTGGTTCAGCTAGCACTTTTTCTCCAAGGAACTCAGGACATTTTTCCAAAACTGACAGCTCTCCTCAGAGTGACTCTGAAGGAAGCCAGCTTGTTGCCACCACAGGTGCCTCTGGGGCCCTGAGAGCCCAGCCCCAGAGGTTGCCGGTGTTTTCTTCAGGTTCCTGGGATCCCTCAGCTGGACTAGGACATGCACTTACAGAACCTGGTTTTTTAGCAGAAGTATGGCTGGAGGAGCCTCTGCATCTGCAGGCCCCACCCTGACCTTATAGAAATGGTTAGTGGGTTGGTGGGTCCCCCCCACTTTTTTTCTTTTTTTGCTTTTTAGGGCTGTACCCATGGCATATGGAAGTTCCCAGGCTGGGGGTCGAATCCGAGCTGCAGCTGCTGGCCTACACCACGGCCCCAAGCAATGCCAGATCCAAGCCACATCTGCTACCTACACCACAGCTCACGGCAACACCAGATCCTAACTCACTGAGTAAGGCCAGGGATCAAACCCACGTCCTCATGGATACTAGTCAGGTTTGTTGCCGCTGAGCCATGATGAGAACTACCCCCCCTCCCCCCGCCTTTTTAAATTGATGTGTAATTGACATACAGCACTATATTGGCTTCAGATATACAACATAATGATTCAGTATTTGTATATATTGTGAAATGAGTGCTACCATGAGTCTGGTTAACATCCATCACCCACATAGTTACAAATTTTTTATAACTGGGAGTTTGTGCCTTTTGATTCCCTTCACCCTTTTCTCCCACCCCATCTCTGGCACTTACCAGTCTGTTCTGTGTGAGCTTGGTTTTTTGTTTTGTTTTAGATTCACATATAAGATGAGATCATATAGTACTTGTCTTTCTCTGCCTTACTTATTTCACTTAGCATAGTGCCCCAAGGTCCATCCATGTTGGAATGGCAATCCCAAATGGCAGGATTTCATCTTTTTATTTTTTGGCCGTGCCTGCAGCATGTAGAAATTCCTAGGCCAGGTATCGAACCCACGCCATAGCAGCAACCTGGGCTGCTATAGTAACAATGCTGCATCCTTAACCTGCTGCGCCACAGAAGGGTTTTGTTTTTGGTTTTTGGGGTGTTTTTTTTTTTTTTTTTTTTGGTAGTTGTACTTTTTGAGGAACCTGCATACTATTTCCATAGTATCTGTATCAATTTATATTCCCACCAGCAGTGCATGAGGGTTCCCTTTTTTCCCTGTCCTTTCTTGTCTTTTTGTTAATAGCCATCCTAACAGATGTGAAGCTCACTGGTTTTGAATTGCATTCCCCTGGTGATTAGTGATGTTGAACATCCTCCTTTTTTTTTCTTTTTTTTTTTCCCCCTGCTCAGTTCCTCAGAAGGTCTTCAAGAATATACACCAAAAGGAATAGGGATTCCTCTATTGAAGGCAGCAGAAAGAAAGCAAAGGGGGACTTTGATTTTACCTATTCTATCTGAACTGTTTTTACCTGGAGAATATTCATGTTTTACTTGTTTAATTAAAGACAAAAATGTTTAAAACAATTTTTCAAGACCATTTGAAGAGTTTTTGTCTTATGGATGGACCTTTGTTTCCTGTTCTGTTCCAAAATATGCTGATTTCTTTTTCCTCTAAGCAGGTAGCTTTTATTGGCAGAAACTGGTGGTTTGATAAGGAATTGAGACTATGGGAACGAATACTGAGGGAAGCTACTGGTTCCTAAAACAGCATTAGACTGAGGTTTCTGTTGCAGGCCAGGGCTTTACAAGTTGCTTTCAAGACCTTTTCTGGCCTGTACAGTTGACTCCTCTTGTCATCTTAATGCTTCTTTGAGTTTATGCTCCTCAGTTCAGAAGCCAGGTGTCCCTGGTACAGCTTAGCCCTCAACGTGAAGAAGGAATCCTCCTCTCTTGGGATGAAAGCTCCAGGTACTTTCGTCCTTTGAGAAGAAAGGGGCCCTTTGGTATTACCTAGAGGTGGGCTTCTTGAGTTCTCTTCCAAGCTGGGACCAATTCTTACTGCATTTTTAAAGCATGCTATAGTGTACTGGGTCTGCTTCTTATAGACAAGCTAGCATTTTCAGACTTCTCAGCTAACAGTGAGAGCTGGACACACACAGATGCACACCTAACTACCTGCCTTGCCTTCAAGGCTAGCTTTGTTCCCATAGAACTCAGCAGAAATGCTTCCAGCTTAGAGAAGTAACCAGCTGGTTTGCAAAAGGTCCAACCCAACCTGGATACTTAGGGGAGAGCCTAAGAGGTGCTGTCTGATCTCCAGTGTTATTGTCGTACTCCAGGGTCAGAATCACCTCAGACTGATCTTTGCAAGATGAGCTTGTTGTGGGTATAGGAATAGACTCAAATCAGGCCATTTTGGATTTCCTTCATCTTCAGATATGTCTCTTTAAGAAGACTCTTTTTTGTAGGGGGTGGGCTGTGGCATGTGGAAGTTCCCGGGGCCACAGTTGAACCTTGCCACAGCAGCAACATGGACTGCTGCAGTGACACCGCCGGATACTTAACCCTCTACATCACAAGGGTACTCTGAGAACTCTTTTCTTAACCGTTTGAGTATTAGGATTTTCCCAGACCTGAGCCCCTACCCAAAGCTTTCATCTTTTTTTCAGGGTATAGTTAGTTTTCTGCCTGAAGTTATTAATGTGGTATTGTGAGCAAGTAGTATTGCTGGAGAATGAACTTGAAGCCAGGGGGTGGGATTAAGGGGGCATTTCCTGGGGTGAATATTTTTCATATTGAGCTCCTGATTGCTAATCTTGGGGGTTACTGACCTAGAGTGAACTCTTTACCGATTAATTCAAGACAAGCACAACCCCTAAATAAATACCAAGTTCTCATTGAAAAAGTCAAAACTAGAGAAAAAACTAGGTTTGTTCAGTTGGTAAACATTTGTTCATCCCTGTTGTTGGCCAGGTGTTAGGAATATAGTCCCAGATCTTCTTGGCAGTTAAGGAATTGTCTGTATAGTATATCCCTTTCTTACCTCCTACCCCTTATGTTTTAAAGTATGGTAACTTGGAGTGAGTTCTTGGTAAATATAGGTTATAATAATCTAACGGAGAGAGGATCTGTGAGCGCTGCCCAAACTTGTTAACATTTTCTCGTAGATCCTGGTGCCATCTTGGCAATGTTTTAAGTTTTCCCATTGGAAAAGAACTAAAGTCTCACTGTAAGAGCTGCTCTCTTATGACTATAGAAGTCGGTGCTAGGAAAGAAAATGAAAGTACTAGATCTGCTTCTGGTAGATAGACTAAGGGTCAACAAACCATAGCTTATGGGCTAGTTACTTGTTTTTGTAAATTAAGTTTTATTAGAACACAGTCACATCCATTTCTTTATGTATTGTCCGTGACTGCTTTTGCACTGTGATGGCAGAGTTGAGTAGTTGTGGCAAAGACAGTATTGCCTGCAGAGTTGAAAATATTTTCTCTCTGGCCCTTAATAGAGAGTTTATCATATGTAAGCTATAGTATCATGACTACATAATATGTGCGGTGCGTTTACTTTTAAAAAAAGAAAATGTTTATCATGTAGTAAGATTGTTGAAAGAAGAGTCTTTTTGCCTAATACTGCTAATCCACGTCCTTGTATGTATGTTCCAGGATCTGTCTGGTTCAATAGACGATCTCCCCATGGGGACAGAAGGAGCTCTGAGCCCTGGAGTGAGCACATCAGGGATTTCCAGCAGCCAAGGGGAGCAGAGTAATCCAGCTCAGTCTCCTTTCTCTCCTCATACTTCCCCTCACCTGCCTGGCATCCGAGGCCCCTCCCCATCCCCTGTTGGCTCTCCTGCCAGTGTTGCTCAGTCTCGCTCAGGACCACTCTCGCCTGCTGCAGTGCCAGGTACTCTCAAGTGCTGGGCTTTGGGGAGAGGGAAAGAGGACTGGCCCCCAGCAATATATGGGAGTCCCAGCCTTCCACTGGCAGAGAGTTTCTCTTCAGCATTTGAAGAAAGACAATGGGAGCCCTTTGGCTGGATCCTTCTGTATATGTGATACTAGGAGGTTCTTGGCCTTCCCAGGAGCCATTTCCAGTTCTGAGTTGACCTTCTAGCTAGAATTTCCAGGCATAGCCATGATTGGCTTACTTCTTTCTCTGTCTGGAGCAGGCAACCAGATGCCACCTCGGCCACCCAGTGGCCAGTCGGACAGCATCATGCATCCTTCTATGAACCAATCAAGCATTGCCCAAGATCGAGGTGAGAGCCTGGGCTTCAAGGGAAGGGCAGAGGGCAAAGGCAGCTTTTGATTGATTTTCTCTGCAACAGCTTTTGGAAAGATATATGACCATGAAGCTTCAGACAATCCCAGCAACAGCTTGTGAAGTTTGGATGGGCTTGGCCATGTTGGTGGCTCCAAAATTATGCTTACCCACTGTTATTCTTTGTTGTTCATATGTTTTGATGGATTCCCCCCTTCATTGTGCCTAATTTGGTCAGGAAATACTGAATACTCAGCACCAAGTCTTTACACTTTAAGTCCTACACCTTTTTTCTTTTTTCTTTTTTTTTTTTTTTGTCATTGCTATTTTTGTTTTTTCAAAATCTCCAGGGCATGCCCTGGTTAATGCTATTGTCGCTTTAGGGGGTGCCTAAAAGGGCACATAATTATATAGCAAAAAGATAAAGGCTTCGTGCAGGTATTTGCTAAAGAAAATGTAGATGGAGTTCCGTTGTGGTGCAGTGGATTAAGGATCTAGCATTGTGACTGTATTGGCCCAGGTCACTGCTGTGGTGCAGTTTCAATCCCTGGTCCAGGAACTTCCATATGCTGTTGGGGCAACAACAACAACAACAAAAAAAGTACATGATAAAGTCCTAGGATAAGGGAGAGCATTTGTTCCTGTTGTACCAAGGTAATAACTATATGGAACTACTCACAAATAGGTTACATGCAGAGGAACCCACAGATGCCACAGTACAGTTCCCCCCAGCCTGGCTCAGCCTTATCTCCACGTCAGCCTTCCGGAGGACAGATGCACACAGGCATGGGCTCCTACCAGCAGAACTCCATGGGGAGCTATGGTCCCCAGGGGAGTCAGTATGGCCCACAGGGTGAGTATACTACCCAGGTAGGAGTACATGGAGGTGAGATGATATGGTGGGTTATAAGAGTAGGACTCTCCTTTGCCTTAAATCCACCAAGTTCAGGCCCTAAAGTAGGGCAGGACTGCCGTCATGGAAGAGTCCTTGAATATCCCTGAGCCTCTATTTCATCTGTAAAATGGGGATAAGGTATTTAGCCAAAGACTGAGCACAGACAATAAATGATAATTATTTATTTATTTATTTTTATTTTTAGTAAATTATTTACTTTTAGTAAATTAGTCCTAATAGAATAGATTTTTGCTCAGAATCAGCCCTAGATGGATCTAAAGCTGAATGTCTTACACAGAGCTTAGGAGATGAATATGTAGAAAGGAAAGGATTCTGGGAGTTGAAAGACCTATATACATATAGCAGCATGGTCGGCCTTGCCTACCAGCCAGCCTTGCTCTGTGCTGTGCTGCCTTGAAGATGAGGGGACAACTGAGGCCTGCCTTTGACTGCTCCTGACCTCCCCTTTACTTTTTTTTAAAGAGACCCTGAAGTGGTTTTGTTTTTTATTAAGTAGACTTAAGGTTGGTCTCTTTCCAGACCAAATATTGAATGATTCCCATTGTTTATTATCTTTGGAGTTTTAGAGTTGAGTGATACATTGAGTTGCTAATTTGTCACTAAACCAAGTCTTTGCATCTTCTCTCCTTCCCCTTCCAGGAGGCTATCCCAGGCAGCCAAATTATAATGCCTTGCCCAATGCTAACTACCCCAGTGCAGGCATGGCTGGAAGTATGAACCCTATGGGTGCTGGAGGTCAGATGCACGGGCAGCCTGGCATCCCACCTTATGGCACACTCCCTCCAGGGAGGATGAGTCATGCTTCCATGGGCAACAGGCCTTATGGCCCTAACATGGCCAATATGCCACCTCAGGTTGGGTCAGGGATGTGTCCCCCACCAGGGGGCATGAACCGGAAAACTCAAGAAACTGCTGTTGCCATGCATGTTGCTGCCAACTCTATCCAGAACAGGTAAGGCTTGGGAAGTGAAGAGGGTATCAGTGCAGGGAGACAAACTGTAGGCATTCAGGTCATTGAGATACTTCTGGACCTAAACCATGTCATCTTGGTAAATATGTGTTTTATTGAGAGCTCTTTAGAAAACTAGGTTTCCTTATGGTGAAAAATAGAACAAAAATGCTGATTTGTAAGCATCTTAGATTGATCTCAAATTTCACATGACCAGATATCATATATAAAGAACCTTATAAAACACATGTTATTTTGATTAGTAAAGTGAGTCTTCAGAGTTTCTTCATTTCTTCTGGCAATGTAGATTCTTGGTTTTTAAAAGGATTTTTAATGATACACATGATTTGGGTCTGTGGTGTGAGAAATACAGGATGGTGAGGTTGTGGTTTGCCATTTCTTCCACTGTTCTTTGTGGTCCTGTGTATTTGACTCTGGTGCAAAAGTGCAGAAGGCTCATGTGATTTGGTTTAATGACTTCAAGATTCATCTCTTCTTCCTAGGCCACTGACTTCAGTGACTATGATTCTGCTGTTTTGAAGGCTCTGTGTACCCCATTGTTGGGGCTTATAATTCTTAAAGTGACTCTTAACTGAGATGTTGATAAACCAAGATAGAATAGAGTGACTTTAAGGAGGTGGATTTGGTGTAGTACTTCTGAGCGAAGGAGGCACAAAGTGTGCAATAGGCCCATCAAGAAAGAATACAAAGCCCGTCTAGGTGCTATGCTCTAAGGGGTCCTATTTGGTTGGGGTGACCTGACAGTGTGATAAAATTGAGCAATTGATCTAGGCCTTTTACCATAGAGAGAGCCCATACATGGAAACATAGCTTGACTTTGGAGATGCCTTCAAGAGAGGCAGTGCTTAAGAGACACAGTAGGGCTCCATTCTTCAAGAAGTGTATCCTTTAGATCCGGCGTTGCTATAGGCTCTGGTGTAAGCCAGCAGCTACAGCTCTGATTCGACCCCTAGCCTGAGACCCTCCATATGCCGCAAGTGTGGTATGGTCCTAAAAAAGACCAAAAAAAAAAAAAAAGTGTATCCTTTAAAATTGAGCTTTGATTTCCTTTTGGGAACTTGAACCCATTTAGAACATTTTGTGTATGGAGGTAAAAGATAAGAATATCTGTGAGACCCATAAACTTTTTCCTAGTAAGCCTAACTAGATGATCTTGGTTTACATTACCCGACTTAGCTTAAGTCCAGATCTGAAAGTTCAGTGTCTCAAATTCTTGTCTCTCTCTCATGCTTTGCATCTTCTTTCTCAGGCCACCAGGCTACCCCAATATGAATCAAGGGGGCATAATGGGAACTGGACCTCCCTATGGACAAGGAATTAATAGTATGGCTGGCATGATCAACCCTCAGGGACCCCCATATCCCATGGGTGGAACCATGGCCAACAATTCAGCAGGTAATTCCTAGTCATTGCTCATCCCTGGGATTTTTTCCAGAAGTGTCAGATGTCACAAACCTATTGGACTTTTTTTCTCTTTTATAGGGATGGCAGCTAGCCCAGAGATGATGGGTCTTGGGGATGTCAAGTTAACGCCAGCCACCAAAATGAACAACAAGGCAGATGGGACACCCAAGACAGAATCCAAATCCAAGGTAATGATTTATATCTTGACTTCTCAACTTTCCGTCCCCTGCTTTCAGCAATAGTAAGGAAAAAGAAAAGAGGGTGACTAGCAGGCCTTTTATGACAAAGACTAGAAAATTTTGGAAAGGGCTGCTTTTGTCTCTTCTTACCATGAGTTTTCCCAGGATAATAGTGCCTTGACTTAGATTCGACTCAGCCTAAGGAGCCCTAATGTAAATAGCATAATGTTCTTAACAGTTGTCTGATACGGAGGAAATGCCAGGCCTACAGTGTAAAAATTCTCTGTACTGCTCTCTCTGAAACTGTGACCCCTATCCTCACACCGTGATAGATGGTGTATGCCATGCTAGTTGCTCTTCTCTTCCTGGACCTCACTCAGAACAGCAGGAATGGTTGGTGCCCTATGTTCTATAAAGCAGGGAGAAGAGACAGATGGGGTTTGGGTCCTTAGCCTCTCTGAGTTGGTCCTGAACATGCTGTCTTTTGGACTATCTGGCATTCTGGGGACCTGCTCAGTATTTGAGTAATTTGAAACATTTCAGCCCTTCGTCGTACCTCATTTTCCCTATCTTATAAAGTAGGGGAAATAAAAATCACAGCTGCTCCTCCTGTGGACCTTCACCTCTGGCTTCTAGACCCTTTTAGGTTATCATCCTATCTTGGATAGGATAATAGCCAAAGTAATTCAAGCAGGTGGGAGACCTTTCCTTTCTTGAGAGGAGGAAGTTTCTTTTCATTGTAGTCCATTGTTTCAAGGTTGTGTTTTGAGTTTCCTGAGTTTTCTGAAACAGTCTGTAAAAATATATGCAGGCTCCTGGGTAGTGGTGTGGGAGTAGTAGTGACACTGATGTCAGGTGGACAGTGGTGTGACCATTCAGTCCTGCTATACTTAAAAGCCATGATCTTAGGCATGGCCTCCTTGTGTCTTTTAAGAGAAAGATAATTAGTAATACCAGATGTGTAGTCAGTGTTAGCTTCCTTCCTTTACAGGAAGGTCTAGCTCCCTTTTGGTTTTTGCAAAGGCAGGGCAGGTGTTAGTGACCTCCCCAGAATAAGAAGCTTTACCACTGCCATAATCGAGGGGCTTCTAAGACTCTTAGCATAGGCTTTGAATCTGACCAGTTCCTATGAATCTTGACCTGCCCCTTCCAGAAATCCAGTTCTTCTACTACAACCAATGAGAAGATCACCAAGTTGTATGAGCTGGGTGGTGAGCCTGAGAGGAAGATGTGGGTGGACCGTTACCTGGCCTTCACGGAGGAGAAGGCCATGGGCATGACAAATCTGCCTGCTGTGGGTAGGAAACCTCTGGACCTGTATCGCCTCTATGTGTCCGTGAAGGAGATTGGTGGATTGACTCAGGTGAGTTCCTAGCACCTGACTTTCCCTGTGGTTTCAACAAGCCTCTCTCTAGGTACTCAGTGGCTTCACTGGTGCCGTGTGTCCCACAGGCACATCACCTGTTCCTGCTTTCTGAGACCTCTGGATAGTATGAAGTATCAGCAATAAGTTACTATGTATCCAGAGTCCCCCTGGGGTCCAAAAATAGGACAAGTCTGTGGGCATTCTGATTCCCTGGCAGGCAGTTTGGCATAGTAGACATGGGAAAGGTTCCGAGATGGGTCTGGGTTTGTATTCTTTCTTAGGATCAAGGTGTATAACCACTCTGAGCACTCATTTTTCTTACTTGTAATATAAGGACTTTGCTAGACTTTCAAAAGCTTGAAATAATCAAACAAAGCTTTCAGCAAGATTTTTGCCACATAAATTGGTCTGCAAGATGGTACGAGGGTAGCCAAAGTAGTTGCTGATCCTTTCATTTTAAAAAGTTTTCCAATGGAGACAGAGTTCCAGGAGCTACTTCATAGAAAACAGTCTATGAAGGAAGAAGTAAGTGGGAAATCATGTTTTGTCTGTATGGGAGACGTAAGTGAATGGATTAATCTCTGCTGAAAACTTTAAACTGAGCACCACCCTGTTTCCCTTGCCCTAATACCTTACATCTTTGTTTTACACCCAGCCCAGGAGGCAAACAGATGAGGCACCTCTGGCAGACAGCGCACTGTGCCTTGCAAACTTTCCTCCAATGTTATGTTCTGTAGTCATCATACCAAGAGCCTGCTATTGGATCGGAGTTTGTGGCTGAGCTGAGGGGGAGGTGTGGTAGGGAGGGGAGTATTCCAAACCTAAATCAGAAGAGGAAAACAGCTGTCACCAGCAGAAAAGAAAATGATTGGAATGAAGCCAACCAAGAGTCAGTTGTGAATTCCTTCTCCCTCAGGCTTTATTCCCCTCTCCAACAAAGGAAAATAAAACAAGACACGTGTACACCGCCACATAACTGGCGTGGGAAGCAAAGCCATAGCAGGTTTCTGAGGTGACCCTGGGCTCATTCCCACCAATCTCCCTGGTGTTGAGTTCCCACTCTCAGGCCTCTCCTACCTGTAAGGACAGGGGGCATTGGGTTAGGTTTGGCATACTTTTGATTTCTTAGGCTTCTGGAGCCACTGGACCTCAGATGAAGTATGAGGGAATCCTAAAGGCTGGGTCTGTCTTCTAGTTTGCAAAAGGTTTCCAGACTTTTGGCTGCTATGATGTGCTTGAAAAGTTGAGAGGAGAAAGAATGTTTTGTTTTGTTTCTGCTTTTCAGGGCCGTACCTGCAGCATATGGAGGTTCCCAGGCTAGGGGTCTAATCAGAGCTGTAGCCACCAGCCTGTGCCATACCCACAGCAATGCCAGATCCGAGCTGTGTCTGCAACCTACACCACAGCTCACAGCAACACTGGATCCTTATTAACCCATGGAGCAAGGTCAGGGATCAAACCTGCGTCCTCATGGATACTAGTCAGGTTCGTTAACCACGGAGGCATGATGGGAACTCTGAAAGAATGCTATTATAAGTGAGTTTTTGAAGGATCCAAGAAGGCAAAAGATGAGTCCTGAGCTATTCCTGAAGGATAAGGATTAGTAGGGCTTAGGTAGAGTGATGGGCCATTCCAGCTGACTGGCCCAGATGGCATGAAGACGGGAAAGAGTCTGGAAAATACCATACCCTACCAATGCCACCTCTAACCTGCAAGACTCAGCTCAGATGTTACCTGCTCTAGGAAGCATTCCTGGTCATCTCCTCCCGTCCATCTAGGTTGTTCCTCCCTTTGCTACCTTATCACTCTTCTTTCTGGTGTCACAGGTACTAGATCAGCAGATATCAAAACATACTGAACTCCTTGTGGATTGAAACTGGAAAGCCAGTGTTCCCAAACCTTTGAGAGACAGGCTAACCACATGGTGGATGAATAAACATAAGGATACGTGAAGAAGGAGACCTGCCTGGCTAAAGCAGAAAGACTAATTGTAGGGACTGGGGACTGGTCTTGATCAGTGTGTTCTGAAGCTGAGGAAAGGAGGCAGAACCATAGGCTGGCCACTGGGAAGGTCCAAAAAAAAAAGTCATAGGGCCTGAAGCATCTCCTGGACAATCAAGACAGTGACTGGTAAGGGAAAGGAGCTTGTAGTTATATATTACTGAGATATAGGGAGCAGTAACGCAAGAATGTCAAATTTGCAAGGAGCCCCACATTGAGGAAAAAAATCATGTATGAAGACCCCTAGTTTGACAAAGTAAATCAAGTAGAGTGGTCATTGATATTGCCACACGACTCCATTTTATAAAATGTTAATTTTTATCAGTGCATTTAGAATATGATTTGGGGCGTTCCATTGTGGCTCAGTGGGTTAAGAACCCAGCATGTTATCCATGAGGATGCGGGTTTGATTCCTGGTCTCACCCAGTGGGTTAAAGGATCCTGTGTTGCCATGAGCTGTGGTGTAGGTCACAGATGTGGCTCAGGTTCATTGTGGCTATGGCTATAGGCTTAGGCCAGCAGCTGCAGCTCTGATTCAACCCCTAGCTCGGAAACTTCTATATGCCACAGGTGTGAACTTTAAAGAAAGAAAATTTTACAAAAAAAGAAAGAAAAAACAAATAATTTGGATCCGATGGTGGTTTGCACATCATTTTTCAACAGTACACTTGAGTAAAGCAAAGCCCACACTTTCTGAATTCTGTTCTAATGGTCATGTGAAGTTTGTCCTGTTTTGAATAAGCACTCTCTGACAGTTGCAGTGATCTATGGATAGAGCTTGCTGAGGGTAGAGGGAAGCTATGGGTTTAGTGTTTGTTGTGGACTATCCACTAAGCGAGGTTAACTTTTGTGATTAACTGAGAACTGTGGTTTCACAAGGTGAATACCTTATAGCTTGGTGGGGTGTGGAGTTTATGGGCAAGAAGACCAGATGGAAAGTGTACCCTAACTCTCCTGGTTGGTTGTACAGGTCAACAAGAACAAAAAATGGCGGGAACTTGCAACCAACCTCAATGTCGGCACCTCAAGCAGTGCTGCCAGCTCCCTGAAAAAGCAGTACATCCAGTGTCTCTATGCCTTTGAGTGCAAGATAGAACGGGGAGAAGACCCTCCCCCAGACATCTTTGCAGCTGCTGATTCCAAGAAGTCCCAGCCCAAGATCCAACCTCCCTCTCCTGGTAAGGATTGGATGAGTAGCCCCACAAAGGCTCACCTTTCAAGGGTCCAGGCTTCTTATTCACCTATGCCTGCCACCAGGGATGTGTCTTCTGCCCTGACTACCAGAGTTCAGCATGTTGGCAGAGCAAAGACCAGGCAATGGCGACTCCCTTGGGAGGTAGTCTGCAGCAGTCTTTACGTTTTAATTTTCATTGTGCACCTGGCATCATGCCAAATGTTTGTAAACTAGTGAGTGGGAGGGACACTAGAGGAGTTGGAAATCTAACAAATAGCAGTGAAGCAGGGCCATCTGGGAGCTTTGGCCCACTGATGTCAGCGCCTTATAATGCAGCTCAGACTAGAGTCCTGAATTCCCCAGGGGGCTGACATGGTAATGAATGGAAAAGGGAGGGGGTGGGGAGGGACTATGAATGGAACTCTCTGCTGGGAATGCCTCTGCCCACCCTCCTTTCTGAGAGAAGGATGGGGCCTGGACAGGCATGGGGAGGGAAGAAGGCCAGGCCTCCTGGAAGGTGGGTGTAAACACATGTGCCCTGGTATTGACCTCTGAGGGTGTAATGAGTGCCTGAGATGACTCATCAGCTGGGGAGGCCTAAGCAGTGGGATATTTGCTGCTGGGAATGGTAACTAATGGAAACATTAATTACTGGTAGTTCTGTGTTCATCAGCTTAAAGGAACGTTGGAACCTGAGTGGTGACACTGTGCTAGATGCTCGAGAATAGGAGTTCCTAGGCTCTGAAAGTGTTCTCTCTGCGGGTTTGGGGGCAAAATGGACACCCCCACCACCACTACCACCACTCACCATTCCAGGGCCTCTGACTGGGAGTTTGTCTACCAGCATTACAGGGTTTAATAGCTTAGATAGGGTCCTTGGGAAAGTAAAGAGTAGTCAGGGAAGCTGACAGAGACTCAAGGAGTCACCAGCATGTGGATGGCGTCGCCACACCACTCCTGCTCTCCAAATGTGAATTGTGGCAAGAAGCAGTAAAGCCCCAGATTCTCTTCTTTATTACTGGCCTTGAGATTCCCTGCTGAGAAGGGTGATAGACAGCTCTAGCCTCATAACAATCTTTTTCATAGAGATTCTGGGACATTTGTGTGTTTCTGTGAGGGTTAAATGCTTTCCTGCTTACCCTGCATCTCTGTCCACAGCGGGATCAGGGTCAATGCAGGGGCCACAGACACCTCAGTCAACCAGCAGTTCCATGGCAGAAGGAGGAGACCTGAAGCCACCAACTCCAGCATCCACACCACACAGCCAGATCCCCCCCTTGCCAGGCATGAGGTGAGGCCAGGAGCAGGGGCAGGTGCTTTGGGGAATCCTGGGCCCGAAGTGCATGAGCTCCTGTGCAGCTCAGGGGGTCCCTGGTCTCCCGACCAGTGAACCCATATGCCTCGCGTTATTGGAGTAATAGCTTTGTTTGGGGTCTAATGAGCTTTCCTCACTCTTGAGCAGGAGCAATTCAGTCGGGATCCAGGATGCCTTTCCTGATGGAAGTGACCCCACATTCCAGAAGCGGAATTCCATGACTCCAAACCCTGGGTACCAGCCCAGTATGAATACCTCTGACATGATGGGGCGCATGTCCTACGAGCCAAATAAGGATCCTTATGGCAGCATGAGGAAAGGTGACCAACTGCAGTTGGCCTTGTGTCCTTCAGGACAGGGCCAGGGGATGGGGGGATATCTTGAGAGTGGTTCAAGGTTCCTATTGAACCATCCTCTGAGATGAGGCACTTCTGGACCTAACCCCCTCCTTCATCCTCCTTTTTTATTTCCTGCTCTTCACCGTGTCACCCCTTTACACACCTCTTTAGATCTGTTTCAATCCTGTCAGGAAAATAGTTGGAACAAACCTGAGCTCTGAGAGGTCCTTGGCCTTTGGGGCAAGCAAAGTATAGGTTGTTAGGCCTGCTGAACAACCACTTTGCTCACTGTCTTCCCTTTTGCTCTCAGCTCCAGGGAGTGATCCCTTCATGTCCTCAGGGCAGGGCCCCAACGGCGGGATGGGGGACCCCTACAGTCGAGCTGCCGGCCCTGGGCTGGGAAATGTGGCGATGGGACCTCGGCAGCACTATCCCTATGGAGGTCCTTATGACAGAGTGAGGTAAGCATGGCCCCCACTCCAGTCCCACCCCAGACCCCACTGCTAGCACGGACTCAACCTGCTTCTCTGCTTTTTCTTTAGGACGGAGCCTGGAATAGGACCCGAGGGAAACATGGGCACTGGAGCCCCGCAGCCGAATCTCATGCCTTCCACCCCAGACTCGGGGATGTATTCTCCTAGCCGTTACCCCCCACAGCAGCAGCAACAGCAGCAGCAGCAACGGTGAGTAAAGCTTGGTCTCGGTGCTGCTGTGGCTAAGGCTTTTCGCCATCCCACCCTGATCCTCTGTTTCTCTCCTTCCTGCAGACATGATTCCTATGGCAATCAGTTCTCCACTCAAGGCACCCCTTCCGGCAGCCCCTTCCCCAGCCAGCAGACCACAATGTATCAGCAGCAGCAGCAGGTGAGAAAGGTAGTGGGTGGGATGACACGGGTTCCTCTGAGAGCCAGTTAGAAAACTAGGTCAAAAACTTGAGATGGTTTGGTGTTCTTCTCCTTCCCAAATAGCCAGTTCTGTCTAAAGAGCCAAGCCCTCAATCTTCTCCCTGTTTGGAGTCTAATCCAGTCTCTAGTTCTCTGCAAGTGTTAGAGAAACAGGCCTTATTTTGATTTTTGAACTTTGCTACATTTTTCTACGTAGAGCAAGGGAGAGCCAGAGGGAACAAAGAATGGTTCTTACTTTCAGAAACAATTTCAAAAGATAACGTGTAAAGGTGATTCTTTTGTTCCCATGGAATCTGTGTCCCCTCCTCTCTCAGAGGGGCAGAAGTAAGCCCAGCACATGTCTGATGTAGCCATCTTATCAGCTGTAGGTCTCCTATCCCCGGGTTCAGAGTATTAATTTCCCTTCTGCTTGTCCCTATCTTAGAATTACAAGCGGCCAATGGATGGCACATACGGCCCTCCTGCCAAGCGGCACGAAGGGGAGATGTACAGCGTGCCATACAGCACGGGTCAGGGGCAGCCCCAGCAGCAGCAGTTGCCCCCAGCCCAGCCCCAGCCTGCCAGCCAGCAACAAGCTGCTCAGCCTTCCCCTCAGCAAGATGTGTACAACCAGTATGGCAACGCCTATCCTGCCACTGCCACTGCTGCTACTGAGCGCCGACCAGCAGGCGGCCCCCAGAACCAGTTTCCATTCCAGTTTGGCCGAGACCGTGTCTCAGCACCCCCTGGCTCCAATGCCCAGCAAAACATGCCACCGCAGATGATGGGCGGCCCCATACAGGCATCGGCTGAGGTTGCTCAACAAGGCACCATGTGGCAGGGGCGTAATGACATGACCTACAATTACGCCAACAGGCAGAGCACGGGCTCTGCCCCCCAAGGCCCTGCCTATCATGGCGTGAACCGAACAGATGAAATGCTGCACACGGATCAGAGGGCCAACCATGAAGGCCCATGGCCTTCCCATGGCACACGCCAGCCCCCATATGGTCCTTCTGCCCCGGTGCCCCCCATGACAAGGCCCCCGCCATCTAATTACCAGCCCCCGCCAAGCATGCAGAATCACATTCCTCAGGTATCCAGCCCCGCTCCCCTGCCCCGGCCAATGGAGAACCGAACCTCTCCTAGCAAGTCTCCCTTCCTGCACTCTGGGATGAAGATGCAGAAGGCAGGTCCTCCAGTACCTGCCTCGCACATAGCACCTGCCCCTGTGCAGCCCCCTATGATTCGGCGGGATATCACCTTCCCACCTGGCTCTGTTGAAGCCACACAGCCTGTGTTGAAGCAGAGGAGGCGGCTTACAATGAAAGACATCGGTAAGGAGACCTCCTTGATTGGGTTGCTGAATCTGCCCCTTTGCATCTTGTTCATTGTTCTCTCTCCATCCCGATGTTCTGGATGAGTTAAAAGCAGGTCCAGTGTTGACTAAAAGAGAGTCCAAGAACTTTGGGTAAGGAAGAAATCATCTGATATCAGGCTTTACTAAAGGAATCGCCACACAGTGATGTCCTAAGAGAGCTTAGAAGCCCTGAGGGGCAGATGTGTGTCATCTCCCAGATGGGAACTGCCTCTCACCATGTGTTCTCTTCAGAGTAGCCTGACTGATGAGCCAGCTCTGGGGTGGGAGGGCCCCTGCCAACCTGGGCTTGGTGGATGGACGACGTGGAGGTTTATTTCAGGAACCCCGGAGGCATGGCGGGTGATGATGTCCCTCAAGTCTGGGCTGCTGGCAGAGAGCACATGGGCATTAGACACCATTAACATCCTGCTGTACGATGACAACAGCATCATGACTTTCAACCTCAGTCAGGTGAGTACAGGTGCCTGGGGAAGATTGGGAAGGCCTAGGATCTTCTTGACAAAGACAGTGCTAAGCGACCAGGGAATTAAGCCATCCCTGGTCAACATGGTCTCCTCCCACTTGTTCTCTGAGACCTTTCGAGCCAGTACTTTGCCAGCAGCCATGGGCCCCCAGTACTGAGAACAGCAGTAATTACTGTTCAGTCAGGATTGACTTCAAAGGAAATTTGGGAGGAACGTTTTGATATTGATAAGAAATGTAGATTCTGTTGATGTCAATGAGGACACTAGGCTACTAAGAAGAACCTATGGTCTATATCAGTGAGCAGAGCAGTTTCTTTATTTTCCCTTTTTTTTTTGTCTTTTTGTCTTTTTGCCTTTTCTAGGGCTGCTCCTGCGGCATATGGAGGTTCCCAGGCCAGGGGTCTAATCGGAGCTATAGCTGCTGGCCTAAGCCAGAGCCACAGCAACACAGGATCTGAGCCGCGTCTGCAACCTACACCACAGCTCATGGCAACGCTGGATCCTCAACCCACTGAGGAAGGCCAGGAATCGAACCCACAACCTCATGGTTCCTAGTTGGATGATTCGTTAACCCCTGCGCCACGACGGGAACTCCTTCCCTTTCTTCATCCACCCTAAGTACATGAGGTCTTTGTTGATCTCCTTTTCCTAAGATACAGAATGGGAAGTATAAAGAAGGGCGGGAGCGGGGAGGGTGGTGAGCAGGTGATGTTCTTGCAGAGGTCATTGTTCCAGGTCTTCCCTCCATTGGATACTCACCTTGAGTTTCCCAGCTGGGAAGAGTTTCTGCTACACCATCCTACCCTTTATTGATTTGTCAATTGATTGATTTGATCATCCTAGGTACCTTCCAACTGTCTATCAAGGAGTTGACTAGGGGGCATTGTTATTAATAGTTAACCATTACTGTGCCCTCGCTTTGTGCTAGGTTCTTCATATTTTCTTTTGTGTCATTACACAACAGCCTTCTGAGGCAGATGTGGCCACTTAGAGATGAGTAAATAGGCTCAGAGTTTTATATTTGCCCAGGTTCACCCAGCTGTTAGCAGTCTTTCTGAATCCAAAGCTTGCCTCCCATGAGAAAGAAAAGGAACAGATATTGATTAATTTCCATAAGCCAGACACTTGACATACTCCATTTAGAACTTAGAACAACCCTATAAAGTTTAGGGATTTCTATCATTTTTAATGGAAAGGTGGAAAAACTACAGATTAGAGTTTAAATCACACAGATAGGTCCTGGAAAAGCCAAAATTCAAACCTAGATCTTTTTAATTCTGAAGCCCTATTTTTTCTTTTCTGCTATACTCTTCAGCAAGAGACTAATCTGACTGGAGATTAGTGTTTTCTCTGTATAGGATCTAAGCTGGAATTTGGGTCTGTCTAGCACCAGCTTGGAACAGTGTTTGGAGAGCCTAAGCCTCACACCACTCATCATGTTGCATGATGCACAGAGGTCTAGCCTCCTGCAGTGTCAGGGAGCTTGGGGAAGAGAGCACATGAGCATCTCTCTATCCTGCAGTGTGTTTGGAAGGTGTCATCCCACCATGCCTGGCCTTGGGCTCCACTTGTCAGTGGGATGTAGAGAGCATCCTAAGAAGGAGAGTGGCAGTAACCAATGGCTGGGAAACTGGGCCTGGTGAAGAAAAGCAGAAATTGGTTGGGAAAGAGGAGCCTAGAGCTGGGTGGGGTACAGAGTTGTTGGTCAGTGTTTCCATGATGCTGGATGCAGGCGTATGTGAGGGTAGGTTGGGCAGAAGGAAGAACTTGGTGAGAGGCAGGAAAGAGTTGAAATGATTTGCTTCATGGAGAGCCTTTGGGAAAGGAGAACTCTGACTCTCCCAGTGTTACAGACATCTCAACTAGAAGGAAAGGGGGTAAGATTAGATAGAAGACCTGACTCCTCTTCTTATCCAGGAGTTCCCTCTGTGGTGCAGTGCGTTAAGGATATGACTACAGTGGCTCGGGTAGCTTCGGAGGTGTGAGTTCAATCCCCAGGCTGGCGCAGTGGGTCTGGGACCTGGCGTTGCCATGGCTGTGGCTTAGATTCAGTCCATGGCCTGGGAACTTACATATGCCATGGGTGCAGCAAAAAAAAAAAAAAAAGATTGTCTAAGCTCACTTTACTCACTTACTGTATTTCCTGTTCTTTCTCTTTTAGCTCCCAGGATTGCTAGAACTCCTTGTGGAATATTTCCGACGTTGCCTGATTGAGATCTTTGGCATTTTAAAGGAGTATGAGGTGGGTGACCCAGGACAGAGAACACTACTGGACCCTGGGAGATTCAGTAAAGCATCTAGTCCAGCTCCCGTGGAGGGGGAGGAAGAAGAAGACCTTCTAGGTCCTAAACTAGAGGAGGAAGAAGAGGAGGAAGTAATTGAAAATGACGAGGAGATGGCCTTTTCAGGCAGGGACAAGGCAGCCTCAGAGAACAGTGAGGAAAAACTGATTAGTAAGTTTGACAAGCTTCCAGTGAAGATCGTACAAAAGAATGACCCGTTTGTGGTGGACTGCTCAGATAAGCTTGGACGCGTGCAGGAGTTTGACAGCGGCCTGCTACACTGGCGGATTGGTGGGGGGGACACCACTGAGCATATCCAGACCCACTTTGAGAGCAAGACAGAACTGCTGCCTACCCGGCCTCATGTGCCCTGCCCACCAGTCACCCGGAAGTATGTCACAGCAGTAGAGGGTACACCAGGGACAACAGAGCAGGAGGGTCCCCCGCCTGATGGCCCTCCAGAAAAACGGATCACAGCCACTATGGATGACATGTTGTCCACCCGGTCCAGCACATTGACAGAGGAGGGAGCTAAGAGTGTAGAGGCCACCAAGGAAAGCAGCAAGTTTCCATTCGGCATCAACCCAGCACAGAGCCACCGGAACATCAAGATCCTAGAGGATGAACCCCACAGTAAAGATGAGACCCCACTGTGTACCCTTCTGGACTGGCAAGATTCCCTCGCCAAGCGCTGTGTCTGTGTCTCCAATACCATCCGAAGCCTGTCGTTTGTGCCAGGCAACGACTTTGAGATGTCCAAACACCCAGGGCTGTTGCTGATCCTGGGCAAGTTGATCCTTCTGCACCACAAGCACCCAGAAAGGAAGCAGGCACCACTAACTTATGAGAAGGAGGAGGAGCAGGACCAAGGGGTGAGCTGCAACAAAGTGGAATGGTGGTGGGACTGCTTGGAGATGCTTCGGGAAAACACCTTGGTCACACTCGCCAACATCTCGGGGCAATTGGACCTCTCCCCCTACCCTGAGAGCATTTGCCTGCCTGTCCTGGACGGACTCCTACACTGGGCAGTCTGCCCTTCAGCTGAAGCCCAGGACCCCTTCTCCACCCTGGGCCCCAACGCCGTCCTATCCCCCCAGAGACTGGTCTTGGAAACCCTCAGCAAACTCAGCATCCAGGACAACAATGTGGACCTGATCCTGGCCACGCCCCCCTTCAGCCGCCTGGAGAAGCTGTATAGCACCATGGTGCGCTTCCTCAGTGACCGAAAGAACCCTGTGTGCCGGGAGATGGCTGTAGTACTGCTGGCCAACCTGGCACAGGGCGACAGCCTGGCAGCCCGTGCCATTGCAGTGCAGAAGGGCAGTATCGGCAACCTCCTAGGCTTCCTAGAGGACAGCCTTGCTGCCACACAGTTCCAGCAGAGCCAGGCCAGCCTGCTCCACATGCAGAACCCGCCCTTTGAGCCAACTAGTGTGGACATGATGCGACGGGCTGCCCGTGCGCTGCTCGCCCTGGCCAAGGTAGACGAGAACCACTCGGAGTTCACGCTGTATGAATCACGGCTGTTGGACATCTCGGTATCACCGTTGATGAACTCATTGGTTTCACAAGTCATTTGTGATGTACTGTTTTTGATTGGCCAGTCATGACAGCCGTGGGACACCTCCCTCCCTGTGTGTGTGTGCGTGTGTGGAGAACTTAGAAACTGACTGTTGCCCTTTATTTATGCAAAACCACCTCAGAATCCAGTTTACCCTGTGCTGTCCAGCTTCTCCCTTGGAAAAAAGTCCTATTTCTCTTTTCTCCCTGCCCCCCACTGGTCCCCACCTTTTTATTCCCTGTCCTCACTTTACTCCCCTCAGGACCCTGCCCTATTTGAAAAGACAAAAGCTCTGCCTACATAGAAGACTTTTTTATTTTAACCAAAGTTACTGTCGTTTACAGTGAGTTTGGGGAAAAAAAACAAAAAATAAAAATGGCTTTCCCGGTCCTTGCATCAACGGGATGCCATGTTTCATAACTGTTTTTAATGGTTAAAAAAAAGGAAAAAAAATACAAAAAAAAAAAAACCTGAAGGACAAAAAAGGTGACTGCTGAACTGTGTGTGGTTTATCGTTGTACATTCACAATCTTGCAGGAGCCGAGAAGTTCGGAGTTGTGGACAGACCCTGTTCACTGGAGAGGCCTGTGCAGTAGAGTGTAGACCCTTTCATGTACTGTACTGTACACCTGATACTGTAAACATACTGTAATAATAATGTCTCACATGGAAACAAGAGAAAACGCTGGGTCAGCAGCAAGCTGTAGTTTTTAAAAATGTTTTTAGTTAAACGTTGAGGAGAAAAAAAAAGGCTTTTCCCCCAAAGTATCATGTGTGAACCTACAACACCCTGACCTCTATCTCTCCTCCTTGATTGTATGAATAACCCTGAGATCACCTCTTAGAACTGGTTTTAACCTTTAGCTGCAGCGGCTGTGCTGCCACGTGTGTATATATATGACGTTGTACATTGCACATACCCTTGGATCCCCACAGTTTGGTCCCCCTCCCAGCTGCCCCTTTATAGTATGACAAGTTAACAAGTTGGTGACCTGCACAAAGCGAGACACAGCTATTTAATCTCTTGCCAGACATCGCCCCTCTTGGTGCGATGCTGTACAGGTCTCTGTAAAAAGTCCTTGCTGTCTCAGCAGCCAATCAACTTATAGTTTATTTTTTTCTGGGTTTTTGTTTTGTTTTGTTTTCTTTCTAATCGAGGTGTGAAAAAGTTCTAGGTTCAGTTGAGTTCCTGATGAAGAAACACACAATTGAGATTTTTTCAGTGATAAAATCTGCATATTTGTATTTCAAACAATGTAGCTAAAAAACTTGATGTAAATTCCTCCTTTTTTCCTTTTTTGGCTTAATGAATATCATTTATTCAGTATGAAATCTTTATACTATATGTTCCACGTGTTAAGAATAAATGTACATTAAATCTTGGTAAGACGTTTGTGAGGTTTTTATTGTTTTCAAATTATTTAAAAGATTGACCTCTTGAGGGTTTGGGGGAGCAGGTTCTGCTCTTGCAAATCTCCCTTGGTATGTTCTCTTCCTAAATGGTGGCATCTTGGACCCTGTCATTTCTGCACCATATTCCACTTGACCTTCCACCTCTGCCGTGTAAGTAAGTCTGAATTTAAGAAAGCTCTGAGATATTTCACCTGCAAGAGGAAGTTCTAGGCATAAAACTTCATTAGCTTCTTGAAATAAAGTGGGTTTAAACAGCCAAAGAAATGGATGATAATCTAGGGGGAAAAAATTTGGAAATAATTAGCAAAGGGAAAATCTCTGTTTTTGTTATAAATATTCAACAATGAGACATTTATCTGGAGGCAGCCTCTAACTTAACCATTTATTTTTCTGGACTGGCTTTCTTCCCTGATTCCAGATTAGGGCATTCAGATGCCTTCTTGACATCTCTGGAAGTTTTAATTTGAACACACTCGAGCTAAAACACCCTGTCTTCCCCTAGAAACCTGCTTCTCCTATAGTTTTCTCAGTAAGCAGCAGTTCCATCGCTTGGCTAAAAATATCATTGACTTCTTTCTTTTCCACTTGCAGTCTGTTAACACTCTTCAAAAAGTAATCCTCAGACCAGCTACTGCCACTGTAGTTCAAGACACCATCACATCTTGAACTCTTAAAATATCTTCCAAACTGGCCTCCCTGCTTCTGCTTTGCCCGGTATTTGAGCTTATTCTCAACATAGCAACCAGAACGTTTAAAACCTAACATCAGAAGTTCCTGTCGTGGCTCAGTGGTTAACGAATCCTACTAGGAACCATGAGGTTGCTGGTTTGATCCCTGGCCTTGTTCAGTGGGTTAAAGATCCAGCGTTGCCGTGAGCTGTGGTGTAGGTTGCAGACGTGGCTTGGATCCCGAGTTGCTGTGGCTCTGGTGTAGGCCAGCAGCTACAACCCTGGCCTGGGAACCTCCATATGCCGCAGGAGCAGCCCCAGAAAAGGCAAAAAGACCAAAAACAAAAACCCTAAGATCAACATCTTTTTCAGTGATTCAGCCTTCCTCTGAGTAACAGTCCAGATCTTTATAATGACCTACGAGGTCATCACTTATCCATCCTGCTGTTACCACCCTGGTCCCCTCTCTTTTCTCATTGTTCATTCAACCATGCACAGCTATTCCCACCTTGAGACCTTTGCACTTACTGTTCCTCTGTCCAGAATACTCTTCCAGATAACTGCATGGCTCAGATCCTCATCTCCTTCAGGTCTTTGCTCAGATATCATCTGTTTCCCTGCTTTATTTCCCTTCTCTACTTGATTTTTCTTTATAGCACTGTTACTATAAAGAAAATACAGTATTACACATACCTATTGTTTTCCGCCATAATTAACAGAAGTTCCCAGAGGACAGGGAGAACTTAATTTTGTTCACTGCTATATCCCTGACCTACAGCACAGCCTGGCTTCTCTGTTCCATCTCCTTCCTTAGGGAAACCATGCAGTAGTAACAGAGGAAATGCTATTATTGTGGACACTTAGAAATGAAACTTGAAACAATAGCTTTCTATTGAGTACCTACTTTTTTACCAGACATTGTACATCAAGTAATTCCACAGCAGTCCCGTGCCTGTGAGGTCGGTATTCTGGCTCCCATTTTATAGTTGAGGTAAGCAGCTTGTTTGAGCTCACACAAAGTTATCCCTGACTCCAAGTCCCATGCTTTTCCTAATACACCACACACCACCTCCTTCCTGGGGTGGAGGATAACCAGAAGTAACTGAATCTAGCTATGGAGCACCACAGGCAAGATTTTTTTGTTGTTGTTGTGTGTAGCATGAAGTAAAACTCCCAAGAATTTCAATCAAGTGTTTGTCAAAATAAAGTGTGGTTGTTCATAATGGTAAGGGACAGGAATGAATACTTCGTATTTCTCCATTGAGAGAGGGGGGAATAGAGACAATTGGCTAAACTTTGTCAACTAGGATGCCTCCCTAGGACTCTTCTGGAAAAAAAACCAAATGGCAAGCTTTTCATATCCATATTTTGGTAATAGTGCTAATGGCTATTTTGCTCTGGGTTTCTTTTAAACTCCAATTTCTAGTCTAGAAAGTGCATTTCTGGGCTGTGTGTGGAGCATTACCTAGGAGTTTGGTTTCCTGGGTTCCTTTCATCTGCTCTCCTGCAATGCAGGAGGAGCCCAGCCTGGTCTCCAGTTTCTGACTGGAGTTACCACAGGCCTAAAGAACAGCTAGCCACTGAGCTGTGAGTAATTTGCTTTTGAGAAGTAAATAGAACCTCGCCAGTAGAGAACCCAGGGGTGTGGCCAGTAGTTCTTTTCCCAGGCTCCTCCCTTCCCACCCCCTAAATGACCTTAACCTTCTTTCATAGCTGGAGAGCAGCCAAGTCCAGCCTAAACAATACTCTCAACCTCATTGGCTCTTTTGCCTTGCAGCTACCACCACCCCCAAGTGGCTAAGGCCCTTCCCACTAGACCTTTTGGTGGGGTCAAGGTTTTGTAACTATTAAAAGGCAAACACCAGAGTTCCCTTGTGGTGCAGCAGGTTACAGATCTGGTGTTGCTGCAGCGGCCTGGATCCCTGCTGTGGCACGAGTTCAATCCCTGGCCCGGGAACATTCACTTGCTTTGCAGGTGGCCATCCTCAAGTGATACATACATGGCTGAGACTTCTGGTAAACGTCCAAGACCTGATTGGTGCCATCCTCTAGTTTTAGGATGGATGCGTCATCCAGCATCCTTGGAAACTGCCAGCGAATGCCCACAAAAAGTATCCACACAAAAAGTAGCATAAAGGTCTGGTAAGGCACAGCTGCCTGTCATCAAAGGCATTAGTCCTGCCCACTAACAGTTGACTGACAGAGTCAGAGGCCAGTGTGGTCATTTTTGTCCCATAATGATGTGGCCTCAAAGCCAAGATCAGGATTAGCTGTGCCATCTTTCCCATCAGATTAGAGCCATGGAAAGTTTAGTGTCTGGAAACTGAGTTACTGAGAGATGGCCAAGGCCACATCCAGATGTGGTGACAGAGCAAGGCAAGGCAGCTACGGAGAAATGCACTGTCTAGTTGCTCCAGGGAAGTAAAGTGCTCCACAAGAACTACAAAACTTCCTTCACATCTTCAGTGGGAAAATCATTTGCTCCACTTTTTGTTTAGAGAGTTATAATAGCCCATCTTTATCAGCTCTTTGTTCAGGTCTTTTCAGCTAAGACCTGAATGTAGTGGGCTGGCCAAGGGATGGTTGGCAGTGAAGCATTTCAAGCATGGTAAACAGCAAGATCAGAGCCAGGCAAGTTCAAGAAACAGAAATGTAACTCTTACATTCTAGGACTCTACAAATAGTAATGCACCGCTTGCATTGTTCAGTTGGGAATTTGAATTATGAGTTTTTCTTGGTTGTGTAGGATATTTGCTGCTGCTTTTTTTTTTTTTTTTTTTCCTTTGGTATTTCCTTCTTAATATAAGTGGCTGGGTGGTGGAGAATCATTTGGGAGCCCTAGGATACATGTCTGCCTCCCTGGCTCTCCCACAATGCTGGCCGCTCAGCTGGTTCCCCGTGTAGATACAGGCTCCATTTTAGCTGCAGACTCTAAGCGCAGACTGGAGAGAGCTGCCTCCTCCACTACTTACTCACAGCCTTGGAGGCCCAGAATCCCCCTCCCATCCCACCTAGTCTTCTTCCATTCTGATAAGCCAGAGCTTTCAGAGCACGAGATTCAGCTTCCTTGTTTTCCAGTCGGAGCAGGAGCCAGAAAATGAAACAGGAAACAGAGCGGAAGAGGAGGGGGGTGGGTAGTTGAGAAGGAAAGGAAGGAGAAATTGCAAGAAAGTAGAGCTGAAGATCTGAAGGATGACAGCTGAGCTTTAGAAAACATTCTGACTTGTCAGAAGAGGCCTCTGTCCTTTTTACAAGTAGATTTTTGAGGAAACTTGATGTGGACAGAGGGAACCTTAAGAATGCGTGTCTTTCTCACAAAGGAAGGATAGTTCATTTCTCAATTTTGTTTCTGCAAACAGAGTGCTGCTTGGAGCCTCATAGACTTCTAGAGATTCAAGCCACAACCTTAGGCCCCAGTCAGAAGTGTGCCCCACAGCTTTGCTGATTCACTCACATGCCTCTGGAGCTTTTGAGAACAAGATATGTCACCATAAAACCTGGGAGAAGAGTACATTTTACCCCTTCTCCAACACACCAGGATGAAAATGTGATTTATCCACCTTAAACGCAACAAAACCTGAGGAAGTTTAGGTCTCAGGACCTAAAATGAGCAATAAAGAATCAAAAGATCCAGTCTCTGGCCCCCACAGAACTGCTGTGGGCTAGTTGTCATTGCTTGGAGAGATAGCAAACAGCTCTTTTGTTCCCACCCGTCTTAGCTGCTGCGGAAGATAAACCCCTCCCTCAGCCAGGGCTGTGGCCAGAGGCTAACACAGACCCTAGCTTCGTTTGGAGGGCAGATAACTGAAACCACAGAGGGCTTTGGAATCCTGAGAAATGAGAAATCCACCAACGGAGAAGGATTTATTATCTATTTCCTTTAAGGAGGGTGCAAAGTTGTTCTAACAGTTTCCGTTACAGGGGCACCAACTGGCCGCTCCTCCCTAACAGACAGTTTTGTTGAGTTAGCTTCTTCTTCTTTTTTTTTTTTTTTTTCTTTTTTGGCCCCGCTTCCTACGAGAGAAACTGCTTGAAGGAGTCCTGGGGCGGGGGGGGGGGTGTCCTCTAAAGTTTCCTTCACCATCCTCATTAGCCACCTGAGCTGGGACTGAGGACCGAAGCAGGACAGAAGGTCTTTAGTAGCTGGAGGAGGGGAAAGCCAGGGGGAACCCCCACTTTCTTCACAACCAGGACGCACGGTGCCGCTGCTGGCCACAGAAACCCCAAAAGGCTTCTTTTTCTATTCAGAGAAGAACAGCTATTGCTCCAGGCCCTGTGCTGACCTGTTGTTGCCGAACAGCAGGGAAAGTGCGGCTCGGGCTTCTGCGAAGAGGCCGCAGGGCAGCCCCCAACTCCGAGAGCCTCGGCCCACAGGGGAACTCAGTTGGTGTTTGCAGGGCGGAACTGGGCCAAGAGCATCGACTCTAAGCCAGCAGCCCCGACGGGCTAAATGAAGGCGGGGGAAGGGGCTTGAGGAGCTGGAATTCCTCAGGTGTCACCAAGGCAGGAAGGTGCCAATGCGGGGGTGGGGTGGGGGTGGGGTTGGCGCGGAACCGCGGGCTCCGCCGTCCCCGCCCCACTCGCCCGGAGTCAACATGGCCGCCGCGGAGGGGGGCGGGGCAGCTCAGAATCCCGGCAGGAGCGGGGCGGGGCCGCCATCGGCGGAGCCAGTGCGCAGGCGCGACCGCTCGGGGCCCCGGATGGACGAGCTAAGGTTCGGGCCCCGCCTGGGAGGTTGAGAGCAGCGGGTGCTGGGGACCCGGCGCCAGCTTGGGAGCCTAGAAGTTCCAGGGGGAGGGAAGTTGTCAAGCGGAGGCCGAGGGAAATGAGGCGGAGGCCGCGAGAAGCGAGGAGCCCCGCCCCTCCGCCATAGCGGCCTCCCAGTGCCGCCTCTTCCTTTACAGCCTGCAGCCCGCCCCTGCCTTCCGGCTCTAGGCCGGACCGGGCCCCACCGGTTCCCTCGGGAGTTAACCGCTGAGCCGTGTCCCCTTTGTGGAGAGGAGATACCCAATCCCTGGTTGGGACTATGTCCGAAAAGGAGAACGCTAGAACGGGCTTCGGACCCGGCTGGGCTTGGAAAAGATGGCCTCTGCCTCGCGGCAGCTAGCAAAACCTCTGGTCCTGAGGACCCTGGGTCAGAGCGACCTCCCTACCCCATAGAGGATGTTAATCTTACCCAGAGAAACTAGGGCTCCAATTCCACAGGTTTTCCTATCGGCCCAGATTGGGCCCTCCCTGCCTTGAGTACAAACAGCAAGAGCTTGCGCTGTCAGACAAGTACTGGGCTTGGAGACCCGGCTTGTAATCCAGTTTCTGGAAGACTGCAACCCTTTTGGCAGGAGTGAGGGCTGGTAGACTATGAGGTTTCAGAAAAAAAAGGAAAAGAAAAGACGTTCTCTTTAAGTATTGCTTTGGCTGTGCCCCCTGACCCCAGCGAGCCTCAGTTTCCACATCCATAAAATGGCGATTGTAATTACACAGGCCTCATGGGGTGTAATGAGATCTCTGGTGGAAAAACTCTGGAGATATTATTACCCTGGGTATATTTATCTCACAGGAAAATAGGGTAAAACTGGTTGCTCTCTAAGTGCCCTGCCAGTTCAGAATCTGTGATTTCGTTAGAGGGGTTGTTGGGAAGTGAGGCCCTCAATGAGCAGAGAGGGAGCACACTGGTTTTATTTTCACTCGGTTTACCTGTAAGTTAAGGGTAGGCTACACGTCTTCTGTTGTCGCTGGGTCTAGAGCTTGACTCTAGAGAGAGGAAAGGAAGAATGGAAGCCTGGTGAAGAGGCAGAGGTGGGTTACGTGCTCTTCTGTTCCCAACTCCTCTGCATGTGGGTGGGAAGTGAAAGAAGGGAAAAAGTGAATAAACGCTAGGATAGGCAACTAGCGGACGTGTGAGACTGGCTGTGCCTGTTTCCGCGAATCCTTTCGATTCAGCGAGTCAGATATTGGAACTGTTGGGTAGATTCACAAACTACCGCTGCTCTCTGGGGATTTCAGAAGCTTGCTTTTGAACTGAATTTTGATGAGCAAACCCGTGTGGCGTTGGGGGCCCCTCCCTTCCTCCTGGCCTCCTGGTGATGGAGTAAGCAACAGGCGCCCCCTTGTGCTGAGGAAGGAGAACTGTTGCTCATGGCAGGTTTTTCTGGAGATACTGTATTTTCCTGTGGCTTTTGTGACTTCTGTCGTTTTGCTCTCAGCGTGAGATATGGTGGGAGGAATACTCGGAGCAGTGATTTTTATATCCGGAGCCAATGAACTGGTGAAGCTGTATCTAGTTCTTGCCAGTTCCACTCAATCAGAACACAGGCTCAGAATGCCTGTTTGTAATGCTAGGCCCTGAGGGTATAGTTGGGAGCAAAATGGACAAAAGCCCCTGCCCTCATAAAACAATGTAAATAAGCAACAGCAATAAAGATGACCAGGCAGAGTGTAACGAGAGCATATCACATAGTCTAGTGAGGGTCAGAGAAGAATTCCAGAAACAAGTGATACCTAAAAGTTTGATAGGTATTAACCAGTTGGAAAGAAAAGTTTTCCAGGCCACATATGTGGCATATGGAAGTTCCTGGGCCATGTTCTTTTTTTTTTTTTTTGGCTTTTTTAGGCCCGCGCCTATGGCATATGGAGGTTCCCAGGCTAGGGGTCCAATCAGAGCTACAGCTGCTGGCCTACACCACAGTCATAGCAACGCCAGATCTGAGCCACGTCTGTGACCTACACCACAGACAATGCTGGATCCTTAACCCACTGCGTGAGGCCAGGGATCAAACCTGCAACCTCATGATTCCTAGTTGGATTCATTTCTGCTGCACCACAACAGGAACTCCCAGATTCTTTAACCCACTGGGCAGTGCAGGGGATTGAACTAGCTGCCACAGCAACCCCAGTGGCTACAGTCGGGTTCTTAACCCACTGTGCCACAGCGGGAACTCCTAATTTCTTAGTTGAAGTATTTTTTTCTTTAGGGTTCATTCTTCACCCCAAGTTGATGAGCTGCCTCTGATGCTCTTGCCCTCTGTTCTATTTGCAACTGGTTCTGTAGGAACCATTACTAACTCTTTGAGCTCAAGGAATTGTTAAAAAAAAAAAAAAAGCCTTCAAGTGCATTCTTTTCCTCAGAATGGCTTTGTGATTGTTTATGCATTGCTGCCATTCCAACAAAGAGATGGGAAATAACAGTTTTCTCCATCCGTAGTAGTCAACTTTGTCGTCCCTCTAAGTTTGTTTTAGCAATGAGAGCTGGCTGAAGTCCTGCTGAGTGGTGGTTTTCTTTTCCTTCTCCACTTAATTTAACAGACCAGCTGAACACACATCAGAGAGCTTAACTAGAGTGTGTAGTCATTATGGTCTTCCAGTTCAGTTCCATGCCCCACTTTGGGGACTCTGGTTTGGGACCTAGTTTATTATTCTGGGCAAGAAGAAAAGGGCACACCCCAAATAATAGCAACCACAATATAGATTCAGTAGTACTTTTTCACAACTTTAGTCTATTTCGCCATCATGACAATTTTGTGAGACAGGCAAAATAGTCTGATCCCATTTTATACACAGAGAACTGAGGCTCAGAAGGACTAAATGAGAACTAGTGAGTGACAAAGCCAGATCTTGAATCCAGGTCTTTAGTTCCTGCATAGGGGCACTGAACAGGCTTTAAAGGTTTTCTGTGAGCTTAACTTTCCAGCTTCATGCCTATCGTGTAACTTCCCTACAGGAATTCAGTGTGATCCCTTCTGCCTTCAAGACTCCTCCCCCTCATCTGGGCAGTTGGGTGGTTAAGTCTGCCATAATAATGCCGAAGGAGGGGTTTCCATGAAGAATGCTGTCAAGAATTTACTTTCTGCCCGTGTGTGACATTTCTTCCTTGCATTTTGGAGTTTAGAAGCCTGAAGGAGCTCAGTCCTGGAAGCAGCCCCTCTGAATTCCTGGTGGTGAGAGGATGTGGCCCCTGGACCCATCCCTGAAAGAGGTGCTGGGGTTTGCCGTCGGCTGCCGTGTCCTGACTCTGGTGTTGCAGGTCAGTCTCTGATCTTTTGTCCTGAACGTGCTATTGCCATATGACTGGGCTAGATGCTAAGAATAGGCCTCATCTTCTTCCCACTTCTGTAGATGTGCCCCTCTATGTGGTTAGAACAAAAGAGACTAGACCTTCTAGCTGAAAAGTTGTCAAGACTCTTAGAAATGGTCTGTTCATCCTTATTTTACACACACAGTAGCTGAGGCCCAGAAAGATTAAATGCTTTCTTTTTTCTTTGGCCACGCCCACGGCCTGTTGAAGTTCCTGGGCCAGGGATCAAACCCAAACCACAGCAGTGACAACATCAAGTCCTTAACCTACTACACCACAAAGAAACTCCTTAAACTGCCTTCTTAAAGTCACAAGGCAAGTTTAGAGAAGGGCCAGAGTCAGACCCCATGTTTCCTTACTCCAGACCAGAGGTCTTTCCATCAGACCATGATGTTCTGTGACCAGAGATGTCTCTAGGATATGACAGCTCAAACCCTGCCCTGGGTCCCCTGACCAGGAGACTGAGCACTGTGTCTCAGTCAGTTGAGTGGGGGAGAGGTGGCACTGCCCTGAGACCATCTGTATATATTTGTTTAGTCAGCACTGTCTCTATCTCTTCCCCCAGCTGTGTCCCCTCACTGTCTGACCTCCACACGCCCCCCAGAATGCATTTCCCCTTCTGTAATGCCCTTTCCCTTTCAAGGCTGCGCTTGATACATATTTTAATCAATCTTCACATATTATGAATTATATATGGAGCCTAGCACAGGGCCCAGTGCTTGGTAGATCCTCAGTATCTGTTATTGTTGAATGTATGTCAACACCCTAGGAATGTTTTATTAGCATATTATGTGTGCCTTTCATCACAAGCACATTCTCTCTGAGGCTCCTAGCTGGTTTCTTTGCGGAAAACTTTCTTCTCTCCTCCCCCACTGCATGAGGCATAACAGTCTCTGCTGGGTCCCAGGCTTAGTTAAAAGTGTCTTCAACTTGGAGACTAGGCCTGTTGTCTGTCACCCCTGTCCCACTTGTTTTCACTGTTTGAAGTGGCCTGATAAAGAAACTGGCCACAAAGAGAAAAGCCTTAAAAAATGAAGTTATACTCCCGATGCCAGTCTGGGAAGACTGACTTGATAATGGCTTTCAACCAGCATCAGCTGAGTGATTGGCAGAACTAAAGGAGCAGTACTGTGACTCAGCATCTGGGATAGCGTTCCAGGACAGCTGGGTTCTAATTCAGATGGTGATTTGGAAGCGATCCTCTATACTGTTCACTCAACCGCCAAATTTTATTAAGTTCCTTCTCTGTTCATAGAACTATGTTAGGTGGGAGTATAAAAGGCCACAATCTCTTTTCCCTTAAGTAGCTGACAATCTAATGGGGCAAAAAGACATTTAATAATAATAATGCTATTTCATTATCCCTCTCTCCCTCCCCTTCCAGCTCTAACGCTCATGCCACCAGGTTATATCCCCAGTTCCCCTTCATTGTTGCTGACATCTCTGTTAGTGACAGCTCATTCCTCTTCATTCCTTGAAGGTTTTAGCTTCTGATTCACTGTTGCTCTTTCCAGCACTGCTATTTATTTCCTGGTGCTTTCAATATTAAAAAAGCTGATATATCTGACCACAGTCTCCTATCTTTCCAGCTCACTCCCTCCACTACCCCAGTTCTAATGGTTCTTCCATTCCCTCAGGACTTATGATCCATTGGTTCTACCACAGTTTCACTGTCCCTCACCCACCTCATGGCTTCCGCACCTCTTCTTACCCAACTTTGATTCCATGGTCCACCATACATACACATATAGCTCACTTGCTCACTTGCTCTCTTCTTGCTATTTCCCCATGTGCTGCGAGTGCAGCCCTAAAAAGCAAAAAAAAAAGAAATAAAAAAATTAAGATGGTAATTTTAGTTTACACAATTAAACAAAAATACTGGTTCTTCTTTGTCCCACAGGCTTTCTTCAATGCCATCATCCCAGACCACCATGCAGAAGCTTTCTCGCCTCCTCGCTTTGGCCCCTCCAGCTCTGTGGACCAATTTGTAGAAGGTCTCCTGGGTGGTCTCTCTCACTGGGATGCTGAACACTTCCTGTTCATTGCTGAGCATGGCTACCTGTATGAGCACAACTTTGCCTTCTTCCCTGGTTTCCCCCTGGTCCTGTTGGTGGGGACTGAGTTGCTGAGACCCCTGTGGGGGTTACTGAGCCTACGGAGTTGCCTACTAATCTCAGTAGCATTGCTCAATTCCTTGTTCTCTGTGCTGGCTGCACTCGCACTTCATGACCTGGGCTGTCTGGTTCTGCACTGTCCCCGCCAGGCCTTTTACGGAGCACTGCTCTTCTGCCTCAGTCCCGCCAATGTCTTCCTGACAACTGGTTACTCAGAAGCTTTGTTTGCCCTCCTGACATTCAGTGCCATGGCGCAGCTGGAAAGGGGCCGAAGCTGGACTAGTGGACTTCTCTTTGCCCTTGCCACTGGTGTACGCGCCAATGGGCTGGTCAACGTCGGCTTCCTCGTGCATTCTCAGTGCCGAGGCTTTTTCTCTTCTCTCACGATGCGGAATCCTCTGAGGCAGCTCTTGAAGCTGATGGGCTCGGTGTTTTTGTCAGTCCTCTCACTTGGCCTTCCCTTTGGCCTCTTCCAGTACTATGCCTATACCCAGTTCTGTGTTCAAGGCTCAGCCCACCCCATCCCTAAGCCCTTGCTGCAGTTAGCTTTGGACAAGGGCTACCGAATCGCTGAGGGAAATGAGCCACCTTGGTGCTCCTGGAAACTTCCCCTAGTATACAGTTACGTCCAGGACATCTACTGGAATGTTGGCTTTTTGAGATACTATGAACTCAAGCAGGTGCCAAATTTTCTCCTGGCTGCACCAATGGCTGTACTGGTTGCCTGGGCAACTTGGACCTACGTGACCACCCACCCGTGGCTCTGCCTTACGCTTGGGATGCAAAGGAACAAGAACAATAAGAGCCTAGAGAAGCCTGACCCTGGATTCCTCAGTCCTCAGGTGTTTGTATACCTGGTCCACGCTGCAGTGCTGCTGCTGTTTGGCAGTCTGTGCATGCATGTCCAGGTGAGGTGAGCTCCTGGCTGGGAAAAGGTGTGAATACTTGTGAAACCCCTAGTCAGGGACAGGGAAGACAACTAACTTCTCCCATTTGAGTGCCCTCTACCTAACTTAATCATTCAACAACTGTTTGAGGGTGTTTTTAATGCCAGACTCTGGTTTAGACCACTGAGGATTGAACATGAATAAGATTGCTGGAGTTCTCGTCGTGGCTCAGTGGTTAACAAATCCGACTAGAAACCATGAGGTTGCAGGTTTGATCCCTGACCTCACTCAGTGGGTTAAGGATCCAGTGTTGCCATGAGCTGTGGTGTAGGTCGTAGACGCGGCTCGGATCCTGCATTGCTGTGGCTGTGGTGCAGGCCGGTGGCTACAGCTCCAATTCGACCCCTAGCCTGGGAACCTCCATATGCCGTGGGTGCGGCCCTCAAAAGACAAAAAAAAAAAAAGAAAGAAAGAAAAGAAAAGATTGCTGCCCTACTGGGTCTCATGGTCCAAATGGAGAGACAGACGTTTAACAGGTAGAGTTATGGTGCAATGGGATGGAAGAGGAGTTGCTGTTTTGAGGTGTAGTATCATGGAAACCCAGAGGAAAAAGTAGCTAACTGGCTGAAGGAAGTGAGAAGGACATCATATTTAGTTTGGGTTCTGAGTAAGAAGGAATTCCATTTAAGAAGCAGAGGAAGAACATTCTGGACAAGTGGAAGGGCATGTGCAAAGCCATGAGAGTTGTGAAAGGACCTGATTTGATTGAGTTACAGGAAATTACAGGAATAAGCACAGAGGGTGTCTCTGGGACCTTGCCCTGAATGTCTGCTGGAATGTTGACTTTCTGAGGTACTCTGAGCTCTGGCAGCTGCTCCATTTTCAGAGGCAATATCTTGTGCAGTGTTTGATTGGTGATCAGACTAGAGAGGGATGGGAAAGGTTTGATCACAGATTTGATTTTTTTTTGCTATTCCTGGTTATGGCCCCACTTTCAACAGAACCCCAAGGAAGCCTTTTTGTCTCCATGCTGACCACTCCTTGGCAGTTTCTGCCTCTTGGAGGCACACATTGGCTGTTTGTAAAGTTCTCTGAACTATGTGAATAAGAGACACAGGAGAAATACAAAGTAGCATTCTGAGTTTGTAGCTGGATTAGCTACTAGAGTGAGTACCAGCAAAGCTTAGAGTTTCCAGGTTAGATGAGGGAGGCCATTTGGAGCCTTGGCTCCGAACGCCCCCAGGAGGGACAGTATTGCACCACAGGATCCCCTGCCCCTGTCCCTCTGCTTTGCTGTTCCTGTGGGATGAGGGACCCACCTCAGATTCCCAAAGTCCCATGTCTGAGCCTAAGGTTTAGAGAGCCCACCCACTGAGTTTTTAGTATTGGTTGGACTATTATCATGGTAATTAGTCTGTAGCTATGCTTATTTGTAGCACTGCAGTCATCTGGTTGGTGTCATGCACAGCTTTATAAGGCAGATCCTAAGGTCTACTGAAAAAAAATTTTAATAGGGCCATATCCGAGGCATATGGAGGTTCCCAGGCTAGGGGTCAAATCAGAGCTACATCTGCAACCTACACCACAGCTCACGGCAATGCTGGGTCCTTAACCCACTGAGCAGGGCCAGGGATCAAATCCACCTCCTCATGGGTACTAGTCATGTTCATTACTGCTGAGCCACAATGGGAACTCCTCTACTGAATTTCTTTTCCAGTGAAATACAGTAGTAGTCATGGAGCTATATCACTCAGCTGCAGGGAAGCCCCAAGCTCACCAGTTTGAGGCAGTGACACTCTAGTAAACATGTGGGTTTCCCTCCCTCTTATAATTTCCAGGTTCTCACCAGGTTTTTGTGCTCCTCGACTCCCATTGTATACTGGTTTTCAGCTCACTTGCTTCACGATCGAGAACCACTGCTGAGATCCCTAAAGACTGTGCCTTGGAAGCCTCTTGCAGAAAACTTTCCACCAGGACAAAAGGTCCCCAGAAACTCTATCGTGGGACTCTTGTACAACTGGAAAGCTTGTTCTCTGGTCACACGATGCATTCTAGGCTACTTCCTGACTTACTGGATCCTGGGACTACTCCTACATTGCAACTTCCTGCCTTGGACATGACCTGGAGACTGAGGGGACAGGCTTGAAGCAGACTTAACCAGGATCTGAAAGTACACATACACTCTGGGGCTGCCTGTGCTGCCCTGGAATCTTAACTCTATCCATTAGACCCTCTCTCTCTCTTTGAAGGTTGGTTGGGAACGGGAGAAGTGTGAGCCTCTAGAGAGCCTCTTCTGGGCCTGGCCATGGCAGATTTTAGAGTAGAAACTGTTTTCTCTGTAAATGAAGAAATCTTACTGCAAGTCTAAAGTACACCTAGATCTATCTTGTCTATCAACCATGGCAGAGATTGTCTTAAACTTACCACCACCCACATATCAATTTAAATGTAAATTTCATCAAAGGCTCTAACTGCTAAGTTGGGAATAGTTCACATGTGTTGGTGGAGGGCAGTGGAGGGGCACTACTAAGTAAAATGGGACCATCTTTTCTAAATGGGACATTGTTTCTTTTTTTCTTTTCTCAGGCACATCTTCCGCCTATGGAAGTTCCCAGGCTAGGGGTCAAATTGGAGCTGCAGCTGAGGCCTACACCACAGCCATGGCAACACCAGATCAGAGCCACATCTATGACTTATGCTGTGGCATGGAGACAGTGTTGGGTCCTTAACCCACTGAGCCACAATGGGAACTTCTTGGGACATTGTTTCTGATGATTTTTGCCATGATTTGTTCACTTATTTATATGAGAAATCTTACAAAGATATGCAAATTAAACAACTTTCAGTTATATCTGCAATGAATTACCTTTTTATTTTCTTTTATTTATTTATTTAGTATTATTTTTTTACTTTTTAGGGCCACACCTGGGGCATATGGAAGCTCCCAGGCCAGGGGTCGAATTGGAGCTGCAGCTGCTGGCCTACACACAGCCACAGCAATGCCAGATCTGAGCCACATCTGCAACCTACACCACAGCTCATGGCAACGCCGGATCCTTAACCCACTGAGCAAGGCTAGGGATCAAACCCACATCTTCATGAACGCACATCTTCGAAACCCGCTGAGCCACAACAGGAACTCGATTTTATTTTATTACTGTTATTTTTTTGGCCATGCACGCACATGCAGAAGTTCCTGACCCAGGAGTCCAACCTGCACCACAGCAGTGACCTGAGCCACAGCAGTGGCAACACCAGATCCTTAACTGCTAGGCTACCAGGGAGCTTCAGCCTTTTAAAAAATAATATAGGAGTTCCTGTTGTGGCTCAGCTGGTTAAGAATCTGACTAGTATCCATGAGGTTGCAGGTTCGATCCCACGCCTCCCTCAGTGGGTTAATGAACTGGCATTGGCTCAAGCTGCTGTGTAACACGTCACATATGCAGCTTGATCTGGTACTGCTGTGGCTGTGGTGTAGGCCGGCAGCTGCAGCTCCGATTTGACCCCTAGCCTGCGAATTTCCATATGCCGAGGGTACAGCCCTAAAAAAGAAAGGGAGTTCCCATCGTGGCTCAGCTGAAACAAATCTGACTAGTATCCATGAGAATGCAGGTTTAATCCCTGGCCTCGCTCAGTGGGTTAAGGATAATAATACAAATTAAGGGCTGAGGTACTACCACGTGCTCTGCATCCACACTATATTTGGACATGAAAGGTTAATTGATACCAAAAAATTAATAGTACAAGTTACTTGGGAAGAAAAAGTCATGGTAAGAACATTGCACAAGAAGGAAGGAGACCTGGATTCTGGTCCTCCCAGTAAACGCCCCCACTTACTAGCTGTATGACCTTGGGAGGGTTTTCAGAGCCTGAGTTACCTCTTCTGAAACTAAGGGAAATGATACTATCCTACTGGAGAAAATATCCAGTTCTCCTATTTCCAGCATTTAGAAGAAACTCCCCCTTCTTGGGTGCAGCTCTGAGGATTAACTTAAGTCATCTTTCCTTTGAATGAGGGAGAGCAGTGACACTTGGGCAAATAAGACTCCTTGTCCTGTGTAAGTAAACCTCCCTGGGGCAACTAAATGATCAGTGTGGTGACCAGTTTTCCAGCCCAACCCAAATGCCTGTGCTTGCTTGATTGGTAGACAAGGGTCAGAGGAGCCTGTACAACAGCGTGAATTGATAAATTATGGCTAAGTCCAAGGTTGAATGAAATAGTATCTTCCTCACCCCTGTTTGGTTATGGGCCTGTCTCTATAATAATAGTAAAACCTTGACCCTTGCTGAGGTATTTTTTCTCGTTCTTTGAGCTAGATAAGAGGCTCTGCATTATCACCACTCATTCTCCATTTGAGCCAAAAATTCCAACAAGCAGAAACTTCAAAATAGAAAGGTAATCATAAGCAGCTTCTGGAGAGCCCTGAGAATTGGAATTTTGACACGCTCCCTCTGACCATGACAGAAAGCTAAACTTGCCAGCTGAAGGGAAGCTCCTGGCTGAGCCCCAGCACCCTCTGTTGGAGCTCCCAGTCAGCCTGGCCAATAGGCATTTCCCATCCATTGCCCCAGCTTCAGCACAGCTGAGACAATTTGGTCCAGAGTCAAATGCTTCTGAAAATGTACACACAGATCAGGGCAGCCCTCTGCCTTCTGCCAAGACACCCGAGTGCCCTTCTTGGCAAAAGACGATCACCTCTGCCCTAGTGTCCCTCCAGTTGGCAGAAGCTATTTCCTCCCTCCTCACCAACAGCTGCAAATCCGGGGACTTCCATCCTGGGTGCAGGAAGAGTTTAGGTTCTGCCTGATTCAGCTCTTTATTGTAGAGGTAGCAGCACTAGATTGTTTGCACTCATGGATTCTCCTCTTTGCCTCTTTTTGGGGGATAATCAGTACTGATTGTTCCCCTACTGGAAGAGGTGACTCAAACTCCACACGGTAGGGGGTGATTTCACTGTGCTGGCAGTCGGAATTTTACCTTCCTACTATATCTCATCAGCACCAGAGATAAGTGATTTCAGAAATGGTATAAAAGGGAATCTCTTCTTAATACCAAGGAACTAAATGGCTCTGGCATTCTGCAAAAACCATTCTGGTTACAGCTGATCACAGAGGAGATAACTGACGACCCCAGCTAAGTGGGCACACCTAGTGTGACCTGGAGATGGACGCAATTTTCTCTCTGACCTTGGCGGGATCTAGCTGCTGGTCTCTAAGGATCTAAGGAATGGGCTGTTTTATAGCCAGCAGCTGTCCTTTTACTATCCTATTAACAGTCTTTAATAGTCTGGGAGAGGGACATGAAGGGCCTGAGGCAGGAAGCTTCCTGTTTACCCTGAGTTCTAACAATGCTGCAGCTGGGTTGGGCGTCTACAATTTCAGAGAAAAGTCATTTCCTTTTGAGACCCAGCTAAAACAGAAACCAGACGCTTCATGTACCTAGAGGTAGATTTTTTTTGTTGTCCTTTAATGAAGGTGGGAGGAGAGGGAGTGTTTGACAGGTCTTTACCAGTCCCCCTGGGGGGAAAAAAAAATCACTTATTCTCTTGAACAGACCCTCTCACCTTCATCTAAAAATGTAGTGTGTGCAGGCTCATGGGATGTGAAAATAGATTATTTCACCAATTGTTTATTAATGACTATTTTAGGTGAATAAAAATGTCTCTCCATGCCACCTGTCCTCAAATAGCTGTCAGAGTTTCTATGTGAAACACAGGAACATTAATAACAGGAAAAAAAAAGTGATAAATTCTGGCGAATGAAGAGACAAACTTCTTGCTCTACATCTTTCTGCTTGAACTTTTTGTTTTTTTTGTTTTTTTGGGGGTTTTTTTTTTTTTTTTGTCTTTTTGCTATTTCTTGGGCCGCTCCCTCGGCATATGGAGTTTCCCAGGCTAGGGGTCGAATCGGAGCTATAGCCACCGGCCTATGCCAGAGCCACAGCAACGTGGGATCCGAGCCGCATCTGCAACCTACACCACAGCTCACGGCAATGCCAGATCCTTAACCCACTGAGCAAGGGCAGGGATTGAACCCGCAACCTCATGGTTCCTAGTCAGATTCGTTAACCACTGCGCCAGGATGGGAACTCCTACTTGAACTTTTTATGATGAGGATGAATTAAAGTTTTACTTGTATGCTTGGGAAAAGGTAAGAGTGGTACAGAGTAAGTATTCTGTAAATTCATACAAGATAGAGATCCCTTCCAGCTTGGAATACTTAAAATGACTTTATGGGGTATGCCCTTTGAGCTGGACGTAGAAGGACAAGTGGGATTTGAAAGTTAAGGGCAGAGGATGAGTATAGGGGGCAGAGAGAGCTCAGTTTGGGTGGGAATTTTCTTCTTCTTCCTCTTTTTTTTTTTTTTTTTCTTCCCCTGTCTTTTTAGGGCCACATCCGCAGCATATGGAGGTTCCCAGGCTAGGGGTCGAATTGGAGGTGCCAGCCTACACCACAGCTACAGCAACGCAGGATCCGAGCCGCGTCTATGACCTACACCATAGCTCATGGCAACGCCAGAGCCTTACCCCACTGAGTGAGGCCAGGGATTGAACCCACCACCTCATGGTTACTAGTCAGATTCGTTTCCACTGTGCCACAACAGGAATTCCAAGGTCATTTGCTATCAAGGTTAAAGGATGAGAGAAGCTATTGAATTTCAGGATTAGGGATCTCTTTTTTTTTTTGTCTTTTTGCCATTTCTTGGGCTGCTCCCACGGCATATGGAGGTTCGAAGGCCAGGGGTCTAATCGCAGCTGTAGCTGCCAGCCTACACCAGAGCCACAGCAACTCGGGATCCGAGCCGCGTCTGCGACCTACACCACAGCTCACGGCAACGCCGCATCGTTAACCCACTGAGCAAGGGCAGGGATCGAACCCCCAACCTCATGGTTCCTAGTCGGATTCGTTAACCACTGCACCATGACGGGAACTCCTAGGGATCTTATTCAGAGTAGGTTAACTGCTATAACAACTGCCAACATTCAGTGGCTTAATAGTAAAGGTTTCTTTCTTGCTTACATCATAGTCTAGTTCAGGTTTGGGGAGGGATACCTGTTCCACCAGATCATTTGGGAGCCTGGCTTCTTCCATTTTGTGACTCTGCCCTCCTCTAGATGCTCAGAGTCCTCTGTTAGCAGAGAGGCTTGAAGGAGGCAGATCTGGAAGGGTTGTACATCATTTTTACTTTCGTGCTGCTGGCTAGAATTCAGTCATATGGCCACATCTATCTCCGAGGGAGGTTGGGAAGTACAGTTGCCAAATAAAATACAGGATGCTTAGTTAAACTTGAATTTCAGGTAAATGACAAATACTTTTCCCAGTATAATTATGTTCCAAATGTTGCATGGGATATCCTTATACTAAGAAATTCTTCATTGTTTATCTGAAATTCAAGTTTAATTGAGCAACCTGTATTTTTATTTGCTAAATTGGCAACCCTAGGGGGAAGTGAAGTCTGGCTTCAGGTTTAGGAAGAAGAGAACACAGCTATTTGTGTGTCACAGTCTGCCTCAGTCTGTCTTTCTGAGTCAAATATCTGTTTCTGTCCTTCTCGCAGAGAGAACACACCTCTTCTCAAGGAAGAAAACCTCAAATCCCATCTAGTCACTATATTCAGCTCCAAATCTCAATCCGTTTCATATATGGTTCCTTAAGGTGATTATGAACTAAAGAACCAAGTCGGGAGTTCCTGTTGTGGCGTAGTGAGGACGAATCTGACTAGTGTCTGTGAGGATTCGGCTTTGATTCCTGGCCTTTCTCAGTGGGTTGAGGATCTAGTATTGCCTTGAGCTGTGGTGTAGGTCGCAGACGAGTCTTGGAACCCACATGGCTGTGCTTATGGTGTAGGCTGGCAGCTGCAGCTCCTATTTGACCCCTGGCCTGGGAACTTTCATGTGCTGCAGGTTCGGCCCTAAAAAGCCAAAAAAAATTTTTTTTAAATGGCAGTTCCTGTTGTGGCTCAGCGGAAACGAATCTGACTAGTATCCGTGAGGATACAGTTTCAATCCCTGGCCTCACTCAGTGGGTTAAAGATCCGGCGTGGCTGTGAGCTGTGGTGTAGGTCATAGATGCGGCTCAGACCTGGTGTTGCTGTGGCTGTGGTGTAGGCCAGCAGCTACAGCTCCAATTCAACCCCTAGGCTGGGAACTTCCATAGGCCGTGGGTGCGGCCCTAAAAAAAATTTAAAAAAAAAAAAGTAAAATAAATAAATAAATAAAATATACTAAAAAAATAAAGAACCAAGTCATCCATACCCCACAAACAAAATATATAATGATAGAGCAAGAACAGGGTAACCTCAGAGTTCCTGCTGCAGTGCAGTGGGTTAAGAATCTGACTGCAGTGGCCTGGGATGCTGTGGAGGTACAGGTTCAACCCTGGTGCACTGAGTTACAGGATCCAGCATTGCTGCTGCAGCTGTGACATAGGTCGAAGCTGAGGCTCGGATTCAATCCCTGGTCCAGGAACTTCCATATGCTGTGGGTGAGGACACCAAAAAAGAAGAGGGTAACCTCGATATAAACTCTTGCTTGGAAAAAGGAAGAATGGAAGATATGTAACAGTCACTGTTCCAAACAGTTCTGAATCCCTAATGTTCAGACTTGTCAAAGCCTTCTTCCCTGGCTGGGAAAGTTCCTTGATGAGCCCTGATTTGCTCTAAGAGAGACTCCTTTGTCCATTGTTCTGCACTGTCTTCACAGCTCCTGGCTGAGCCCTTTGGCTTGTTTATCCTCCATGGCCACATCATAGATGGGCTTTGAGAAGTACGACCTCCCGAGTTAGGCTTTCACAGCCCACTGCCTGCTGATGTGAGTGTGCGGGCCTAAAAGTTATTCTAAGTCTTAGCCAGGGGAGTTCTTGTCATGGTTCAGCAGTAACGAACGAACATAACTAGTATTCATGAGGATTCGGGTTTGATCCCTGGCCTCATTCAGTGGGTTAAGGATCTGATGTGAGCTGTGGTGTAGGTCTCAGACTTAACTTGGATCCTGTGTCACTGTGGCTGTGGCATAAGCTGGCAGCTGTAGCTCCACTTCGCACCCTAGCCGGGGAACCTCCATATGCCATGGGTGCGGCCCTAAAAAGACAAAAAAAAAAGTCTTGGGCAGGCAAAGGCCTGTGTATGTGAGGGGGTGGGAGTGGGAGAGGTAAGATAATACTTAACATAAAATTTATCATTTTAACTGTTTTTAGGTATAAAGTTCAGTGGTATTATGTATATGCACATTGTTGTGCAATAATCACTACTTCAAGATTCATCCTTATTGTACCATGCGTCAAAATTTCCTTTCTTTTTAAGGCTGAGTAATATTTCATTGTTTGTATTAACGCATTTGGTTTATCCATTCATCTGTTGATGGATATACTTGGATAGCTTACACCTTCTAGCTATTATGAATAATTTTGCTATGAGCATTGGTAGATAAATATCAATTAAGTCCTTGTCTTTGGTTCTTTTTAGTATATACCCAGAAGTATATATTGCTGGATCATATGTTAATTCTGTTTAAATTTTTTTAGGAACTGCTATACTGTTTTCCACAGCAGTTGCACCATTTTTTACTCCTACTAGCGATGCACAAGGGTCCAAATTTCTCCACATCCTAACGCTTATTTTCCTTATTCTGTTCTCTCTCTCCCCTATTTATTTACTTATTCTTACTACTAACCATCCTAGTGGTTGTGAAATGGTATCTCACTGTGGTTTTGATTTGCATTTCCCTAATGATGAGGGTCTTTGTGTGTGTGTGTGTGTGTGTGTGTGTGTGTGTGTTTCCGCCCTGTGACATTTGGAATTCCCCGGCAAGGGATCAGACCTAGGCTGTGGATTAAACTTGTATCTTGATGCTGCAGAGATGCCTCCAATCAGCATCCATTAGGAACTCCTCACTAATGATTAGTGATGTTGAACATCTTTTCATTTGCTTATTGGCCATTTGTATACCTTTGGAGAAATATCTAGTCAGATCTTTGTTCATTTTTTTTTTCTTTTTCAGCAGCACCAAGTGGCATATGGAAGTTTCCAGGCCAGGGATCAAATCTGAGCTGCAGCTACAATCAACACTGCAGCTGCCTTTGCCCATTTTTATTTATTTATTTATTTATTTTTAATTTTTTTTGTCTTTCGTCTTTCTAGGGCTGCACCCCTGGCATATGGAAGTGTTGATGTTACAATTCGAGTTCAAAGGCAGTCTACTGGCAGAGGTTCCCAGGCCAGGGGTCCAATCGGAACTACAGCCACCGGCCTCAAAACACAGCCACAGCAATGCCAGATCCGAGCCACGTCTGGAACCTACACCACAGCTTATGGCAACGCCAAATCCTTAACCTACTGAGCAAGGCCAGGGATAGAACCTGAAACCTCATGGTTCTTAGTTGGATTGTTTCTACTGCACCACAACAGGAACTCCCCTTTGCCCTTTTTTTTTGTCTTTTTTTTGCTATTTCTTGGGCCGCTCTCGCGGCATATGGAGGTTCCCAGGCTAGGGGTCCAAACGGAGCTGTAGCTGCCAGCCTACGCCAGAGCCACAGCAACGCAGGATCCGAGCCGAGTCTGCGACCTACACCACAGCTCACAGCAACACCGGATCGTTAACCCACTGAGCAAGGGCAGGGACCGAACCCGTAACCTCATGGTTCCTAGTCGGATTCGTTAACCACTGCGCCACGACGGGAACTCCCCCTTTGCCCATTTTTAAATTGGATGGCTTATTGTTGACTTGTTGGAATTCTTTACATATTTTGAATATTAATCAGATATATGATTTACAAATATTTTCTCCTATTCCATGTGTTGCCTTTTCACTATGTTGATAGTACTCTTTGATGCACAGAAGTTTTTAATTTGATTAAGTCCAATTTATCTAGTTTTTCTTGTTGCCTATTCTTTTGGGGTCATCTGAAAGAAATCATTACCAAATCTAGTATCATGAAGATTTTGCCTTATGTTTTCTTCTAAGAGTTTTATAGTTTTAGCTCTTACGTTTAGGTCTTTTTTTTTTTTTGTCTTTTTGCCATTTTCTTGGGCTGCTCTCGCGGCATATGGAGGTTCCCAGGCCAGGGGTCTAATCGGAGCTGTAGCCACCAGCCTATACCAGAGCCACAACAACGCTGGATCCGAGCCGCGTCTGCAACCTACACCACAGCTCACGGCAACGCCAGATCCTTAACCCACTGAGCAAGGGCAGGGATCGAACCTGTAACCTCATGGTTCCTAGTCGGATTCGTTAACCACTGCGCCATGACGGGAACTCCTTATGTTTAGGTCTTTATCTATTTTGGGTTAATTTTACAATGTGGTTTAAGGTAAAGGGCTAACTTCATTCTTTTTTTGGTCCCACCTTTGGTATGTGCAAGTTCTTAGGCCAGGGATCAAACCCACATCACAGCAGTGACCCAAGCCACTGCAGTGACAATGCTGGATCCTTAAACTGCTGAGTCACAAGGGAACTCCTCTTAACTATCTTCTTACACATGTAATCTAGTTTCCCCAGCACCATTTATTGAAAAGGCTGTCTTTTCACCCTTGAAAGATCTTGGAGTCCATGTCAAAATCATTTGACTGTATATGCAAGGATTTATTTCTAGGCTCTCTATTCTATTCCATTGATCTATATGTCTGCCTTTATGTCAGTAAAATACTGGGGTTTTTTTGTTTGTTTGTTTTTGTCTTTTTTTGCCTTTTCTAGGGCCGCTCCCATGGCATATAGAGATTCCCAGGAGCTGTGACCTATGCTGCAGCTGCAGCAACATGAAATTTTGAACCCACTGGGCTGGGTCAGTGATCGAATCGGCACCTTCACAGAGACAACCCGCTGCATCACAGTGGGAACTCTAAGTCTACTGGTTTAAATGTTAACATCATTTGAAAAATACCTTCACAAACATCTAGAATATTTGATCAAATATCTGTGTACTGTGGCCTAGCCAAGTTGACACACAAATTAGCTCAAGAGTTTTCTGTTCTATTTGTTTCTGGTCAGATCTATGTGACATAACCACACTCAAATTCTTTCCCAGATAGAATTCTCAAGCTGTGTATTTATTTCCTCATCACTCCCTTGTCTTGTTCTCAACATAGGGCTGGCTACACTGATGTCATGTGACATAATAAGTGGGAAGGCCACACTCCTTACCTAGAGTTTGCCTTAGAGGTGATCACATCTTTCAACTTGTGTTGTTCAAGACCTTTTTCAATCTTATACAACTTGTCATCCAGAAGCAGTCACCTTTTCTGACCCTGAAGAGGGCCCATCATTTCTGGATTTTCTCTATTTCCTTCTCATCTCTGCTTGAAAACCAGATAATTCTCACCTAAATTCACCTCTTTCTTCTAATACTTTATAAATGCAACCGTGGTAGTTATTAAGTTATTGTCTCTCAGCTCCAAACCCACTCTACTACTTTCTAGTATGAGATAGTGGAGCTGGGACTCTGCAAATCACATAGCTGCTGTCAGCAGGCTCTGTATTTGGTTCTGCCAATAAGGGCCACTAGGGGGAGATAGTGAGGTCAGAAGAGGAAGAATGGACTCCTTTCTTCTGTTTGCTTCCTGTTCCTGTGAGGTCACCCTAGCAATGCTCCTTCACCTTGGCAGCTGCAGTTCCTTCCCATAGCGGTAGCTGAATCCACTTTGCAGTTTGTTCCCCCAAATTGCAGAACCAACTTCATGGTGTCCCAGTCAGAGAATCGGCACCATCTGGGTAGCATCTCTTTCTCAGGTGTGTTGGTCCCTCCTCCAAGTTCAGAGACTCCAAACGTCAGCACCAGACCTAGGGGTGTGAGTTTCAGCTCTGTAAGCCCCCTCTTCTAAGTTTCTAAGTTTTAGTAATTCCAAACTCCTCCCTTTTTTCTCCCATCCCTAGCTAGGAGTTATAGAGTCTTCCTGCTTTTTCTGCCTCCATGCTAGCTCAGTTTTCTTCTTACCCTTTCAGTTTTCTAGTTAACAACTTTACATCTAGTTAACCGTTCTTTTTTTTTTTTTTTTTTTGCTTTTTAGGGCCACACCAGTGGCATATGGAGCCAAAGCCAGCCTACACCCACAGCCACAGCAACGCCAGATCCGAGCAGCATCTGCAACCTACACCACAGCTCACAGCAACGCCAGATCCTTAACCCACTGAGCAAGGCCAGGGATTGAACCCTCAACGTCATGGTTCCTAGTCGGATTCGTTTCCACTGTGCCACGTCAGGAACTCCATAGTTAACCATTCTTCATATTAAATAATTTCCTCTGTCCAATGACTGGTGTGGTTTCTGTCTCATTGTTTGGACCCTCACTGATACAGAAATTAGTGCTAGGAGGGGCCCCAGGAAATAGACCTCAAAAGACGGGATTAGGAAACCAAGTTCCTGTTGTGGCTCAGTGGTTAACGTATCTGACTAGGAACCATGAGGTTGCGGGGTTCGATCCTTGGCCTCGCTCAGTGGGTTAAGGATCCGGTGTTGCCATTGCCGTGAGCTGTGGTGTAGGTGCAGATGCGACTTGGATCTGGTGTTGCTGTGGCTCTGGTGAAGGCTGGCGGCTTCAGCTCTGATTAAACCCCTAGCCTGGGAACATCCATATGCCATGGGTCCTAGAAAAGGGCCCTAGAAAAGGACAAAAAATAAAAAATAAAAAGGAGTTCCCGTTGTGACACAGTGGTTAACGAATCCCACTAGGAACCACGAGGTTGTGGGTTTGATCCCTGCCCTTGCTCAGTGGGTTAACGATCCGGCGTTGCCGTGAGCTGTGGTGTAGGTCGCAGATGCGGCTCGGATCCCGTGTTGCTGTGGCTCTGGCGTAGGCTGGCAGCTACAGCTCCAATTAGACCCTTAGCCTGGGAACCTCCATATGCCGTAGGAGTGGCCCAAGAAATGGCAAAAAGACCGAAAAAAAAAAAAAGAAAAAAGAGAGAGAGAGAGAGAAACGTGATGCTGCTAATCCATGGCATGCTGTGGCAACATGATTAATCAAATTATCACCCATGGTTATTTGGGATGAAGTGCCAACTAAAGCAAGTGCCTTGGGGGCCCAAGTGGTTGTTGCCCTTGACTGTTGTGGCGGTGATGATGACTACAGGGACTTTGTATGGGAGGGATTCTTCTGAATGCATCAGAGTTCTCACAGAAAGAAAATGACAAGCTTGGGTCTTTAAACTCTCAGCTCAAGTCATGGTCAGAGAGTCATGGCCCCAGAGCTTCCATAATAGCTATAAAAGAATCTCTTATTTCTTGTAGCCACCAGACTTATTTGCTACAAATAGAACAAAAATATGGTGAAAGTTGTAGAATTTCATCAGGTGAATTCAGTCTTACTAAGCCTTTCCTGTGAAGGAAGTGGGACCCTGAACCTTAGGATGGAGATGTCTGGTTTGACCCTTTTCTGGGTTCTCAGGGGCTCCTCCATCCTGCCGGCCGGCAGATGGGGAGGAGAGGCTGATCTCTGGATCCAGCGCTTGAGAGTTTTATGGGACAGTCTGTTATTTCCACTCATATTCCACTAGCCAGGATTCAGTCATCTGTCTGTAGGAGAGACTGGAAATTGTATTGTTGAGAATGAGTAGTTTATGCCACACTAAACGGGTCACTAGTGAGATTTAAGAGAGAATTTTTAGGGTAGTCACATAGAGGCCAAATCGTAAAAAGAAATGAATAAATGGCAAGGTAGTAGTAGATACTCTTAGAGTAGCTAATGAGATGAGTTTCCACTGTGGCACAGTGGCTTAAGGATCCAGTGTTATTTCTGCCACAGTGCCAGTTGGATCCCTGGCGGGGTGCAGTGGGTTAAAGTTCCAGCATTGCTGCAGGTGAGGCATAGGTTGCAGCTGAGGCTCACTTTTGATCCCTGACCTGGGAACTTCCTTGTGCCACAGGTATGGTCAAAAAAGAAAAAAGATAAAAAGAGTAGCTAATGAGACAGAAAAAGATAAACTTGAAGCTGGAAGCTAGAGTGAGGCGGTACCTAAACACAGAAAGCTGTTTCTATTGTTTTTAGTTCAGTTTTTCTTTTCTTTTCTTTTTCTTTTTTCTTTTTTTTTTTTTTTGGCTTTTTAGGGCCACACCTGTGGCATATGGACATTTCCCAGGCTAGGGGTCGAATCAGAGCTATAGGTGCCAGCCTACACCGCAGCCACAGCAACTCAGGATCTGAGCCGAGTCTGCACTGCGCAGGGCTTCGAAAGCCACTGAGGAGTCTCTCTCTCTTTTTTTGTCTTTTTAGGGCCACGCCCTTGGCATATAGATATTCCCAGGCTAAGGGTCAAATCAGAGCTGTGGCCGCTCACCTACGCCACAGCCTCAGCAATGCCAGATCTGAGCCATGTCTGTGAACTACACCACAGCTCACAGCAATGCCGGATCCCCAACCCACTGAGAGAGACCAGGAATCAAACCAACACCCTCATGGATACTAGTTGGATTCATTCCACTGTGCCACAATGGGAACTCCTTTGCTTTTTAATTGACAGAGGAGACTTGGGCATGTGTTTGCAGTCTCAGTGAACAGGAAGAGAGATAGGATATGAGTGGAGGGTTGGCTATGGACAGAAAGAGGGCTACATCTTTAAGATGAAAGGAAAGAATAGATACAAATAGACAAATCATGAGATAGGAGGGAAGCTGACAATCAAGCAAGATAGTTTTGGTTTCTATAAAGTGACAAGGAGCAAGAGAAGGTTTAGGATTGGAAGAAAACCTAGTTGAGGTGGGACAGGAATCTGTACTTGAACCAGTATGTCCATGACTTTGTTTCATGCCCAAGGAGCAAGAGGGGAAGAAGCCAAACAACATGGTTCATTCCAAGATTGGGCTCATCAAATCCAGAACCTTTAGCACCAAGGGCATGGTTGAGTGGCCTTTGGCGTGTATAACAAGTAGTGATCTCCCTTTTTTTTTTTTGTCTTTTTGCATTTTCTAGGGCAGCTCCCACAGCATATGGAGGTTCCCAGGCTAGGGGTTAATTGGAGCTGTAGCCGCCGGCCTACACCAGAGCCACAGCAACACGGGATCTGAGCCACATCTGCGACCTACATCACAGCTCACCACAACGCCAGATCCTTAACCCACTGAGCAAGGCCAGGGATTGAACATGCAACCTCATGGTTCCTAGTCGGATTCGTTAACCACTGAGCCACAACGGGAACTCCCAACAATGAGCGATCCTTGAGGTCACTGTTACTGCCTTTCTACCCCTCCACATCCCATATTCCAACTTCCTCTCTTATTCTCTCCTATTCCAGTCTCCAACTCTCTCTTTACCTATACATTTCTTTAGGTTTTCCAGTAACCCCAGTGTGGTGGACAGACCCTAAGGTGAGCCTCAGTGATTCCTGCCTCCCGGTATTCACTCATTTGTGTGATCCTCTCCTCTTAAGCTCAAGTGGGGCTTGTGACTTGCTTCTAACCTGTAGAATATGGTGAGAACGCTGGGCTGTCACTCCCGTTACATAGGTAAGTTAGGTTATATAAAATTGGGTGTTAGCAGACTGGAGCTAGAGCCTCTCCTCGTGGGCTTGGCGAAGTAACTGGCCATACTGGCGAAAACCACAGGGCAAGGAGCTGTGTGACCTCAAGGAACCGCAAGTGGCCGCTGGAACCCCAGAGAGGCCTCTAGCTGACAGCCAGCAAAAATCCCAGCCCTCAGTCAGAAGTCACAAGGAAATAGGTTTCTGCCAACAAAACCTGAGCGGGTTTGCAGGTGTTCTCTTCTCCAGCTGGGTCTCCAGAGGGGCATGAGCCTTGCTGACACCTTGACTGCAGCCTTCTGAGACTGAGGAAAGGACTCAGCTAAGCTGTGCTGTAGCTTCTGAACTGGAACCTGTGAGATACAAAACCTGGTGTTTTAAACCACTAAATTTGTGGTAATTTGTTACCCAGCAATAGAAAACTAATACACTCGGAATTCTTGAAAAACCACTGGGGCCCTGTGGTATCAACCCTGCATTAGGTGATAGGAAAGCTGGACCGCAGAGCTGGGCGAGGGAGGACAGAGGACCTGCCGTACTTCCTCCTTTGGCACGTTGAACTTCAAGACCGTAGTGAACAAGCCACTCGCTTTCAAAGCGGATTGTGTCCCCTTCTGCCCCCCTGCCTGCCTCCCAAATGCCTGTCCAGCAAGTCATCAGAGATGGGTAAAGCCTGACCCTGGAAATACAGATGCCCAGAAGTAGATCACGAAATCCACCTCTCGAATCTCGGCGCTTGGCACGGTGCCTGGCACACAGGGGACGCCCGACAAAGGATTTAATCGCAAAAGAAGAGAAAGAGTCCCGAACGCGCCTCTGCTGCGCCATCCTTGTGCAGCAGGCATCGGGCGGCAGGGCATTGGCCAGGGCCCTGGGGTCAGGACCGGGCCGCTGGCCCGTGCGCCATCCCGGCCCCGGGCGGAGGGGGCGCTGCGGCGGGAGGCCGCGCGGGGCGGGGCAGGGAGGCGTGGGGCCGCCCCCTGCGAGCCAGCGCCGCGCGCGCCGCCGCCGCCGCCGCCGCCACCGCCTCCTCTGCTCGGCCCCGGTCCCGGTGCGGCCCGGCCGGCCCGCGGGGCGCGGAGCCGAGGTCCGCGGCTGGCCGCATGAAGGACTGCGAGTACCAGCAGATCAGCCCCGGGGCCGCTCCGCCGCCCGCCTCCCCCGGGGCGCGGCGCCCCGGCCCCGCCGCGCCCCCCGGCCCGGGCCCCGGGCCCCCGCCGCCCGCCGCCGCCGCGCCGCGCTGGAGCGGCAGTGGCAGCGGCAGTGGCAGCGGCAGCATCGGCCGCCGCCCGCGGCGCAAGTGGGAGGTGTTCCCGGGCCGCAACCGCTTCTACTGCGGCGGCCGCCTCATGCTGGCCGGCCACGGTGGCGTCTTCGCCCTCACGCTGCTGCTCATCCTCACCACCACCGTCCTCTTCTTCGTCTTCGAGTGAGTTTGGCGGCGCCCCGCGTCCCCGCCCCCTGAGGCGCCCCATCCCCTCCGGTCCCCTTTGACCCCTGGGGCGCACCCCCCTTGCTCAGGCCTCGCTGGGCGCTCCAGCCCCTTTGGTCCCCTGCTGGGCTCTCCCACCTCCCGGGGCACTCTGCCCTTCCCAGCACCTGCCAGGCTCCTCCCGGGCCGCATCCTCCCTGTGCTTCTCAGAATCTGCCCTCAGGCCTCTCCAATCTCCTTGCTTATCTTCTGTCTGTCCTTCCGGGTCCCCTCCAGCCCTCCCAGACTGGTCATCCTCCCATGCTAGTTTGGATCGCCGTCTAAGCTGGTCCCCTCCGGCCCCTCCCTAGCACCCCCATCCTTCCCTGGCACTCTGCCTTTGCTGGCCTCTGCCAGGAACATGGCCCTCCCATGTGCCTCGAGGCCCCCATCCTCTCTGCGCTCTCAGAGCCTGCACCAGGCCCCCCAGCTCCTTGGATGGATCCTCTCTCCTCACCTATCCTCTTGCCTGCCTTCTAGTTTCTTTCGGACCCCTTGGGGCATCTTTTCTTTATATCCCTTCCAGACAGTTTTTGAATTTCTTCCTTATCCTTTGGCCATATTCTCCCCTTTGAAATTTCAAGGCCATCTTCCAGGATCCCTCCAAGGTCCCTCTAGGTCCCCTCTCCACTCTCAGCACCGCCCCCCCACCCCTGTTTTCCCCTTGGCCATTCTCTCTCTAGGCCCTCATGGGCCACTCAGGCCTCCCCTTTCCTCTCCAGCACCTTCCTTATTTTTTGTTCCAGAGCTTCCTGTCCTTCCCCCTGCCTCCCCCAGTTCCCCCAGACATCTCCCAGGCCCCTGCCCCCCACCTCCTGACTCCTGGCTTCCTTTCCCTTCCCAGCGCTCCGGAGCACCCTCTGTCCTGTTCATGGCAGGAACAGCTGCAGTGCCTTGCTATTTTTCAAGAGGCGAGAATATTTTCATGTGACAGGTCATATTTGTCCCCGTGGGTTTTTGACCTCTTCATAACCCCAGGGACCCAAGATTAGCCCACACAGTATTCTCCATGTCATGGATGGAGGAGGGGATGCTTGTCGCTTTACCAGGGTCACATGTTGGTATGCAGAGTTTTCCACTCTACCCTTGGTTGCTAGCTTGAGCCACCTGTGTCCTGATTTCTTGCCCACCTACCCCATACTACATGAACCCCACTTTCCCCTCCTAGTTCTACCGATCCTCTGTGGTCTTAGTTATACAGGTGGCTAAGAACTCCATCTCTGCAGCTAACAGAGCTGGTTAAATCTCGGCCCCATCATGCACGCAGTGTGTGACTTCGGGGCAGTCACCTCACTTCTCAGATCTATAAGATGGGGTTTATAATAGTACCCACCCCCTCAGGTTGTCACAAGGGTAGCGTGAAGTCATGTACATAAATTTTTAGCTGGTAATAAGCATATCGGGAGCTATTACTTGTCATCACCAAAAAACCCTTCCCAAGGGCCATGATAAGGCTGCCACAGAGACACTGGTACCCTTTCCAGTGGCCAGATCATATATCTGCATCCTTGGGTTTCCCCTTGAAGCAAGGTGAGGACTTCCTACAAATTAGCTTCTCCCTTTCACCTTTCCTTTCTGACTCAGGGTGGATAGAAAGTTCCAGGATAATTTAACAAGCAGAAGCTCCGGAGAGCCCCGGGCCTCCAGCATGACCCTTGGGCTGAGTTTCAGATCCACCTTGCTGGCCCATCCCATGTGGCTGCTTTGAAAGTGTTTTTTTCCAGCATCCCTCCGGCTCCCCCCGGTCCTCCCAGCCAGGGCTGCAGCCGAGGCAAGAGGAAGCGGCGCTTGCCAGGGTTGGTCCCTGTGACCCTGCAGTGTGGGATTCGGGCAGTTCAGCAGCAGGGCCTTCTCTGGGCTGAGGGGATATTGTCACTAGAGACAGATTTGTCTCTAGAGAGGAGGAAGCGAGGACATCTGGGTTCCGGGAGAGCTCGTGAATCATCTCGTCCTTGTCTCTGCTCCTCCTCACTTGGGGTGGTGGTGTGGGCAGGAGGATTTGGGTTGGGGCTGGACTGGGGTGAAAGCTCAGTGGGTACCTGGCGTATGGGACGCTGTTGATGAGGGTGTTGGAGGGCAACAGGCGCTCTGGGGCCTCTGCTGCCACGCGTGGTTTTCCTCGCTGCTGGGTTGGGTGCATTGTCGCGCAGGCCTCCCAACAGGGCTCCCAGATTCTGCCCTCTGCCCCACCCCCACACAGCAGCCAGCGTGTCCCTTTCATTCCAGGTCAGATCCGAATATTCCCTGGCTCTCCAGATAAGAGCCACAGCCCTGGTGGTGGCCTCATCTCTGTCCCCATCTCCTCCCACTGCCCCCATGCTTTCCCTCCCAGGCACATTGGCTTCCTCACACCCTCCTACCTCAGGGCCTTTGCACTGTTTGGGAACATCCTTCCTTCAGACAGCCTCATGGCTGACTCCCTCACTTTCTCTTGTCCTTCCCAGACCATCCCTTTAACCTAGGAAACCGCCCCTCTCCCCTCTGCCCTGACCTACTCACTGAAGCACTTGCCAACACCTGACATACCAAAGCTTTTTGTTAGCTTCTTGCCTGTCCCTCTCCATGAGAACAGTTCTCCCTGTTGTATCCTCTGTGCCTAGAACACGGCCTGGTATGTAGTAGGCATTTGACACAGTAAATACATAATCATACAATATAGCAAGTACCTTCACTTGTTGGACAATGGACAGAACATTTGCTGGGAGCTTGGAGACCCCAATCCTGTCATTGCCTGGCTGGGCAACCTTGGATCTGGCTGTGGGCTTTGGAGTCCTGCTCTGTAAAACTGGGGGGCTAGGACGTGGTGTTTCTGAGATTCTACGAGTCTCAGACTTCACCTCTTCTCCATCTCCCAAGAAGCCTGGTTGTACATGAGCTGGTCGAGTTGTCATATGCATATGGGTGACATGCAAGGACCAGCTCTGTTTGAGACTCAGACCTGGGGACCTTGAGATGTTTGGAGCAGATCATGGCCCACGTAAAGCCCTTGGTTTTGGCAGTCTCTGCTTCTTCAAGGGAAGGGTCTCTCAGGAGGCCAGAGCCTCTGACAACAGGGATTCCAGAAATAGGGCGTAAGATGCCCACAGGTTTAGAGTTCCCGTTGTGGCTCAGCGAGTTAAGGACCTGACTAGTATCCATGAGGATGAGGTTTAATCCCTGGCCTCCTCAGTGGGTTAAGGATCTGGCATTGCTGTGAGCTGTGGGGTAGGTTGCAGACCTGCATTGCTGTGGCTGTGGTGCAGGCTGACAGCTACAGCTCTGATTCAGCCCCTAGCCTGGGAACTTCCACATGCCGAGGGTGTGGTCCTAAAAAAAAAAAAGATGCCCACAGGTTTGCCAGAGCCTTGCATAGGGTGTTCTAGCACACTTGGGTCAGGGGGCCTGATAGAACCAACTGGGGACACCAGCCCTTGGGTGACAGTGTCAACGGCTGGACCATGCTCTTTTTCCCCTTCATCTGGCTGACCCTACCTAGTCTTTGGGTTTTAGCTTAGGCATTATCTCCTTCAGCCCATCTTTCCTAACTTTTCTACTCCTTTCCCCTTCCCCATTATAACAAGCAAAGCCCTGTGTGGCAATTCTCTGTTTACCTGTCTGTTTTCCCCACTAGACCCTGAGCCTCACTGAAGGAGCAGGGGGACTCTTATCTTATTCACTGCCACTATCCCTGCTGCTTGTTAAGGGTATTGCCTTTCACATGGAGAGGGCTTCCATCAATATTCATGGAGTGACTGAATGAGTGAACATGGTTATGAATGGTTCATCCCGAGGGACAGTCCAGCCCTTAGGTAGTGGCTGCCTGGAGTGCTGTGTTTGGAAGGATTCTGAGGGTGCAGCCAAGGGCAGAGGTTGAGTGCTGGGATCTGTTGATCATATCTGCCTGGAGTTCAGGGAGACAGTGCAAGGATCAATGAGCGCTGCCTCTCTAAGCACTGAAGGGCCAGTGCTGCACTCACCTAGGGGCCGGGCCTCTGCCTTGGGGGACTGGGGTGGTGGTTGCCAGTTTGACAGAGCCTGCCTGGTGCTGCAGCCCTGTGCCCTGGGCAGCCCTGGGGTCTCCGCTCATCTCATTCTCCCTCTCTTTTTCTAGCTGTCCCTTCCTGGCCCGCCAGCTGACCCTCGCCATCCCCATCATCGCTGCCATCCTGTTCTTCTTCGTCATGAGCTGCCTGCTGCAGACAAGTTTCACCGACCCTGGGATCCTGCCCCGGGCCACCGTCTGTGAGGCAGCCGCCCTGGAGAAACAGATTGGTGAGGCTCCCGCTCCAGCCGCAGCTGGGTCCCCCAGCTCCACCTTTCTTGATCTGAGAGGAGATCTGATTTTCTCTTCCCACGCTGTGCTAGGAACACTGTGCTAGCAGGGCTCCCGTAGTGAGCAGGGCAGGCTGGAGCTGACGTAGAGTGGAGAAAGCAGAGGGTAAGCACATGAGCACATAAATAAGAAATGCTAGCACGAGAGGGCTGGTGTTGACAGCTGGATGGTACTGAGTACTTAGTGGGGGCCAGGCCCTGTGTTTATATGCATGATCTTATTTCATCCCCAGAGATCCTGTGAGATAGGTCCTGTTGTTATTCTCCTTTCATTTTTATTTTTGTCTTTTTAGGGCTGCATCCCCAGCATTTGGAAGTTCTGAGGCTAGGGGTCAAATCAGAGCTATAGCTGCCAAATCAGAGCTATTGCTGCCGGCCTACACCACAGCCACAGACACACCAGATCCAAGCTGCATCTGTGACCTACACCATAGCTCTTGGCAACACCAGATCTTTAACCCACTGAGCAAGGCCAGGGATCGAAGCTAAATCCTCATGGATCCTAGTCAGGTTCCTTACCGCTGAGCCACAGTGGGAACTCCCTATTCTCCTTTTAGTGATTAATTAAATTGAGCCTCACGGAAGTTAAGTAAATGGTTGAAGGCAATATGCTAAGTAGAAGAGCTGGGATGAGACCCTGGGCACTCTGACCCGAACCCCTGCTTTTAAACATTCATACACATTTATTCCTTCATTCATCAAACATTTATTGAGCTCCTACTATATACCAGACACTTTTCCTTTTTGGCATTTGATAAATCAAGTTTATTTCACTTTGGCTAAAATAGTAAATATATTCCTGTACAAAAAAATGTTCAAAAACTTTATGTAGGAGTTCCCATTGTTGCTCAGTGGTTAGCGAACCCAACTAATATCAGTGAGGACACAGGTTCGATCCCTGGCCTCTCTCAGTGGGTTGAGAATCTGGCATTGCCAGGAGCTGTGGGGTAGGTCCCAGACCCAGTTCTGATCTGGCGTTGCTGTGGCTGTGGTGTGGGCCAGCAACTGCAGCTCCAACTCGACCCCTAGCCTGGGAACTTCTATAGGCCACAAGATGTGGCCCTAAAAAGCAAAAAATTTCAAAAAATAAGAAAAAGAAAGAAAGACAGTCAAGGAGTTGCCGTCATGGCTCAGTGGTTAACAAATCCGACTAGGAACCATGAGGTTGCGGGTTCGATCCCTGGCCTCGCTCAGTGGGTTAAGGATCTGGCATTTCCGTGAGCTGTGGTATAGGCTGGCGGCTACAGCTCCCATTAGACTCCTGGCCTGGGAACCTCCATATGCCGCTGGAGCGGCCCTGGAAAAGACAAAAGACAAAAAAAAAAGAGAGAAAGACAGTCAACAATTAAATATCTAGGCTGTTACAGAGAAGAGGAAAGCCAGGGGATGGAGGCCTAGAGCTGGAGGAGGGTGTACGATTTTTAAATGGTTGGTTGGGATGGGGGGCTTATGAAGTTGGTGACATCTGAACAAAGAAGGAAAGGCCTGCAGAAGTGAGGAGCTGAGCCTCCAGGGTCTCTGGAGGCAAGCACAGTGGGGCGGGGAGTGGGCTCATCTCGATTATGGTCAGGGAGGCCCTTGGGAGGAGGCGGCATTGAGACGAGCCCTGAATGGAGTGATGGAGCCAGTAACATGTGGTCTGGACACAGTGAAAGCAAAAGCCCGGAGTGGCAAACAGACTGGCATGTTTCAGGAGCTGCCCAAAGGCCCATGTGACCAGAAAGGCCCTTGGTGCCTCCCAGAGTACTGCATGGGTGCCCAGCGGACTGGGCACCGTGGCCAGGGCCTTAATCTCAGCTTGCTCCACCCCAGTTCCTTCCTGCTGAGAAGTGACACAGGTATTTGCACACCTCAGGTTTCCGGTCCGTGGTTGGCTCTTTCCCCTAACTGGATGGCTGTCAGACAGGCTTTTAAATACCCAGCTGCCTCTGAAGAGACCTGGCAGCCTGTGAGTGGCAGAGCCCTACTGCATCCATCCTGGAAGTCATTCCGCCAGGCCTCTGGAGCAGCTCAGGAGGGCGGCCGGGAGGGCAGAGAATGTCTCCGGCTCTGGTCTGCCCTCTGTCTCATTCTCTGCCCAGGCCTGCCTTCAGCCACGCCCTCGGTTGCCCTCTTCCTCTGCCTGCATCCAGCTTCCTTCCTTCCTTCCCCGCCCGACGCTCAGCCTCCAGGCTTCTGCTCCTTCAGAATCCTGGTCCACGGGCAGCAGGGGAGGCTCAGCGCAGCCCTGTTTCTCCTCCCTCCAGGTCAGAGTGCTCAAGAGGCAGGATTACTGTCTAGCTGAGCCCGGGAGCAGAGATCTGGCTGCCTGGAATTCTTTGGCCTCCAGGGAGCTGTTTGGGTCTTACTGACAACAATAAGCCCCTGAGTTTGGGGAGAGCTTGACCATGCCGAGTGCTTCTCATCCATTATCCCCCCTGATCCTCACCACAGTCCGGCCCTGCTGATGAAGAAACCGAGGCAGAGGACCCATGGCCGGAGCATGTGCCTTGACTCCCAAGCCCTATGCTTTCTCTTCTGAGTGGCGGTAGGGACACTCGCCCCCAGTCTTCCATGGCCACACTCTCTTTATTCTTAGGTCTCAATTCAAGTGTTTGGGAAGCCTTTGTGACCCCAGTTGGGCCACATCCTCTTGACACATTGCCAGAGCACCTTGTCCTTCCCTCTTGGCCCTGTGCTGCATAGTGGCTGTTAGGCATTGTCAGGCAGGCCCAGTAGCCTTTCCTGGATGGTGAGTGTCCTGTTCACTTTGTCTGCCATCTGGAGGGACTCAGGGGCCTTGGCCTCTGTGGAGGTTCTCCTTGCTGTCCCCTTGAATTCCTCACAATTAGGCTTTATGGGTTTGGTCATCTATGTGTTAATTTATTCCGACCGATGGCAGGGTGAGGAGGCCAGGGGGAGGGAGAAGAATCTGCTGTGAGCCCTGCCCTCTGCTGGTTTTCAGGCTACAGCTTGGTCCAGGGTGGAAGGCCTGACTGGCCGCTACACATGAGATCAGACTTTGGAAGAGGATCAAAGAAACCAGAGGAGTGTCTTCTGCCTAGAGAATGTGGGGAGGCTTCTTGAGCCAAAACATAAAATTTGGGTGGAGTTCAACCACAGGAAGGCATGCGAAGGGAGCCCCCTGAGCAAATGGAGCAGGAAGAGGCGAGGATGCAGTGGGAAGAGGGGCAGGCATGGGAGCTGAGCAGGCCGCGTCAGCTGCACTTGAGAATTTGGAGGATGGGGTGAAGTCAGTCTTGTGGCCCTTGAATGTCAGGGTCAGAAACATCCCCTGGAGAACAATTCCCAAGCCTGGAAAGTGGCATCTTTGGGGCTTTTGAATTGTAAAATTGAAGCTGCTTCTTTTATTTTATTTATTTATTTTTAATTTTTTACTGGCCACACCTCTGACTTATGGAATTCCCCAGCTAGGGGTTGAACTGGAGCCGAAGCTGTGGCCTACACCACAGCCACAGCAATACCAGATGTGAGCCACATCTGGGGCCTATGCCACAGCTTGCAGTAACGCCAGATCCTTAACCCACTGAGTGAGGCCAGGGAACCAACCCCATCTTCATGGAGACAGTGTTGGGCCCTTAACCTGCTGAGCCACAATGGGAACTCCTGAACTGGAGGCTTCTAATCAGAGTGAAACGTATTTTCTCTTTTTCTTTCTTTTATTTTTTTGTCTTTTTAGGGCCACACCCATGGCATATGGAAGTTCCCAGGCTAAGGGTCGAATTGGAGCTGAAGCTGCCAGCCTACACCACAGCCACAGCAACACAGCCTCATCTGTGACCTACACCCCAGCTCATGGCAACACTCGTCCTTTAACCCACTGAGCAAGGCCAGGGATCGAACCCATGTCCTCATGGATACCAGTCAGGTTTGTGACCACTGAGCCACAAAGGGAACTCCGAAACATATTTTCCTAAAGAGGACAAAAGTCCCTGAGCCTTTTTAGAAGGTCGGGGGGGCCAGCTCTAGGATGGGCGGTGCCCTTCACATAAATGCGAGGTGATTGCCAGGCTGGGCCCATGCAGGTGGTGCAAGCTTCTTGCTTCGGTCCCATAGGCCAGCAACTCCAGCCGCACAGGATCTGGTCTAGGGCTTCCATCTGGCAAGGACCTTCTGAGGCAGGGTGACCAGCTTCTCCCAGTTTGCCCCCGACCCTCCCTGTTTTGGCATCGAAAGCCTCGTATCTTGGGAAACCCCAAAGTTGCAGGCAAACCAGGCTGCTGGTCACCCTGGTCTGAGGTCCTGACCTACTGGCTGGTGAGCTATGCAGCGGGACCCCCTGGGGGGCCACTGCTCTGGGCACTTGGAAAAGGAGCTCCTGGTCTGATGGGAGATGATAGAAACATCTGAATCCATGTGACAGACACTCACCTAGCCATGGTTCCCACTCACACAGCAGACAGAGGCCACCTCTCCCTCTGCAGCCTCACTGCAGGCCACGGACCGCACCCTGTCTCCAGAGCATCTGCCCTCAGGTCCTTCTGAAGCCCACTGGCCTGGGGCACACGCGCCTCATTTTCCACCTAGATTGGCTCAGGGCTCCGCTGACCAGGCGCCGACACCTATCCTCTCCCTGCAGTCATAGTTGTCTCTCCACGATTCAGATTTGACCCCAGCCCTTCCTGGCTCAGAGTTTGGGTGACTCCCTAATGCCCTCAGCAGTATTTCCTGAAGATCGATCATTGGAATATAACCTTCATGAGTTTTGCCCTTTCTGTACCTCACTTTGTACCTTCCTTGCTTTCGTGTGTTCCTTTAAATGGCTTGATTTTAGGGAATTCCCTGGTGGAACAGCCTGTTAAGGATCTGGCATTGCCACTGCTGCAGCACAGGTTCAATCTTTGGCCTGGGAACTTCCGCAAGCCACAGGTGCGGCCACAACAAAAACTACAACAGAAAAGATATGGCTTGCTTTTAAATGTATTTCACAAGGAAAATTTATACCACTTTTGTTAGCAGAAGCCACATGCTCTAAATAGAAGATAATCATAAAAACAAAAATGTACCAATGTTACAGAATTCTTAGTGGCTGCAGTTGTCTGTGGAAGGCAGTCACTTTGAGGCCTGTGAGGATCATAGGAATTAAAAGTTGAGACTTGGTGGAGTTCCCGTCGCGGCTCAATGATTAACAAAGCTGACCAGGAACCATGAGGTTGCAGGTTCGATCCCTGGCCTCGATCAGTGGGTCAAGGATCTGGCGTTGCCATGAGCTGTGGTGTGGGTCGCAGACGTGGCTCGGATCCCGAGTTACTGTGGCTGTGGTGTAAGCTGGTGGCTACAGCTCCGATTAGACCGATAGCCTGGGAACCTCCATATGCCACGGGTGTGGCCCTGGAAAAAGATAAAAAAAAAAAAGTTGAGACTTGGCGTTCCCATCATGGCTCAGTGGTTAATGAACCCAGCTAGTGTCCATGAAGACGCAGGTTCCATCCCTGGCCTTGCTCAGTGGGTTAAGGATCCGGCGTTGCCATAAGCCGTGGTGTAGGTCACATATGTGGCTAGGATCCCACGTTGCTGTGGCTGTGGTGTAGGCCAGCGGCTGCAGCTCCAGTTCAACCCTTAGCCTGGGAACCTCCTTATGCCACAGGTGTGGCTCTAAAAAGACATATATATATATAGAAGTTGAGACTTGAAGAGTTCCCATTGTGGCTCATCAGTAGCAAACCCAACCTAGTATCCATGAGGATGCAGGTTTGCTCCCTGGCCTTGCTCAGTGGGTTAAGGATCTGGCATTGCTGTGAGCTATGGCGTAGCCACAGACTTGGCTTGGATCTCACATCAGTGTGGCTGCAGCTCCGATTTGACCCCTAGCCTGAGAACTTCATATGCCACAGGTCTGGCCCTAAAAAGCCAAAACAAACAAATGAACAAACAAAAACTTTAAGTTCCCATTGTGGCTCAGTGGGTTAAGAACCCGACTGGTATCTATAAGGATGCCAGTTCAATCCCTGGCCTCGCTCAGTGGGTTAAGGATCTGGTGTTGCCATGATTTGTGGCATAGATCAAGGATGTGGCTCAGATCTGGCATTTCTGTGGCTGTGATGTAGGCTGGCAGCTGCAGCTCTGGATTCCCGGGAGCTTCCATATGCCTCAGGTGCGGCCCTCAAAAAAGACCAAAAAAAAAAAAAAAAGTTTTGATTTTCACCTGGAGAGAGTCAGGGCTTGAAAGAGAATTGAGGAGTTCCCGTTGTGGCGCAGTGGTTAACGAATCCGACTAGGAACCATGAGGTTGCGGGTTCGGTCCCTGCCCTTGCTCAGTGGGTTAACGATGCGGCGTTGCCGTGAGCTGTGGTGTAGGTTGCAGACGCGGCTCGGATCCAGCGTTGCTGTGGCTCTGGTGTAGGCCGGTGGCTACAGCTCCGATTCGACCCCTAGCCTGGGAACCTCCATATGCCGCAGGTGCGGCCCAAGAAATAGCAACAACAACAACAACAAGAGACAAAAAAAAAAAAAAAAGAGAATTGAAAATGGAATGGCTTTCTCATCATGTGATTATCAGTGTTGCTTAGTGTCCCATCCTGAAAACAAACCACCTCCCGGTTTCCTGGGAACAGATCATCTCCCACGTCCCTGCAAGCTCGCCCTCGGAGGCGCATTCACCTGCGTGTGGAGGCAAAGCTCCGGCCCAGGCTGCCCTGCTCACCTTCCGCTCCCTGGCTCCCCAGCCACACTGCACATTAATGCCTCTAGGCCTTGGCCTTGACCCACAGGGTCCTCTCTGCTGCCGAGCCCTCCTCCCTCACTCCTTGAACCCGGGGTCTCATCCTTTCCCTTCTAGCTGCATGGCCGCCTCATCCCTCATTGCTGTGACTGCTGCCTCTTGTCCCCACCCCATATATTCCACTCTGAGAAGGCACCAGGAATGCCGCTGATGGCCCAGTGCTGGGTTACACCTTTACGTCTCCCTTACAAGGTGGATGTTATTACCGGGTGAGGAAGCTGAGGCTCAGAGAGGTTGAGCGACTTCCTCAAAATCACAAGCTAACAAGTGGGATGGCCAGGTTTCACAACGGGGTCTTGCTGGCCCCAGGGCCACCACACTTGACTCACAGAGCCTCTTGCACTGACTAATGACCCACCTCTCCCGCTCACTCTGCCTGCAGGCTGTTCTTCCTGTATCCCCAGGCCTGCCAGCCAGCCTGTGTGTGGTAGGGGTTCCATAAGCCTCTCGAATGAAAAGAAATGGTCAGGTGGGGGATACAGTGACCCAGTGCTCACAGCCTGGGCACCGTGGCTGACCTCAGGCTGGCCGGAGGCTGGGCGACCTCTCCCCAGGGGGCTTCCCTACCGGCCCCTGGGCTTCAGCAACAGGCAGGGCGGTTCAAGCCCACCTGCAGAATGCCTGCCTGCTCCTCTCTGGGGCTGTGGTTGGGTGAAGGGACTGGTCAGGAGGAAGGGGTGGGAGATTCGCTTCCTTCTCCCCACGCCTTTGGTGAGGAGGAGCCTCCCCCATCACCACGTCCCCGGGGGCTTTAGTGTCCCACGTGGAAGGCAGCAGGAGGCCTTTTTCTTCTCTGGAAGAGCCTGCCACAGGAAGATCCCTGTAGTAAGTAGATCTTCGCTTCCCTTAGGGCAGGGATAGCATCTCTTATTACTCCTCCCTTCATGGCCCCAACAGCTATTTTCTGAACCTGATGAACAAAACAGCCATATTTGACTCACCTCTGTGTTCTTGCCTCCTCCTTCCCCCACCTGTGCCCCAGGCCTTGCATACCTTCCTGATGTAGTTGATGCTAGCGTTTGAAAGAATGAACAGATGAATGCCTTGGAGGACGGAGGGTTCTAATTTCAGCCCCACCTTTTACTATTGAAGTCGGTAAAATAGGAGCACGTGTCCTCTTGCCCAGCCCAGAGCATTTTTTGTGTGAGACAGGGAATGTCAGTGTGCTCCGCAAATGGTTTTTCTTGGGTTTCCCTTATGGCACAGTGGGTTTAGGATCCAGTGTTGTCACTGCGGCAAGTTTGATCCCTGGCCCAAGAGCACCGAATGCTATAGGCGCAGCCAAAAAAAGAAAATGGTTTTTCTGTATTGAAATGTAAGAGGCTTGGAGTTCCCATCATGGCTCAGTGGAAACAAATCTGACTAGTATCCATGAGGATGCAGGTTTGATCCCTGGCTTCACTTAGTGGGTTGAGGATCTGGTGTTGCCGTGAGCTTTGGTGTAGGTCGCAGACGCTGCTCAGATCCTGCGTTGCTGTGGCTGTGGCAGAGGCTGGCAGCTGTAGCTCTGACTCAACCCTTAGCCGGAGAACTTCATGTCCTGTAGGTGCAACTAACTGATAAAAAGAAAAGGCAGTGGGACTCCGCTGGCTAGTAGCCTCCTTGCAAAGCCTCCTTTGACCCATCTCCTCTTGGGCCCTGCTGGTGGTGACTTTACATGCAGGTGGCATCTTGTGCCGGTGTGGCCCCTTTTTCTCTTCTCTGCCTCTGGCACCCAGCAGCTGGAGGGAGCCGGCTGTGCAGAGCCCCACTTGCTGTTGGAGTTCTAGAGGGGAGGAGGCCTGGCTGCTGGAGGCAGAACGTACTGGTATGAGTTCCCTTCCTGTCTTGGGGGAGAGGCGCGGGCATTCCTCAGCACTGGGAGGGCCTTTGGGAATCCGGTGAGGGGATCCAGCGATTTCTCCCTTAGTCCTGCAGAGTCCTGTGGCTGTCCTTCACACACAGATGGGTTTTTTGTTTTTTGTTTTTTTTCAAATCTCTTCATAAATCAGTTGTTTGGAATAGAGTGTTCCATAGAAACATCAATGGTAATAATGGCTAATATTTATTAAGCTCTTGACAGGTGCCAGGCACTTTGCCAAACCCACTTGATGCCCTCTCGCCCAATCCTCCTAACAGCACAAGGAGGTGGATTTATGTCCCATTTTCTTTTTTAGCAGAGGAGAGCACAGAGAAGTTAAGCAGCTTGACACATGTCACACGGCTAGTAAGCGATTGGGCTGAGATTCACACCCACATGGCTGTCTGGTTCCAAAGCTTATATCTAAGCCTGGGAGGCGACGGGGGGCAGGGGCAGGCGCTGGGCCTTGGGCCTGAGGAGCAGGCTGTGGACTAGGGTTTGGCGTGATATCAACAGTTTTGGAAAGAGCTGGGGGGTTCTACACAATGGAGTGTCACAGCCTGAGGTGTTTGTCAGGACGCAGGGCTGGCCTTGCAGCCTCTCCTCCAGCCCTCGTCGCAGCCCTAGGAGAGTGAAACTGTCTTGTCTCCATTTTCTGGATGAGGAAACTGAGGCTCAGAGAGGTGAAGGAACTTCCTGACATAGCAAGTGGGTAGTAAAAGGGGGATTCGAACCCAGTGTTTGTTCCAGACTCCAGAGCCTGTGCCTTGCTGCCTCTGATGAACACAGCTACTGGTTAGGACTCACCAAACACCTGTACTATTTCTGATCCTTATAGCCCTTCAAGGTAGTTGCTGTTATTTATCTGCTTTACAGATGCAGCAACAGGTTCGCTGAGGTTAAGCAGCTTCCCCGATGGCACCGGCTCATAGATGGGAGGCTCAGGATTTGAACTCCAGGCCTGCCTGTGTCCGAAGCAGGTTTTCTCTCCCCTTGGCCTGCTGCCACATGGTTCATAGGCCCGGGACGGCCGGTTTGTTCCTCTGTCCCTGCTCTCGAGAGCCATAGGGTGCAGTTGAAGAGACAGTGTACACACACAACTGTCCTGTCACAACTCAGCATGGAACAGAGCGTGTGTTTTGTGCTGTGTGAGGCCCAAGAGCCCCCTCGGCTGTGGTGGTCAGAGAGGCTGCTGACAGGGCCCGGCGAGTCCTGGTGAGCAGAGAAGGGAGGCCTGGGCTCGGGCACAGGGGCAGGAAATTGGGGCAGAGCTGTGGAGAGAAGCTGGGAGTGGAGGTTGGGCCTGACTGTGGAGGCCCCTAGTATCGGGACAAGAAATTTGTCCTTTTTTTTTTTTGCTTTCTAGGGCCGCTCCCGTGGCATATGGAGGTTCCTAGGCTAGAGGTTGAATCGGAGCTATAGCTGCCGGCCTACACCACAGCCACAGCAACGCAGAATCCTTAATCTGCTGAGTGGAGGCCAGGAATCAAACCCGCAACCTCATGGTTCCTAGTTGGATTCGTTTCTGCTGCACCACGATGGGAACTCCAAGAAATGTGTCCTTTACCTTGTGTTTTAGGGAGACCAGGGAAGGGTTTCTGAGCTGGGAAGTGACCCCAAAGGGAGTTATTTAGAGGAATGTGACAGTGTGTACCAGGGGGGTGAAAGGCACAGGGGCTAGGAGCAGGGAATCTCCTGTGGAAGCTGTTCGGTGATGTGGGTCTGGCCTGCGTTAGGGTGTTGGGAGTGGAGGGTAACGGGTTTTGAAGGAAGAGCCTGTCCAGACCTTGCCACTGGCCAGGCCCGGATGACAGAGAAGGAAGGGTCTGTACGGAGACTCCAAACTGAGTTCTCCTGCCTCTGCCACTCAGTGGCTGTGCATCCTCAGACAAATCCCCTAACCTCTCTGGGCCTGTTTTCTCTTTTGTAACTGAAGGAGTTAGAACAGAGGCGTCAGTGAAGCCACATTCATCAGGTATCTGCTCCATGCCAGGGGCCATATTATATGCTCTTAGAGGCTCCTTTTAGCCCTTGGATTGTGCCATCAGCAGAAATAGGGAACCGGGCAGGGAAAAACACCACTCATCATGACACTTTAAAATTTACAAAAAGGCCTCAAGCCCAGGCTTTGGGAACTGGCTTCACATACTGACTCTGCCACTTACTCACTCACTGTGTGGCCTCAGGCAAGTCACTTAGTCTCCTAAGTGACTCCTTATCTCCTGGGGCTGTTATCAGATTTGAAGGGGAGGGTTCTCTTGAGGTGCAGCAGGTTAAAGATCTGGCATTGTCACTGCAGTGGCTGGGGTGGGTTCAGTCCCCAGTGGGGATGGCAGGCCAGAAACTTCCAAAAAAGAAAAAAAAAAAAAGCCTCAGTGACCTGTTTCTCTCTCTTTTGTGTATTTAGGGCCACACCTTTGGCATATGGACGTTCTCAGGCCAGGGGTCGAATTGGAGCTGCAGCTGCCGGCCTATACCAGAGCCACAGAAATGCGGCATCCAAGCTATGTCTGTGACCTACACCACAAGCTTACGGCAGGGCCAGATCCTTAACCCACCGAGTGAGGACAGGGATCGAACCCCTGTCCTCTTGGACACTAGTTGGGTTCATTACCTCTGAGCCACAAGGAGAATGCCTTTGTCTTCTCTCTCTCAGCAATTCTCTCTTTTTTTTGGTCTTTTTGCCTTTTCTAGGGCTGCTCCCACGGCATAGGGAGGTTCTCAGGCTAGGGGTCTAATCGGAGCTATAGCCACCAGCCTACACCAGAGCCACAGCAACACTGGATCCGAACCACATCTTCGACCTACACCACAGCTCATGGCAACGCCAGATCCTTAACCCACTGAGCAAGGCCAGGGATCAAGCCCGCAACCTCATGGTTCCTAGTCGGATTGGTTAACCACTGTGCCACGACGGGAACTCTTCTCTCAGCAATTCTATGAGCTGATAATAACAGTGCACACTTCTTCTTCCTCTTCTTTTTTTGGTCTTTTTGTCTTTTTAGGGCAGCACCCACAGCATTTGGAGGTTCCCAGGCTAGGGGTCCAATCAGAGCTGTAGCTGCTGGCCTTTGCCACAGCAACAGGGGATCCAAGTTGAGCCGATGACCCACACCACAGCTCACAAAAACACTGGATCCTTAACCCACTGAGCAAGGCCAGAGATTGAACCCACGACCTCATGGATACTAGTCAGGTTCATTAACCACTGTGCCATAATGGGAACTCCAGTGCACCCTTTTTTTTTTTTTTTGTCTTTTGCCATTTCTTGGGCCACTCCCTCGGCATATGGAGGTTCCCAGGCTAGGGGTCGAATCAGAGCTGTAGCCACCGGCCTACGCCAGAGCCACAGCAACACAGGATCCGAGCCTCATCTGCAACCTACACCACTGCTCGTGGCCAACGCCAGATCCGTAACCCACTGAGCAAGGGCAGGGACTGAACCCGCAACCTCATGGTTCCTAGTCGGATTGGTTAACTACTGCGCCATGATGGGAACTCCAGTGCACACTTCTTAAGCATTTGTTTTGTGTTACTTCATATATATTAGCTCATTTAATCCTCACAACAGCCCAGTGATCAAGGAAGCAGAGGCACAGAGAAGTTAAATGATTTGCCTTATCACATATCTAAAAAATGGTATCATGAAGAGAAGCCCCACTAATTAGAGGTGGAGCGCTAGGATTCATGTCCCATTCTATCTCTTATTCCCATTTTACAGATGAGAAAACTGAGACTCAGAAAAGTTCATTTGACTGCAGCCTCAGACATAATCACCCAGTGGCAGAACCAGTTTTCAGAGCATGTCCACTGGCCTCAACCTCCCTGCCTTGACCATGCTACCATTGCTGAGGAAGAGCTGCTCAGATGCTTAGTTCCGTTTTAAACATGTTACAGTCAAGGTGGTGGTAAAACAGCCTAGCAAAAGTCTTGTCGGTAGCTAGGAATGTGAAACACAAATCTGCTTCACTGATAGATGCCAAGCGGCTAGAATGGTGCCTGGCACATGGTAGGCGCTCAGTAAGTGATTGCTGGGGACAAGTAGCCAAACTGGACCTATTATCTGGGGAGTTGATCCAGTGGAAGAGATGGCTGTGAATGTAGCCAGAGACTGGGGATCACAGGAAGCCCCATTTGACACTCAGAATTCTGTTCAGGAAGGAGCCATTGCTCCGGGAAGATTGGTCCTTTATGGCCAAGGGTACGAAGGGGTTCCGAGGATAGAATTGTGGGTTTGCATAGAGCTGACCCAGGTTCAGATTCCTCCGCCAGCACACCCACCTTGTAACTTCAAACAAGTTACTTTCTTTTCTCTTTTTCCTTTTTCTTAGATTTTTACTGAAGTATAACAGGCTTACCAAAAGTATACAGATTATAAGTGTTCTGTTTGTTGAGCGTTCATGGTTGGAACACACACATGTAATTAGCGCTCAGATCAAGAAACACTGGTGTCCCTGGAGCCGCCCCTTGTTCCCCTGCGTAGTCTCTGTCACTGCTCCAAGGATAACCACAATCCTGACTTTTAACACATAGATTACCTGTTTGTGAACATTTTATGCTCGGCCGTGGGTTTTCTTCACTTTACACACATTTGCGAGATTCATTCATGGTGTTGTGTGTAACTGAGGGTCATTTATTCGCATTACTGTAGAGAATGCCATGGTATGAAGAAACTACAGTTGGTTTTTTTTTTTTTTAATCCTTTTTAGGGCCGCACCCACAGAATGTGGGGATTCCCGGGCTAGGGGTTGAATTGGAGCTATAGCTGGTCTATGCCACAGCCACAGCAATGTCAGATCGGAGCCATGTCTGTGACCTACACCACAGCTCATGGCCACCCCGGATCCTTAACCTACTGAGCGAGGCCAGGGATCAAACCTGCATCCTCATGGATGTTAGTCAGATTCATTTCTGCTGAGCCACAACGAGAGCTCTGAACTACAGTTTTTATCCATTCTACTATTGATGGATGTTTGGGCTATTTTGAGGATTGTTGCTGTGAATGTTCTTGTACATGTCTTTGGGTGCCCATCAATTCTTGCACGTTTCTGCTGGAAAGATACCCAGGAGTGGGATTGTTGGCAGGCAGACAGTTGTCCAGAGTGGTCACGTGAGATTTCTAGTTGCTTTACATTTGTGTCAACATTTGAGAGAGAGATTTTTTTTTTACATTTTAGCCATTCTGGTGCCTATGTACAGGTGGCATATTGTGGTTTTAATTTGCATTTCCCTGATGACTAATGAGTATGAGCACTCTTGCATGTGTCTGTTAGCCATTTGAACAGCTTCTTTGATGAAATGCCCATTTGAATCTTTTGTCCACCTATCAATTCAGTCGCCTGGCCTTTTCTTACTGACTCATAGGAATTCTTTGTGTGCCCTGGATACACATCCTCTGTCCTGTGTCAGATAAACATATTGCAAATATCCTCTCCTAATCTGAAGGTCACCTTTTCATTCTTTTAATGATATCTTGACATGAACAGACGTTCTAAATTTTGGTAAAATGCCATTTATCAAATTGCATTTTTGGATTTCCCATCGTGGCTCAGTGGAATTGAATCTGACTAGCATTCATGAAGATACAGGTTCGATCCCTGGCCTTGCTCAGTGGGTTAAGGATCCAGCGTTGCTATGAGCTGTGGTATAGGTCACAGGCTCAACTTGGATCCCACATTGCTGTGGCTGTGGTGTAAGCCAGCAGCTGTAGCTCCGATTGAACCCCTAGCCTGGGAACTTCCATATGCTACAGGGGCTGTCCTTAAAAAAAAAAAAAAAAAGCGTATTTTTGATTAGCCCCTTTGTATCTTATTTTTAAAAACTTTGTCTACTTCGGAGCCATGACGTTGTTCTACTTTTCTTCTTTTTTTAAATCCAGAACATTTGCATTGAGAACTGCAGTCTATCGGGAATTGAATTTGGGTTGGGGGAGGGGGCAGGGGGTACAGATACACCTTTTTTCCCATTTGTGCGTCCAGTGGACCCTGCAGTGTTTATTGGGGGGGAGACTGTCTTCCTTCTTGGCTACAATATCACCTTTGTCCTGAACCACAGTACATGCTGGGTCTGTTTCTGGAGTCCCTGTTCTATTCCATTGGTCACTGTTTCTACCCTGTAACCCGAACCAGGCTGTCCTGATTGCTCAGGCTTTGTCGTAAGTCTTAATGTCTTGTCCTATAAGACCTCTAGCTTTTTTTTCAGGAATGCCTTGGCCATTCTTGGCCCTTTGCATTTTCTTTTGAATTTTGGAATGAATGTGTTAATTTACACACACACACACACACACACACACACACACACACACACACACACAACCCCCTGTGATTATGTTGCATCTACAGATTAGTTTACAGATAAATAATCCTTTTCTAATGTTGAGTCTGCCAATCCATGAACATCACATATCTCTGGGAGTTCCCATTGTGGAACAGCGGATATGAATCGGACTAGGAACCATGAGGTTGCAAGTTTGATCCCTGGCCTCGCTCAGCAGTTCCGGTGTTGCTGTGAACTGTGGCGTAGGCCAGCAGCTGTAGCTCCGATTAGACCCCTAGCCTGGGAACCTCCATATGCCATGGGAGTGGCCCTAAAAAGAAAAAAAAGAAAAAGAAAAAATCACATATCTCTGTATTTCTTTTTCTCTTAAAAAAATTTTATTATGAAAAATTTCAAACACTCAGAAAACTGGAAAGAGATAGTACAACAAATTCCTGTACATTCAGCATCTAGATTAAATAGTTATTAAATAGTTATTACTAGTGGATTTTATTTGTGTTATATACACACACACACATAATACTTTTTTTTTTTTGTCTTTTGTCTTTTCTAGGGCTGCACCCACAGCATATGGAGGTTCCCCGGCTAGGGGTTGAATCAGAGCTGTAGCTGCCAGCCTATGCCACAGCCACAGCAATGCAGGATCTGAGCCACATCTTCGAGCTACACCACAGCTCATGGCAACGCCAGATCCTTAACCCACTGAACGAGGCCAGGGATCAAACCTGCAACCTCATGGTTCCTAGTCGGATTCGTTAACCACTGAGTCATGATGGGAACTCCCTTTTTTTTTTTTAAGGGCCACACCCAAGGCATATGGAGGTTCCTGGGCTAGGGGTCAAATTGGCTGCTGGCCTATGCCATAGCCACAGCAATGCCAGATCTGAGCTGTGTTTGCGACCTACACCATAGTTCATGGCAACTCCAGATCCTTAACCCACTGAGCAAGGCCAGTGATTGAACTTGCGTCCTCATGGATACTAGTTAGATTCATTTCCACTGAGCCACGATGGGAACTCCACACACATAATTCTTATAAACCATTTTATAGTAAATTCTATACAATCATAGACACTTTACCCATAAATACTTCAACATATATCCTCAAGATTTAAGGATAGCCTCCTATGTAACAATTCCATTATCACATTTAGGAAAATTAATAACTCCCAGATTTCTAATCTGTAGTCCTTTTCCCCCGTTGCCCTCCAAAACTCATTCATTGCTGTGTTTTGTTTCGTTTTTGAAAATAAGATCCAATCTAGGGGAGTTCCTCTTGTGGCTCAGTGGTTAACGAACCCAACTAGTATCCATGAGGATGCAGGTTCCATCCGTGGCCTTGCTCAGTGGGCTAAAGGATCTGGTGCCGCTGTGAGCTGAGGTGTAGATCATAGGCGTGGCCTGAATCTGGTGTGGCTGTGGCGTAGGCTGGTAGCTACAGTTCCTATTTGACCCGTAGTCTTGGAACTTCTATATGCTGCAGGTGTGGCCCTATTAAAAAAAAAAAAAGATCCAATCTAGGATCTTAGCATTTCATTAATTTACATCTCTTAAATCTCTTTTAATTTAGAACCATCTCCCTTCTGCTTTTGTAAGGATACTGACTTAATTGGGGTGGGGTGGAGCACATCCATAGTGTGGGCAAATTCCCAAGCCAGGGATCAAACCCTTGCCCAGCAGCAACCTGAGCCGCTGGGTGACAATACCGGATCCTTAACCTGCTGTGCCACAAGGAAAATCCTTGACAGTGATTTTTGTTGGAGAGCAGATCAGTGGATGGCCCACATTCTGATCTGATCACATCTGATCATTTCTTCCTGGCTTTACTCTCATTGTATATGTACGTTGTCTCTCTGTCTTCTGAAGCTCCTGGAAGCCGGGACTTAGATCTAGGCTTGTTTAGCTGCAGATAAACCTCACTGAGCCTTCCCAGGCCTCCTTCTCTGATGGCCCTTCTCAGAGTGATGAGTGAACAAGTGTGTAAAGCCCAGTGCTTGGCACATAGCACGTCTCAGTCAGTAGAAGCAGCTCTTGAGATCTGTCCCCGCCTTAGGTAGGCATCTTGCCCCAAAGTTTGTTTCCCAGAGGCTTCTCTTGTCCCAGCCAGGCAGCACTGGCTCCCCCACCGCCCCCGACTGGGGCTCCTGGCTCTGGGCTTGGCCACCCCCTCCACCTGTCTCTCTTCCCGTTTTCAGACAACACAGGCAGTTCGACATACCGGCCGCCCCCTAGGACCCGTGAGGTGATGATCAACGGGCAGGTGGTGAAGCTGAAGTACTGCTTCACCTGCAAGATGTTTCGGCCACCGCGGACCTCACACTGCAGTGTCTGTGACAACTGTGTGGGTAAGTGGAAGGCAGTGAGGAGGGATGGGGGAGCCCTGAGAGTGATGCAGCCCTGGAGCCAGGGAGTCACTCACGGAGGCTGGGGGGTGCCTGAAATGTCTGAGCAGGACGTGTGGTTCCCCAGGTTTGCTCTGACTGAACAGAGGCCACGGGGAGGGCCTCTGGGTCACCACTGATGTCTCGGCTTCAGCCGGGATGGGTAGATTCCTTCTGCACAGCTCTGAAGTGTGGGGTGGACACAGAGACACCCTAAATCCTCCGGGTCCCCGGTAGGTCCAGGGTGCCAGGAGCCAGAGACAGGAGCGGTGACATTCTAGGTACATTTGATTCACCGTCCAGCCGCCCAGGGTTAGCTGCACTGAAAGACTTTGGTCTGATTCCCAGGATTTGGAGGGACAAGAATCTAGGAACCAAGGAGTTCAGGCTGGTGGGGTGGAGAGGACACAGCCAGGGTTGGAAGCTAAGCTCCTGACCCACAACTGCAGTGGTGGGTAGAGAACCAGAGGCTGTTTTGTCCCTTCCCCCGCTCTCCAGTGGCCAGGCGGCTCTGACGGGGACCGAGGGAGTGCCCCAGAGGGTGTCGTAAGGGAAAGGCCCTGTGAAAGGCTCCAGGTGAGCTGAGCCACGGTGACTGTGCACAGTCCCCAGGGCGGTGAGCTCATCCCACCAGCTCAGCACTCCCTGAGCAAGAGCACAGAGGGCAACACCCCAGGGTGGCAGGCAGTGAAGTGGGTGACTCAGTGGGCATCATTCATCCCTGAGAATCCGCCTCACCCACCCTCGAGAAGGGCGCTGGCCTGGGCCTGAGGCCTGCAACAGGCTTGTGACCCACATTCCCACAGGGGACTGTCTTCACTAGTCTGGGTGTGACCCCACCCCCAGGGACATAGTGTCAGTGTGATCTCAGCCCTCTGACAGGGCCTGCGATGCTGGTTCTCCACAAGTTCCATAGCGGCCCAACCCCTGCCTGATCCTCTATTCCAGAGCCAGGGCCAGGGGTCACTGGTTGTCGGCCTGGGGCCAGGATCAAAGGCGGGGCAACCAGTATTTTCTGTGCATCTTCTTTGTACGGGGCACTGCCAGACCCTGGGATGCAGCTCAGGCCTGCTCCCTGCTCACAGTCGAGCAGGGGTACCTGGCCAGCCCACTAATTGTCAGTCACCATGGAGACACACATGGGCAGGGTGCCGCAGAGGGTAAGTGCCAGGGCAGCAGAGCAGATGACAGGGGCCTCGCCTTGTCTGGGGCTGGAGGAGATGTTCTCAAGGAAGTGGCCTTGCAGCCGCACGAAGGGAGAATCACCCTGAACCAGGTAAAGGGATGAGGAAGAATGTGCGAGGCCTTGGGAACCTGCTCGGAGGTCTAGAGGCCGGAGAGTCGGGGTGTGGAGAGAGCGTGGTGTGAGGACGCCCTGGCCGCGGCTGGTCGCAGGCCAGGCCGGCGCTAACCCCTCTCCCCCGGCCCTTCTAGAACGGTTTGACCATCACTGCCCCTGGGTGGGCAACTGTGTGGGGAGACGGAACTACCGCTTCTTCTACGCGTTCATTCTCTCCCTCTCGTTCCTGACGGCCTTCATCTTCGCCTGCGTGGTCACACACCTGACGCTGCGTGAGTTGGGGGCGTGGGGGCCGCGGTGAGCTCAGCCAGGTCAGGGGCTGTGGTCCCGGTCTCTCTGAGCCGTGCCTTCTGTCTCCTCCTCCCCAGGCTCTCAGGGAAGCAATTTCCTCTCCACTCTGAAGGAGACACCAGCGAGATATCCTTTGTCGTTGCTGTTGTTGTCGTTGGTGAGGGCGCCCTGGGGGGACCTGAGCCCCCTTCCCTGGGGTGGGTTCCTACAGCCCACCCTGCATATGGAGGGGCCGAAGCTTGTTCTCTAGAATCCGATATACCTGCTGCTTCTGTCCACCCCGGGGCTGTAAGAGCTGATTCTGAGTGGGCTGTTGTGAGGCCGGAGAACTCTCAGGAGCCACAGCGCCGTCCTCCTGTAAGACCCCAGGCTCCCTGGACCAGGCCATGTCCGTGGCTCTGGGCGCTGGGAATCCTCAGTTCCCTCTACGGTCCACCACCCCGGGCTCGTCCTGCTCTTGGGGGCGCTCCCGAATCTTCCCTGGGGCCCCGGAGGTGATCTGCTAAGTGGTGACTGGGCCATAGGAAAGTTACAGACTTAACATCCTTTCTGGGCACGTGGCTCCACGAAAGGATGGGTGAGAAAGGCTGGGCTGAGTAAGTTCCCAGGAGCAGAGAGGCTCCCAGCCCTGGTCTCCGTTAGGTCCTTGACTGCCCCGCTCACCGTGCTGGAGTTGGTGATCTGCTTCTTCTCCATCTGGTCCATCCTGGGCCTCTCAGGGTTTCACACTTACCTCGTCGCCTCCAACCTGACAACTAATGAAGACGTGAGTAAGGCCGGAGCAACACCTCGTCCCTGGGCCAGAACCTGGGAAGGAGGCAGGGCCTCGGGAGCCTGGAGCCAGCTGTAGGGCAGCCCCAACTCTCCGACTACCGGGGCCCCTCAGAGGGAGCTGGGCTTCTCCCAGTGCTCACAGCTGGGCCCTGGGAGACCCAGTGCAGGCTCCCGAGGCCCCCAGTGCCTCGGCTCCTCGAGGCAGGCCCCTGAGCTTGCTCTTTCTCTAACTGCACAAGAGCAGCACTCGCACTGTAACCGTCCTTACATCTGACTGGCTTACTGCTTTCGCAGAGTTCTTTCAATTTCCATCATCTCTTTGAGTCCTTTTGCCAGCCCTGAGGCAGAAGGAAGAGGGATGCTTTTTCTCCATTTGATGGCTGAGCAGCTTGCCCCAGGGCCACACAGCTGAAAAGGGACAGAGCCAGGGTTGCCCTCAGGAGCTTGCTGTGCCTCACCACACTGCACTTACGGACAGCAGGAATGTGACAGTCCTCAGGATGTCCTGGGACTCCCTAAGGCGTCCTTAGTTGGGGGGCGGGATGTGGGGTGGCCAGGACAGAGGCCCGAGGCTGCATAACCTCCCAACCTGCTGCCTTGTAGGTCTCTACCAACAAGCATTGTTTGAGCACTCACTGTGTGCCCAGCCCTGGACCAGATCTGACCTCCCCTGTCCTCCCAAACAATACAAAAGCAAATGAGAGCATCCGTTCCAGGGCCAACATCTGATACTGCTCAGAGGCCCATTGACCAACAGGAAATACATTCCTTGACCTCAGCCTGTCATTTGGGGAAATAAAATTTAACACACATGATAGGGTATCATGTGATGGGTGATTGGTACAGAGCAGAAATGACATCAGCCAGCATCTCCCAAGGTGGTTTCCTGGGGGCTGTTTCAGCAGGATATTGCTAGGGGTTAAGGAAAAAGGGTGTCATGACCAAATAAGTTTGGAAAACTCTAGGTTAAAGTCAAGCAGGCGTCCTTTACCAACCATCCCCCCTCCCCTACCCCGTGCCTTTGATAGCTGGCTCCACAGATCCAGACGTGGGCAAGGTTTCAGCTAGAGTTCTGACAGTGCTGTCAGAGAGTTCCCTGTTTTGCAAATGAGGGTTGAGACTCAGAAAAGGGTGGTCTGTCCAGGGTCATGCAGTGAGTCTGGAGCAGAGCCAGGGTTCATAGCCCGGTCAGCCTGGGCCCTGTGGCTTTGCATCACCCTTCCTCTTGGGCGGCTGGCAGAGAAGGAAGGATACACCCAAAAAGTTTCCTGTGGTGACTTCTCTTGGGCTCTCCGTCTTCTGTCTGGGTTAGGGCCCCCTCTTCTGGGTGCCCCCCCAACATCCAGCAGTCCCTCATATTTTCACTGAGTGGCCTGGGTTAAAGGCCCAGTCCCTCCAATAGTCTAGCCAGAATTGATTTCAGAATTTGCTGGTTTTTCACTGTCTCTAGAACAAACGAAATGAAGGGAAGTACCTGACCCAGACTTCCTTCCTGCTTGCAGATCAAAGGTTCGTGGTCCAACAAGAGGGGCGGTGAGGCCTCTGTCAATCCCTACAGCCATAAAAGTGTTATCACCAACTGCTGCGCTGTGCTCTGCGGCCCCCTACCTCCCAGGTAAGTGTGGGGGAGCAGGGGAGAGGTCACAGGGCCTGGCCTGGCTAGCGGAGGTGGCCCTGTGAGTCCACTCCTCTCAGGTTCTGGCATCAGCAGACCTCTCCCCACACCACACATGCCCTCTTGTCCACCATCCCTTGCTGAATGCACTCAGGACATTTGTCACCTAAAGAAATTCTGTAGTGGAGTTCCCGCTGTGGCACAAAGGGATTGGCGGTGTCTTGGGAGCGCTGGGATGCAGGTTTGATCCCTGGCCCCGTGCAGTGGGTTAAAGATCCAGCTTTGCTGCAGCTGTGGCTTAGGATGCAACTCTGGCTGGGATCTGATCTCTGGCCTGGGAACTCCATATGCCACGGGGCAGCCAAGAGAAAAAAAAAAAAGGAATGCTGTAGAGAGTTATAATTTGTAATCACATGTGCTCAGTGTAGGTAAAAAAGTAAGTACAAAATATTAAAGAGTATTCGATAGCACAGGTAGTCTTCCACCCCAGGGGTAACCACAGTTAATGTTTTGGTGGTGCTGGTGCGTATGGCTGGACTGGGTGAGAGCCCTTCTGGCTTAGCCAGGCTGGGAGGTGCCCCATCTGTCCCAACACTAGGGGGCGCCAGAGTGCCGGATTGGGAGTTAAATTGCGGTGAATTGGATTGGGGGGGGGGGGTTAGTGTTGATAGTTCCCCACACATCACCACCTCCTCCGGGCTAACATGCCTGTCACCCATCCTGTGTCATGGGTAAAGGACAGTGGCACTATCTCTCAGCACCCTTTCATCTTGCATTTCCCCTCAGCTGCGCCTGGGTGCCTAACAGAAAGCTGAACAGTTTGGATTAACAGTGGATAAGTTCTGTGGCCAGAAGCCAGATGTCCAGAGTACAGAGAGGCCCTTCCAGAGGGAAAGGGTCTCTTGCTCACAAGTGGAGAGCAGCTTCCCTTTCCTCAGCTATTCTAGGGCTGGGTCTTTTCTCTCAGCTGAGAGCTGGACCCTGCCACCCAGGCCCAGGCCTGGAACTCGGGTGTGAGTCAGGGTCCTCACGTGTCCCCCTTGTGTTTTGGAAGCCTGATCGACCGGAGGGGATTTGTGCAATCAGACACCGTGTTGCCCTCGCCCATCAGAAGCGATGAGCCAGCCTGCGGAACCAAGCCCGACGCCAGCATGGTAGGAGGCCACCCCTGAACCGGGCTCAGTACTTGCCACCTGCTGGCTTGTCTGCCCCTCCGCACTCACCTGCCGCCCTCCACACCTGCCAGGACCCTCCCCATTCCACCTGAAGGGAAGCAGAGCCGCCAAGGACTTTCTGAGTCTTTTCGTATTTATTTCCCATCCTGCGTGGCTTTCCCCACACCGTGCCATGGCTGTACCCTCGGCTCCCCAAACCAGGTTCCCACAGCCTGGGGCCCTAGATTCCCCCAGCTGACCAGTGGCAGGAGTGACAGGAGAGAGAGGCCGAGGGCCCTGAGATCGCCCAGGGGACCATGCCAAGTCTCTGCCGTGCCAGGGTGAGCCCTGTGTGAGTGAGGGTGCGAACTGAGTGTGACGCCTCCCTGCAGGGAGCTGCTGGGCCCTGCTGAGCCGGGGTCCATGGGGCAAAGCAGGACGTAGGAGCAGGTGGCTCTGGACAGCAGGCCGTCTGAGAGGACGCCTCCGTGGGCTGCTCTGGTCTGTGGGCTCCTTCATTCTCGTTGTGACGATCATTATTCTTTCTTCTGTGTTTTGTTTTTTGTATGGAGTTGGTCAGTGGACTAGAGCTGGTAGCAAGGGCAGAGTTGGGGCCACGTGGCGGGCAGCCTGTGTCAGAGGAAGCTGCACAGTCAGCCAGGTGCCTGAGACCTCAGCTCCTGCATGATTCCCGGACAGCACACTAGGAAGTGGGGGCCTCGCCCTCTCTCTGCCCACGAATGATTCTCCAGGGCCCAGCCTGGCCCCCACCTTTCTCCCAAATGAGGTTTGGGGATAGGAAAGTTATACTCATGCTGGCAATACTTGAAACGGGTTTATTAATGCTGGGAATTTTGCACAATTTTATAGACCTCTTTTCTACATAGCATTTTTTAAATGGAAGAAGAAAAAGTCAGCCACATTGCTCTCTGTGTAGTGCCAGGTTAAGAGTTATAGGAAGGCAACTTGGTTTGAATAAGTTTATTACAAGAGACCTTCTGGCTGTGAGTGAGTGTGTGTGTGTGTGTGTGTGTGTGTGCACGCGCGCGCGCCCTTGTATGAATGTTGCTGGTTCCCACTCCCCCACACACCCCCTGGGTTGCCTCACTCCCCGCCATCCCCCTTGGGCGCCAGCCTGAGCCATGGGAACAAGGAGTGTGTGCATTGGTCACTAGAGACCCCCGGGCTCGTGCTGCAGTTCAGCCCCATCCTACCTTTCCCTCCTCCTTGGACTTCAGACGAGCAGTGGCTGGGACTCAGCCACCCAGCCCCCAGGTCAGGCTTCCAGCTGAGACCTGCCCAGACAGGCTGAAGCCTGGCCAGGTGGATGGGGTAGTGGCTGTGGGGAGTGGCTGCCATCCCACAAGCCACACCCCCTCCTCAAGTTCTAGGTATGGGACCCAGTGCCAGGGGCTGAAGGACCGGGAGCCTCTGCCAACCAGAGGCCTCCCTCCAGAGAGAAGGAAGGAAGGAACAGGGTGGGCCGAGAGGCAGGAAATTGTCCCTTTATCCTCTTCCGGGGCCTCTCCAGTAGGCGGAACCCCTTGGAAAGGGACCTAGGAAGTCCTGCTCCTTGTCCTTCCTTGCTCCAGAGCCAGGGGGTCACAGGCAGCTGAGAAGCGGCAGCCACAGAGAGCCCCCTCTGGGAGAAACAGCTTCCCTCAGCCTCAGGGCCCTGGGCCTTGCTGCAGCGGCTCTGGGAGGTGGGGAGGAAGCTGGCCAGAGCAAGGGACTCTGACCCGCCTTTTATTTAAGCCAGTATTCTTTGTTTCTGCTTGTAATAAAATTTTTGTTTTTAAGAATTGATTTGCTTTGGTTTGGTTTTTGTTTGCTCTTCCTTTGTTGAGGCCTCAGCTGGCAGCCCTCTCTTCTTTCAGCCACACTGGGTCTTTCCTGGGGTGACAGAGAAGGCGGTGGCCCAGTGACGTGGCTAATGGTCCCCGGTCCTGGCTAGTCTGTCCACTGGAGGCTGAGCAGATGGGGCTGCAGCCAGGCCCCCCGTGGGCATGTAAGAGAAGGCCATCTTGTCCCCGGTTTGTCCCCTCCACCTTCCCCTGCCTCGGGGGCCTGGAGACCCCTACGTTCTACCTCAGTGTCTTTCCACTCTGACCCCCCAGCAACAGCTCAGCTAAGAAATGGTTTATAAGACATTCCAGTTTGCGAGCCAGAGCCTCCCTGGCCACTACCCCCGCCTGGGCAGCAGGGCCCGGCCAGCCACCTCGTAACACTGGCCCACCTCTCTGGTATCTCCCCCAGGAGGACACATGTCAGGATTTTGCCATCTCCTGCACAGCCTGAGGGTTAGCTGGTAAGACTGTATCTCCCCTGTCAGCCAGCACTGCCCGCTCCCCCACACACCGTCTCATCCTCATCGCATGCCTCACCAGCCCCATGGAGCCCATTCATCTGTCTGGTGTGTGGTGTGGTGTGTGTGCTGGCGGTAGTAGGGTTCCCAGGGCTCCCCCCAACGCAGAAGGACCGGGGCGTGGGGCCAGGGCTAGGAGCCCAGCCCCGCTCGGGACTGAGGCTGTGGCTTCGTGCTCCGCAGCTCTCCAGCTGGAGCAGGAGGTGATGGGCGAGGTTGGGGAGGATGGCAGACCGCCTTGGAGGCGCTGGGGCCTGTTCTGGTGGCGTCCTGGTGTGCAGGGGCCCTCGACCACTAACCCTGTGGCCTGGCTTTCTGTCCCTGCCTCCCTGCTGAGCTTTCTGTCACCTGCCCATCTTCTCTCCTGCTTTGTTGCCTGCCGCCCGAGCCTTGGCCCTTCCGTGGGGAAGAGGCCGGTGCTGTGGCACCCCAGCCGGCCTCCTCTCTCCTCCCGATCTCGCTAACCCTCTCTCTTCTCCTTCTTTGCTGTCCTGCCCGGGATCTCCAGTGTGTGCGGGGGCTTAAGGACCTCCTGAGGACTGCTGCTCTCTGCCTCTCCGGGAGCGGCCTGGGGGGAGCCAGGCACCCAACACCTCTGCCTGCCTAACCCACCCGTATGTGGCCCGTCTGCCACCGTCTGTGCCTACAGGGTCTGCCCCTAAGCCTGCCCCCCCCACCCCCGCCCATGTGCTCTCTAGGGCCCCACCCCACCCCATAGGAGGCAGGGGCTGGCCTCTCTGCCCCCGCCCCAGCTCCATGCGGCCAGAGTGTAGAAAGCCATAAAGCAGCTGTCAGCACAATGATGTAAACTCTGCTGAAACTCGCCCTCCCCTCCTCCGCTCTCCTTCCCCTTCCCCAGATTTGTAAGGAGTCAAGACTCTAGGAATCTTGCCTTACAGCCTGCCCACCCCCAGCATCAGGCATAGCCCAAGTCCAGCCAAGCAGGTTTCTTCAGGAGCCGTCTGGGGTGTTGATGACGCTGTTGAACAAGTTTGGTGACTGTTCTAAGCACAGCTGGTTGACACTGTTCCCACGGCCCCCCACCCCCCCCCCCCCTGGAGCAGCCCAAGGAAGATGCTTGCACCCTTTGCTCCAGGCACCAAGGGACTGAGCTCACTCCCACAGCCCCGTGCTCTTCAGAGGAACTAAATGAAACCAGGCCGGCCTAGGAAATCTGCTGAGCCCATGGCTGGGGGCTGCTTTTCTGCTGTCCTATACCTTTTTTAACCAAAATAAAGATTTCCCTCTTCTTGCCGTACCCTTGGCTGTCTGCTACCACCTTCACTTTGGGGTCTAGGGCTGGGGCCTGTGATGAGTCTGCAGGCGAACATCCGGCTTACCCTCACGGCCAGCCTTGTCACCTGGTCAGTACTGTCCTGGAGATTTTAAAAAGAGGTGCAGTGAAGCCAGAAGTGACACAGAATGGCTAGGCGTTCCTATTGTGGCTCAGCAGAAATGAACCTGACTAGGATCCATGAGGATAAGGGTTCAATCCCTGACCTCGCCCAGTGGGTTAAGGATCTGGTGTTGCCATGAGCTGTGGTGTAGGTCGATGTCGCGGCTCATACCCCACATTGCTGTGGCTGTGGCATTAGGCTGGCAGCTGCAACTCTAATTTGACCCCTAGTCTGGGAACTTTCATATGCTGCAGGTGCAGCCCTAAAAAAAAAAAAAAAGAAAGAAAAAAGGCAGATGGAGTGTTGTCTTCATTCTCCCCTCCAGAACTCCTGGTCTCAGTTCCTGAGACCTTCAAGCCTCAGCTGACCTCTGAACTCAGCAAGGTCCCAGACCAGGCTGGGACAGAGGGTTTAACTCCAGTCTGGGACTGTCACACCCCTGAACTGAGCCCAGCCCAGGTAACAGTGGAACCTTCCCTCTCCCCCGCTGCCATCCCAGATTGAGGTACATGCACAGTATGCTACGAGCTAAAAGATAATTAGAGCGGCCATTTAGCAAGGGCTTGCCAGGTGCCAGACCCATTCTCTCACCTAAACCTGTAAGGAAGGTGATGTCAGCCTTTTTTCAGATGAAGGAATTGAGGCTCCAGAAAGGCACAGGAATTGCCCTGGGTCTCCCAGCTGATACATTCAGGATTTGAAACTGATCTCTGTGCCTGGAACTCTGACCCTTCTGCACCAGCCAAGGAATGACTAGGGCTGCTTTGGGGGGAGGGGATCTCAGAGAGAGAAAGCCTGAAATTAGGGAATGTCATTGGGAGCCAGCAGGGGGCTTAGAGATGCTCTGTGCTGGCATCCGTCCATGTTCTAATAGGGAAACTGAGGCCAAAAGGCAGGAAGGGACTTGCTCAAGGCCTTGTAGCAGAGCTGGGATGCAGTCCCACACCTGGACCTGATTCCATTCTCTTTCCCGTAACTTCTGTATCCTAGACTAGCCTGGCCTAGGACACAGAGGAGACTGAACAGCAGTGCCTTGAGGAGAAAAGGACTCAGCTGAGTCACTTAAAAGTAATATCTCTCCCAAAGGCAACCAACTAGTAGAGTGAGCTTTTAGCTGAATAACTGAACTCTTGTTCATAACTAACCAGGGGAGAAGGTGCCATAGTTTCCTCCAGTCATGTGTTTAATTGGATCACTCCAAGACCGAAAAAATTCCCAAGGAAGTTCTTTCTGGAATCTAACCAGAGTCCATCCTGCTACAATCGGAGCCCTGTCCTTGTTCTCAGTGGAGGAGGACAGCAGCTGGTTGCTGCCTTCTCCATGCCACAACCTTTTAAGTCCTATTACCAGCTAAGAAGGCCTTGTTGTCTGTGGGACCAGAGGCCTTGGTCCTGCTGGTAGGAAGGATGCTGTATGGGAAGGTGGGAAGTAAGCAGGCAGGATGAGGAAAGCCCCTTTGGCTGCAGCCCCAGCTCCTGTGCTGCTGACTAAGGCGGCGGGTGGTGGAACTCCAGGCCCTGCCAGGGCCTGCTGCCTCCTGCCTGCCTGGGAAATGGAGGCCTGGAGGCAAAGGGAGGTGCCTGAGACAGGAACTGAGTCAGGACCGACAGGCTAGAGCGGGCAGGAGGTCTTAGGCAGCCTGGCTCCCAGATTCACCTCTGAGCTTCAGCAGGGGAGGGCGAAAAGGCTTTCTTTGCTCTGCCCAGAGCTGTTGTGTGAACCACCACCAGGTCTCCCGGCTTGAGGGGGAGGAAGAGAATTCTTCCTTCCTCGATACAGAAGCAGCTCCAAAATTCCTAGGCCTACCAGGCCCTGCCTTCCAGGTTTCTAGTGTTGTGAGATCTCCAGCTTTCTTTCCCCCAGGACTTGGGACAGCCCGAGCTGGATGACTAGTACAAAGCAAGGCCCTTGAGGGCCCAGGGCCTGCAGAGGCCAGAGGAATGTCTGAGCTGGAAAGGGAGGAGGCAGCGTTGAGTGAGTGCATCTGACCAGTCCTTCATCTTCTCTCCTGCTGGGCAGGGTCTGGCCTTCAGCTGAGGCCTGGTTTGGGGCCCTTCGTCATAGCAAAGAAACCAGCTCCATATTAGTGCTTCGAGGGTATGTAATAGTAAGATTCAATGGATTTTTTTCACATGATATTAATACTAATTGCTTTCCATCAACTCATTAGATCCTCACAAGAGCTCCATTTTATAATTAGGAAAACAGAGGCTCACAAAGGTTAAGTCACTTAGTCAAAGCCAGAGCACCTTGTAAGAACCGAACCGAGGCAGTCTGACTCCAAAAATACTAGGCTATTCTGTCTCTCTTAGAAAACTAATATACAGTCACCACTGACAACCTGAAGACATGAGGAAAAGTAAAAGAAAAAAAAACAAAACAAAACACTTAGAATCCTACTATCTAAAGATGTGCGTGGTAAATTGGTATTTTTGTGTATTTCCTTTCCATTGTTTTCTGTGTCAGGGATCCGTTTTGAGCAAAGCCTTCAGAAGTTTAAGCCTAACATCCCTGTTGCTTCCTTCCTTGGAAAACCTGTAGCATCAGCTCAGACGTGTCCCTACTTTTCCTTCAAAGATGCACCTCTCCTCTTTGAGCCTTAGAGCTCTGGCTCCGGGAGGGAAGGGTGAGTGTTCAGACACCAAGAAAAACTGGGAAGGGACAGGCCCCTGAAAGGGTCCTGGGTCAGGGATGAAACTGGCTGGATCCCAATCAGAGGAGCCTCACCCCTGAGCCCTGTCTGGGCTTCGGCTAGGGCTGGAGCAGATAAAAAGGAAGCCATCCTTCCAGGTGCAGTGCCAACAACTATAGGTGAAATTCTTGGCTGACACAGAGACAGCACCCCAGCAAACAGGGACAGAAGATTAGCAATAGAGAAGTCTCCATCTCTGAGGCCTGTGCCAGGGGTCAGAGGTGGGGCCATGGTCAAAGGGAAGGGGCAGGGAAACTTCTGAGAGAGAGGCTGGGGAAGGAGCACTCAGTGGGGACTGCTGCCCCTAAAACAAAATGGCATGTGTCATGGCTGCCTCCTTTTTCTCAGTTCCCCCTGCAGCAGCCGTACTCGGCTGAGCACCCAGGCGGCCTTCTTCCTAGCCTCTGACAAAGGGCAGGCTGATTCAGGCAGGAAAGTGGGACAGCTAGTGAGCTGGGTCCCCACCCTCTGTGAGCCCCACTGATACATGATGGCAGGTGGCTTGCGGGGCGGGGTGGTGGTGGCAGGTGACCTGGCGTGGAGAGCCAGAGGGTAAGTCCTCACACAAGTGGCAACAGGCCACCAACTTGAAAGGGAAAATTGTGCTGTGATGGGGAAGGTATCCAAAAAACCTACTGGGTGACTAATTACAAAGGCTGGGCTGGAGCGTCAGAGGCTGCTCGTTAAACACCTCATTAAGTGGCACCCTGAAAGCTGCCACCTGTGCATTCTGGGAGCTCAGAGGGGATGGGACCTGAGGGGGAGAGAGGTGTTGGGGGGTGGGGTGTAAGCATTTCAGGTAGACTCCAGAAGAAGCCCACATCTCCCTTCTAAATACAGTCTGGAGCTCACAAGTCAGAAGCCTGAATGGGAGAGAAGTCCAACTTAGTAACTGTGTGACCTTGAGCAAATCTCATCCCTCTCTGAGCCTCAGTATTCCCCTCTCTACAGTGGGAGTAGTAGCCACAGCCCTGCCCATCTCACCAAGATAGCAGGGATTAAGTTAGACCATGGGTATGAGGTGCTTGGGAAACTACAGCCCTACCTAGACAATGAGTTATTTCACCTAAACCAGTGGAGGAACCACACCCGGCCAGATTAGGCACCCCCTTCTCCTGCACCTGGCTTTATGGGCTCTGCCTAGGCCCAGAGTGCCAGGTAGCTGAAGCCATCCTGAGCCCCAGGAAGGATGCAGTGAAGAGGGATCTGATTTGAGAAACTGGGGCAGCTCCCTAACGTGTGCACCCATATAATGGAAGCCCAGACCCAGAGGCGGCAGCCTGGAGCCTGGAAAGGTATCGGTGCAGGTGGAGCCAACGCCCAAATTTCTCCTGCTGACAGTCAGGATGACTCACCCCCCCACATCCCAGCCCTTTTACCTTTAAGGAAGAGCCGGAAAGGGTGTGGGGGGAGGGGGGAGAGGAGAGGGAGGCAGGTCCTGGGCCCGCCCTCTGCCCCTCCCCACCCTTCTCTGGGCCTGGCCTTCCAGCCAAAAGGCAGGCAGGCAGCCGGAGAGGCGCAGAATCCGGCCTTGGTTCCGAGGCAGCCAGTTAGCTCTCCACCTGCCCATCTGTCTGTCCCCAGAGCCATGGAGAGAGCCAGTGTGATCCAGAAGGCCAAGTTGGCCGAGCAGGCTGAACGCTATGAGGACATGGCAGCCTTCATGAAGAGCGCCGTGGAAAAGGGTGAGGAGCTGTCTTGCGAAGAGCGCAACCTGCTCTCAGTGGCCTACAAGAATGTGGTGGGTGGTCAGCGGGCTGCGTGGAGGGTCCTGTCCAGTATTGAGCAGAAGAGCAATGAGGAAGGCTCGGAAGAGAAGGGCCCTGAGGTGCGAGAATATCGGGAGAAGGTGGAGAAGGAGCTCCGGGGTGTGTGTGACACGGTGCTTGGCTTGCTGAACACCCATCTCATCAAGGAGGCCGGTGACGCCGAGAGTCGGGTCTTCTACCTGAAAATGAAGGGTGACTACTACCGTTACCTGGCTGAGGTGGCCACGGGGGACGACAAGAAGCGCATCATCGACTCGGCCCGCTCCGCCTACCAGGAGGCCATGGACATCAGCAAGAAAGAGATGCCGCCCACCAACCCCATCCGCCTGGGCCTGGCCCTGAACTTTTCTGTCTTCCACTATGAGATCGCCAACAGCCCAGAGGAGGCCATCTCCCTGGCCAAGACCACCTTCGACGAGGCCATGGCTGACCTGCACACTCTCAGCGAGGACTCCTATAAAGACAGCACCCTCATCATGCAGCTGCTGCGGGACAACCTGACGCTGTGGACGGCCGACAACGCTGGGGAAGAGGGGGGCGAGGCGCCTGAGGAGCCCCAGAGCTGAGCCGCACCCCCCGCCCTCCCTGCCCTGCCCTGCCTGCTCCAGTCCCCTACTCTTGGCAGAGAGGACTTGTATGGGGTGGGAAGCCCAACCCTTCTCCCCAGATGCCCTGCCCCAGCTCAAAAAGGCTCCACGGAGAGGAACCAGCAGAGCTGAGGCCACCTGGAGCCGGAGGATTCCAAGCTTCCTGCAGCTGTCAGGTGCTCCGACCACTGGTCGTCCCACCCTGACCCGCTCTCTGCACCCCGCCCAGACCCCTCCCCTGAGCCCAGCCACTTCCTCCTGATTCCCCGCTCCTGCCCTGCTGCCTCTGGATCTTAGGAATTGAGGAGTGTCCCACCCTTGTGGCTGAGAGCTGAACTGTGTGACGGAGACAGTAGATGAGAGAGAGCGAGAGAGCGCGCGCGCGAGCCCTAGAGTGTGTGTGTGTGTGTGTGTGTGTGTGTGTGTGTTTGTGTGTGTGTGCGCGCCTACGCAGCCAACAAGACCGAGGATGAGAGGGAAATCATGTCTGCTGGGTGTGACCATGTTTCCTCTCAATAAAGTTCCCCTGTGACACTCCTCCTGACTTTTCCAGTTATTGCGGAGGGACGGATCAGGAATAGGTGCATGATTTACAGAGACCCTGAGCTCCCACAGGGCTGGCTCAGTGACCTGTAGGCAAGACTGGAAGCCAGTGACTCCAGGAGAGAGGCTGAAGCTCCAGCTCTCACCATCAACAAGCTGGTCTGATCTCGGAGGGTGGAGGGGTGGCGGGTGAGCGCAAAGGCGGCTTTGAGGTTCCTTTGCCGGGTTCGTGGGGCGGGAAGCTGAAGAGCTCAGGTGTGAGGAACAGGCAATCAGTGCAGTCTCAGGTGTGAGGTCTGAAGCCAGCGCCGCAGGGGATCGCTGTGGTGAGCGGCGCAGAACACCCCAGATCTGAGAGCGGGAAAGTCTCAGGTGCTCAAATCTGAGCGGAGGGGAATACGACCTGGGGCAGGGCTATGACGCCGCCATTAAAAGCCCAGATATGAGGACTGCCCCCAGCGTTCGGAGAAGGGGACAAAACGACATGGGCCGGTGAGGAGGAGGCGAAGGCTAAGTGGGAAGGGCCGCAGGGAGAGGGTCAGGTCTTCGCCCGCCAAAACCACAGCCTCCGCTCCCAACAGCAACTTGCCTTTCGCTTGGTCCAGCCTTCACAGTAGGGGGCTGGGGGCGGGCCCGAGGCTCATGTCATCCAATCACGGGAGGGAGCTGTTCAGAGGGCCGCCCCCGGGGCCTCGCTGGCCAATAGGGGAGTGAGCGACGGAACGCGCGCAGTGCGTCTTCCTGCCACCTCCCACCCCTCACCCTAGCCGGGTCGGCACCCTAACGCTCGGCGGGTCTGAGGTGCCCCTGCCACCAGCTGAGTGCCAGGGGCGGCGCTTTCCGGGTTTCAGTCGGACAAGTTGCCACCCGCCCGGCCCAAGAGCTCAGCGTCCTGAGAGCGGCGGGACAGGGCGAGGTTCTGCGGAAAAATCAGTTCCTGTCCTTTGAGTCATCCGCTCTACCGGCGGTGGTTGGGCCTGGCCGGGCGGGCAGGCTCGGCGGGGCAAAGGCCACCAAGGCCTCCCTACCACACCAGAGTTCAGTCAGCCCTGAACTGATGGCCAGAAGGCTTGGCTGTCTCTGACTGCCTTTGCAACCTTGGGAAAGCCATTATACATCCGTGGGCCTCAGTTTACCCTTCTGTATCGTAAGGGGTTTGGATTAAAGGCTCGCTAATGAAAAATGTGGAGTTAAAACTGCCTGGGTTTGACTCCCAGCCTGTCTGGCCAAGGCTCTTAATCATGCTTACCCTTTGCTCTCATTTGTAAAGTGAGGATTCAAAAGTAATACCTTCCTCTTAAGAGTTGCTATGAAGTTTGGGGAGGTAAATACATGTAAAGTAGCCCATAGTGGGAGTTCCCATTGTGGCTCATTGGTGATCAACTCAGATGGTATATATAAAGACCTGAGTTCTATCCCTGGCCTTGCTCAGTGTATTAAGAATCCTGCGTTGCCATAAGCTGAGATGTAGGTTGAAGACACGGCTGTCCTCTGGCCTTGCTGTGGTGTAGGCCCGAAGCTACAGCTCCTGGGAATTTCCATATGCCGCATATGCCGCACCCAAGGCTCTAAGGAGCTCCTGCAGCTGCCGGTGGGGCTCGGAGGTTAATGAATTTGAATAGCATTCATGAGGACGCAGGTTTGATTCTGACCTTGCTCAGTGGGTTAAGAGTCTGGCATTGCTGTGAGCTGTGGCGTGGTCACAGACACGGCTTGGATGCTGGTTGCTGTGGCTGTGGTGTAGGCCAGCAGCAAGCGTGTGGGTGTCAAAGTTCCAAACAGGCAGAGATTTTGGTAGAGGGAAGTGACTTCCCCTCAGCTCTGAAAGTGAACTGGTTTCTTACCAGACAGGTCTGGTGACTTTCTCTTAATGGGGTAGGTCCTGGGAAAGGATATTCTTTCTTCTGTTCTCTCAGAATTTGACTTTTGCCTTCTCCCTCTATACCATTCATGGTTGTCCTCTATGGGGAAAGAAATGAGCTACCTTAAGGTAGCGTGTTGGTGTTGACAGATTTCAAAAGCAGATGCTGTGGATTGGAATATTACCAGCTCAGACAACTAGCTATGAGCTGGCTTAGGTACCAGCTTCCGAACTGAGTCCCAGACTTCCCCCCCAATCCCTGAAGCTTTTTAAATGTCACCCAGGGTAGAGTCTCAGCATTTCTTGCTGTCTTTTCCCGGCCTAAATTTTACATTTAAAAATTTTCAGTCCTACTGCTAATGGATACGGGATTTCTCTTGGGGTGATGAAATATCCTGGATTTAAATATTGGTATTAATGCCACAACTTTGTGAATATATTTAAAAACACTGAACTGTAGGAGTTCCCTTTGTGGCTCCGTGTTAACGAACCTGACTAGGACCCTGAGGATGCGGGTTCAATCCCCGACCTTGCTCAGTGGGTTAAGGATCTGGCATTGCTGTGAGCTGTGGTGTAGATTTCAGATATGGCTCGGATCCCACGTTGCTGTGGCTGTGGCATTGGCTGGCAAATGTAGCTCCCATTCAACCCCTAGCCCGGGAACTTCCATATGCCTCGGGTGTGGCCCTAAAAAATAAACACACTAAACTGTACACTTCATGTCCAACAATTTGCCTCTTTTTTTTTTTAAACTGTGCCAGTGGCATGTGGAAGTTCCCCAGGCCAGGGATCGAACCTGCACCATAGCAGTGACACTAGCCACTGCAGTGACAATACCAAATCCTTTTTTTTTCTTTTCTTTTTTTAGCAGCTGCACCCATGGCATATGGAAGTTCCAGGGCCAGGAATTGAATCCAAGACAGCTGCGACCAACATGTTGGGTCAGGGATTGAACCTGAGCCACTGCAGTTGTGTTCTTTTTGGTCTTTTTAGGGCCACCCCTGCAGCGTATGGAAATTCCCAGGCTAGGGGCTGAATCTGAGCTGTAGCCACTGGCCTACACCACAGCCACAGCAACTCAGGATGAGAACTGCACCAGCCACCTACACCACAGCTCACAGCAACCCTGGATCCTTAACCCACTGAGGGAAGCCAGGGATGGAACCCGAGTCCTCGTGGTTACTAGTCAGGTTTGTTTCCGTTGAGCCGCAATAGGAAAAATTATGCCCTTATTTTTTAAAAAAGAATGAATAAATGGGAGTTCCTGTTGTGGCGCAGCAGAAATGATTCTGACTAGTATCCACAAGGATGCAGGTTCAATCCCTGGTCTTGCTCTGTGGGTTAAGGCTCCTGTGTTGCCGTGAGCTGTGGTATAGGTTGTAGACGTGGCTTGGATCTGGCTTTGCTGTGGCTATGGCGTAGGCCAGCACCTGTAGCTCCAGACTTCCATATGCTGCATGTGAGGCCCTAAAAAACAAAACAAAAAAACCTGGAAACCAAGTGTCAGGCACTCTTTTGTAGGAATGGAGATACAGCTAGTTCCAGGATGAAGAAAGACTGTCTATCCAGAGATCCGGCTCACAAAGGGTCAAGGAACCCCAGGCCTAGCCTTTCTTACAGCCTGATTATCCCCCAAGTAACTGAGGCCCAGGGCCTGCAAAAATCTTTCTCTCCCAAGAATTTGAGCTGTATATAGAAAATTTGCAACCTAAAATTTTCTAGAGGAAGTATCTACTCTTCTCCCTCTTAAATGTAGTTCCTCCAGAGAGCAAAGTCCGAATTGGCTCTGCAGATCCACAGGAGTAGGTGATGGAAGGCAAGGCACTGAGGTTGAGGAACCTTCTCAGAACTCACCAGAAACCCTAGGGAGACCAAGGCACTGGGGTCACGGAGGCCCCTGTGGCTCTTTCTAGAAAGGCAAGATATTCCTACACAGATACACACACACACACACACACGAGTCCAAGTGTCAATTGCCTTTTTGGGAAAATCTGATTTCAGATGCTTGCACCAAGATTGTTCTTCTGACCAAAAGTGCTCCACTCCTGCTTCTTCCTAGAGAACAGAATACAGTAATAAGAGCAGCTGCCATGACTGCTGTGTGTGGCGGTTTTATACCTTAATCCTCACAGCAATACATATTATCTCCTTTGCATACGAAGAGACTGAGGCTCAGAGCAGCTAAATAACCTAATAACCAATGTTATACAATGATTTATGTGCCCAAGGAGTGGAACAGGTCTGACTCCAAGGACCATGATTTTTAAACTACAATAGCTTTTTTTTTTCTTTTTTTCTTTTTGTCTTTTTATAGGGCTGCACCCGAGGCATATGGAGGTTCCCAGGCTAGGGGTCGAATTAGAGCTGTAGCTGCTGGCCTACGTACGCCACAGCCACAGTCATGGCAACACAGGATCTGAGCTGCATCTGTGGCCTACACCACAGCTCATGGCAACGCCGGATCCTTAACTCACTGAGCAAGGCCAGGGATCGAACCTGAAACCTCATGGTTCCTAGTCGGATTCATTAACCACTAAGCCACAATGGGAACTCCTACATTAGGTTTTTTTTTTTGTCTTTTTTTGTATTTTCTAGGGCCGCACTCACGGCATATGGAGGTTCCCAGGCTAGGAGTCTAATAGGAGCTGTAGCTGCTGGCCTACACCACAGCCACAGCAATGCGGGATCTGAGCCACGTCTGCAACCTACACCACAGCTCACAGCAACGCCGGATCCTTAACCCACTGAGCGAGGCCAGGGATCAAAACCGCAACCTCACGGTTCCTAGTCAGATCTGTTAATCACTGAGCCACGATGAGAACTCCTACATTAGCTATTTTTAACTGTGTTCAGAGGGTTCCCCAGAAGCTGCCACAGGACAGGAGCTCAGCACTCAGGGTTTCCCCTGTTTCCACACACGTTGGCTAAAATACCCACGTGTGTCTGTTTTGTATATTGGGAGTTTCATGAGTTAAAAATAAGTTTGAAAAGAACCACCTTAATGCTATGCTGCTACTGCTCCTATTTCGGACTTTCTAAGAATCAAGAAAGCCTTTTTCTTTTTTGTCTTTTTAGGGCCGCCCCCTGGGTATGTGGAGATTCCCAGGCCAGCGGTCCAATTGGAGCTACAGCTGCCGGCCTATACCACAGCTCACAGCAATGCCAGATCCTTAACCCACTGAGCAAGGTCAGGGATTTAACCTGCAACCTCATGGATACTACTCAGGTTCATTAACCAATGAGCCACGATGGAAACTCCGAGAAAGCTTTTTATTCTCCTTAAATCTAACGTCCCCCCAGGGCCTGGCATTTCTCATTTAATCTGTCTTAAATGAGAAAAAACTGTGTGGTGGACCAATTTCCTGGCTTGTTCATCAAGTTAAGATTTCCTTAACCTGATTCCATCCTTTGTTGCTTTTCAGTTCCTCGCCTCGTTCACGGGACGTATGCCGCCCTGATCCCTGTTGTGTGTAAGAGGAAAGCAGGTTTCTGCAGGGGCGTAGGTCCCCCTCCTCTCACAGCACCCCCAGGTCCACCCCCCCCCCCCAGTCAGGAGCCAGGAATGTCTGTGGAGGCAGCGGACAGGTATGTTGCCCTGGGGGTGTCAGAGGGCTGATTCATCTCTCATTGCCAACCATTCTTCTTCCTACTGCTGAGAAATTGAACACGTTTTCTAGAGAGACAAGGGGGAAATCCCAGACTCTGAAAAGCATGGCGTCTATACTCTGTGGCTAGGCACAGTATTGAATACATCAGATTATGGTGTGCAATAAATATTTGTTAAGAGAGAAGAAGAAGACACAGTCCCCTCCTCCCGTTCCTCCTTCAGACTAAAGCTAACCTGAAATATCTTTGTCTGACTCTAGAGGGGACTGGGTTTTCACTCAGGATAGATTATGTGACCACTGATATGACTGATGAGTTGTCCCAATATCCCTTCTCTGCTCTTTCTATGACTCCACAAGTCAATGCGGAGGCTCCGGGGTTAATATATAGGAAGAGGCAACAATTCAGTGTGAAGGGGAGCACACCGTTTTATTTTATTTTTGCTTTTTAGGGCTGCACCCAAGGCACATGGAGGTTCCCAGGCTAGGGGTTGAATCGGAACTGTAGCTGCTGGCCTACACCAGAGCCATAGCAACCCCAGATCCGAGCCGCATCTGTGACCTACACCGCAGCTCAAGGCAACACCATTTCCTTAACCCACTGAGTGAGGCATGGATCAAACCCACATCTTCATGGATGCTAGTTGGGTTCTTAACCTGCTGAGCCATGAAGGGAACTCCTCCTACACTGTTTTAGATTGGCTTATTTGGGGTAACTTTGAGGGGTCTCACCTCCCTCCTCCATAGCTGCTTCAAGGGTTTGGATGGGGAGAAAAAAGTGTAAACCTTGCTTTGTATTCTAGGCCAGGGCATTTTACCAATAATTATATTTTTAACCTCATTTGGGCTCCAAATCCCTAGCCATCCCCTCATCATCCCTCAGGCTTAGGCCACCTGGACACCTGGGCTTCTGGGGCTGTATGAAGTTAGCTTTCTCCTACTCTCAGCAAGCCCGCTGCCATTAACATATGCACTAATCTGAGACTCTGCCTTCCAAGGGGGGGACAGGAGAGGAAGTGAGCAGCCCAGACTAGGCTGGGTAAAGGCTCAGCAGCCAGGGGCGAGAGAGAAAAGGGAGTGGAGGGGAGCTACGCCCGCCCGCTTGATAGGGAATTTCCCTCCAGGAATCTGAGATAGTTGGGCCTCCCTTCTGCTTTCAAAAACGGGGTGGGCCTTAGCCGTACTCCAGTTCCTCTCAGGAGTCTTGAGAAAGGACAGAGGATTTCAGACCCTAATGAGATCCTAATCTTCCCACAGACCCTAATGGGATCAGACTTTCTATTCCCAGCCAATGGTGGATGAGTGTTCTGCTGCTTCAGAAACAGCTGAGGGCAGACTGGCTGTGCTGCAGCTCTGTGGCTTCAGGGTGTCACCTCCACTCCTAAGCCTCTTTGTCTGGGCTGGAAGCCTTTCCAGTTACCTGTGGTCTCTGACAGGTTCCAAACACCAGCTTCCAATCGTTGGCGGGCGCGGGGTGCCCATTTCCAAGCCAGGAAATGCAGACTCTCCCAATGTCAGGGAGTGGTTAGCGGAGATGACCCAGAAGCTCCCTCGGAAGGCGCCCGGGGATGGTCTCCTCCCTCCAGAAGTGGTTCACGAGGTCGACTAAGTGAGGATGGAGGTGAGAAGGGCACTTCCAGGCAGTGTCTGTGAGGTGTAAAGCAGGAGGTGTTTTGGCAACATGAATCCAGAACCTAGAAGACCGTCTGCTGTTTTATTTCTAGGACTTTATCTCAGACAAAGATGTTAATCATGGCACTATTTATAATAGCAAAAAATTGGCAATAACTTAAAGGCTAACCATAGGACTTTGGATAAACTGTTACAACAATACCAAAAAATATTATCATGTAGATATTTCAAGTCTATGTAGGAGTTCCCATTGTGGCTCAGTGGTTAGCAAATCCGAATAGGAACCATGAGGTTGCAGGTTCAATCCCTGGCCTTGCTCAGTGGGTTAGGGATCTGGCGTTGCCATGAGCTGTGGTGTAGGTCACAGATGCGGCTCGTATCTGGCGTTGCTGTGGCTCTGGCGTAGGCCAGTGGCTACAGCTCCGATTAGACCCCTAACCTGGGAACCTCCATATGCCGTGGGTGTGGCCCTAGAAAAGACCAAAAAAATAAGTTAATTAAAAAAATAAAAAAATAAAGTCTATGTAAATATAAATAAGAATGTCATATGGAAGTTCCTGGGCCAGAGACTGAATCTGAGTCACAGCTGTGATTAAAAAATGGTCTTTAGGAGTTCCCATCGTGGCGCAGTGGTTAACGAATCCGACTAGGAACCATGAGGTTGCGGGTTCGGTCCCTGCCCTTGCTCAGTGGGTTAACGATCCGGCGTTGCCGTGAGCTGTGGTGTAGGTTGCAGACACGGCTCGGATCCCACGTTGCTGTGGCTCTGGCGTAGGCCGGTGGCTACAGCTCCGATTCAACCCCTAGCCTGGGAACCTCCATATGCCGTGGGAGCGGCCCAAGAAATAGCAAAAAGACAAAAAAAAAAAGTGGTCTTTATATCTTTAATTACATGAAATAATGTTAACAGAAAAAAATAGGTTACAAAACAGTAACATATCCCACACATATAAATGCTATAGCTATCCCTTTGAGTGTATAGAAAAGAAAGAAAAAAAAATATATTTACATAGTCGAATAAAAATTTTATCGTAAATATTTTTGATTATTCATGTGTGATGGGATTATGGATGACTTTTCCAAGTTTTTTTACTTTTCTATTTTATTTTTTGGCTGCAGCGGTGGCATGTGGAAATTCTGGGCCAGGGATTGACAATGCCAAATCCTTTAACCCACTGAACCACTAAAGAACTCCTGACTTTTCTGGTTTTGTCAGGAAAAAAAAGAAATCTTGGAGCTCCCATCGTAGCTCAGGGGAAATTAATCAGACTAGTATCCATGAGTATGCGGGTTTGATCCCTGGCCTCGCTCAGGGGGTTGGGGGTCCAGTGTTGCCATGAGCTGTGGTGTAGGTTGAGACGCAGCTAGGATCCTGCTTTGCTGCGGCTGTGGCATAGGCTGACAGCTCCAGCTCTGAACTGACCCTAACTTGGGAATTTTCCATATGCCACAGGTGCAGCCCTAAGAAGAAAAAAAAAAAATTTTAAGGACATTTGTCATATGCCGCCAAACTGAGGATGGTCTTTCCCTTAACCTACACATTTCACACTGAACAGCCTTGACCCAGGACCCAGATGCCTCTGCTTTTCTGCATTGTGCTGTCCCTTCCCAGTAATGACAGGGGAACAAAATCATGTTGCTACCAGTGGGAGGATAGAAAGCACCCTTGCTGTCACACCAAGGCCTGAAAATAAAGTTTGGAATTATTTCCATCCTTCTCCACTCCATGACTGCTGAGAATAAATGCTGGAAGTGTTTGCATCTGATGCCATAAAATTGTAAACGACGCCTTTCTTCCCACTGGTGTGCTTTAGTCAGTGCTGGGGCCTCTGGGATAGGGAAGCACTGAAACCTGTGACCACAGCTACTGATACTAGTTTCAAAAACACAGCACCTACCCTCACAGCCTGATGAGGGATTTGTCCAGCAGCCTGGGCGTCAGGATTCGTGGGCTCCAGGCCCCATAGGGCTCATAGCCAGCCCCAGGCGGTGCCTCCTGGCCTGTTTCCCTGGCTTGCACTGCTGATACTCCCCACCTACTGTGTACACTGTTAATAGGGGTCAGGTGCTTTGAACTCCTCAGATGAAAGAGGTGGGGGAAGTAGCACCCAGTTATTATCCCCCATCCGGCCAGGCATGGGAGCGGAGGTTGGCTGCTTTCATACTGTTCCAGCCTGAAGAGCCTCCTCACAGCCCCTCGCTCTTCTGTCTTCTGCTCTGACAGCCAAATCTGAGAAGCAGATTGGCCCCATATCAACGCCAAGTCAGAACAGTTTTTCCTGGAGTTCCCATCATGGCACAGTGGAAACAAATCTGACTAGGAACCATGGGGTTGCGGTTCGATCCCTGACCTTGCTCAGTGGGTTAAGGATCTGGTGTTGCCATGAGCTGTGGTGTAGGTCCCAGACACGGCTCGGATCCTGCATTGCTGTGGCTCTGGTGTAGGCTGGCAGCTGTAGCTCCGATTAGGCCCCTAGGCTGGGAACCTCCATATGTTGCAGGTACAGCCCTAAAAACCAAAAAAAGAAAGAAAGAAAGAAAGAAACTTCTTCCTAAACTGCCCAAACCACCAGTCATCTATATCCTCCTTGATTTATGATTCAGTAATACTCTACAGGTATCTAAATTCTCATTGGAGAAGGGCTATGACTTTCCACCATAACATACTCACCAATTAGGAAGTCAGCAAAGTGAATTATGAGAGAACCAGGCTGACTGAAGTGCAAACTCATCTTTCTGTTTCCTCACTGTAAAGTGGGGCTTACTTATATTCCCCATCTCATCTATATCTCTAGGGGTTGCTGTGAGAACCACATGAAGGCTGTGTGTGCAGAAGCTCTTTGTAAAATGCTAAGCCCTTCCTATGCGTTAATAGGACTGAACGTCTGCAAGTAAGACTTTGGGCACAACCGCCATCTATCGCCTGCCTCCAGGATACAGCAGAAAAAAAATTTAAAAACAAGCCTGGGATGCCACCTACTGGTTGAAAATATGAATTGCATCCAAACACTTGCAAAAAGATCCACCGGAAGCAGACACGACTATTTCCAACTTCAAGCCATCTTAATTTTTACCAGGGCCCTCATGACATATTATATGCTAATCATTTTCTTTAAACAACTCATTTTGTATAAATAAGTTTCATTTTATTTTTATTTATTTATTTTTGTATTTTTGTCTTCTTAGGGCCATACCCACGGCATATGGAGGTTCCCAGGCTAGGGGCCTAATCGGAGCTACAGCTGCTGGCCTACACCACAGCCACACCACATCTGAGCTGTGTCTGTGACTGACACCACAGCTCACGGCAACACTGGATCCTTAACCCACTGAGCGAGGCCAGGGATCGAACCCGCAACCTCATGGTTCCTAGTCGGATTTGTTTCTGCTGCGCCAAGATGGGAACTCCCAATAAATTTTATTTTAAAGTCAACTTCTAATCACTACTATAAATGGAAAACTAGTTAACGCTTGCCCCCCCAAGAATAAAACCCTGAAATAAATACAGTGAAAATAAAATATAAGATCTGTGAGGAAGTTTTAGCTATGAAAGCTCAAGCTTGAGGCTCATTGTTAAAACTGAAGATTAACAAAAGCACACAACTTGAGACTTGAGAGTCAACCCTCTACTATGATCCTGTGGTTTAGGGGTAAACCACTGCCCTGTGTGAAGAAACAGGACTCTTCTGGAGTTCCTGCTGTGGTGCAATGGAATTGGTGTTGTCTTGGGAGTGCTGGGTCGAAGGTTCCAGCCCTGGCCCAGCACAGTGAGTTAAGGATCTGGCGTTGCCGCAGCTTCGGCTTAGGTCACAACTGCGACTTGGATCTGATCCCTGGTCTGGGAACTCCATATGCAGAGGGGCAGCCAAAAAAAGAAGAAGAAGAAGAAAAAAAAAAGGCAACAGGACTCTTCTGAGGAAAGGTGACATTCTCATGTTCCCAAATTCCTCGGCCTGGATGGTTGAAGAAAAGTTTGGAAGCCACAAAAAGTAGAAAATAAACTCTTGTATTGTAGCATGTTCCATCACAGCCCAAGCGGAGCCAGTGCTGGATTCCTGCTGGCAGTGCCCAGAGCACTGAGAGTGCTCTGCTTGGTGACAGGTCTGGATCTGGCCGAACTCCTCTGCAGGGCTGTGTATCCCCTCGCCAGTCTCCCCCTGTGAGGGCTGCTCTTGGATCTGCAGCCTGCCGCGCAGTCTGCTGCTCCCTGGAAGCCACCATGCTCCCCAGCGCTGGGTTGTGCGTCCTCCTCCAACAAGAGCCCAGCTTGTTGCTAGAGCTGCATGGCCTCCTGCTCCACTGGCTGGTCTGAGGGCGCCAGGTACTTCTCCTGGAGGCCCAGGGTGCTGATGGAGGGCTCGTCAAGGCTGATAGCATGGGCAAGGATGGGGAACTGCTCTAGGCAGGATCTCGCCTCTACTGATGCTCACCCTCCAACCAGGCTTGGCAGGTTCCTCCCCTCCTGCTCCCTTCCTCATAATGACAGCTTCTGGCCACGGGGACCAGCTGGACGCGAGCAGCCTCTCAGAGCTTCTGGCCCCCAAGATGAGAGGCATCCACATGCCTCTTCTGCACACGGCTGAGGAGCAGAGGACAGGAGAGCACTATACCCTCTGGCTCCGTGCAATGGCACATGCTCTGGAGCCAGGCCGTGGGGGTTAAATCCTGAGTTTGTCACTTCCTTTTACTCATTTGTAAAACAGGGTCATGAGGATCAAATGAGACAGCAAATACAAAGTGCCCACCATGGCAACTGGCACTCGGTAGCTGCCTGCTATTTGTGATTTCCCTGCTTCTGCTAAAGGAGGGACCTCAACAGAGATCAAAGGAAATAAATTTCTGCTTGGGCCAGAGGGGGCCTTCTAGTGCTCTCTAGGTCAGCAGGAAAGATACCCATCAGATGCCCACAGCAAGAGACAGGACACTGCCAGTGGAGTGTGAGGCTGGCCGGCCCGAGGTCCGGGTCTGGCGCCTGACTAGGAGGTGGGGGCAGACCCCATGGCGGGGTTGGCCACCACGGCTCTTATCCTAGAGGAGACTCCAGTGTCAGAGCCTGAGATTCCGCAACCAGGTTCCAGCGCACCCCACGGCCCCCTCAAGCACAGCGTGGCTGCCAGCTCCCATCCCCTCCGCCCGCGTGACGAACTTGCCCTCTCCTCCTCCTTCCTCCCCTCAGGAACCACAACCACCCTGACCACTGTCTAAACCAGGAATCTGGGAGCCTAACTTCTGCTCCACCTCCTTCTATCCCGTAACCACCTGGCCACCAGCTCTGGTTGTCTATCTCCTTAATATTTTTCCAGTCCACACCCTTTTCTCTATTCTCACCTGGAGACTAAAAACTCCTCAGTCTCCAATCACATTCCTTAAACGCTCTTTCCACACATGGAGATGCTTTTCAAAATGTGCATCTGATCGTGTCACGCCCTGCTCCACAACAGTGTGCTGGTTCACACTGGCCACCCACAGGCCGAAGTCCACCCTCCTCCACTGCCAGCCCTGCCCACCGCCCCTGTACCACTCCATCCCTTTCCCCTTCACACTCAAGACACCAGGCAACCAAACCCCCTGCCTCTCTTCCAAATGACCAGTGCCCTCTCATGGCTGGGCCTCCGTGTTTGTTGCCCCTTCCGATCAACAGCCTCCCTTGTCCTCAGGTACAACCGACCCTGAAGCCTTCTAAGGGACGTCACCAGCGAGCCCACTGGGCAACACAGAATCAGTCACCTTCAAGGGCAGCTGTAGTGATTCTCGAGCCCCACGCCTCCCCCGTGGCGAAGGCTGGCGAGCAAGGATACGAGGAGAAGTGGAAGTCCGCTCCCACAGCGGCAGACATCATGGCCTCCAGGCTCCGCTGCTCCTGGACCCCGAAGCAGTAGCCATTGGCTTTATCCACAGCCTGCAGGACCCGCTGGATGCTCTCCTTGTCCTGGGCAGGGAGGAGAGGAACAGTGCTGAGTGAAACAGAGGTACATGGCATTGGGGTTGTGCCCCACTGCTTGCAGTCTCCAAACACCCCACCTGATCTTGCCTCAGGAAGCCCCTGTACATGCAGCTTCCTTGGCCTGGAGTAGTTCTTCGTGTCCCCAGAGGCCCGGCTGCATCCCACCCTTCCTGCCTAGCAACCCACCCAAATTAGAACAGGTAAATTCTGCTCTGCACTCCCACAGTCCCCAGGTTATCCCTCCGGTAGCTGTGATCCCACCATCTTACCATTATGTTACTGACTCAGCTGCCTCGCCTACTTGACTGAGCACCGCTACAGGTCAGAGCCCTTTGTCAAGGCCTCCCCAGTACTACGTCTGGCACAGGACTCAGCTAGCAGTAGGCACCCAATAAATATGCATGGGACCTATTCAGTCACCCCATAAAAGTGCTAAGAATGGTCCCTACATCACCTGATAGGAAAAAGACATTTAAAATGTACAGTCCTTAGCACAATGCCTAGCACAGAAAGGCTCCCACAGTGGTCACTGTTACAATTAATGTTATAGGGTTCACCTTTTTTTGTTTTGCTTTTTAGGGCCACACTCGTGGCATATGGAAGTTCCTACACTAGGGGTCAAATCAGAGCTGTAGCTGCCAGCCTACACCACAGCTACAGCAATGCCAGATCTAAGCCATGTCTGCGATCTATCCACAGCTCACGGCAACACTGAATCCTTAACCCACTGTGCGAGGCCAGGGATCGAACCCGCACCTTCATAGATCCTAGTCAGGTTTGTTACCGCTGAGCCACAACGGGAACTCTCTCACCTCTGCATCTTAGAGGAGAAAAGTGTGGCATTAAACAGGGAACAGACAAGTTTGCTTAAGTCCACCCACTGCAGAAAGGAATCAAACATGCACCTCTATCTCCCAGGTTACTTTTGTAGGGTGCAAGGTGAAAGGCACAAGGGTTGAGTGCTGCTTTGCAAAGTCAACAGGCAGTTGCTCATCTTGAAGGAGCCTCAAAGACTTGTCCCTGGCTGGTGACTTTCTGCCATTTTCACACCGAGGAGGGAACATGTGTACGGAGAACCCAGTAGAACAGAACAGGTAGGGCCAAAGCTTGGTCCACCCTCTACTGGAATCCCACCCACCAGTGGTCTTGAAACCATGGAGACTGAATGGTAGTCAGACCCAGGACAAAGACCATTGTTTGAGGCCTCAAAGCTTCCTGTACCCTTGGCTTGATGAGGTCCTGGGCACTTTAGAGCCAGTAGTCAGGGAGAAGGCCTCTTGGTACCCAGTACAGGCACACCTGGAGAACTGCAGGTCTGGTTCCAGACCATTGCAATAAAGCAAATCTCAAAGTGAGTCACGTTCACACTTATACTATAGTCTGTTAAGCATATGATAGCATTTTGTCTAAAAACACAATGTACATACCTGAATTAAAAAATACCTTATTAGTAAAAAATGCTAACCATCATCTAAGCCTTTGGTGAGTTGTAATCTCTTTGCTGGTACAGGGTCTTGCCTCCACGTTGATGGCTGCTGACTGATCAGGGTGGTGTTGCTGAAGGTTGGGGTGGCTGTGGCAATTTCTTTTTCTTTTCTTTTTTTTTTTAGGACCGCACCAGTGGCATATGGAAGTTCCCAGGCTAGGGGTAGAATCGGAGCTTTAGCTGCCAGCCTACACCACAGCCACAGCAACGCGGGATAGTTAACCCACTGAGCAAGGCCAGGGATCAAACCTCATGGATACTAGTCAGGTTCGTTACCACTGAGCCACAACAGGAACTCCTCTTTTTTTTTTTTTTCTTTTTCGACCGCACCCACAGCATGTGGAAGTTCCCAGCGCCAGGAATTGAACTCGCACCATGGCAGCAACCAGAGCCACAGCAGTGACAGTGCCAGGTCCTTAACCCGTTGAGCCACAGAGAAACTCCAAATAGGGTCTCTGAAGGTTTCTGTTTTTGCGATTTCTCTTTTTTTCTTTTTTTTTTTTTTGTCTTTTTGCCATTTCTTGGGCTACTCCTGCAGCATATGGAGGTTCCCAGGCTAGGGGTTGGATTGGAGCTGTAGCTACCAGCCTACGCCAGAGCCACAGCAACGTGAGATCCGAGCCGCGTCTGCAACCTGCACCACAGCTCACGGCAACGCCGGATCGTTAACCCACTGAGCAAGGCCAGGTTTCGAACCCGCAACCTCATGGTTCCTAGTCGGATTCATTAACCACTGAGCCACAACGGGAACTCCTGTTTTTGCAATTTCTGAAACAAAACAACAATGAGGTTTGCTACATTAATTGACTCTTTCATGACCAATTTCTCTACAGCATGCAATGCTGTTGGACAGCATTTTACCTACAGTAGAACTTCTTTCCAAACTGGAGTCAAGCCTCTCAAACCTTGCTGCTACTTTCTCAATTAAGTTTACATAAAACATTCTAAACCCTTTGCTGCCATTTCAACAATCTTCACAGTATCTTCATCAGACGTAGAGTCCATCTAAAGAAACCACTTTCTTTGCTCATCCATAAGAAGCAACTCCTAGAGTTCCCTGATGACTCAATGGGTCAAGGATCCTGCGTTGTCACTGCTGTGGTGTGTGGCGAGGGTTTAATCCTTGGCCCCAGAACTTCTGCATGCCAAGTGTGGCGAAACAAACAAACCAACAAACAAAACAACTCCTTACTCAAGTTTTTTCATAAGGCTGCAGCAATTCAGTCACATTTTCAGGCTTCATTTCTAATTCTAGGTCTCTTGCTATTTCTACCACATCTCCAGTTATTTCCTCCACTGAAGTCTTGAACCCCTCAGAGTTATCCATGAGGGTTAGAATCAACTTCTTCCAAACTCTTGTTAATGTAGATATTTTGACCCCCTCCCGTGAATCATAAATGTTCTTATTTTTATTTTTTACTTATTCTTTTTTTTGGCTACAGCATGCAGTGGCTTGAATGTGGGAGCTCAGCTCCCAGAGCAGGGAATGAACCCAGGCCACAGAAGTAAAAGCAGAGTCCTTACCACTAGACCACCAGGGAACTCCTCCGAATGTTCTTAATGGCATCTAGAGTGGTAAATCCTTTATGGAACATTTTCAATTTACTCTATCTAGATCCATAAGAGGAATCACTATCTATGGCACCTACGGACTTACAAAATGTATTTTTTTTTTTTTTTGGTCTTTTTAGGGCTGTGCCCACAGCATATGGAGGTTCCCAGGCTAGGGGTCGAATCAGAGCTGTAGCCACCGGCCTACACCACACCCAGATCCGAGTCATATCTGCAACCTACACCATAGCTCACGGCAATGGCGGATCCTTAACTCACTGAGTGAGGTGAAGGATTGAACCCGCATCCTCATGGATGCTAGTCAGATTCATTTCTGCTAAGCCACAACAGGAACTCCCCAAAATGTAAATCTTAAGACTTGAAAGTAGGAGTTCCCACTGTGGCTTAATGGGTTAAAAATCTGACTGAAGCAGCCCAGGCCGCTGCAGAGGCACAGGTTCAATTCCCAGCCCAGCACAGTGGGTTAAAGGATCTGGCGTTGCTGTAGCTGTGGCCTGGATTCTATTTCTGGCCCAGGAACTTCCTATATTGCAGGTGCAGCCATTAAAAAAAAAAAGATCACTGATCACAGGAAATTCCCTGGTGGCTTGTCAGGTTAAGGATCTGGCATTGTCACTGCAGTGGCTCAGTCTCTACTGTGGCATGGGTTCAATCCCTGGCCCGGAAACTTACACATGCTGCAGGTGCGGCCAGAAAAAAAAAAAGTGCAGTGTAAAGCAACAAGTGCTGATAGAGAAGCCATACCACCCCCCTAAAAAAGGCAAAGAAAAATTCGTATTTTTTTTTTTAAAAAGATCACTGATCACAGATCATCATAACAAATAGAACAATAATGAAAAAGCTTGAAATGGTATGAGATTACCAAAATGTGACAGAGACATAGAGTGACCAAGTGCTGTTGGAAAAAATGGCATCCATAAACTTGTTCAATGCAGGGTTGCCATGAACCTTCAATTTGTAAAAATACTACAGTATCTGCAAAGCACAATAACGTGAAGTGCAATAAAGTGAGGTGTGCTTGTACCTGGATGTTGAGAGGGATGAAGGAGACCAGGCTGTAGTCTTCAATGAGCTGCACGAGTTTCTCATTGAGCTGACGATAGTGGCGGAAGAAAGGATCAGAAGCCAGGTGGTCAAGCAGGTAGGAGAGGTCCAGGACCTCTGTGTAGTAGTCCAGGTTGAAGGCTAGGAAGAGAAACCGGTGTTCAGCTGGCATCAGGCAAGACTTGGGGACAGGGGTCACGTTTTCTTTCTTTCTTCCTTTGTCTTCATTCACTCATTCCACAAATACTTGCTGAGGTGTGAAATGAAATTACTAAGAAGAAAATACTTGATTTCACTTGTTGGCTCTGCTATTTACTTAGCTGGATGGACAGGGACCCGCCTCCTGGGGCTACTGTGAGAATTAAATGCTGTAAACCCCAGTGCCTGGTATAAAGTAGTGCTTGATCAACAGTAGTTAAGATTCAACATGTACCAAGAACAGTGCTTGGTCCCTGCCTCATGAAGCTCAAGGTCAGGCAGCACCCCCAGGACCCGGCACACACACTGTTAAGTACTCTATCTAGCAGGTGCCCTCTTGGGAAAATCACTTTCCCTTTCAGGGCCAGTTCCTTCCTAGTGTAAAATGACCAGATGAGACTAGATGACTCAGGTCCCTGACTCCGTTCTATGAGTACAAACTTCCCACTAAGAGAAGGAAAGTGGGCCTCCCTGCACTGTTCCTTTCTGCCTGGAAGACTCCAGCACCTGGGCGACGCAGCATGTCTGTCCCAAAGTGAGCCAAGGGAATCAGGCTGTCGGGGATCCGTTGACTCAGCCCCTGAGCTCTGCTCCTGCCTGCTCATCAGTTCTAACTAGAAACTAACAACCCTGTGGCTGCAAGGAATAAAGTCCTTGGCATCCAATAAACAGCTTGGATGCCTGAAAGGTATGTTTCTCACTGAGAATGAAGAAACTGGAGCCAAGTACACTTGGGTTTAGATTTCATTTCGGCTAACATATTAGCTGAATGACTGACCTTGGGCTCTTCATGTAAAGTCTCTGGGGCTCAAATACCTGATCTGGTTTGTACCTCAGTCTCCTGTGAAGATGACTGGAAAAGAGTCAGAGCTAGAGATGCAGAGGAGCAGCATGGAGCCATCCAGGCTGGAGATGTGAAGGGGAGGGGGGCTTGGGAAGACTGCTAACCTGGGCACAGACAAAATGTGGCTGCTGGGCTTGCTAAGAGAGGCACCAGGACTCTGAGCTGAGGTGGCCCCTCTAAGGTGCTGACATCCCTTCATGTCCTGACTAGCAGCCAGTCACCCTTCCTGAACAAGGCCCTGACACTTCACTATCCCCACAACCTCCCTTCCTGCTCACTGCTTGTCATTTCAACTGTTCCTCTCTAGGTTACTTTGTGGCTGGAGATGCTATTTAGGGAACTGATGTCCCCAGAGCAGCAGAGCACTAATCGTGCAAGAAAAAAATGCTGGCTGGAGTTCTCGCTGTGGCACAGTGGGTTAAGAATCCAACTGCAGGGAGCTCCCATTGTGGCTCAGCGGTTAACAAATCCGACTAGGTTTTGGGTTCGATCCCTGGCCTCGCTCAGTGGGTCAAGGATCCGGTATTGCCATGAGCTGCGGTGTAGGTCGAAGAAGCGGCTCGGATCCTGAGTTGCTGTGGCTGTGGTGTAGGCCAGAGGCTATAGCTCCAATTAGACCCCTAGCGTGGGAACCTCCATATGCTGCGAGCGCGGCCCTAGAAAAGACAAAAAAAAAAAAAAAGAATCCAACTGCAGAGGCTTGGGTTGCTGTGGAGGCATGGGTTTGATCCCTGGCCTAGCTCTGTTGGTTAAGGATCTGGCATTGCTGCAGTTGTGGTGTAGGTCGCATTCAATCCCTAGCCTGGGAACTTCCATATGCTGCTGGTGTAGTCATTTAAAAAAAAAAAAAAAAAAGCTGGCTATTAGAACCCCTGGGCAATGCCCTTGTCAGCTTGCCTCTCCCCAAGTCTTTCCCATCTTGATAAATGGCGCCTTTGTCCACTGGTTCAGTCAGAAACCTGAGAGTCATCCTTAATTCCCCTGCCTCTATGTCTAATCCACCAGCAAATCCTATTTCTGGAGTTAAGTTCTGAATCTATCTACTTTTCTCCATTCCCAAGACCACTGCCTGGGCTGTTGCAAAATCTTACTATAGGATCTATAGGTGCCCCTTTTAATTCACAAAACAGCTGGAAGGATTTTTCCAGTTCATGCTGTTTCCTTGCCTCATATTCATCAATGGCTTTCTTCTCTGTTTTGACAGTACAGGTTCTGGCCCCTACTAACCTCTCTGACCTCATTTCCTACCACCCTTCCCTGAGCCACTATCTCAGCTACCCCGGACTCACCCAACTTCCCACCCCCTTTTCCTAGAACACAAAAAGCTCTTTCCTGAAGGGCCCTTAGTGGTCCTTCTGCCTAGGAACAGTTCTGCCTTGGCAGGCTCCCACTCACCATTCTGGTCTCAGTTCAGATGGTACTGTTCACTCTCCTCACTCCCAACCACTCATTGTTCCATTACTTACTTCTAATTCCTTCAAAATACACATAACCGGAGTTCCCGTCGTGGCGCAGTGGTTAACGAACCCGACTAGGAACCATGATGTTGCGGGTTCGGTCCCTGCCCTTGCTCAGTGGGTTGACGATCCGGCGTTGCCATGAGCTGTGGTGTAGGTTGCAGACGCGGCTCGGATCCTGCGTTGCTGTGGCTCTGGCGTAGGCTGGCGGCCACAGCTCCGATTAGACCCCTAGCCTGGGAACCTCCATATGCCGCAGGAGCAGCCCAAGAAATAGCAAAAAGACAAAAAAAACAAAAAAAAACAAAATACACATAACCATCTGTAGCCATCTTGTCCCCCAAAACCCAGAACAATATCTGGCACAGGGTGGCATAAAATAAATGGGCAGGGGTCAGGACCTGCCTGTGGCTACTCCCACCAGGCCATGCATGCATGGTTCCTGGAAGCAGCTACCTTCAGCTGAGATTTCTGCTCCAGTGCAGCCCAGATGCTTCTCTGATTTTTGCCTGCCAGGACAGGAGCTCTTACCCAGCTTCCCATAGTGTTCAATGAGGTCCATCTTGGAGAGGAGGTTGACATGGGGGAGCTCCACATGCAGCATGGTGGCTAGGGAGGTACACAGTACTGAAATGAACTTGGCAGGGTCTGTGCAATAGTGAGAATCCACCAGGTGGACAGCAGTCAGCTGGGAGGGAAGGAAGAGACAGGGTGAGAGTGGCCTTGGGAGGCAAGGAACATTAGGGCCTATGTCTCCCCATCAGACCGGGGACTTCTGAGGACAAAGGGCAAATCTTCCCATTAGTCTCCTCCTGCTTATGTTCATTCTAATAGTCAGAGTCATCTCCTTATCCCAGGAAATATGGGGCATTTCTTTCCTGCAGGCAACTGGTACAATTCCCACTGCATCTGACTCTATTCTTTAACTTTCTTTTGCCCACCAAGTCACAACCACCATGCCACTTTCCACATAACCCTTTCCATACTTTCAATAATTCTAAGTTGGGTACTAACACATTCATTATACAGATGAGAAAACTGAGGTTCAGAGAATGAAACTGACTTGCCCAGGACCACACACCGAGTCAGTGGTAGAGCCAGAATTCGAATTCACACTTGTTTTACTTCCGAGCAATTCTACCCCATACTTAGCTATGGGACATGGGGGCGTGGCATCTGTCCTCTCCGTCTCAGTTCCTCCATCTGCAAAATGGGCCAGATCCCAGACGCACCCTGAGGTCCCACTGCGTCATCTGGGAGAAGATGCTGCGCAGGGCTCCGTGGTGTGTGCAGAGCTCCACTTGACCAGGGCAGTCAAAGAGGAAGTAGTGGCCGCGAAGGGGGTCGAGTTTCGCGCGCAGCCAGTCCAGGTTGGCCTCTAGGTACTCCATGCAGTACAGCAGACCGCCGTTGGGCCCCAGCTGCAGCTCGTCCATAACGTCGCTCAGGCTCACCAGCTCGCCCACATCTACGGCGCACTCATATGGCTGCCCCTCGTTGGCCGGGTCCAGGTTCACCACCGCCACGCGCCGGCCCAGCGCTCGCAGAAACTCACTCATGCCCAGGCAGTACGTGGTCTTCCCCGAGCCCGGCGGGCCGATCACCGCTTGCCCAAAGGCCGTGGTCTGAGCGGCCCCTGCCATGGGCGGCACACGGCTCAGACAAGTGAGAGGAAGTGCGTAGCAGACAAGTTCAGAGAGGAAGCAAGGGGGGAGCCGCACCGCAGACAATAGCCGAGGGCAATGGGTTCCCCTAACTGCACTTGGCTGGGGACTGGCAGCGATACCCGGAGGCCGCCTAAGGAGAGAGAGCTGGAAAAGGCGCGCTGTAAGGGTACCAAATGGCCAGGCACTGACCAGACCAGCACCCGACTTCCGTACAACGCCGGAAACAGCGGGGGCCGGAGAGGAAGTCCCGCCTTTACAGTGACGACATTGCTCGGCGCCGAGGGGCGTGGCGACGCAGAGGCATGAGGCGTAAGCAGGTCCAGGAAGAACTTTTCAGGGTTTTCCCCCCACCTTCCGCCAAGCCCAAGTTAGAAGAGGAGAAATTCGGTAATACACTCCTTTATTCTCCCATTAGGTCTCAGACTCGGGATAACTGCCTTAGACTCTCCGCTGCCCGGTCCCAGCCAGTTAAGGGGAGAGGCGAAGGAGGGCCGGCCCCCAAACCGTCTCTTCAGAGCGCAAATCTCTTCCATGTCCCTTTTCCCCTCCTTCTGGGCTTCGTGGCGACCTCCCTACCCCTCCCCATGGAAGTTGTGCTGGTAATCTCAGGCAGTTCGGCTTTTCATCGTACTGGGGGAAGCAACAGGAGCAAGCCCAAACAGACCAGGGTTAGGCGGCCACCAGGGAGAGGTCATTAAGCCGTTTCATCAAAAGGGAGGATTGGGGGCTTTTTGTAAAAATGCCCCTGAGGTAGACAGCCAGGAGGCAAGTTCTAAAAAAGCATCCTGAACAGGCTAGGGCAGATTGCTGCTCCCAGAGTTCTTTTTGCTTTGGCATTAGATAAGGCCGTATAGAGGGCTGCCACTGTGCAATTATGAGTGATCCTGATTAAGCCCCTGGACCTGTCACTCAGGCTCTGAAGGGCTGTCCAAGGCACAGCTGGAACCTCTCACAAAAGCCATGTCTGTACGAAACTTCATACTGGTGGGTGGCTGGCGGCGGAGCAGCGACTCCCCCTGGTCCTGGGGCAGGGGCTCATCATAGATGGTGGAGATCAGCCCCAAGCCAGTTCCACGGGGTCTCTTCAGTTGCCCAAATGGCTGCAGCTTCTCTCCATGGTACCTGGATTAAAAAGGGCTCTCAGTGAGAGGGCAGCTCTCTTACCTCAGTAAAGGGGTTGGAAAGGACAGGAAATAGCTACGCGTATATAGTCTGTCCCAAAGACAAAGCATTTAAATCTAAATCTTTGCTCTCCAGCCCCCTTATCCATTTATAGATAGCACCAACAACTAGGGGCCTCACCGCTTGCATTTTAAACAGTAGACAAAATTGAGAACAACTGTTACCACTCTGCATCCCTAACAGCAATCATCCAGGCTACACTGCTCAGACTTGGGGGAATGACTCCTGCAGGAGATTAATGATCCTATCAAGCCTGAGATCTTGGTCTTGAAAAAAAACAGTGCCAGTCCTACTTTTTTTCTTTCTAATTCTGCTTTGAAAGTCATTCCCTAGGGAGTCTCTAGCACCTAAGCCAAAACCAGAGGGCAGGGGGAACCAGGGTAGAGTTGAAAGGCTCCCTTGGGCTCCCTGGGAAGTCCCTCAGCCATACTCACCCCAATCCACGCTTGCATCTGGGATGCTGGCCATCACTATCCAGGGCCTCAGGTACCCCTGAGCACTGGCTGCCCAGGCCCTGGCCCTCAGCCCAGCCCTGCCGCTCCATCACCTTCCGCCCAATGCCCTAGAGAAAAGGGAGAGAACTCAAGAGTTGGGGCTCCTGTGGGGGCTCAAGAAAATAGGGGTAGGGAAGGAGAAGAGAGGAGTCAGTGGGCTGGGCACAGTGCTCACCTTGGTGTGGCGCTCGAAGGTGCCCACCTGGTGCCTGATCACAGAGCCAGCCTCCTGGCCATCACGGAGTCTCTGTTCCAGACGCATTTGGACAGAGTCTTGGGCGTCCTTGTCTCCACCATCTGAGGAAGCAGAGCACAGTTTGTGGAAGGGCTTCTCTCAGCAGAAGTGGGCGGAAATCAGGTTTCCAGGCTCTCCTCACAAAATTTATGTATTTGTCTTTATGGTGTGTTATTACTTTTATTATTTCTCTCATTAGACTGGGAACTTGCCAAGAGTAAGAACCATGGCTGCCCCATTTTACAGATAAGGAAATTGTGCAGAAAAGTCATGGAGCTAAAAAATGAGAGATGTAATTAGGACCAGGTCTTCCCCTCTCACCGCCCAACCCCCCAGGTCATTTTTGACTCCAGAATCTAAATTCTTAACAGAGCCTGAACTCCTGACCTGCCCACTTTTCTAGAGCCTGCCTTTCAGAGCCAGAGCTCCCTGAGGGCTGTCCCCACATGTCCTTACTCCACAAAGAAAGGAAAAAGGCTCTGCCCACCAGTGCTTAATGCGCCAAACTAGAGATGTTTTAAGAGAGGAGCCCTCTCAGTGGGCTACCCCAGTCCTGCCTCAGCCTCTGCTAAGCAGACCTGGTAAAGTGTCACAGCAAGGTCAGGGCACCATTCCACCTCCCAGGACTGCAACCCCTGGCCCAGTACCTGCATCATAGTACACACTCATGTCCACATCCCAGTCATCAGCTGTCTGTTCATCAAAGTCTGCAGATAGAAAAGCATCAAGCAGAGTAAGTGAAGGACTCTTGAGTTAAATCTAGTCTTAGACATTCTAGGACTTGGGGCTTTTAATTGTGTTTTCAAATCTCTCCTCTGGGAGGGGCATTCAGAATTTGCAGGAGGACAGGTCTTCTCCACCCCACTGATGCCCCACCCCTAGAAAGGATGACTGGTCTCTCACATACAACCAAGGTAAACCCCTTCCCTAGCTCTTTATTTGGGCTCAGTGCCAGGGAACCCACTGCGTGGGGCAAAGCACCCCGAGCGAAGGCAGCAGGGATCAGTCCTGCCCTTGCCCTTGTCCGGTGCCTGCATTACCTCCTTCCTCCTCCTGCCAGAACTGGGCATCAGTGTAGAACACCAGACCGGAGCCGCCCTTCTCCCACTTGAGCTCGATCTCCTCCTCAAAGAGCCGCTCAGTGGTCCGCTCCTGCCTGGTCACATCCTCATGCAGTGCTTCGTGCCGCTCCCACTCCTCACCCCGGTCGTCATCCTAGGAGACAGAGGGGAGAGGTGACCTGCCTGTCCAGCTTCTTGACCCCATGACCACAAGGAGGGCAGCTCAGGGCACAGGAGGTCCTGGAGATGGGACCTCAGATCCGCTCCTTCAAATTTCTGAGAACCAGCACACTTTGGGCCCCTGAGGCCTGACCAACACACCTCTCCATGCCCTGAGTGTTCCTCAACCTACCTAGCCCCTTCCCCCCACAAGCCTGACTCCCTCTTCTGCCTGTGCTTCCGACATGTTGTTCTCCTTGCCTGCGTATCAGCCCTCCACTCCACCACCTCTTCGCTTGGTTAAATCCTCCTCATCCCTCAAGTTCTACGGCCTATGTGAAGCCCCGTACCGGGGCCCACAGTACCCTCACTGGTCTCTGAACCACTCAGTGCTAATCAATACACAGTTTACACCTTTTTTTTTTCTCCCTTTTTTTAGGGCTGTACCTGCGGCATATGGAGTTCCCAGGCTAGGGGTCAATTCAGAGCTGCAGCTGCCAGCCTATGCCACAGCAACACCAGATGTGAGCCAAATCTGTAACCTACAGCACAGCTCGTGTCAAAGCTGCTGGATCCTTAGCCCACTGAGCAGGAACAGGGATCGAACCTGCATCCTCATGGATGCTAGTTGGGTTCATTACCACTGAGCAACAACGGGAACTCCCCATTTTATGCCTTATACTTTATGTCACAAAGAGAAAAGGGACAAGAACTGATACCCATTGTCTACTGTGTGTCAGGCCCTTCATATACCTTAGCTCCTTTAATCACCCCAACAACCCTGTGAGGTAAGTACTATTATTCCCATTCTGTAAGTGAGGAAACCTCAGTTCAGAGGTTTGCCCAAGATAGTACACCAAGAGAGGGACAGAGCCAGCATTCACATCCATGCCATACCATATATCCTTTCCAGATGCGGGTTCTCTCTCTCTAGGGAGATTTAAGGCTCCTGGAGGGAAGGAAATGGGTCTTAGAACATCTCTGGAATCCTGCACTAGCCCCTGTTTTTATAACTGCTTGACTGGACTTGTGGAATGATGGGATGACTCCTGGATTGAAATCTGGGGGGCCCTTGTCCCAGTTAAACTCCAGGAGGCCTCAGGAAATCACTGTTGCAGAGGAGGTGCTGGAGAAAAGGCAGGACAGGACCATACTGAGGATGTGGTCCAGATGTGTTAGCAACTGTGAGCTGGGAGCTTTGAAGACACTGGTCAGTTACATTTCACCCAGAGTATGCACTTAAAAAATTTTTTTCCCAGAATTCCCGTTGTGGCGCAGTGGAAACGAATCCAACTAGGAACCATGAGGTTTCGAGTTTGATCCGTGGCCTCGCTCAGTGGGCTAAGGATCTGGTCTTGCCGTATGCTGTGGTATAGGTTGCAGACGTGGCTCGGATCCCGTGTTGCTGTGGCTGTGGTGTAGGCCAGCAGCTGTAGCTCCGATTAGACCCCTAGCCTGGGAACCTCCATATGCCCTAAAAATCGAAGGGAAAAAAAAAAAAAAAAAAGGTTTCCCAACAAATCGCACCTCTCCTGATTTTATGGATGAACAATCAAGTTTGGAAAAAGAGAATAAATGACTATTTCATTGATAAAGCTAGAGTGGAGGCTAGTGTTCAATCCACAGACTCAAGGTCAGAAAACAGAGGCAGCTTCTCAGCCACTTAATGAAAGCACAGAGGTTAGATAAGCAGTGGAGGGGACTAGGTTCACATCTCAGCTCTGCCTCTACTTCTTTTATTTGGCTACACCCATGGCATGTGGAAGTTCTTGGGCCAGGGATTGAACATGTGGCACAGCAGTGACCCAAGGTACTTCAGTGCCAGTGCTGGATCCTTGACCCACTGTGCCACAAGAGAACTCCTGCCTCTACTTTAGATGATCTTGTCTCTTGGTAGATTTCACCAATGAAAGGACCCCCACTGCCTTTCATTTCTTCTGAGGGAATGAAAACACCCCTTCAAGAATCTTTCAATAATCAAAACCACTCTGAGGTACCACCTTATACCAGCCAGAATGCCCATCATCAAAAAGTCTACAAACAATAAGTGCTGGGGAGGGTGTGGAGAAAAAGGAACCCTAGTACACTGTTGGTGGGATTGTAAATTGGTGCAACCACTGTGGAAAGCAGTATGGAGATTCCTCAGAAAACTAAACATAGAACTACCATTTGATCCAGCAATCCCACTCCTGGGCATCTATCCAGAGAAAACCACGACTTGAAAAGACACATGCATTCCAATGTTCATTGCAACACTATTCACAATAGCCAAAACATGGAAACAACCTAAATGTCTATCAACAAAGGAGTGGATCAAGATGATGTGGTACATATACACAATGGAATATTACTCAGCCATTAAAAAGAATGAAATACCAGCATTTTTTGCAATATGGATGGACCTAGAAACTATCATGCTAAGTGAAGTCAGCCATACAATGAGACACCAACATCAAATGCTTTCACTGACATGTAGAATCTGAGAAAAGGACAGACTGAACTTCTTTGCAGAACAGATGCTGACTCACAGACATTGAAAAACTTATGGTCTCCAGAGGAGACAGTTTGGGGGGTGGGGGGATGTGCTTGGGCTGTGGGATGGAAATCCTGTGAAATCAGATTGTTATGATCATTATACAACTATAGATGTGATAAATTCATTTGAGTAATTAAAAATAAATAAAAATAAAAAAATAAAAGACAAAAAAAAAAGAATCTTTCGATAAAGGCTCTGGCCCTTCTCCCCAAAGAAACACATACTTCTATATGCAAATGAAGTTTCACCTTCAACGTTGGTGAGTTCAAAGTCTTTGGACCCCAGGTTTATAATTTTTTTTTTGTCTTTTTTGTTGTTTTTTTTGCTATTTCTTTGGGCCGCTCCTGCGGCATATGGAGGTTCCCAGGCCAGGGGTCTAATCAGAGCTGTAGCCACCGGCCTACGCCAGAGCCACAGCAACGCGGGATCCGAGCCGCATCTGCAACCTACACCACAGCTCACGGCAATGCCGGATCGTTAACCCACTGAGCAAGGGCAGGGACCAAACCCGAAGCCTCATGGTTCCTAGTCGGATTCGTTAACCACTGCACCACAGCAGGAACTCCCCAGGTTTATAATTCTTGTAACAGACAATTGAAGAATGGTACTACTGATGTCCTGGCCTCTCTAAGATGCAGGCAAGGACAAGGTGGCTCTCTGTACTCACATCATCTGAGTGTGATTCTTCTTCCTCTTCCTTTTCTCTTTCTTCCTCCACCTCTCCACAGGGGCTGGCTAGTACATCTGCCAGGCAGGTTCCCTGGGGTATTTCCTCACCCTTGGCTGTGTATACAAGCTCTTCCTGCTCCACAGTCTCTGTGTCCTCATACTTGAAAGGCACATTGCCATAGCGCCGGGAGGAACCTGTCTTGGGGAACTGGAGCTGCAGCTGGGTGATGATCCGAGGGGGTAGGCGGCAGGCCCGGATCAACTCCAAAAAGACCTGAAGGGGAGTCCCCACATTCCCTCTGGGCATCAGCACCGGTGGGTTCAACTCTGGCAGTTGTCTCAGGTCGGCCAGTGTGAAGGCTTCACTTGTAGCCTTCCGACTCTGCAGTTCTTTCCGGGTCTTGAAGGGAAAGGAGTCCAGACCTTGGGAAGCAGAAGGAAGAATGGCTCTTAAAACCTAGAGGTCTCCAGCAACACTTGAGCCAGAAATCAGTCAAGGTTTAAATCCTTTAGCCTAATGCTGTTCTCCCCTTCAGACTTTTCCGGAATCCCATCCTCTGTTCCCTGACCAGAACCACCTAGTAATTTCATGCCATTTCTCATCACCTCGGCCGAGCTCACAAGTTTCTTTCAGATCTGGTTCCTGTTGACCTTTTGATTCTCAACTGCCAACAACCCCCACCTCCTGCACACCCTTATATCATACGTTTCAATCACACCAATTTTTTTTTTTCTGCCTCCGGGCAGCATATGGAATTCCCAGGCCAGGGATAGGATCCAAGCCACAGTTGCAACCTACACTGCAGCTGTGACAATGCAGGTCCTTAACCCAATGCGCCAGGCCAGGGATGGAACCTGTGTCCTGGTGCTGGTCCTGTCAAGTTGTGTCACAGCAGGAACTCCTCAATCATGCCAAACAATTTAACCTGCCCTGGAAGTTTCATGGGCTTTCACATCTCTGTCTGTGTCTTTGCAAATGCCATTTACTTCCCCACGAACTCCTGTTTATCTTTCAAGAACCAGAAGAAAAGTCACATTTCCTGATTCCCTCTAGGAAATCGGTTTCTCCCTCCTCTATCATCTCACAGCAGTTGGTGATAGAGCACAGGTTCTGGAGTAAAATGCCTGATTAGTATTGTGACTCTGTCACCTTGGGCAAGTAACATAACTTCTGTATCCTTCAGTTTCCTTATAAAATGGATAACAGTCACTCCCAACTTATAGGATTGTTGTAAGGAGTCAATTAGAAAATGCAAGGCCTAGGAGTTCTCATTGTGGCGCAGTGGAAATGAATCTCACTAGGAACCATGAGGTTGTGGGTTCAATCTGTGACCTTGCTTAGTGGGTTAAGGATCTGGTGTAGGCACAGACGCGGCTCAGATCTGGCATTGCTGTGGCTGTGGCCGACAGCTGTAGCTCCGATTAGACCCCTAGCCTGGAAACCTCCATATGTCGTGGGTGCAGCCCTAAAAAGCAAAAAAAAAAAAAGGAAGAAAGAAAATGCAAGGCTTAGAACAGTGCCTAGTACGTGTACAGGAATAGTTAACAGGACGGCATCTCTTTGACAACTACCTTTTTTACAAATCTATCTTTCTCTCTGGATTCTAAGCACAAATTATGTCCAACTCTTCTCTTCATACCAACTAGAGTCACAGTAGGTCTAGTAGTATTGGCTAGATTTGTTGAATGAATGAATGAGAAGATTCTGCACTGTGTTTTCTGTTTCCCTATCAAACTGATCTCCCATGAAAGTGAGAGCTATCCAGAGAAAAGCGTTTGTCTCTTCATGGGCATTTTGCCAAGAGAAGACTGGTGAGGAGCAAGAGAGTGCTACAAGAACAATATCCGATTTCCTTTTCCTCCTTCTGTATCAGTGCAAGATCAAAAGGGTCTCAGAAAGGACTTAATAAATTGGAAAAGATCATCAGAATAAGACTCTTTCCGTCTCCCCCACCCCCAAATTTTACTAACGTGAAGTTGAGCCTGAAGCTTTGTCTAGAAATGAGCTAAACTCCCGAAGAGCCCTAATGAGAGACTTGACTTATTCTCATCACTCAGGAAAGATGCCTCTGTCCCAGTGCCTGCAAGCCCAGTCTATTATCTGTCCCATCCGTACCTGATGTCTCAGTAGGTAGTCGAAGTCTGCGGATGACACAACAACCAGGTAACCAAGTCCCCTGAGAATCCAGCCACCGGCGGCCCGAGTACATGCGGAGAAACCTCTGGGCCTGAGCTTCCCCCCGTACGGAGACCACGCAGCAGCAGGTGTGGGGCTGGGCGGGAGTAGAGTCCTGAGTGGAGAGAGCGCGGGCATCTTTGACTGAAGTCTGGGCGAGACCCTGGCCGAGAGGAGTTAGGGCAGAATCCGGAGGAGCCCGGGAAGGGGCCCGCTCCGGCCGATGCCGGTAGTGGAAACAAATGAAGCCACAGCCGCGTTGTTCCCGGAACTGGCTAAAGTAATTCCGTAGCTGGGCTGAACGCAACGCCGAAGGGATACCACTCACTATCAGATAAACTGCCGCCTCTTCCTCCGCCTCGCTGGACACTGCCATCTTAGATGTCACATGATCGGCTGGAACCAATTCTCGCGAGAACATCGCGAGCTGCGCTGAGGCGTTGCAATGCGGTGTAACCTGTGATTAGTCCGCGGGGCTGGTGAGTGTGGGACCAAGGCTGGGAAGGTACTGGTCGCTTTCCACAGACAAGCCGGTGATGATGGATAAAACTCACCCGAGAAAGGAGGTTACAACGCTCTTTCATAAGGCTCTAATGATCAAATTAGAAGCCTGAGGGAGGGACAGTGTTTAGGGTTTTTAGCTGCTGGGGATCCCCCAAACTCAATCTCAGTTCTTTATCACTTTAGAGCCTTTCAGTCGTTAAAACATTTTTCTTCCAGACTGTATTGATGAACTCCCAACAATCAGTAAGAAAAAAATTACCCAATTGAAAAGTGGGCCGAAGACACCTTCACAAAAGAGAAACACATCCCATTAACAATGGAAGATGCACAGTCTCAATCCTCCGGGAAATGTAAAGAGACCCACTTCTCAGCCATCAGATTGGTAAACATTTTTTTTTTTTAATAATTTTTGGTCCCTCCGCAGCATATGGAGTTCCCTGGCCAGGGATCGGATCACAGCCGTAGTTGCAACCTAAGCTTCATTAGTGGCCACCTGGATCCTTAACCCACTGTGGTGGCAGGGGCTCGACCTGCGTCCCAGCACTCCCAGGACAGCGGGAACTCCCTCAAATCCTTTTTTAAATCCTGATGATGTAAAGCAACTGGAGCCTCCATATGCTGTTGGAAGTGTAAACCGGTACCACCACTTTGGAAAACACTTTGACATTACCCTGTAAAAGTGAAACTACATACCTTTTGACCCAGCAATTCCACTTCTATTTACATACTTTGAAGAAATTCTTGCATATCAGGAGATATACTGACAATACTGAATCTTGCTCAAGCCTTGTGATCCTAGAAGCAGCAAAAGTTAAGAAACCCCTCCCACCCATTTGTGTTCCAGAACATAATTTACTGCAAAGAAACAAAAAAAAAACCCTTTTCAATACCTTCCTTCTCCCTATTGCAATATTTCCTTTCTTCCCTTGTAATAATAATTTCAAAAAACATCTCTCCTTGTTAAGTCCAGATTTGTTCTTTTTTTTTTTGTCTTTTTAGGGCAGCACCCTCAACATACAGAGGTTCCCGGGCTAGGGGTCTAATTGGAGCTGCAGCTGCTGGCCTATGCCAGATCTGAGCTGTGTCTGCGACCTATACTACAGCTCATGGCAATGCTGGATCCTTAACCCACTGAGCAAGGCCAGGGATCAAACCCACAACCTCATGGTTCCTAGTCGGATTTGCTAACCACTGAGCCACAATGGGAACTCCCAGATTTGTTCTTTATTTGGCATATATATGAATATTTATAGCTGCAGGGTTTGAGAGCAAAACCTGGCATTCAGGACTAATCAGTTCAGGTATATGATGTTGACTGAAGATAAGCCAGTCAGAAAACACAGAGTATTCCACTTTATATAAAGCTCAAAAAATACAGATCAAAAAACATTTTTCGAGGATACACAAGTAAGTATGCTTTAGCATCATAAAAGTAATGATTACCCCCAAATTTAGGGTAATTATGACTTTTGTGTGGAGGTGATAGATTTAGAAAGAGACTTCAGGAGTTCCCCTTGTGGCTCAGTGTGTTAAGAACCTGATGAGTACCCAGAGGATGTGGGTTTGATCCCTGGCCTCAGGGGGTTAAGGATCCGGCATTTGCCACAAGCTTTGGCCTAGGTCACAGATGTGGCTCAAATCTGGCAGATTGTGTGGCTGAGGCATAGGCTGTCAGCTGCAGCTCCAATTCAGACCCTAGACTGGGAACTTCCACGTGCTGCAGGTGCCACCATAAAGAGAAAAAAAAGAGAGAGACTTCAGAAGTTGATGGTGATAATGATCTATGGAACAATGATGGGGGTTCATTGTATTGTTATTCTTTATTACTTTACATGTATTTTATAAATGTTTTGTTTTACTGAATATTTAATTAAAAATCTTAAAAGGGAAGGAGTTCCCGTCGTGGCACAGTGGTTAACGAATCTGACTAGGAACCATGAGATTGCGGGTTCGATCCCTGGCCTTGCTCAGTGGGCTAAGGATCTGGCGTTGCTGTGAGGGCGGTGTAAGTTGCAGACGCGGTTCGGATCCCTCGTTGCTGTGGCTCTCGTGTAGAGAATCTAGCCTGGGAATCTCTATATGCTGTGGGAGCGGCCCTAGAAAAGGCAAAAAGACAAAATAAATAAATAAATAAATAAATAGAATAAAAATTTTAAAAGGGAAAATAATATTTCAAAAAGCAATAAAGGCAGTGGTCACATCGTGGTGATCACATATACACCTACTCAAGAAGTAAAAAAATGGGTGTTCTTGCAGTGGCACAAAAGGATTGGCAGTGTCTCAGGAGCACTGGGATGAAGGTTCACTCCCTGGCCCAGCACAGTGGGTTAAGAATTTGGTGTTGCCCCAGCTGTGGCTTAGGTCATGACTGCAGCTCACATCTGATCCCTGGCCAGGGAACTCCATATACCCTGGTGGCCAAAAATGAAAAAAAAAAAAAAAGAAAAAAGAAAAAAAATTTAAAAATTTTAACTAGCATCTGGGTAATTGTGAATAAGGACAACATTGTATATGGTTTTAAGATCTGCTGATGGGGGGTTCCCATCATGGCTCAGTGGAAACGAATTTGACTAGCGTCCATGAGGACTCAGGTTTGCTCCCTGGCCTTGCTCAGTGGGTTAAGGATCTGGTGCTGCTGTGAGCTGTGGTGTAGGTTGCAGATATGGCTCAGATCTGGTATTGCTATGGCTGTGGTGTAGGCCATCGGCTACAGCTCTGATTTGACCCCAAGCCTGTGAACTTCCATATGCCGTGAGTGTGGCCCTAAAAAAGACAAAAAGAAAAATCTACTGATGGACATATAGATTGTACGCCACTTTGGTAAAGTATCGAGATCTACTCAAGTTGAGAACACATTCTATGGCTCAGTAATTCCAATTCTTTGTTTGGCCACACCACACCCACAGCGTGCAGAAATTCCCAGGACCAGGGATGGAAACTGTGCCACAGCAGTGACCTGAGTCATAGCAGTGATAATGCTGTATCCTTAACCTGCTGAGCCACCAGAGATCTCCTCAATTCTTTTTTTTTGTCTTTTTAGGCCACACCCATGGCGTGTGGAAGTTCTCAGGATAGGGGTTGAATTGGGAGCTACAGGTTCTGGCCTACAACACAGCCACAGCAATGCCAGAACTGAGCTGCAGCTGTGAGCTACACCACAGCTCATAGTGACACTGGATCCTTAACGCACTAAGCAAGGCCAGGGATTGAACCCTCATCCTCTTGGATACTAGTCAGGTTCGATACTGCTGAGCCATGACTCGAACTCCCCCAATTCTTGTTATATAGCAACAGTTCTGCAAATATCCGTGCACCAGAAAATGTGTGCAAGAATGATCCTAGCAATATTTGATGAACTAAATATTCTCTAGAAGTATAATGGATAAATACATTGTAGTGTAATAGGAATTTTACAACAGTGAAAATGAATGGGTTACTGCTACAAGAGCATATGCTGAATCTCAGATATTGAGTAAATGAAGACAAACACAAAAGAGTTCGTGCGATATGGTTCCATTTATATAAAGTTTATGCAGTTTATATAAAGTTTAAGCAATCTCATTTATGATGTTGGAAACCAGGGGTAGTGATACCCTTTGGAGAGACAGTGATGGGGAGCGTTTCTGGGGTGTTGTTAATGCTCTATTTCTTGAGCTGAGTGGTGGTTACTGGGTTCCATTCATTTTGTAATAATTCCTCAAGCTATACATGTATGATTTGTGTACTTTTATGTTTAGTCACAACTATATATACAGGGACTTCCCATTGTGGTGCAGCAGAAACAAATTGACTAGGACCTGTGAGGTTGCAGGTTCTATCCCTGGCCTCGCTCAGTGAATTAAGGATCTGGTGTTGCTGTGGCTGTGGCATAGGCTGGCGACTACAGCTCCAATTTGACCCCTAGCCTGGGAACCTCCATGTGCCATGGGTGAGGCCCTAAAAAAAAAAAAAGCAAAAAAAAAATGTAGGCAAATATGGTTAGGTAATTGATCAATACAAGCACTTTGTTATTATCTTGGGTTTGTGGTGTCTGTGTTTTCTGTCAGCTTATTTTACTTTGTAATTTGTTAGGATTTGTTTTCTCATTTATTAAGTATTCATTTTCACACCTGATTTTCTATTCTTTATTTTTTTTTCTTTGTAGGGTCACACTAGCAGCATATGAGGGTTCCCAGGCTAGGGGTCAAATCAGAGCCACAGTTGCTGGCTAAAGCCACAGCCACAGCAGCGCTGGATCTGAGACCTGCACCACAGCTCATGGCAATGCAAGGCCAGGGATCAAACCTGCAACCTCATGGTTACTAGTCGGATTGTTTCCACTGCACCACAACAGGGACTCCCCTCTATTCTTTTTTTTTTTTGTCTTTTTTTTTTTGCTATTTCTTGGGCCGCTCCCCAGGCATATGGAGATTCCCAGGCTAGGGGTCAAATCGGAGCTGTAGCCACCGGCCTACACCAGAGCCACAGCAACGCGGGATCCAAGCCGCGTCTGCAACCTACACCACAGCTCACGGCAATGCCAGATCATCAACCCACTGAGCAAGGGCAGGGACCGAACCCACAACCTCATGGTTCCTAGTCGGATTCGTTAACCACTGCGCCACGACGGGAACTCCTATTCTTTTTTTTTTAGCCAGGCCCATGGCATGTGGAAGTTCCCAGGTTAGAGATCAAACCCATGCCACAGCAGCAACCTGAGCTGGATCCTTAACCCACTGCATCAGAGGGGAACCCTGATTTTCTATTCTTAAAGACGGCCCTACAAAACTGTATAAGCTTCAGGGCCCTAAGACCAATATTCACTAGTGGCCTTTCTTACTACCCTTTTTAATTTTTTTAATCTGAAGCATATGGAAGTTCCCAGGCTAGGGGCTGAATCGGAGCTGTAGCTGCCGGCCTACCCCACAGCCACAGCAATGCAAGATCCGAACTGCATCTGCAGTCAATACCACAGCTCATGGCAACGATGGATCCTTAGCCCACTGAGCGATGCCAGGGATTGAACTTGCATCCTTACGGTAACTAGTCGAGTTCGTTACTGCTGAGCCACAATGGGATCTTCTTACTACCCTTTTAAAGATGAGAAAACTGAGGCCCAGAAATATAAAGTGACTTGCGCTCAAGGCCCAAGGTGGCTCAGTTAAATAATGAAGAAGGGTTTGGACCCAGCCAGTCTGACCCTAGAGTCTCCTTAGAGGGGATGCTCTGAGGACCCAGTGAGATAAAAGGATGTTAAAGCAACTTTATATATGGAATGATTAAGATTGTTATGTTATTGTAATCACAGGAGAGATATGTGCCTGTCTGCTGGGGCCTGTTTGCCTTAGTTCCTTAGGCAGAGAAAAGGGGGAGCAAAGTCTAATATATGCTAGAAACTGCTTGGAATCTGATGCCTCGGACCTCACTATGTCCTCACAGCTGCCCCATAGGCAGGTATTGTCTCAGCTGAGGATCCTGAGGCCCACAGGAGATTTGGGGTTCAGCCCACAGTCACACTATTGGAAAGTGATAGAGCCAGGAGCTGATGCCAGGGATGGCAATGGCTGCCCAGTAGTGTGTTAGCAGAAGGCTTGCCAGGCTGGGCTTGCCAAGGTCCACAGATATGACACAGCCAGGACCGTCCCAACAGCCCTCCCGACGTCAGAAACAGATGCCAGGGACAGAGGAGGCGTGTGGCTGGCTGGCAGCAGAGCAATGTTTCTGCCCAGATCACATGGGCAACATCTGCAGACCAAGAAGCAGAGGTGGGGGCCCAGGTGGTCATGAGCTCTGGGAGACCCAGGCCCCACAGCTCTGGCTGCCCAATTGGGCCAGAGGGTCCAGGGCAACAAGTGAGGATTTTGGAGTCAGACTGATCTGGGCTCTGTCTCTTCTCAGTGGTTTGAACTTGGGCAAGTCACTTCACCTCTTTGAGTCTCAAAAAGTAAGAATCTTGGGAGCTCCTGTTGTGGTTCAGTGGGATAAGAAACAAACTAGTATCCATGAGAATGCAGGTTCGATCCCTGCCTTGCTCAGTGGGTTAAGGAAACAGCCTTGCCTCAAGCTGTGGTGTAGGTCACAGACTTGGCTCAGATCCCGCATTGCTGTGGCTATAGTGTAGGCAGGCAGCTGCAGCTCTGATTTGACCGCCTGGCCTAAGAACTTCCATATGCTGTGGGTGTGACCTTAAAAAAGACAAAAAAAAAAAAAAAGGTTTGGAATCTTATAGGGCAGCTCTGAATAAGAGAGTGGAAAGTGCCTGGCATGTAGTAAATAGCAGCAGTATTTCATTATCATTCTGCAAAGGCTTCTCAGCAGATATAGCCCTTCAGGGTCTCCAGGAATCCAGGCTGGGGAGAAAGACTTCTTAAGGATCTTATTCGTGCAGGACCCCCCAGAACTGGAGTCAGAGGAAAGGGGCCTCCTTGACTGCAAAGTGGGCAAAGTCCTCCCAGCCCCCCAGGGTCCTGGCTCCCTTCCCTGCGGGTTGTTCCTTACTGACAACAGGAGCAGGGCCCCAAGGTTAGGCAAACAAGCAAGTGATAAGGCGCTTCCAGGTTGGGCCTTGTGTTCAAGGCTTGTCCAGGTCTGGGGCTGGCTTCCCAGTCGAGCAAGAGTCCTGCTGGCACCAACAGGGACACCTGCCACGGCCACCTGCAATCGGGTGCAATCATGCACCTGAGGCCTTGGTGCCCTGGTACAGCCTGGGTTAATGACCCTGTTTATCCGCTTGAATCATCTGACAAAGGGCAGCCCGGCCAGCAGGCAGGCGGCTCTTGCCCTGCACCCACCGCTTCATTGACTGAAGCGATACCAGAGCCACGTGGAGTTCCAAGGCCCCCTCCCCCCTCACTTCCTCACCGGTCCTGCCAGGGTCAGTGTGTGTTTCTTTTTTTTTTCAATGAACATGACTTCTGGAGTCAAGGTTGTTGGGCCGTTCCCCCCCCCCCGCCCTCCCCCATGGGGGGATATAAATAGCACCCATAGCACAGAGCAGAGGGCAGGGGAGAGCCGGAAGGAAGCAGGAGCAGAGCCTCAATCATGAGCTCCAGGCAGCCAGGGACCTGCCCATGCCAGAGTGCAGCAGGCCGCCCAACCATTCTGTATGCACTTCTGAGCCCCAGCGACAGGGACCGGCCGTCTGTGCCCCCAGCCCGCAGCCACTGCCTGTGCAGGCAGCACCGGCCTGTCCGGCTCTGTACCCCCCATCGCACCTGCCAGGAGGCTTTGAATGTTCTGGCCAAGACGCTGGCCTTCCTCAGGAACTTGCCGTCCTTCTGCCAGCTGCCTCCCCAGGATCAGCGGCAGCTGCTGCGGGGCTGCTGGGGTCCCCTCTTCCTGCTTGGTTTGGCCCAAGACATTGTGACCTTTGAGGTGGCTGAGGTCCCAGTTCCCAGTATACTCAAGAAGATCCTGCTGGAGGAGCCCAGCAGCGGCGCAGGTAGTGGCCAGCCGCTGGATCGGCCCCAGCCCTCGCTGGCTGCCGTGCAGTGGCTTCAGTGCTGCCTGGAGTCCTTATGGAGTCTGGAGCTGGGCCCCAAGGAATATGCCTACCTGAAAGGGACCGTTCTCTTCAACCCTGGTGAGCTCCTAGACACTCCTGGATGGGGGACGAGGCTGGAGGGGGCCAGGGCTCAGCCAGGAGGGTGCCTTCTAAAGGCTTGACACCCATTGTCTTTTTTGGGTCCTCATTATCACCACCAAAGAGTCATCTCACAAAAGGGGCTCAGAGAGGCTAAGTGACTTGCTGAAAGTCACACAGCCAGGGAGGGGCAGAGCAAGGATGGGAATTTGGGTTTCTTCACTTCAGCCACTCTGCCCCAGAACCTTGTCCTGACCCTCAGGGAAGGCGGGAGTCCCGGAAGGGAGGGTGGACGGACACAACTGTACCTCAGTCATGTCTTCACCAGCTGATCACATGAAGACATTCTGAAGGTGCAAGTCCGTGTGTCCAGAAAGACCATGCAGAGAAGAGGAATGAAAACGAGGGATGTGGGGGAGGAGAGGGAGGAGTCTGTGTAAACTTCAGCCGGGAGAGCACAGATAGAGGTAGTGTCTTTGTTATCTGGAGAGCATCTAGATGAGAATGTCTCCCCAAAAGGCCTTCATGGGATACATTATCAGAGAAATTGTTTAGAACAATAGTAACAAATACTCATATTACGCTTACCGTATGTTCAGTCCAGTGCTAAGGGTTTGACATGTACTGGCTCATTCAAACCTCATAACAAGTCTAGGAGATAGGTTTTTATACCCATTTTATCATTTTGTTATCATTATCATTATTATTATTATCCTTATTTGCCTTTTTGTCTTTCTAGGGCCGCACCCATGGCACATGGAGGCTCCCAGGTTAGGGGTCCAATCGGAGCTGTAGCCGCCCACCTATGCCAGAGCCATGGCAATGCGGGATCCGAGCTGCATCTTTGACCTATGTCACAGCTCCTGTCAGTGCCGGATCCTTAACCCACCAAGGGAGGCCAGGGGTCAAACCTGCATCCTCACGGATGCTAGTCGGGTTCGTTAACCGCTGAGCCACGACGGTAACTCCTATCATTTTATTATTTATTCCCATTTTACAAATGAGGAAACAGAGGCACAGAGATTGAGTAACTTGCCCAAGGCCACATAGCTAATAATGATAGTGTGGGATTCAAACGCAGGTGGCCTGGGTCTTAACCATTGCTCTATACTACCTCACCATAAAGGAGCAATGAATAAAGTGATGGATAAGTAACTCGAGATAGAAATAGGGTCCCAAAGGCTGAGCTGGTGGCCTCAGGTCTTGGGCCAGTCTCATCCTGTGGTGTCGGAGCAGGGTCCTCACCAGCCCTCTTTGCCTTCTCTGCCCGCAGATGTTCCAGGCCTCTATGCCTCCTCCCACATCGGGCACCTGCAGCACGAGGCCCACCAGGCACTGTGGGAGGTCTTGGAGCCCTGGTGCCCAGCAGGCCAAAGCCGCTTGGCTCGTGTTCTCCTCGCAGCCTCCACCCTCAAGTCCATTCCGCCCACCCTGCTTGGGGACCTCTTCTTTCGCCCTGTCATTGGAGATGTTGACATCGTTGGCCTCCTCGAGGACATGCTTTTGCTGAGCTGACCTGCTCCAGCCCAGGCAGAGATCAGGTGGAGGCTGGCAGCACTGATTTGACCTGGCTGTCCCCAGGGGTGAGCCGGTGCTCCCAGAGGGGGCAAGCCTGGACAGCGAGCTCTCGGCTCCCCAGTAGCAGCTAGTCCTGGCCCAGCCAATTGGGCTACACCCTATCTTGGCCTTCCTTGTTTTGGGCACCGTGCTCCAGCTGTCTGGCCAGCCCTTGGTGGTCCCAGGACCTTTGGGCCAAGACTCCTGTCTCCTCCTGGGATGGGGTTGGAAAGTCTGACTGCTCACTGGGTCAGGAGTCCTCCTGACTTTGTACAGAACTGACTTAAGTTATTGGTTTTTGTAATAAAAAGTGTGACACACATGGAGCCTGACGCTGTATTTTGTACATGTGGAGGGGACCGCCTCACCTCTGGGGTTACCCCGCCCTGCCCCTATCGGAGGGAGCCCCTGAGGAAGGAACTCTAAGTGTACAGCGATCAGACCTCTGGAAACTGGAATTTTAACATATCAGAGGGGAATGATGATTTCATTTCTGGGGATGCGATTTATTTTGCATGGGTCTAAATCCAGGGGGCAGTATCAGTTCAAGACTCCCTCACATCCTTGACTTTATCTTAGAAGGTAGTGGGTATCTCTCCCTGCCCCCATCCCCTGCTGACCCCCTCCCCCAGCTCCCGTCCCAGGCTCCCTCTCACCTCAGTGAGAATTGCATCCCAGCCAATAAGGAAAATGAGGAGTTCCCATCGTGGCAGTGGTTAACTAATCCGACTAGGAACCATGAGGTTGCAGGTTCGATCCCTGCCCTTGCTCAGTGGGTTAATGATCCAGTGTTGCCGTGAGCTGTGGTGTAGGTTGCAGACGTGGCTCGGATCCCGCATTGCTGTGGCTCTGGCGTAGGCCGGTGGCTACAGCTCCAATTTGATCCCTAGCCTGGGAACCTCCATATGCCGAGGGAGCGGCCCAAGAAATGGCAAAAAGACCCAAAAAAAAATAAATAAATAAATAAGGAAAATGAAACAGACCATCTCCAAATTGAAGCAGACAGTTTCCTGGAATTTCTGAGGTGGTTATTGATTTGCTTCCCTCATTCCTTCAGCTGACAGAGGAGGGTGGTCCATTGTTTCCCCAATGAGAGGGGACAAGGGCACCCAGGGCTGGCCTGGTAGCTGTTAGGAGGCCAAGACAAGCTGAGGTTTATCTGCCACACCAGCTGTTTAAGTCTGAAACACTTCCATGCCAGTTGGTTCACAGCCACTGCACTGAGCGCCCCTGTATTTCCTCCCACTGCCCCTCTGTGCCGGCCCTTCTCCTGGAACCCATCCCCGGGTCCAGCACCTAGAGAGGCAATGCTTGGCATAGCCATGGCCTCTGGGACTGTTCCATTCAGTGCGTGGCTTGCGTCTGTTCTGACTGGTCAATGTCTGTGCCTCACTGTTTGTTAAACATTTTGAACATCACCCAGGTCAGGGTCACTGCCCTGCAGGGGGGGCAGGAGGGAACGATAACAACACACATGCCCATAGGACCCCCTTCAGGCCTCCTCCTTTCTCCAGCAATGAGGCCTGCCCCGGACCAGGCCTCGCCCCCCTCACCACCAGTTTGGAGTCTTCTCACGGGGGGGGGGGGGGGGGCAAGTTAATTATTACTCAACAAGAGGTCATTCACTCAGGGACAGCAGTCTAGGAGTTGTCATTCAGACTTCTCCCCAAGGCCCCTAGGAAAGGGACCACAACTGAATCGGCTCACACCTATCATGGGCACCCAGTGCCAATGGCAAGGGCAACCTGTCCCTTCCCCAGTCACCCACTCACCACTCACCCAGCATAAAACAGAAGCATGCAGCTCTGACCTCACAACAAAGACACACACGCAACTGAGACCTACAAGTGTCTCACACCCAAAGTCGGTACAACTCAGACACACACATGGAGGTTCCCAGGCCAGGGGTTGAGTCGGAGCTTTAGCCGCTGGCCTATGCCACAGCCATAGATAGCAACACCAGATCTGAGCAGAACCTTCGATCTTCACCACAGCTCACGCCAACACCAAATCCTTAACCCAGTGAGCGAGGCCAGGGATCGAACCTGAGTCCTCATGGATGCTAGTCAGATTCATTTCTGCTGAGCCACGGTGGGAACTCCTGTCTCTCCATCTTCTATAGTTCACAGAAAAAGGAAGAGCGGGCCCCAGCGTAGGCAGACCTGTGTCTGCACATCTTCAGGGTCTACCCAGAGCCCGCCAATCTGGGCCAAACTACTCTGCCTGGCATTTGGGGTCTCAATCACCCCCTCTTCTTATGGTGACCCCAACATCCAACGTCCTCTCAAGAAGGCCATGTCCTGCTCAACAACTCCCCCAACAGCCAGGACCCAACCATCCCCACCTAGAGACATCCTCTAGAGCCCAGCAACAAGCCCCGCATCCCTCCATCCCTCCCCCCTCCCCCAGAACTCGGCCCCAGGAAGCCCTCCCTGCCCGGCCCCTCCCACCCCTTGGGCCCCTCTCACCTTGTAGTCCCAGGAGGCAACCCTTTCAGGAGCAGAGGTCTCCCAGAGGAGCCAAATCCAGAAGTTTCCGGGATTTTGAGTCGTTCTGTCTTCTGTGTCCCTTCCACCAGCTGCCTCCATGCATTTATTGTTGCACCTCTCTGAACCCTCGGCTTGGGTCTTCCTGCCTCTCACCAACCCCTTCTTCCAACCCCGGGCAGCCACTGGAAAGTGCTCCCCTCAACCTGCCACCCCAGCCTTTTCCCTCAACTTACATAGTGTTTCCATCATCAAAAACAGATTCCTCATTAGTCCTGCCTTGCCCCTTTGCAAATTTCTCCCCTATCCCTCCACATGATTGGGGAGCATATGTCTCTTTCTTGTCTGTATCTCTTGAGTCACTCCCTGTGCCCTACCCAAGCCTTCTGGAGGAACATAAAGACCAATCTAGTAAAATTAAAGAGAAAGTGATAATACAGTTTAATAAGGATAATACGCTTTCTCCCTGAGACGGCAGGGTTTCCAAAGGTGGGAGCGATGTCTCCACTACCAGTACCTTAGCAGCAAGAACTGTGTCTCATCGACCTGAGAGGGCGGAGAAAGAAACAGGTTCAGACAACTTATTCAGGGTCTGGACTGATCACCATCTGTGCTGGGATTTGAACTCAGGCCTGTGTGACTGTGGAGGACGGGCTCCAGCCACCAGCACTGGCTGGAGTGAGTCATGGCCAAGATCAGGTTGGAACCGGCTCAGCCATTGTTTACTGACTAACTCTCAGCTTGATCCCCATCCTCAGGCCCAGCCAGGGATGACTCACTAGGGAAGCAGGAGAGTGGCTATGGCTCTGGATCCACGTTGGGTACCATTTTATCATCATCATTATTTCTACCTTCATTAGTCAACCCATTGACTGCTTATTAAGCACCCAGACTGCTGACGTGTCCTGTGCTGACACACCCTGCCCTTGGTGCAGTCACATATCTTAGAACCTATGATGACAGCAAAAAGCCAACACCCACTCTTTTTTTTTTTTTTTTAAGAGCTGCATCCGTGGCATATGGAGGTTCCCAGGCCAGGGGTTGAATCAGAGCTACAGCTGCTGGCCTACGCCACAGCCACAGCAATGTAGGATCCAAGCCATGTCTGCGACCTACACCACAGCTCACGGGAACTCCAGATTCTTAACCCGCTGCATGAGGCCAGGGATTGAACCCAAAACTTCATGGTTCCTAGTCAGATTCATCTCTGTTGGGCCACGATGGGAACTCTCAACATCTGTCTTGATGTCTGCTTGTACCAGACCCAGTGCTAGATGCTGAGGGGCACACAATAAATAAGATATAGTCCCTGCCTTCATTGCATACCCTATGGCAGAGAGAGACACATGAGAAATTGTAACACAAAGTGCTCTGAACTTTGGTAGAGGGACATCCAGCAGGCAGCAGGGGCTCAGAAGAAGTAATGAAATCTGCCTGGAGGTGGGAAAAATGCTTCAGCCAAGTGGTGACTTCTTGGAGCTAAAGAGATTGAGTAGGGCGTTGCCAGGCAAACAAAGGAGGTAGGCATTTCAGACAGAGGGAATGAAAGTGCAAAGGCACAGAGGTGGCAGAGTTCAAGGGTGTTTCTCCAACTGCAAGTGGTTTGGGGTAACTGGGGCCCGGGGCAGCCAAGAGAAGAGCCTGCAGAGGTGAACAGGGACCATGTCACAGAATAAGGCAGAGAGGCAATTCCAGTGAAAATGGTGGTGGCAGCAAGGCTGAAGTTTCAGGGAGTCAGGGTTAACAAAGAGGACCACCCTTTCCTGGCAGTGTCATTCTGAATAGCCACTAAGCAATAACCAGCTAACAGTTATTGACAGCTGTGCTTTATTTATGTATTTATATGCTTTTTTTAGGGCCACACCCACGTCATATAGACGTTCCCAGGCTAGAGTTCGCACTAGAGCTGTAGCTCCCGGTCTACACCACAGCCATAGCAAGGCAGGATCCGAGCCACATCTGTGACCTACACCGAAACTCACGGCAATGCTGGATCCTTAACCCACTGAGCGAGGCCAGGGATTGAACTTACATCCTCATGGATCCTAGTCGGGTTCGTTAACCGCTGAGCTATGAAGGGAACTCCTGAAAGCTGTGCTTTAAACACGCTACATGGATTATGTTATTTGATTCTCACAACTCTATGCTGGAAGTACTATCATTATCTCCATTTCATAGATGAATAAGATGAGGCACTAAGAGTTTAGGTAATTTGCTCAAGGAAATATCATAATCAATTATAAAGTAATTATTACAGGGTTAACCATAGTAGAATCAGGGTTTGAGCTCAGGTGGTCTGGATTTAGGGCCTACGTTGTTTTTTGTTTTTTTAATCCTGTATTGCCACACCTGCAACACAGGCCACAGCCATGAGGTTGCAGGATTGACCCCCGGTCTTGCTCAGTGGGTTAACGATCCGGCGTTGCTGTGGGCTGTGGTGTAGGCCGCAGATAAGGCTCGGATTAGACCCTTAGCCTGGGAACCTCCATGTGCTGCGGGAGCGGCCATAAAAAGACAAGAGACAAAACAAAAACAAAAACAAAAAACCTACGTTATCTTGAGTCTTTGAAGGTTAGAGATGATCAAGTGGAAAATAAATGACAGAACTTACACTCCTTCCTCTCCCCATCTCACTGTAAGGCAGAATGAGAGTGAAAATGCAGTCTTAGTTACCTTCCAGTTTAAGTTTTTAATGAGAAATCTGGCCTGTCTGTTCCTCAGGGAAGTGGCCCAACAACTTTCCCTGGAGAGAGTCCCTAGCCACAGCTGGTGGCATATCCCCACGTAAGTGCCAGGAATATTCATGCCATCAGTGATGATTTACTGAGAATCTACTCTTCATTGAGCATCATGCAAAGTCCTGGAAACTTCACCCAACAAAGGGCGACTGTGTGTAATCATAAATGCATAACTTCTTTGGTCATCTAATAGCTTTTCCAGAGCACACCATCTTTGTCTTGGTGTGAACTGTTTGCTATAAAATACTTTTTTTTCAATTTTCAGATTGTATTTATTATTATTATTATTATTGCTTTTTAGGGCTGCATCTACATCATAGCTCACGGCAAGGCCAGATCCTTAACCCACTGAGTGAGGCCAGGGATCAAACCTACATCTTTGTGGATACTAGTTGGGTTCGTTACCACTGAGCCACAACGGGAACTCCCCTGTCAATGATTTTTATTTTTATTTTTTGTCTTTTTCTTTTTGGTATTTCTTGGGCCGCTCTCACGGCATATGGAGGTTCCCAGGCTAGGGGTCGAATCGGAGCTCTAGCCGCCGGCCTACGCCAGAGCCACAGCAACGCAGGATCTGAGCTGCGTCTGCAACCTACACCACAGCTCACGGCAACATGGGATCGTTAACCCACTGAGCAAGGGAAGGGACCGAACCCGCAACCTCATGGTTCCTAGTCGGATTCGTTAACCACTGCGCCACGACGGGAACTCCTCTTTCTTTTTTTCTTTTCTTTCTTTCTTTTTTTTTCTTTTTTTTCTTTCTTTCTTTCTTTTTTTTTTTTTTTTAGGGCTGCACCTAAACTTCCCAGGCTAGGGGTCAAATAAGAGCTCTAGCTGCCAAGCTACATCACAGTCACAGCAACACCAGATCTGAGCCACATCTACTACCTACACCATGGGTCATGGCAAAGCCAGATCCTTTAACCCACTGAGTGAGGCCAGGGATTGAACCTGAGTCCTCAGGGATACCAGTCATGTTTGTTACCTCTGAGCCACAATGGGAACTCCTATTGATGACTTTTACAAATAAATTTCTGCAGTGAGAACAGAGAAATGATTAAAAATTTTTTTTTTTTTTGCTTTTAAGGGCTGCACATTTGACATGTGGAAGTTCCTAGGCTAGGGGTCGAATTGGAGCTATAGCTGCCGAGCTACACAGCCACAGCCACAGCAACTCAGGATCCAAGTCTCCTCTATCACCTACTCCGAAGCTCATGGCAACCCTGGATCTCGGACCCACTGACTGAGGCCAGGGATTGAACCCACATCCTCATGAATACTAGTTGGATTCATTTCCGCTGCACCACAATGGGAACTCCCAATTCTGTCTTTTCTCTTGCAAGAAAGGTTGATTTTTTTTTTTGTCTTTCGTCTTTTTTTTGTTGTTGTTGTTGTTGCTATTTCTTGGGCCGCTCCCGCGGCATATGGAGGTTCCCAGGCTAGGGGTCGAATCCGAGCTGTAGCCGCCGGCCTACACCAGAGCCACAGCAACGCGGGATCCGAGCCGCGTCTGCGACCTACACCACAGCTCACGGCAACGCCGGATCGTTAACCCACTGAGCAAGGCCAGGGACCGAACCCTCAACCTCATGGTTCCTAGTCGGATTCGTTAACCACTGCGCCACGACCGGAACTCCTGATTTTTTTTTAAGTTGAATTTTTTTTTTTCTTTTTTCCTTTTCTAGGGCTTCTCCTGCGGCATATGGAGGTTCCCAGGCTAGGGGTCTAATCGGAGCTGTACCACCGGCCTACACTACAGCCATAGCAACTCGGGATCCAAGCCGCGTCTTCGACCTATACCACAGCTCACGGCAACGCCAGATCCTTAACCCACTGAGCAAGGCCAGGGATGGAAAGAAAAAGAAAGAAAGAAAAGAAATTTTGAAACCAAAAATCATGGAGATGTAGACTCCATGATTTATCAGGGTCAGTAAAGGCCTCATAGAGGAAGAGGCATTTGAGTTGAGACCTGATGGGTGAAAAGTTGCTGGCAAAGGGCTAAGAACTAGGACATGGGATTTGAGGAAGTGAAAGCAGCCAGGAGGGAGCCTGGTGAGTGAAGATGAGGTCGGAGAGGTGGACAGGGCCCTGATGGTGCTGCTCCTTGGGGTCCATGGTTGGGAGTTTGGAATTGATCCTGGATGCAACAGCAATCCATGAAGGGCTCATTTACTTTTATTTTTTATTTTTTGGCTGTGTCTACAGCACATGTAAGTGCCCGGGGCCAGAGATCAAACCGGCGCCACTGCAGTGACCCAAGTCACTGAAGTGACACTGCTGGATCCTTAACCTGCTATGCCACAAGAGAACTCCCATGAAAGTCTAGATTTTAAGCAAGGGAGTAACAAGACCTGGATTATCCTTAAGAGCGATTGCTCTGGCCATTGAGTGGAGGATGGACTACAAAGGGACAAGGAAGGAGGTAAGGAGAGCAGTGAGGAAACTCTAGGAATAGTTGTCAAGCAAGAAATGATGCTGGTTTAGATAGACTACACGTAGCAACTGTAACTGCACCTTGCATCACATAGCAAGGTGATAAGGAGAGAGAATCAGGATACACTTTGGAGGAAGAGCTAAAAGGACTTACTAATGCATTAGATAAAGTCACATTTTGGCTGGTCCAAATGAAAAGATGAGTGGAAGTTTGGGCTTTTGCCAGTTGGTGCTTGAAGGGGCCATTTAGCTTGGAGATGACTTTGGGAGAAATTAGTTTGTGTGTGTGTGTAAGAGTCTCAATGTTGGCTATATTGGCTTTTATTTATTTATTTATTTATTTATTTGCTTTTTATGGCCGCACCCATGGTATATGGAGGTTCCCAGGCTAGGGGTCGAATCAGAGATACAGCTGCCAGCCTACGCCAGATCTGAGCCTCGTCTTCGACCTACACCACAGCTCATGGCAACGCTGGATCCTTAACCCACTAACAAGGCCAGGGCTCGAACCCGCAACCTCATGGTTCCTAGTTGGATTCGTTTCCGCTGCACCATGATAGGAACTCCATGTTGGCTTTTAAAAATAATTTTTTTTTTTTTTTTTGGCCAAACCCTTGGCATATGGAAGTTCCCAGGCTAGGGGTCGAATTAGAGCTACAGCTGCCGGCCTACACCATAGCCTCGTCAATACCGGTTCCTTAACCCACTGCAAGGGGTCAGGTCAAACCCACATCCTCATGGATACTAGTGGGGTTTGTTTCCACTGAGCCACAACAGGAACTCCAATAATTTTCAGATATTATAGAATATCCATTAAGAGTTCAAATTTGAAATTGTCTCATAAAAGTATTGTTATTATGTTTAAATATACATAGCAGGAGTTCCTGTTGTGGTTCAGTGGGTTAAGAACCCAACTAGTACGCACGAGGATGTCAGTTCGATCCCTGGCCTTGATCACTGGGTTAAGGATCCAGTGTTGCCATACACCATGGCATAGGTCACAGACATGCCTCGGATCTGATGTGCAGCTGGCAACTGTGGTTTGATTTGATCCCTAGCCTGAGAACTTCCTTGTGTCACAATTTCGGCCCTAAAAAGAAAAAAAAAAACCATAACAGTACATTTACCATTTTAACTTTTTTTCTTTTTTTTCATTTTAGGGATGCACCCACGACATATGGAAGTGCCCGGGCCAGTAACCCAAACCGCTGCATCTGGATTCTTAACCCACTGTGCCACGGTGGGAACTCCCCATTTTAACCATTTTTAAGTTTATAGTTCAGTGGCATTAAGGACATTCACATTGATGTGCCATCATTTCCACCATCCATTCACCAGCCTTGGATGAGTTTTGGAATATCTGTTAATTATCCAAGTGGAGTTGTCCAGGGGCGCTGTCCAGGAGGTAGGTAAAGAGATGGTCCTGGCGCTCAGGAAAGGTCTGGGCGAGGTACCATGAGTATAAATAGAGAGGAAAAGAGGAGAGGGTAAATGACAGAGCCCCCAACATTTATAAACCTGGGTAGATCAGAACACGGAGAAGGAGAGTTAGTGAAGTGGGAAAAAAAACCATGTAAGTGTGAGGACATGCAAACTCTGTCAGTCTGCTAGGGCTGCCATAACAAACTATTACAGACTGACTTGACAACAGTAATTAATTTTATTACAGTTCTCCAAACCTGGAAGTCCAAGATCAAGATGTTGGCAGGTTTGCTCTCCTCTGAGGCTTCTCTTTTTGGCTTGCACATAGCTGCCTCACGTGGCCTTTCCTCCACTTGCTCATGAGTCCCTGGGGTTTCTTTCTCTTCTAGTAAGGACACTAACTATTTTGGATTAGGGCCACATCTGTATGAATTAACTCTAATTACATGTTTAAATACCCCTATTTCCAAAAAACAGTCACACTGGGAGTAACGGTTTCTTCTTAATTTTTTTTTTTTTTTGGCTCTTTAGGGCGGAATTGTGGCACATGGAGGTTCCAGGCTAGGGGTCGAATCTGAGCTGTAGCCACCGGCCTAGGCCATAGCTACAGCAACTCCAGATCAGAACCTCATCTGGGACCTATACCACAGCTCATGGCAATGCTGGATCCTTAACCCACTGAGTGAGGCCAGGGATCAAACCTGCGTCCTCACAGAAACTAGTCATTCGTTTCTGCTGAGCCGCGGTGGGAATTCCAAAGAGAGTTAGGGTTTCAATATAAGAATAATGGAGGAATACAGTTCCATCCATGACAGAAGCCTAGGGAAAAAATTGTTTCTAGAAGGAAGAAGGGGTCAACTGTGTCAAATGCAGCTGAGAAGCTGAGCACTGTAATAGTGCTTTACTGGTTTTGGCAATAAGTAGGTCATTGTATCCTTGGTCAGAGTCTTAAGTAAAGACCAGAGTAAATTGAGGAGAGACGGAAGGTGAGGAAGTGGAGAAACAAGTATAGCAAATCTTTTTCAAGTTTTGCTATCAAAGAGATTTTAAAATTGGGATAGGAGTTCCCGTCGAGGCTCAGTGCTTAACAAATCCGACTAGGAACCATGAGGTTGCAGGTTCGATCCCTGGCCTTGCTCAGTGGGTTAAAGATCCGGTGTTGCCGTGAGCTGTGGTGTAGGTTGCAGATGCGGCTCGGATCCCGCGTTGCTGTGGCTCTGGCGTAGGCCGGTGGCTATAGCTCTGATTGGACTCCATATGCTGCAGGAGCAGCTCAAGAAAAGGCAAAAAGACAAAAAATAAAATAAAATAAAAAATAAAAAAATAAAATTGGGATGGTAGGAGGAGAAAAGTTTGTGTGTGGGGTCATAGAAGAATAAAAAAAGAAGTGACATTAAAGTATATTTGTAAGTTAAAAGGGATGATCCAGAAGAAAGAAAATTGTGATGCAGATTCATTGAGTACCAAAAAAAAAAAAAAAGTGATGCAGGAGAATTAGGAAAGGATAGTAAGAGTAGAATCCCTGAAAAGACTAAGATGGTGAAATTCAATACAAAAGTAGAGGGTTTGGCCTTAGATGGCTGGGGTCTGTCCCGCACATGAACAAAAGTGAAGGTCGAATTTAGCACTCATTACATAATTTGCATGAACCAGAGCAAAATGACAATGCGGGGTTGGGGGTGGGGCTCTTGTTAAAAAATATTAAGAATATCAGGACTGCAGCAGAAGAGCATTAACCCCAGCACCAAGGGACTTTCTAAGTCCGGGTCCCCTGCGACTGCACAATTTGTATGGAGTATGTGATGACAACAGGGGTAGGCTGTCTTTTGGGGCAAGTCCCTTCTCCTTTCTGGGCCTCAGTTGGCTGATGGAAAACTTGGAAGAGATGATTAAGAACGCTTTACCGTTCTACAAGCTCAGCGGTCACTCTCAAGGCGTAAATTCAAAGTTTGTGCTTTTTCAACTTTCAGGCCCGCGTGATTTGAGCCCAGGGTTTTCTGGAAGGCTCCAAAATGTTCCTGGTGACCATAGCAACTCACACCAAACTCAGAGGCCTTCGACTCCGCCCACCGCTCACGGACGCGCTCTTTGATTGGCTCAGCAAGTCGACCAATGGTCAGTGAAGCGGGCTGCTTGCCGCACGGTCAATGGCCGCTGGCCACAAGGGAGGCGGGAGGAGAGAGCAGGCGGGCGGGCCAAGGCAGCGAGGCGCGTGCGTGTTTCCGGCTCCGCTGCGGAAGGCGGAGGACTGAAACCGTTGCACCGGACGCGACCCGAAGGCGCCGAGAGCGCGGGACGCGAGAGCAGAGCTCAGATTTCGGAGCGTGGCTAGCAGCTGGCAAGATGGGTGGAGACCAGGAGGAGGATCGTTTCGACGGCATGTTGTTGGCGATGGCGCAGCAGCACGAGGGAGGCGTGCAGGAGGTAACGACCCGCTCGGCATTGGCTTGGCCTGGCCCACCCAGGCGGCCCAGCCACTCTCTTTCCTCCCTTCGCTGCCTTCGAGAGACGAGATCCACCCCTGGGCCTTGCGGGCTTTAGGATCCCGCATTCTCATTGCACCCCAGCTTATAGTCTGGCCTCCCCGCCGCAAGTCTTGCGCTCGGACCAGTTCTGGGTCCCTGGGGCCCCTCAGTAGTTACCATCTTAACAGCTCTGGCATCCCTTTATCTGCCCCTGGGAAGGCCCTAGTCTTGGAATCCCTTCCCCCTCCTTAGTCTCCAACCTGCTTCCGGCCCTTTTCCCCTCTGGTGGCCGCCCCCAAAGAACATCCTTTAGGATGTTCTAGGCATTGAGATTTGCATGTACCAAGACTTGGGGCGAGCGGAAGAATGTATGCGATGTGTGGGGGTGGGGGGGGTGATATTAACACGTGGTCTTTCTAGGTCTTGAATGAGAGAATAGGAGGCGTGTTTTGCATTTCCTAACAACTTGGACTGTTTCCTGTCTCCAAGCTTCAGTTTCTTTCTTTGAGACAGAGCTACGAATCCTTACTTCCTGAATTTGTAGGAGAGTAGTGTCTTGAAGTGAAGGACAGTGAAGAATTCTCGGTAATCAGACTCGAACATTCAACAAGTGTTTGTTGAGTAATTGATGTGTGCAAGAACATAATTCATGCTTAGTGACCAAACCCAGTAACATGTGTAGGAAAAGGATAAGGACCAACTAGTAAAGATTCTGGAGTTGGTTTTTTGGACCATGGAAAGTTAAACGTAACAAAACCTATCAAGATTAGTCTTTCTTTAAAGAAACTGAAGAAGCTTGCCCAAGCTCATCCAACAGGCTCCTGGCTTAGAGGGGACCAGAATCTTTAGGCCAGTGTGTGTTTTCCACAGTCCATTGTTGATTCTGTGTCTCATTGGAGCCTTCCATTCCCATTCTCATTCAGGTCCCTGTGGGAAGAATGCTACTAATTTGCAGATATGAAAGTCTCCCTTCCCCTACCCCCTAAATTGTTGTTGCACCTGGATTTGGAAGTGAGTTCATTTTTGAGTGGATTGAAAAAGTGTCCAGAAGCAGGAATTGAAACTGTTGAGATAAATTCTAGCGTCAGATTTAGAACCTCTCACTTGGGCAAATAAAAGGGCTTATTTATATGTGCCAACCCTCAGTCATCACTAGATCTTTTTGCTCAGCAAAAGTTTTCTGAGCATGCACTCTGAGCCAGGTCTGGTGCCAGGCCTTGGGGATGTACACAGAGTCATGGTTCATGGTGCCTACTTGTGAGGAGCTCTCTCTGTGGCCGAGGTTCTTTAGCCAGATGCTATTAAGGACCTCACCTGCATGTCTTCCTTTGGTCCTCTCAAGGATCCTCACCTATATCTCTAGAAATTGGTCCTGCTGCTATTTTTGTTTCATAGAGTTAAGACACTGTCCCAAGGTCACAGAGCTAATGTATATCAATCTAATGGCCAAAATGATGCTCTTTTTTTTTTCCTTTTTAGGGCCACACCCATGGCATATGGAAGTTCACAGGCTAGGGTTTGAATCAGCTGCAGCTGCCAGCCGATGCCACAGTCATAGCAACGCCAGATCCAAGCCATGTCTGTGACCTGCACCACAGCCCACGGCAACGCTGGATCTTTACCCCACTGAGCAAGGCCAGGGATCGAACCCATGTCCTCATGAATATTAGTTGGGTTCATAAGCACTGAGCCACAACGGGAACTCCCAAACCGACGCACTTAACCACTTGGCTGCACTGATGCACCCAGCCAGAGTTAGCTGGTTTTGGAGTTCCCTGGTGGCCTGGTGGTTATGGCCCCAGTGTTGTCCATGCTGTGGCTTGATTTTGATCCCTGGCCCCAGGAACTTCTGTAGTTAACCTCCCTCTTCCCCTCAAAGAAGAAAACACCAGAGTTAGTTGGTCTTAACCTTCTTTGAAGTGGCCTTCTTTGTTCTCTCCTTCCAGCTCTGCCCTAGTAACTCAGCCAGCGCCACTCTGGATGGGCTTTTTTACATGGAGAGGAAAGCTAGGCCCCAGGCATTTCAAACCTGGATGCAGTGCCCCATATCCTCAGGCTGCTTCTAGCATCACAAAAAATGTGAAATACACATATGCATGTACACAAGAAATGAGAATTCTCCCTTTCTGTTGCTCTAGATCAGGTTAGGTTAGGCTTCCTGGCAGAAGTAACTAAGGCAGGGCTGTTGGGGGGGATGTTTTCCCAGTTGGGAGGCTCAGGGTTGAAATGGTCCAGTCCCAAGTTCCTTCCTAGGTGAAGGAGGTTGCTTGTGTGTGGTTAAGGGGCTCCCTGTATGGCACCTCTACAGCTTCAGTCTTTTGCCTTCTGTCTTTCAGCTTGTGAACACTTTCTTCAGCTTCCTTCGTCGCAAAACAGACTTTTTCGTTGGAGGAGAAGAGGGGATGGCAGAGAAGGTGAGTGTTGGCGAGCTTACCTGGCCTTCCTCTGGCATAATAATAACCTTTCGCAGAAGTTAACACGCCAAGGGCAAGAGTTGGGGAAGGAAAGCATTTACTGTCATTTATTGAAGTCCCTTTCCTTGCCAAGTGCTTTATCTACCCTGCTTTCCATGGTCCTTTAGCAGTTTGAGAGGGGCAGCTGTTACTATCTCCGTTTACAAAGGAGAACGTTGCTCCGAGTTATGAGAGACAGGTTGGAACCAGAGTCTGTTGTAAAACTGCCTTCTGGCCCTGGCACCACGCTTCTTGGTTTCTTTTCTACTGTGGAGGTTTTATCTAATTACCTAGCTGGGAGATGAGAGCAGGCAAATGTAAAACACTGAGCTTAGAAAAACAGATGTCGGAAAAATCAAAACCTACCAATCCTAGTCTTGCCAGATGCTTGTGACCCAAAGTTCAAGGATTTGAGAATTGCAGGGGGTTTTTTTGTTTTTGTTTTTTTTAACCGATGTCTAGTTGATTTATAATGTTGTGTTCGTTTCAGGTGTACGGTAAAGTGATTTGGGTTTTGTGTGTGTGTGTGTGTGTGTGTGTGTGTGTGACAGTGAAGAAGTGATGGGTGTTAGGGCACAAGTCCTGGGAGCATAAAATGGGGGCTCCAGGAAAACTTCCTGAGGAAGAGGTGCCTGCGGTGCGAAGGCTGAGTAAGACAGCAGGCAGAAGGGAGAGAGATGAACAATATCCAGACGTTACATCTCAGAAGTATCCCGGGGATGACGGTAGCTGCCACGTGTTGGATGTTTGCTGGTCCCTCTTAGACCCTCCCTGCTGTGCTCCTTAGAGTCACCTCTTCCCCAGGAGGTTGGTCAGACCCTCAGGCAGGCAGAATCCTGTCCAGCCTTCTCACCTGGTCTCCAGTGGTAACACGCTAACACCTTTATGTTGAGCACCTACTGTGCGCAGGGCTGCCAGATACATCACTTTCAAGTCCTTGGGTTAAGAGCTCGGCTCTGAAGCTAGGTGTCCCCTCTCCCTGCTTGGCAGCTGTGTAGCGTTGGGTGAATCGCTTCCCGATTCACTTGGTTTTCTGTAAGACAGGGATGCTCTTTCCCTCATGGAGCTGTTGTGAGGATATAAGGAGGTAATATAGTGTGGCTGGCATATGCGAATACAAGTTCACAGTCTCCTTTTCAGACCTCTTGGGGTCAGGAGCATTTTGAGACGTAGAATTCTTTGGCTCTTTGGAGGCCATACGGAGTATATACTGTCCATCATATGCAGGACCCCAGTCTGGGGGTCAGGAGCGGCATCCTGGAATGAAACATGAATATTTCCGCAGAGAAATATGTATCAATATTTATACCACGTGGGAGATAATGAAGACTGTAAATATCTTCACGCTACAAACTTAGAGAAATACAAACGCACATTTAGTTTTTATAGTCTGGGGCTAGGAATTATGGATTGGAATAAAGTCATAATGATCACATCAGTATGTTACTGACAGAGAAAAGACAAATGGACTAATTACTGACAGAGAAAAGACAAATGGACTAACGAAGCAGAATAGAGAACCCAAAAAGGTCTTGCACGTATGAGGATTTAAGATGGGTCCAGTAAGGTAATTCAGTTCAGTAGGCAAAGGATGATTTAATAAGTTGTGCTGCTACTACTGGCTATTTATCTATAAAAAATGTAACATCTGTTTTACTCATATCTAAAAATAAATTGCAGCTCAAAAGAACCTCTTAAGGAAAGCTAGGAAACTAAGTATAGTCTTCTGTGGAGGAGGCCTGACAAGGATAGAAATCTGGAAGCTATATGGAGTTCCTGTCGTAGTACAGTGGTTAATGAATCTGACTAGGAACCATGAGGTTGTGGGTTCGATCCCTGACCTTGCTCAGTGGGTTAAGGATCTGGCGTTGCTGTGGCTCTGGCATAGGCCGGTGGCTACGGCTCCGATTTGACCCCTAGCCTGGGAATCTCCTTATGCCGTGGGAGTGGCTCAAGAAAAGGCAAAAAGACCAAAAAAAAAAAAAAAAATCTGGAAGCTGAAGAAGAAAAGGTAGCTGTTGGCCTCTTCAAACACAGGAAACGTGTAGCCAAAGAGACTTAATGACATCTAAAGTCTATTGAAAAGAAGTAGATTTGGGAAAAAAAAGTGCAATGGAGAGGACAGATAAAATTTAATAGCCAATTCAATATGCAGGGACTCTTGTAAATTGACATGAAAAGGATAGACAGACAAATGGGCAGTTCCAAGAAAAGCATATGAAAAAATGCTTAAATTTACTAGTAATCAAGGATATGTAGGAGGGAGAAACAGTGAGATGCCCTTTTTTTCTTGTCAAATTCACAAAAATATATTTTTTTAAATTGCTTATAGAGTTGTGTAAAAAAGGGTACTCTTCAGACACGGCTGGTGAAAGTCATATCAGCTCTTTAAAAACTTTATTGGAGTTTACTGGTGGCCTAGTGGTTAAGGATCTGGTGTTGTCACTACTGAGGCTCAGATTCCATCCCTGGCCTGGGAACCTCCACATGCTGCAGGAGCGGCCAAAAAAAAACCCCTTTTGGAGTTCCCGTTGTGGCTCAGTGGTTAACGAATCAGGCTAGGAACCATGAGGTTGTGGGTTCGATCCCTGGCCTCGCTCAGTGGTTAAGGCTCTGGCGTTGCCTTGAGCTGTGGTGTAGGTTGTAGACGAGGCTCCGATTTGACCCCTAGCCTGGGAACCTCCATATGCCGAGGGAGTGGCCCTAGAAATGGCAAAAAGACAAAAAAAAAAACAACCAAAAAACCCCCCCAAAAACCCTTTTTATTATAAAAGATGCTCAACATCACTAATCATTAGAGAAATGCAAATCAAAACCACAGTGAGCTGTCATCACCTCACATCCATTAGGATGGCTTCCATGAAAGCCCCAGGAAAATACCAGGTGTTGGTGAGGATGTGGGGAAATTGGAACTCTTGTGCATTGTTGGTGGGAATGTAAAATGGTGCAGCTGCTGTGGAAAATAGTATAATGGTTCCCCTGAAAATTAAAAAATAGAACTGTCATATGATGCAGCAATCCCACTTCCAGGTGTATATCCCGGAAAATCGAAAGCAGGGTCTTGGAGTTCCTGTCATGGCTCAGCAGTAACGAACCCAACTAGTATCCATGAGGACCTGGGTTTGATCCCTGGCCTTGCTCAGTGGGTTGGGGATCCAGCGTTGCATGAGCTGTGCTGCAGGTCACGGATGTGGCTTGGATCCCATGTTACTGTGGCTGTGACGTAGGCCGGCAGCTGTAGCTACAGTTTGACCCCTAGCCTGGAAACTTCCATATGCCTCAGTGTGGCCTTAAAAATCACCAAAAAAAAAAAAAAAAAGAGGCAGGGTATCAAAGAGAGATTTATACTTATAGCAACACTGTTCATAACAGCCAGAAAGTGGAAGCAACCCAAGTGTTCATTGATAGATGAGCAAGATGTCAAATATACATATAATACGTTATTCAGCTTTTTAAGGGGAGACAGACAAGAGCACCTATTGAATGATTTCATTTATGTGAAGTTCTAGAACGGGAGTATGTCTTCTTCCTCAGATGTGTTCCCCACCCCCATGGTCAGGTTCAGGACCTCATGCCTTTGGGTTTAGTTTATTTTTTATTTTTATTTTTTCCTTTTTACGGCCATACCCATGGCATATGGAGGTTCCCAGGCTAGGGGTCAAATCGGAGCTGCAGCTGCTGGCCTACACCACAGCCACAGCAACACCAGATCCGAGCCATGTCTGCGACCTATACCACAGCTCATGGCAATGCCAGATCCTTAACCCACTGAGTAAGGCCAGGGATTGAACCCACATCCTCATGGATACTGATCAGATTCATAACCCGCTGAGCCATAGTGGGAGTTCCCTGGGTTTAGTTTAAATCTCTCTCGGGCATCTTCCCTGACTAGGCAGGTGGGAACCACTCTTTATTCTCCTGTCACCCAGTTTCGGTCAGGGAAAGCTGCGTTCTGTTGTGCTCAGGTCTGCCCACTGTGCAGTCTGGGGCCTGTCTTTTTTTTTTTTTTTTTTTTTTTCCGCTATTTCTTTGGGCCGCTCCTGCGGCATATGGAGGTTCCCAGGCTAGGGGTCAAATTGGAGCTGTAGCCACCGGCCTACGCCAGAGCCACAGCAACGCGGGATCCAAGCCGCGTCTGCAACCTACACCACAGCTCATGGCAACGCCGGATCATTAACCCACTGAGCAAGGACAGGGACCGAACCCACAACCTCATGGTTCCTAGTCGGATTCGTTAACCACTGCGCCACGACGGGAACTCCGGGGCCTGTCTTCTAGAACCGGCAGCCTTCCTCACCCCTCCCTTACTCTGCCGGCCGTGCTTCCCAAAGATGTGTCCGATGACAGAAGCTTGGCTCTCACAGCCTGCTGGGTCACTTCTGAGTAGGCTGTGCACTCCCAGGTGTCTCTCTGGGGCTGGGCACAGACACTGGTGGGAGGAGGGGTTAGAGGCTGCTGTGATTGGCCTCGACTCTGCCTGGTGCTTCAGCTCTGCCCTCACCTAACCTCCAGGAGCCAGGAAGGAACAGGACAAATGGGATGCAGCATGAGATGGCCCTGTTCCTACCTCCCCTTGGCCACTGGTAGGCAGATGGCTTGAGTTCAAGGTCTCCCTGATTAGGGACTTGGAACTAAGCCCTCTGGTGACCAAGGCCCTGTGATGGAACAGCCTCTGCTGGTATAACTGTCCCATGACTGATCCCTTCTTTCGACAGCAAAAAAGTGGTTCATTTTTTTTCTTACACACACCTCATTTTCTTAACCCATTTGGTTTGGGGGGTGCTTTTGGTGCCCTTTAGCCTTGAAGGGTGTGGAGCTACTGCATTGTGGCGTAAGGTTTGAGGATTGGGAGTAGCAGGAGGAACTGGCATCAAGTGATGAGAAGCCACAGGGCATTTGGCAGAACCCTAAGAGCCGACTGCAGTGACCCTGTCCGGTGGGCACCTCAGCTCTTGCAGATCCCTTCCTCCCTTCACCTCTGGCTCAAGATTCTTGAAAGACAGTTTGTTGACCATTGGTCATGTGGCGTGTGCCCTGCAGGGCCTCCAAGTGTGTGGGGCAACACTGAGTCGGGTTTCCTACGTTGGATAAGGTCCTGGGCCTGCCAGAGGTGAAGGGGTGACATTTAAGAGACACTAGAGCTGGCCCTGGAGTGTGAGTAGGAGTTTGTCCCTGGGAGTAAGGCAGGGACATGCTAGGCAAAGAACAGCTGTGTAAGACTGCTTTTAGCAATGATAAGATAGAAGCACAGAGATGACCTCGCGGTCACACAGGTAGAAGGAGTAGACTAGGCTCTCAGATGTAGGTATGACTCTCAAATATGCAAGAGAATTGGCCAGGGGCCTTGTTAAGAATACAAATTGCTGGGCTGTACCCCCCCCCCCCCGAATTTCTGATTCTGTAGTTCTGGGGTGGGGCCTAAGATTTAGCATTTCTAATAAATTCTGGGTAATGCTACTGCTGTGGGTCAGGGGGACCACACTTTGAGAGCTGCTGTTGTAAAACACGAGGCAGAACAGTTTCTTCCACTGCATTTTTGTTTCATTTTGTTTGTTTTGGCCACGCCTGTGGAAGTTCCTGAGTCAGGGTTGGAACCCCAGCCACAGGAGTGACAACTTAATCCTTAACTGCTAGGCCACTAGGGAACTCCATATATCTTTCTAGCAGAGAGGGTGCTTCTCCCCACCCTCCACCAGCTGACACCGGGTTAGCCTCAGCCAGGCAGGGAGTGTTGGGAAGCTAACAGTTCATAGGCAGTTATGATGTGGCAGGGACTGTGCCAGGTTCTAGACAAGTGTCTGTCATATTCAGTCTTTGTGACAGCTGATGAAACTGGGGCTTAGAAGGTGTTGAAGTTGTTCACTTGTCCAGGGCCACACAGCCAGACAGGTGACAAGTGTTGGGGTGGCTTTTGGGGAGCAGGAAGGCCAGCAAGCAGGAAGTGGGTTGGAAGCATCCTGGGAAGGCGGTGTGGGAGAGGAATCACTTGAAGTGGATAGCTTGCAGACTGAGGAGAGGAAGAGACGAGGCCATTTCCCTCAAGAAAGCTCTTTCTGGCCACGAGAGCTCAGGAAAGACTTTTCAGAGGGATGGAGGCCGGAGTTCTCCTTCCAGCAGCTTCACTTTGAAGTGAAGGACTTTGGGACACTGCTTTTGGGCTGCACAGCCTCCCGGTGAGGCAGGGACTCATCCTCGCGGGTAAGGAATCCGAAGCTCTTACAGGTTAAGTAACTTGTCAAAAATGCAATGGCTAGTGTGTGATTAGAGCACTAAAGCCTGGATTAGAACTCGGATTGTCCAGCTTCAGTGTTGGGTCTTTAAGTAGTTGCTGTTTATTGAAGCAGATACTTTGTAGGTATTCTCATTATGACTCAATGAGAAGAGGTGTATATTAAATCTCGTTTTATAGAAGCTCCCACTGTGGTGCAACAGGATTGGCAGTGTCTTGGGAGCACTGGGATGCAGGTTCGATCCCTGGTTGGGCAGAGTGGGTTAAGGATCCGCATTGCCGCAGCTGCAGCTTAGGTCGCAACTGTGGCTTGGATCTGATCCCTGACCCAGGAACTCCATGTGCTGTGAGGCGGCCAAAAATGAAAAACAAAAACAAAAAACTCCCTACTTTATGGACGTGGAAACTGAAGTTCTGAGTGCAGTGCCTTGCCCAGGCGCTCAGCAGACGAGGAGACTGGCTTCATGACTTGGGACATGTCCCTTCCCCTGATGCCTCTTCTTCTCTCCTTCCCCAGCTTATCACACAGACCTTCAACCACCACAACCAGCTGGCACAGAAGGCCCGGCGGGAGAAGAGGGCTCGGCAGGACACTGAGAGGCGGGAGAAGGCAGAGCGGGCAGCCAGGCTGGCCAAGGAGGCCAAGTCCGAGACCTCTGGGCCCCAGATCAAGGAACTGACTGATGAGGAGGCCGAGAGGCTGCAGTTGGAAATTGACCAGGTAAGAGTGGGCTTCCTGCCCCCCGGCTCCCCAGTGGTACCGTAAGCAGAGACCTTCTTGCCAGCTGTTTTGCCCTTTGCCACAGAAAAAGGATGCAGAGAATCATGAGGCCCAGCTCAAGAATGGCAGTCTTGGCTCATCAGGGAAGCAGGTGAGGTGGCCTGGCGGTGCCCGGGACTAGCAAGGGGCTTGGGAACGTCCGGGGACTCCACCCTTTCTCTGGAAAGCCCTCTCTTCCCTCACCCCACCCCTCCCTTAGCTTTGGGGATCCTCCCCTACTTCAGGATCCCACATTGGACCAAAGTGGGTTAAAAAGCCCGAAATCCACTGGCTTAAGCCTTGGCAGGAATGCCCAAGAGCCAGAGAGGATGGTGCCTGTACAGGTACCAGTCAGGAGGGCTGGGCTCTGTGGGCCCAGCCTGGCCCTTCGTGGCGGGTTCCTCTGACACAGCGGAGTATATGCCCCTCAGGGCTCCTCCCACTGGCTTGAGTTTGGCTTCCCACATAATCCTTGGGGCCCTTATTTGCTTTCTGGAGGTTCTAGACTGAGACTGGGGACACAGAAAAGGGGATCGTTTGGCAGCCTGATTTTATTTTAGAATATTCTTGTTCACGGCCACCTCATGAACTTCCTTTCTGTGCTGGGCTTTATTCCCCAGTGCCTTGACTTGGACCCCCTGCTGGGTCCCCTGGGTCCATCTCTGACTGTCACTGTCCCCCAGCTGGGTCCTTTGTCACATGGTATAACAGTCTGAGCTCTTAGGCAGAGATCAGAACAGGTTTTACCTCCAGCTCCCTTGGGCCAGGCACTGGGCAGGGCTCGCAGGTCTGTTTTATCTTGTGTGAGCCCTGGGCCTGGCCCAGTGGGGTCCAGTCAGGTCTGTCAGGTAAGCAGCTGAGCACCCTGACTATGAGCAGGAGGCCGAGGAGGAAGAGGAAGAGGAGGACGAGAAGGACAAAGGGAAGCTGAAGCCCAACCTTGGCAATGGGGCGGACCTGCCCAATTACCGCTGGACCCAGACCCTGTCGGAGCTGGACGTGAGTGTAGGGGTTGGGGGGTGGTGGGGAGGATAGGGAGCCAGCCTGGGGCCCCTCCTGACTGCTCCTGCCCTGTGCAGCTGGCAGTCCCCTTCCGTGTGAACTTCCGGCTGAAGGGGAAGGACGTGGTGGTGGACATCCAGCGGAGGCACATCCGGGTGGGGCTCAAGGGCCAGCCGGCGGTCATCGAAGGCGAGCTCTACAACGAGGTGAAGGTGGAGGAGAGCTCGTGGCTCATTGAGGATGGAAAGGTGGTCACAGTGCACCTGGAGAAGGTATCAGAAGCCCGCCTCCTGGCCTGTGTTGTGACGGGATGGGGGTGGGAGGGAGGACCACTGTGCTGGGGGTCTGATGGACATACTGTATTTAATCCCCACAACAAGACGTTTAAAGTCGGTCTGTGTCCTTTTAAGAGTCAGGAAAGGAGGGAGTTCCCATCGTGGCTCAGCAGTTAACGAACCTGACTAGTATCCATGAGGACTTGGGTTCAATCCCTGGCCTCGCTTAGTGGGTTAAGGATCCAGCATTGCCGTGAACTGTGGTGTAGGTCACAGATGTGCTTTGGATCCCATGTAGCTGTCGCGTAGGCCGGCAGCTACAGCTCGGATTGGACCCCTAGCCTGGGAACCTCCATATGCCACAGGTGTGGCCTTAAAAAGACCCCCCAAAAAAAAAGGTCAGGAAAGGGAGAACTCAGGGATTTGCCCAGGTTTTACCTCTAGGAGGGAGTGGAGTCAGGATCAGAACAGTCTTTAGTACCAAAGCCTTTTCCTTTCCATTAGGTTTGTGCATGTATTCAATTCAACAAATACCGGAATACCTACTAGACTACGTGCCAGAGACTGTTCTAAGTGCTGGAGAGAGAACAATGAACAGAACGTAGAAAACCATGCCTTCAGGGAGCCTTGTTCTCTCCCTCGTGCCCTCGGAGAGCTGGGGCACAGACACCCGTACATGGACGTGGTCTCTATAAGTTGCCAAGGGCCCAGCAAACGCATCCCATGGCATGTCCGGCCAGCCCAGCCTGCCTGATGGCCTTGGCTGCCTCTCCCTCACCCTCTGTGCCCTTGTGCTTACATGCTTTTCCTCCCACCTGCAGTGTCCTTCCCTGCTTTTTAATGTGGCTTACTGCATGTCCTTCAAGGCCAAGTCCACGTGTCCCTCTAACCTCTCTCCCTCCACCCTGGATGGAGACTCCCTCTGTACTTTATTCTTTCCCTTATCGTGCTGATTTGTGACCGTCTCCCCCAGCCACCGGGGAGGGCAGAGGTCTTGCCCATCTGTACCCTTGGTCCCAGCGCAGACCTCTGTGGGCACAGGGTGCAGGATGTGGAGGGGAGAGAGTTTGGTTCTGGAAGGCTTGGAGGCTAGTTCCCAGGGCACCGAGCGAGCTCCCACCCATCCCCCGGTGGTCCTCTTCCTCCCAGATCAACAAGATGGAGTGGTGGAGCCGCTTGGTGTCCAGTGACCCTGAGATCAATACCAAGAAGATCAACCCTGAGAACTCCAAGGTGAGTTCTGGCTGGTGGGAGGAGCTTCAGGTGGGAGGTGAGGGGCCCAGGTGGCCCCAGAGCTTCACCCGTCCGTGTCACTGCCTGCCCCCAGCTGTCAGACCTGGACAGTGAGACCCGCAGCATGGTGGAGAAGATGATGTATGACCAGAGACAGAAGTCCATGGGGCTGCCCACTTCGGATGAGCAGAAGAAACAGGAGATTCTGAAGAAGTGAGCAATTCAGAGATGGGGGTCTGGGGGTGGGGTCTGGCGCTTGGACCTAGGTGACAACAGCGAGTATGTTACTGAGCAGAACACAGGAGCTGCCCTGCCCCTTCCAGGATGAGCCAACCAAGTTTATGGCTTAATAGCCTTGGCTTGCCTCCCCTAATCACTTGCTGAGATCATCTCGAGGGCAAGGCCACCTCAGGTAGGAAGGGGTAACGGGCGGTCATTGTCGCTGACAGAAAAACAGTGCCAGCTTGGCATCTCAGCTTCCAGCCTCAGGGGCCCAAATGGTCCTCAGAGAGAGCCCTGGGGCCCCGCTGCTCGGCCTGGTATCCAGCTGGCCGAGAGTTCTGAAGAGACTAGTCCTCACGTGGGGGCTGGGAGAAAGGGACCGACTTTCAGGAAGAGGGACGGCCTGATTCACCTTCTTCCTTCTTTCCCTCCACAGGTTCATGGATCAGCATCCAGAGATGGATTTTTCCAAGGCCAAATTCAACTAGCCCCTGCATTCGCCTCCCAGAACTCTTGGGTCTGAGTCCTCTCAGCTGCGCCCGTCTTCTTTTCCCACCCTTCCCTGGGGCTTGTGGGCCTCGGTGCTGGGCAGGCACAGGGCTGGCCCACACACAGGTCCCAGGGCGTCATGGGAAAAGGGCTGGGGCCTTGGGGGGTGAGGTCCTCCCCAGTTGGCCTGCTGTTACACATTAAAACTATTATTTACCCAATTCCACCTGTGTCCTCTTCCCTCTGGCCTTTCCCTGGGGGCAGGCCTCTTAGGGCTGCTGCTGGGACCTGGGGGCTTGGCTTCTAGCCCAGGTTCTGCCATGTGATCTAGAGCAAGTCCTTGCTCCTCTCTGGGGCTCAGTTTCTTATTACTTAAACAGGATTCAAACAAAGCTTTCAGTCTGTGTATCATCCTGAGCAAAAGTGAGTTTTTCTGGCTGTAAAGGCCAGAACATATGTCAGATTCTCAAAAGAGGCCCATGACTCAGCAAAGTTTAAAACCAGCGGGATTTGATTGCATTTTCATCTCTAAGACCATTTCCCACTGCACTGGGTCTGTCCTCTAGCCCTGAATCAAATGTTTCTAAAACTACCCCCTTCTTTCCCCAGGGACAGAGAGCAGGCTGGGGAACTGCCCAGACCTCAGATTGCCTTGGTGTGTGGTGGGATCTGGCTGGGAAGGCAGAGGGTGAAGCCCGGTGGGGCCCTCCTGTACGTCTCTGACCTGGACCTCTGCAGATTTTAGGGCTTCTCAAAGTCAGCCGCTGAGGTAGAGGTGCTCGATTCTGCCCCAGTCCAGCCACTGTAGCTCACCTCTGTCCTACTTTTGTGAGAGAGTCCAGGCCACTGTGCAGGGTGCCGTGGAGGATATGGTTATAGCAAGAATGTCTAGGTTGGCTTGCCTGGTGTACTCTGCTCTGTGGGCCATGGGTGACCTCTGAATTTTTGGAACACAGCATATCTGTTTTTGGCATTTCAGAATAGCTCATTAAAGGCTTAAAAGAAGCTATGCAGTGGGGGGTTCCCTGGTCTAGTGGTTGGGACTGGAGTTCAATTCCTGATCTGGGAACTGAGATCGTACTTGAAGCCACTGCAACGCCAAAGCCAAAAAAAAAAAAAAAAAAAAAGGCAGCTATGTAGTGTCTGGCTTTGCCTGTTTACCAGACATAAAGCCTTTTTTTTTCTGGGGATGCCAGAAATGGTGTCCAAAGCTGAGATAGTTGGAAAATAGTGCCCTAGGGCCCAGGCTAAAGTGCAAGGACCCTGTACCTACTCGCTCGGCTGCCTTGTCATTTTTTCCTTTCAGCCATGCCTGGGCCGGGGATCCAACCCACGCTGTAGCAGTGACAGCTGAGCCATTACAGTGACAACACCATCCATCACCTACTGCACCACAAGAGAACTCCCCACTGTGGAATTTTTAATCAGAGAGGCCTTAACCTGGCCCAGGAAAGGGCCAGGTTTTATCACTGATAGTGGGCCCTGTGGTCATGGCCACTAGGGGGCCATCCAGTGTGTCCAATAGGAAACTCTAGACAAAAACAGTTGGTCTAGTCACTCTCCACATGGTGCCTGTGGGGATGATAAAAAGGGCTGGGAACACTGCAGGTAAGGTGGGGGCAGAGGAGGGTCCTGGACACTTAGCTTATTCATCAGTTAAGGCCAGGCTGGTGGGTCTGCTGTGGCCTCACCAAGAGGATGAACACCCCTGTGTGTGAGGAGTAGCCAAGAAGGATCCTTCTGAACCCAGCTGGGCTCTGATGTTCAAACACGAAAACCCTGCCTCCACCCAGGGCAGGTCAGCTTGCCAGCTTGGGGCAAGATGGCCATGAGGCCAGTTTCGGGGTGCACAGCTACCATTCCTAGCTGTGTGATCCCCTAAGTTCCTTGACTTCTCTGAAACCCAGCCCCTGTGAAAGAAGAATGGCCCCACTCCAGGGTGGTTGGGAGTGCCAAGAAGACACCTGTGGATCACAGTGCTGTCAGCATCCAGGAGAGGTGGAGGGAGCGTCTAGTCTGAGGCTGGGTGGGGGCTGCTCGGGGACTTGGGGAAACTGCAGGGATGGCCAGCCTTCAGGCAGTGAACTGGGGCAGCAGGGTCCAGGCAGGCCTGCCTAGAAGGACCTCTCGACAATGACCGAAACCACTTGTTCAGCCCTTCTCGGGTGCAGACACTGTGCTTGGCACTATCTCCTGGAACTTACCAGGAGCCCGAGCAATGGTCATCACTGCTCTCAGGTTAGCCTTCTTGCCTCAACCCCACAGCAGTAAGCCGGGCTGGGCGGCCTATCCTGTCCTACTCTGGGCAGCAGTCAGGCAAATGGGGCAGAAAGGACAGTATTCACAGCCAAGATGAGCAAACGGACGTCTGTTAAGTTTGTGGTATGGTCATGTTAGCACGTAGGACATCACTTGAGAACCACTCAATAGAACACAGAGTGGGCACTGCCCACAGAATTCCAGAGGCCCTGCCTGCCTCCCAACCCAATCCATTTAAGACAAGCTTCTTTTAGCTACTACCCCGGCTCCCTTTGTCCCAGGGAGGGGGAGGTTTGCATGATTGGTTAGGGAGTGTATGTTACAGGGGGAGCATGTATTGGGGAGAGTCGGGATTCAATCCCGGAAGTTAACTCCCCTCCTCAGTCTTTTTTTCCATGACCCAGGCTGGGTTCGGGCCAGCAGGGGACCCAGGGAGGTGGGCACCATGGCCCCGTGAAATGCATGTTGTCCAGGAACCCATCAGTCAAGGAGGGAGGAGCCAGGGTGGGCACTGCACCTGGGCTCGTGGCCTTGCCTTCCACAGAGGGGGGTTCTGGCCCCTCTCTTCATGCTGTAGTCTGTGCTTCTCTCAGAAGGGGTTGTGGCCACTGGGCCTGGCGAATGTTAGCAGTACACCTGGAGCAGGGGTGCCCCTGAAGAGTCTGTGTCAGTGCCCTGGAAGGACGAGTCGTGGCTGGTGGGGTATCCTGAGGGGGAAGGGAGGAGGAAACAGAGGTTCAGAGACGGGGAGGGGCTTGTCCAGGTCCCTCGGGCAGGGAAAAGCCTGCTGAGAAGGAGCAGAAGGGGACTTGAGCCTGGGTCAGCCTGATCCTGGCTCGGTGATCTGCTCAGTTTCTTGACCTCTCTGAACCTCCAGTCTCGCTCTTTGTAAAGGGTAATGACCCTGCTCTCAAGGGGCTTATCATGAAGGCCAAGAAGACAGCAGTAGAAACCACACAAGGCACCTTACCAGCAACAATGGATGCCCCGCCACCTCCCGCCCTGCCCTCCACTCTCCTCTCTAGTGACCTGGGATTAGATGCAGGTTCTGGGCGCCTGCCCCCTGCTGCCTCAGGGGCATCCCCCAAAATCTCTCCCAGCTGAATCTTTAAGCCCTCTTGCAGGATTGGGATGGGGTATGAGGCTGCTCAGGCTTCTCGTCCCTTTCTGATCCCGTCGTCACCCACCCCAGGAGGAAACCAGGAGAGGGGAAGGTGGGGGACCCCTAGGGCAGTCCCCTCTCCTCTCTGCATTCCTCATGTCAGGACCAAACCTGGGGCTCCATAAGGCCTCAGCTTCCTGGCGATGGCATCTGCGGTCGTCTCCTGGGAGATCTGCACCGTGAGTTCTAGGGAGGGAACAGGAAGGGGGCAGTGGTCATTATCACATCCTTTCAGCCCTACTCCCCACTTCTGCCCCCAGCCCAGTGAGGGAGGGGCCAATCATTCCTGGGCTGGGCTAGAGAAAAGATATTTTATTGTTATTATTTTTTGTTTTTTAGGGCCACACCTGCAGAATATGGAAGTTCCCAGGCTAGGGGTTGAATCAGAGCTATAGTGGCTGGCCTACTCCACAGCCACAGCAACATGGGATCCAAGCTGCATCTGCAACCTATACCACAGCTCACAGCAGATCCTTAACCCACTGACCTAGGCCAGGGGTTGAACATATGTCTTCATGGATGCTAGTCAGATTCGTTTTCACTGAGTCAAGACAGGAACTCTGGGAACTCCCTGTTTTTTAAAATTTTGGTTTTTTTTTCTTTTCTTTTTAGGGCCATGCCTATGGCATATGGAAATTCCCAGGCTAGGGGCTCAATAGGAGCTGTAGCAGTGGGCCTATGCCATAGCCACAGCAATGCCAAATCTGAGCTGCGACCTACACCGTAGCTTATGGCAACGCCAGATCCTTAACCCACTGAGCAAGGCCAGGGATCTAACCCACAACCTCATAGTCACTAGTCAGATTCTTTCCCAATGCGCCACAATGAGAACTCACTTTTTTTTTGGATCTTTTTAGGGCTGCACCTGTGGTATATGGAGGTTCCCAATCTAGGAGTCCAATCAGAGCTCTAGCTGCTGGCCTACACTACAGCCACAGCAACGAAGAATCCAAGCTACGGCTGTGAACTACACCACAGCTCACGGCAATGCCGGATCCTTAACCCACTGAGCAAGGCCAGGGATTGAACCTGCATCCTCATGGATGCTAGTCAGATTCACTTCCACTGAGCCATTATGAGAACTCCAGGAACTCTCTGTTTTTAAAAATTAATTTTTCTTTTTTTTTTTTAGGGCCACACCTGTGGCATATAGAAATTCCCAGGCTAGGGGCTGAATAGGAGCTATAGCAGCCGGCCTATACCACAGCCACAGCAATGCCAGATCCAAGCTATGGCTGCGACTTGCACCACAGCTTAGGGCAACACCGGATCCTTAACCCATGAGCAAGGCCAGGGATCAAACCTGCATCCTCACTGACACTATGTCAGGTTCTTAACCCTCTGAGCCACAATGGGAACTCCAAGAAGAGACGTTTTAAACAAAGATACACATAACGTGTGACTGTGTGTATGTGTCTGTGCAGTGGTGGGTGAGGGTTTTGGCCAGGATATGCCAGAGGTCCGAATTCCTGTGGGTTCCTGGGTTAATCAGGCTAGGCCTGGAAGCTACTCTGGCAGGTGGTAGCAGGGAACAGAAAGAGCCTATTAGCAGATGTAGAGGGGTTGAGAAAAAGGGGAAGGAAGAGCTGGAACCAGCCAAGGGGTAGACCCACAATAGCCAAAGACCCCAGTGCAACCCTCCCCGTCCAGAGCCTCCTTCACTCTGCCCCTTTGCCTTGTGGAACTCTACCTACCATCCTGGCTGAGCCCTGAGCCCACCATGGTCTCATGGCCACTGTCAGGGGCAGCGGCAGCAGGGGCAGCTGCCCGGGTTGAGCGCCCCTCTGTGGCCTGGGGGCGGGCACGGCTCTTTCGGGTACTGATGCGAATGATGCCGCGAACCAGGCGGCCCTCAGCATCCTGCTCATCCAGATGGTAGTCCTGGGTGATGCTGCTGATAAGGTCCGAGATCTTACTGGTCTTCTCCAGGAACACAGTGTCTGAGGTGCACTTGGCCAGCTCGTCGATCTGGTGTACACTGAACAGCTCCGTCAGCTTCTTGAAGATGAGCACATCGATCTCGCGGCTGGACATGGAGCCACTGCCTATCTCAGGCAGGTCCAGGTCCGACTCGTGGAAGGAGTAGTATTCCTCGGAGCCACGGGGGCTGCTGGCAAGGGTGCTGGGCAGGCTGTGCCGCATGGATGGGGGCTCGGCCAGTGGCTCCTTGCAGCAAGAGTCTGAATCCGGGACTGGGGAGGTGGCGCTGCGGTAGGGATACACAGGGATGCCTTTGAGCTTGACGTCAGGGTAGCTGAAGCTGCTGCCCATGGCCGACTTGAGCCGCTGGCCATCCCGCCGGCTGGGAGGGGCACGGTCAGGGCTGGGGGGCACTCCATTGTGCTCCTTGGCCCAGCTGGCTTCAGCAGTCCCTTCAGGGGAGTCCCCAGCTGACAAGCAGGGGCTGCAGCCCCGCGCACAGGCTCCACAGCGCTGGAGGCAATCCCGGCAGCGGCGGAAGCAAAAGGCGGCCCGGCACCAGTCCCATACCAAGGGCCGCCAGAGCATGCAGCAGGCTGGGGGCTCAGCAGCCTGCTCAGCAGAGCCGGAGAGGAAGGTAAGGCTCTCCGGCCCATGGTGGCCAGGGTCCTTGGGGTCTGGCCTACGGGTGCGGCGGCTTGGTGGGGCCCGGGATGGCTCATCATATGTCTCCAGGCATAGCTCTGCTGGTCGCTCCCAGGGGCCCAGGCGTGGGGGCCCAGATGACGGGCGGGGGTGTCCAGGGCGGGGCATGGCTCATTGCATGGTTTGCTGTAGCCAGGGACCTGTGGGGGAGAGGCCAGGAAGGAGTCGGGATCAGAGGTCAAGGGCATACTCCTGTGCTATGTCCTGAGGAGCTTCAGACTTCTGCTTTCCAGGAGGTCTGTGAGGTATTTGGGCCCAAGCATGCCCATGAACCCTATCTAGTATACCTTTGCTCTCTTGCTTCCCAAAGAGGACGTTCTCTTTGTGATCTAATCTACAAATCAAAATCTCCTGGCACTTCACACCCATTGGGATGGTTACTATTTTTTTTTTCCTTTTTTGGGCTGCACCTATGGCATGTGGAAGTTCCCAGGCTATGGGATGAATTGGAGCCATAGCTGCGAGCCTACCCCACAGCCATGGCAATGCAAGATCCAAGCTGCATCTGTGACCTACACCGAAGCTTGCAGCAATGTAGGATCCTTAACCCACTGAGTGAGGCCAGGGATCGAAGCTGTATCCTTACGGATACTAGTTGGGTTCTTAACTGCTGAGCCACAATGGGACCTTTGGGACGGTTACTATTGAAAAAGCAGAAAATGACAAGCATTGGAAAAGATATGGAGATACTGGAACACTTGTGCATTTCTGGTGGAATGTAGAATGGTTACAGCTGCTGTGGAAAACAAGTATGGAGCTTCCTCAAAAAGCTAAAACAAAATTGCCATACGATCCAGCCATATTACTTCTGGGTATATCCCCAAAAGGAATGAAAACAGACACTCAAACAGATATTTACACAGTAATATTCACAGCAGCATTATTCGCAATAGGCAGAGATGGAAACAACCCAAATGTCAGTGGGTGGCTGGCAGAATAAGCAAAATGTGGGAGTTCCCCTCGTGACTCAGTGGTTAATGAACAGGACTAGTATCCATGAGGACGTGTGTTCAATCCCTGACCTTGCTCAGTGGGTTAAGGAGCCTGTGTTGCCATGATCTGTGGTGTAGGTCACAGATGCAGCGCAGATCCCACATTTCAGTGGTGCAGGCTGTGGTGTAGGCCCGAAGTTGTAGCTCTGATTCAACCCCTAGCCTGGGAACCTTTGTATGCCACAGGTGTGGCCTTAAAAAGACCAAAAAAAAAAAAAACCCAAAACCAAAACAAAACCAAAAAAACCCATACACTGGAATATTACTCCACCCTAAAAAAGGAATGCAATTCTGATATACTATATAACATAGATGAGCCCGGAGACTTTATGCTAAGTGAAGTAAGCCTGACAAAAAAAGGCAAATATTGTATGGTCCCACTTATACGAAATATCTAGAACAGTCAAATTCACAGAGGCAGAAAACAAAATGGTAGTTGCTGGGGGGCTGGGAAGTTAGTATATAATGAGTAGAGTTCCAGTTTGGGAAGATGAAAAAGTTCTGGCAATGGGTGGTGGTGATGGTTATACAATAATGTGAAAGCATTTAATGCCACAAGACTATAAGGTTAAAGTTACTTTTTAAAATTAAAATGGTAAATTTCATGTAATGCATATTTTACCATATAAAAAGAAAAATCTCCTCGGATCTCGTTCCTGGGCAATGGTCTCCCCATTTCTTCGCACTGTTGGTAAGCGCCCCCAGCACAGAGCCTCTGAGGCTGCTAACAATGCCCTTCCACGAGACTTGCCACAGAACTGATCATTACCGCCTTTCCTGTCTGCCCTCTTCCTTCAGATCAGACCCTGGAACCGACAGGTCCTCGGTCAATGTTGCAGCCTGGCTCAGATTTGCTTTCCTATCAACATTTAACACCAACCACTGTTTTACTTCCTTTGATTAGACATGAAAGTCAAGCCTTGGAGTTCCCACTGTGGCACAGTGGGTTAAAGATCTGGCACTGTCTCTGTGGTAGCACAGGTTTGATCCCTGGCCTGGCATAGTGGGTTAAGGATCCAGCATTGCTGCAGTGCAATGTAGGTGGCATCTGTGACTGGGATTTGATCCCTGGCCCAGGGACTTCCATATGCTGCAGGTGTGGCTGAGAAAGCAAGCAAGCAAGCAGGCCAAGCCTCAAAATAAATACATCTTCTTTCTGTTTTTGACTTGGTTGCTGGCTCAGAGCTAAGATTAAACTGAACCTGGTCCTGTGTTAGGGCACAGTAGAACCCAAAATGAATGAACTCTGTTCCTGTAATTCACATATGGTTTTATCGGGAAAACAGATGCTTAAAAGCTAATAAGTTGGAACAAATAGGATATATGCAGCTTCATGGGAGTAAATAACCCTGCCTGTGGGAACATTTCACAGTATTGTATTTGGGAGGGCCCCTGATTACATGGAGGGGTTTGCTGGGCAGTAACTATCCTTAGCTTGGATCTTCTGAGACATTAATCCCTTAACTTTTTATTTATCCCTGATTTAATGGCATTAGTGTCCTAGAACTGGTGATGGGAAAGGGACTTGGGACTAGACCTCAGGATATCTGTATTCTAGCCCCAGTTCTGGCTCTAATAGGCAACGTGCCTTGGGCAAATCAGTGCCATCTCCCTAAAGAGTGCCACTAACATCTCTCACCCAGACACTGTACTGTCAAGGCCCCCATTCTGGCTACCTCGATTCCCTTCTACTTACTGCAGCCATTGAGAATTTAAAAAACAACAGCAAATAACACAAATCTGGAGAAACTTGTCAGACACCACTTAAATCAAAAGATCACAGTTAATGTGTTGTTTTTTTTGGTCACACCTGTGGCATATGGAGGTTCCCAGGATAGGGATCCTAACAGAGCTGTAGCCGCCAGCCTATGTCACAGCCACAGCAATGCAGGATCCAAGCTGAGTCTGTGACTTAACACCACAGCTCATGGCAATGCCGGATCCTTAACCCACTGAGCAAGCCAGGGATCAAACCCACATCCTTATGGATACTAGTCAGATTTGATTCCACTGAGCCATAACGGGAGCTCCAACATTAACATTATTAATAATGGGACAAACTGCCATGATGTGTCTCCTGATACTATGCACTAAAGAGGATACAGCATCACTTATGGAATATTCCTGCCAAAAATGTATAACCTGAATGTAATCATGAAGAAACATCAGACAAGCCCAAGTTAAGGCGCATGACAACTAAATGCAATGTGTGATCCTGGATTGGACCCTGGATCAAGAAGAAAAACTGGTGGAGTTCCTATCGTGGCTCAGTGGTTAACGAATGTGACTAGCATCCGTGAGGATGTGGGTTTGATCCCTGGCCTCGCTCACTGAGTTAAGGATCCGGAGTTGCTGTGAGCTGTGGTGTAGGTTGCAGGCGCGGCTCAAATCCAGAGTTGCTGTGGCTCTGGTGTAGGCCGGTGGCTATAGATCCAATTAGACCCCTAGCCTGGGAACCTCCATATGCCGCGGGTGCGGCCCTAAAAGGACAAAAGACAAAAAGACCGAAAAAAAAAAAGGAAACTAGGTAATTGGTAAAATTTAAAAATAGACTTTATATTATTTAATAGTATTATGTCAATGTTAAATTTCCAATGTTAAATGTCTGCAACTTAATCTCAAAGGTTGCCCCCAAACAGAAGGTTTCTGTGTGTAGACAGAGACAAGGCGGGGATGTTAGCCATAGTGAATGCGAATGAGGAGGATACAGGAATTCCTCATTTCTGCCACTCTTCAACCTCTCCCCCAGCCCCACTCAGCCCTCCTCCCAGGACCCACCAGAACCTCAAGCAGATGGGAAGCCCTCTTCTCACCGCCTTCTTTCTGCTGGGCTCTTGGTCAGCTAAGTTGGCCTTGAACTCGGTGTTCAAGCCTATATGACCCTGAGGGGCAGGGACTGTAATTCCTTTCTGCCTCAGTGCCTGGAACAGAGTTGGTATATTAAATACTTCAGGGGACGGAGACATTCTGTCTGACCTCTGGGTAGAACCAGGAGCACTGGGTAGAAAGAAAAAAGATTTAGGCTCTAGGCTGACCAGAGTAGGGGGAGTAGAGTCTGGCAAGAGTAGGGGTGAGGTTCCCCTTCCAAAGGTGTGCAAATGGAAATTTTAACAGGTGACTTGAAAGTCCCACAACCCAGAGAGGCAAGCGGTTTAAACCCTTTGCCTTGGTTTGAGCAATGCTGGGGTGGGTATGGATTCATTCGTTCACTCATTTGACAAATATTTTACTGACAGCCTACTATATGCCAGACACTTCTAAATTCCGTGGATACAGTGGTAGAACAGACCAAATTTCCTAACCTCAGGAGTGTGTATTCTGGTGAAAGAGTTAATTATTGATAGCTTACATTGTTCTCAGTAAATGTATTGAACAATTAATTCTCATAACCCTATTTGTGGGTAATTATTGTTGTTATTATTATTATACTGAGACACAGAGAGGTTAAAGAAGTTGTCCAAAGCCACACATCTATTTGAATGCAAGTGGCCTTGCCCAGACACTTATCCACTACCCCTTCCCATCTGCTACTTGGAAGAAGGGGACAGTCAAAGTGGTCAGCTGCCAGCTCCATGGATAAGCCTGTGCCCAAGGAGGGCTCAACCTTTAGATCAGAAGTGTGGGTTTCCACCCCACTGAGCTCTGGGGGACATGAGTTTGTCAGAACATCAAGAGGTTACTGATCAAGGTCTGGGTTATTGTCTCCTCCTCCACCTCCAAGGTTTTAGGAGTTGCTCCTATTCATTAAATTCATCCAACATTTTTTTTTTCTTTTTATGGCCACACCATGGAAGCTCACAGGCCAGCCATCGAATCAGAACTGTAGCAGCTGACCTACGCCACAGCCACAGCCACACTGGATCTGAGTGGCATCTGTGACCTATGCCACAGCTTGCAGCAACGCCGGATCCTTAACCCACTGAACAAGGCAAGGAATCGAACCTGAATCCTCATGGGTACTAGCTGGGTTCTCAACTAGCTGAACCACAACAGGAACTCATACCCAGTAAATACTTACTGAGCTCCTACCATGTGCCCAGCACTGCGCGAAATGCTGAGGAAATAGTTGCGAATGGGCCAGAAACAGGCTCCAGCTCAAAAGGACTTTTGCTTTATTTAACACTCACGATTGCCCTGTATCACATCTCTACAGGTCAGGAATCTGAAGCTCAGAGAGGTGAAGTGACTGGCCCAGAAAACACCTAGCTGCAAAGGAGTGGAGCTGGATTTATACTGTGGTCTGCCAGACTCGGGGCCCCCTGTACTTTGCTCTGTGCCATACACCCTGAAATGCAGGTGGGATGGAGGAAAGGGGTCGGGGGCAAGACCTGGGGTAAGGACAGTGCCTAGCCTCAGTTTCCCCCTTCTCTCTAGGCCCAGAACCCTCCTAAAGTCAATCTCAGCCCATTCTGTCCCAGCTGTATCTCCCCCTTGGCTGCTGCAGCCCCACCTCCCAAATCCTAGAACTCGAGTCACGAGGTGTAGTGAGGGGAGGGGCCCTGCCCCTGTTGTGGCCTGGGGCAAGACTCCTGGCTTCCTTTTCTCACCTTTAACAAGGCTTGTGAGGAATATCTTCATGGGCTACCTTGAAGTTTAAATGAGATATTGCTACAGGGGCCTTAAAGCTGAGCCTGGCACCTGGGAGGGGCTGGGTCACTGGACGCCCCAAGGCAGGTATCCTCTTCAGGGTCAGAAGCTCCCAGGCCCCAGGCAAGCCCTCCCCAAACTCTAACTGATGCTCTCCCCTGCCCCCTAGTCCTCCGAGGACACACACTTTCCGAGGTCTGTTGCGGTACCATCCCCTTCCTCCGAAGGTGCCTTAGACAGGCCTGACCTCGCCAGCCTCTGTCCTACAACCCCGCCCCCAGTGCCCAGCCGGGTCCTGCACACCCGGCGGAGAGGGGCATCCCAGCCCTGTTCACGAAACAGCCGTCGGCTCTCGCGCCTGGCATCCGTGAACCCTCGTTCTCCTGCCCCAAAGGCTCAGCCGCGACTCCCACAGCCGCGGGCACCTAGTCCCTGAGGCAGGAAAGAACCAGACCCCGGCACTGCCCCTCGGACTAGCACAGCCTCGCCACCAGTAATGCCCTCGGGCCAAGCACCACCCTCTCTCCAGCCGCAGGGGCCCTCCGCCGGCGGACGGACCCAGCCCTTCCGACACTGTTCCTCGGTATATGCACCGCTCACTATCTCCTGCTGCCCCCGACCCCCCGGGCGAGCAAGGCTCCTACGCCAAGCAGCGCAGCCCTAAGGGCGAACAAGGCGCCCCCTTACCCCAATCTGCCCGCCCAGTCCAGGCGCCCGCTCAGGCCGCTCCCCGGCCCGGCCCGGCCGGCCCGCGCACCCCGGAAGTGGGAGGGTGGCCCCAGAGGAACCGACCCCGGGCCCCTTGCCCGCCCGGGCGTAGCATCGGGGGTCTCTCCAACCTGGTGTCTCCTTGCTTCGCGCCCCCTCGGGTCCGCGCGGGGCTTACCTGTCCCGCCAGGTGAGCGGCCTCCGGCTGGGCCCCTCCCCCCGCCCCCCGCGCCGCTCACCTGGTGCGCAGGTGAGCGTCTCGCGGGAGCGCTGCACGGGCCGCCGCTGAGGACACACTTCCTGCCTCCGCGAAGCGCCGCCGCCGCCGTTTACCTGGGCGGAGGCTCCGCCCCGGGAGCCGGGCGGGCGCGGTGGCCGTGCTCTGGCGCTATGCCTGCAGCCGCCCTTGGCTAACCCGGGTGAGCGGGGCCTGGCGGGCACAGTGGTCAGACGCTGAGGCTCAGTATTCTCTCCAATTAAATGGGTAGACGGTGCCAGCACTCTCTGAGCGCCCGCGGAGCGCTTGCCAGGCCTTAAAGGCTCAGCTCTAAGAGCTTGTATCCTGGGTTGCCTTCCCTGACCCTTGTGCCTGTCCAGTTTTCTGTTATATAGAGCAGTTCTTTGTTTTTTGTAACTTTTTTGGTTTTTTGGGTTTTTTTTTTTTTGGTCTTTTTGCCTTTTTTTAGGGCCGCTCCCGCGGCATATGGAGGTTCCCAGGCTAGGGGTCTAATCGGAGATGTAGCCATTGGCCTACACCACAGCTCACAGCAACGCCGGATCCTTAACCCATTGAGCAAGGCCGGGGATCGAACCCACAACCTCATGGTTCCTAGTCGGATTCCTTAACCACTGCACCACTATGGGAACTCCCTAGAGCAGTTCTTTGTAGTCATTATCGTAGTACTCAGCACAGTATTTTCTTGTTTTCTGTCTTCTCCTCTGACTAGGGTATGGTCTTGTTCCCAAATACTCCAGGTGCCCCGCACAGGACATGGCACATACTAGGTGCTCAGCAGATAGTTTGTACTGAGTGAACTGCAGGGTTCTGATTTCTCCCTTTGTCCTGAGGCAGAATTGGGGGCCTAGTTCCTAAGCTTTGTTTAGTTCACCTTCTCTGTTCCAGGAATCTGCAGAGGAAGACAAGAGCCTCTGCTCTGGGGCCTAGGAGCAGGGTGGAGAAGGGGACTGGGCTGTGTAGTCTGAAAGACATCTCAGATCAGCAGAGGTGGCCAAAATGGGCCATGATTACTGCATCTCATGGAGTCTCTACAGGAGGCGACATCATTGGGTGGCAAGAGTCAGGGGTCAGATTATCCTGCATTTCTGCTCCCCTTAATAACAACAAAGCACCAATAAACAAGTGACTTTGAGGGAACATCTCCAGGATCTGTGCTAAACCCTTTACTTGCATAGTATTATTTAATCCTTCCACTGAGGATAACACTGCAAGTTTTATCATTCCTTTTTTTTTTTCTTTTTCTTTTTAGGGCTGCACCTGCAGCATATGGGAATTTCCCAGGCTAGGGGTCAAATTGGAGCTGCAGCTGCCAGCCTATGCCACAGCCACAGCAGCGCCAGATCTGAGCCATATCTATGACCTACACCACAGCTCAGGGCAATGCTGGATACCCGACCCACTGAGTGAGACCAGGGATTGAACCAGCATCTTTATATCGGTTTCTTAACCTGCTGAACCACGACAGGAACTTCATTCCCATTTTACTGATGAAAAACTGAGGCTTAGGAAGGGAAAGTTATTTGCTCGGGCAGTTAGCCCACATGGTGTGATTTTGCACAAGGCATTTTCCTTCCTTAAGCTTAATCTGTGGCGATGATAGTACCTCTCTCCATCTGGGAGCATTAAAAAGATAATAGATGCAAAGTGAGTAAAATATATGGGAAGAGAACGCTGGGGTAAGGATTGGTATGTGGGAGGAATTCAGTACTGCCTAGCCCCTCCCCCTTCCAGGTATACCAAAGATATGAAACCTCCCAACCCCAAGTGGAGATACTTCCAATGAGGACAGAGTTCTTTGTCTGCCCTGTTTGGGTTGCCAAGCCCCAGCTAGGGTGCGACACTCCTTGGAAGCTAATTCCCATGGCAACTAGGAGGTTTCCTTCCCTATCTCTCCTCTCGGGGCACCATTGTCTCATTCCACAGGTGCCTTGCCACGGGCACACAGTAGGTGTTCAGTTTCCACTAGAGACTCTCCATGGCAGCCCCTCCCGCCGCAACTGGTCCACATTCTCACCTGGGGCAAGTAGCCATAACCTTAGTTGGAGATCAAAAAGTGAGTCACATCATGTACAGTTGAACATCTGTATTTCCAAAGACCCAGTAACTGCATTCCCGGGCAACAGCCACAAAAATTGCACACATACACCAAGAGACACGTGCAAGAATGGCAATAGAAACCTTATTCACAGTAGCACCAAATTGAAAACATCCAAAAGCCACTGACAAGAGCTGTAGAAATGTGGAATGATGATATCGTGGTAGAAATGAAGGAAAAATAGCAATACGGCTGGATCATGGTGATGTAATACTGAGTGAAACAAATGCAAGTCCCAGAAGAGTACATGTGGAATGGTATCCTTTTTGTGAAGTTCAAATACAACTAGAACTACTGTATTTAGGCATAATATTGGGTTGAATCACACGGAATTGCTGGTTTTTTTTTTTAACCTATTTTGACCTATGAAAGTGGCAAATTCATAAGGTTAAGCCTATTTTATGTGTGAAAAAAATATTTTATAAAAAAAGCAGGAAGAGGAGTCCCCTTCGTGGCTCAGCGGTTAAAGAACCCAACTAGGATCCATGAGGATGTAGGTTCGATCCCTGGTCTTGCTCAGTGGGTTAAGGATCCTGTGTTGCTGTGGCTGTGGTGTAGGCTGGCAGCTGCAGCTCCGATTAGACCCCTAGCCTGGAAACTTCCATATGCTGCCACAGGTGCGGCTCTAAAAAAAAAAAAAAGCAAGGTGAGTTCTCACTATGGCACAGTGGGTTACAGATCCAACTTCAGTGGCTCAGGTCACTGCAGAGGTGGGTTGGATCTCTGGTCCTATGCAATGGGTTAAAAGATCAGGCATTCCTACAGCTGTGGCTCAGATTCAATTCCTGGCCCAGGAATGTCCATATACCTTGGGTGCAACCATTAAAAAAAAAAAAAAAAAAAAAGCAAGCAAGACAATGAGGAGCACAGAATCCAGAATAGTGATTACCTGGCGTGGGGTAGTGGAAGGGTGAGGGAAGATGGGGAACCCATAAGTAGATTTAATTTTTAGTGATGTTCTGTTTCTTTGGGTTGGAAGGTGGATTAAGGGACTTTCATTTTTTCATTCATGAATAATTAATGAAAAAAATAGAAATTTATGCTGTAACTAATTAGGGGCACTGCCACTTGCAGAGTTTTCAAGGTAGTAAAATGTAAGAGTCTAGAATCTTATTTAGTTTTTTTTTTTTTTTTTTTCTGGTCATGCTCCCAGTATGTGGAAGTTACTGGGCCAGGGACTGAACATCAGCTACAACAGTAACCCAAGCCATAGCAGTGACAACACCGAGTCCTTAACCTGCTGGGCCATCAGGGAACTCCAGAATCTTATTTAGTTTTTTCTGCATTCATTTATTCATTCCTCTTTTTTTTTTTTTTATCTTTTTAGGGCCGCACCTACTGTATGTGGAAGTTCCCAGGCTAGGGGTCCAGTCGGAGCTACAGCTGCCGGCCTACGCCACAGCCACAGAAACATCAGATCCGAGCCACGTCTGTGACCTACACTACAGCTCACAGCAATGCTGGATCCTTAACCCACTGAGCAAGGCCAGGGATCCAACCTGCAACCTCATGGTTCCTAGTCAGATTCGTTTCTGCTGCGCCACGACAGGAACTCCCATTTATTCATTCTTTTTAAAAAAATAAGGGCATAATTTTTTTCTTTTTCAGGTGGCACGTGGAAGTTCCCAGGCCAGGGGTTGAATCTGAGCCAGAGCTGCGACTTATGCCACAGCTGCAGCCATGCTGGATCCTTAACCCATGTGCTGAGCCTGGGATTGAACCAGCACCTCTACAGGGACAAGCCAGATCATTAACCCTCTGCACCGCAATAGGAACTCCCAAGGCATAATTTACATACAATAAAATTCACCTTTTTAGTGTACGGTTCTGAGTTTTAAAAATGCATACACTTGCATAACCATCGCCACAATCAAAATATAGATCAATTCCATCGCCCCCTCAATTCCCCCCAAACCCTCCTGCAGTCAGTCAGTCCTTCCTTTCAACCCCAGCCCTTGGCAACTACTGATCTTTTTTTCTGTCTCTATAGTTTCGCTTCTTCCAGAACATGTTTAGTAAAAGTGCCCACAAAATTCTAGTTCTGTGGTATTTAAAAGGCTAGGGATTCGTAAGTAGGAACATGATGACTAAAGCAGCTCAGAACTACTTTCTTTGCATAGAAAGAGAGAAAAAAAAAGAAAGAAAAAGAAAAGGAAAAGGGTAGGACAATATGATCTCTGAACCTCACCCTCTGATGTGCGAGGGGACCTTTCTCTGGATCCCCAGCCCTGCCTGTCACCAGCTGTGTAGCTCTAGAGAAGCTACTTCCCTTCTCTTCATCTGTAAAATGGGATGATAATATTTCCCCCTCTGGAGTATTTTGTGGAGTACAAGGTAGCTGTTATTCTAATCGGAGCCACACTGAAACCTCTCTCCTTCTCGGCCCTTCTCCCTCCCACAGGCAAACACACTGGCTCTGTTCCTAAGGGCCCATCCCCCTGCCACCGTGCATATTGAAAAAACTTTGCCCAAAACTGATGACACTGTAGGTATATTTTTGGGTTTTTCTCCGTTTTTTGGCCACATCCACGGCATATGGAAGTTCCCAAGGATTGAACCAGCAACACCACGGAGACAAGACAGAGCCTTAACCTGCTGCGCCACAGCAGGAACTCCCAACACTGTAGATATATTGAAGACTTGGAAACAGGGATTCAAACAGGTACTTAAATGCCAAGGTTTCATTGCAGCACTAGTTACAGGAGCCAAAAGGTGGAGACAACTCAAGTGCCCATCAACAGATGAGCAGATCAGCAAAATATGGTATATACACAATGGAGTGCTTTTAGCCTTAAAAAGAATGACGTTCTGATACATACTAAAACATAGATAAACCTTGAAGACATTATGCTAAGTAAAATAAGCACACAGAAGACACAGAAGAACAAATACTGTGATTCCATATATATTAAATATTCAGGACAGATTCATAAAGACAGAAACTGGAGGTAACCAGGGGCTGGAGGGAGGGAGGAATGGGCAGTTATTGCTTCATGGGTACAGAGTTTCTCTTTGGGATGATGAAAAATTTGGGGAATAGATAATGGTAATGGTTGCACAACAGTGTGAAGGTAATAAATGTCACTGAATAGTACACTTAAAAATGGGCAAAATAGGAGTTCCCGTTGTGGTACAGCAGGTAAAGAACTTGACTAGTATCCATAAGGATTCAGGTTCGATCCCTGGCCTTGCTCAGTGGGTTAAGGATCTGGTATTGCTGTGAGCTGTGGTGTAGGTGGCAGACTCAGCTCACCTCGGATCTGGTGTTGCTGTAGCTGTGATATAGGCCAGGAGCTACAGCTCCAATTTGACCTCTAGCCTGGGAATTTCCATAGCCTGCAGGTGTGGCCCTAAAAAGGAAAAAAAAAAAAGATTTTTTTTTTGTCTTTTCAGGTTCCCAGGCCAGGCGTTGAATTGGAGCTGCAGCTACCAGCCTACACCACAGCTCATGGCAACGCCAGATCCTTAACCCATTGAATGAGGGCAGAGATCGAACCTGCGTCCTCATGGACACTAGTCGGATTCATTTCCACTGAGCCACGATGGGAACTCCACACATTTTCTGTATTTATATGTTTTACCACAATTAAAAAGGCCTCCAGTGATGACATTCTTTGACAACAAAACAAGGCAACTATGGGTCTAACATTCAGCATAACAAAGGAAAGAAAAGTTTTTTGGAGTGAAATTTCCAGGTAATCACCCACTTCTCCTGTGTACCTCTCTTGACAGTTTACAAAGCGAACATTTTAAGTTTTATCCTTGCAGCACCCTAGAGGTAGCCATTGTCATATTGATTTTACAGAGAGAGAAACTGAGTCACATCAAGGTTCCCAAGACTACACTGTGCCTGAGAAGTGCAGCTGAGTGGGAACCCAGTCCTTCTGGCTCCCAGTAGCATGCTCCTTATTGTGCCTTCCTCCTGGCCCTTCAAGCTATGTTTGGGTTTCTTTCTAAACAGAAAGCCCTGCCTTTTTAATCATCTAAGCTCAGCTTTGCCGCTTGGCCACAACTGGGGACCTTTGTCCTGATCCTCTGTTTCTACCACTGCTGCTCCGTTCTGTTCAGCGTTTACTTTTCTGGTCTACTACCCAGGCTGCCATGCAGGCTTCTGGACTGGTGACAGATGGAGGGGGAGAGGGAAGTGTCGAGGATGGCTGGGGCCCTAGCTTGTGATACTGGATGGATGGAGATGACTGGGGAGGGAAAGTTTGGGGTGTAAAAGTGTAAACTTGGTGTTAGACCTGTTGAATTTAAGGATTTGTGAGGTAGCCAAGAAATATGATTACATACGCGGATGACATTCTGAGTGACATTTATTTATGTGTTTGTTTATGTATGTTCTTATGGACGTATAAGATTTACAATGTTGTGCCAATTTCTGTTGTAAAGCAAAGTGCCTCAGTTATACGTATATATCCCAGAAGATTAGACAGCGTTCCCTAGGACCTTGTTGTTTATAAATTCTAACGTAATAGTTTCCATCCACTGACCCCAAACTCCTAGTCCTCCCATATCTCCCCCCTCCCCTTTAGCAGACACAATCCTGTTTCTGTTTTGTAGGCAGGTTCATTTATACCTTATTTTATTGTATTTTATTTTATTTATTTATTTTCTTTCTGTCTTTTCTAGTGCCGCATGTGGCATGTGGACATTCCCAGGATAGGGGTCTAATGGAGCTGTAGCCACCGGCCTTCGCCAGACCCATAGCATCGCCAGGTCCAAGCCGAGTCTGTGACCTACACCACAGCTCATGACAGCAACGCCAGATCCTTAACCCACTGAGCAAGGCCAGGGATCGAACCCACAATTTCATGGTTCCTGGTTGGATTCGTTAACCACTGAGCCATGACGGGAACTCCTATACCATATTTTAGATTCCACATATAAGTGATATTATATGGTATTTGTCTTTGTCTCTTTTTTTTTAAGGGTTGCACCCATTGCATATGGAGGTTCCCAGGCTAGGGGTTGAACTGGAGCTGTAGCCACTGGCTTATGCCACAGCCACAGCAACGCGGGATCTGAGCCGAATCTGCAACCTACACCACAGCTCAGGGCTATGCCCTTAACCCATTGAGCGAGGCCAGGGATCAAACCTGTGTCCCCATGGATACCAGTCAGATTTATTTCCGCTGAGCCACGACTGAAACTCCTGTCTTTCTCTTTCTGACTTACTTCACTTAGTATGATAAATTCTAGTTGCACAGAATGATATTTAGAAGCTGTAAGGCCTGCAGTTTGGGGCGTTGGGAGAAGCAGTGGGTCAGGGGAGTGTGGGTGGTAAAGCCTGGATCCTTGGGTATCTAGTATCTGGTGTGCATCTCCCATAGGGGGCACTAGGGGGCAGCACTCAACAGCAGAAATTGCCAGAACTTTGGTGTCAACAGATCTGAGTTGGAATCCTAGAGGCAGCCCTGTGAGCTTCACCTCTTTGAATCTGAGCATTTCTCATCCTAAAATGGGTTTAATGTGAGCTAGGATAGTACATTGGTTCAGGGTTTGAACTCTGGAGTCAGGGGGTCTGAATTTGTGTCCCAATTCTGCTAGTTGTGTGACTTCAGGCAAGTTATTGAACTTCTCTGTGCCTTAGACACCTTGTCCATAAAGTGAAAGCAGTAATAGTTTCATGTGGTGATTGCAACAGAGGCCAGCATATGGTAAGTGCTAAGTAGTTGATAGATATTTTTTATTTTATTTTATTTTTTTTATTTTTTGGTAGGTATTTTACTTTAACCCCTTCTTCCTGTCCCCAGGCATTCTGGGGCCAGGACTCTCAGAGGCAAGACGGCTGCTCTGAGAATAAGCAGAACAAATTACTGTGACTGACCTTACTGTGCTAGGTATATTATAAGCCTTACTACATTTAATCCTCATAATAACACAGTGAATAGATCCTAAATCCTTATTTTATAGCTAAGAAAACAGAGGCTCAGAGATTTAAGCCTCTTGCCCAGCGTCACACAACTAGTAAGGGGCAGAGCCCAAGTTTATTCTTTCAGAGCCTGAGCTCTTTGCAGTGGCTCCTCTAGATACTGCCGAAACTGGGTCCTGGAGGATACTCCAGGCACCAGAAGAATAAGGGAATTCTCCGGTCAAGAATTCCCTTGTAGGGAGTCCCCTTCATGGTTCAGCGGTTAATGAACCCGACTAGGATCCATGAGGATTCAGGTTCCATCTCTGGCCTCGCTCAGTGGGTAAAGGATCTGGCATTGCCGTAGGTCACAGATGCAGCTCGGATCTCAGCAGCTATAGCTCCGATTCAACCCTAGCCTGGGAACTTCCATATGCCTTGGATATGGCCCTAAAAAACAAATGCAAACAAAACAAAACAAAAACAGAACCCTTCTAGGGGTTCCCTTGTGGTGCAGCAGGTTAAAGATCCAGCATCTTGGGGTTGCTGCTATGGCACAGGTTCGACGCCTGGCCCAGGAATTCCACATGCCACTGTCGTGGCCAAAAACAACAACAACAACAAAGAAAAAAAGATTAAAGAATTCCCTTCTGTAATTTGTTCCAATTCTGCCTACTGCACCTCTCTTTCCCAGATATAATCTCCTGGAATTCTGAATGGAATAAATAGAATGGAGCCACCTGAAAGGGAACCCAGTGGGGTGGAAGGGGACAGAATGATGGAGGAGGAGCAGAATTGGAACATGGAAGCTGAGGCTGTCTCAGCCTCTCTGATTGGTCAGGCCTATTTGTACTGGTCAGATAACGGGCCAATGACCATTCAGAGTTGCCTCTTCCCTTTCCTTCATTGGGCAAAGGATGGTGTATCCTGGAGGCTGGAGAGAACCAGGGGAGTCTGGGAGTTACCCTGGGAAATGGTAAGCAGAGACAGGTAAGCTGGGATCTGGGCTGGGCTGCTAATGTGGACAGAGCTGTGGCTGGAACCCTGGAATTCTAAGGAGCTGGGCTGTAGGGGCTTCTGAAACTCTAGGTTGGGTTGCTGGGAGGAAGATCCCAGGTCTACCTAACACTGGGGGAATCCTGGGGCTCCCTGGCTTTAGGCTGCTTGGCACTTGGTTGCTGGACCTGGAGGGAACTGCAGGCTGAGAAGCCATCCTGTACCAGGTAGAGGCAGGGGCTGCCCCTTTGGTCCTAAATTTGGTTCCAAGCTTGAGTAGAGATATTTTCTGCAGAGTCCTTGTGCTGATAAAATCTTCATCCAACTCCATTTTACTGATAAGGAAATAAAAGAACGGCTTTAGCTGATGTCACATAGTGAATAAGCATGGGCCCTGGAGGAGGTGGACGTTCCTCCTTTGCCTTGCTGTGCGGTGTCAAGATAGGCCTCAGTTCAAATCCTGCTTTTACCTGGCTTTGTGAGCTGGGACAAGCAACTCAGCCAGACATTATTATTATTATTATATTATCATCATTATCATTTTAGGGCTGCACCTGTGGCATATGGAAGTTCCCAGGCTAGGGGCCAAATCAGAACTGTAGTTGCCAGCCTACGCCACAGCCACGGCAACTTGGGACCCTTAACCCACTGAGCTAGGCTAGGGATCGAACCTGTGTCCTCATGGATACTAGTTGGGTTTGTTACCGCTAAGCCATGATGGGAATTCTCAGCCAGACCTACTTATTCATTAAGTCCTTCTCTTGCCTAACCTCCACCTCTCCCCCGTACTGCTCTCTCAGTCCCTTACACAGACACAGACACAGACACAGACATAAACACACACACACACACACACACACACACACACACACACACGCAGTGGAAAGGACACATGTGTCCGGTGCTGAGTCTCTTTGTCACTCACAAGGAAAAGTAGGCAGCTCTGGCCATTGAACGACACCACTTCCTGGCCCTCCCCCCACCCACCCCCCAAGTCAATCTCACATCTCCTGTTAAGCTTTCCCAGAGAGCCCCCAGCTAGGCCGTCTCCCTGAGCAACCTCAGAAGGCTCTCTGAGTCCCTCTGATGGCCTTGACTTCCTTTACTGCTTTCCCTGTCCCCAGATTGGAGCTCCCAGAGGGCAAAGTCCAGGCTGATTCCTCTCTGGGTCCCCAGCACCCAGCCTGGGGCAGGGGCCAAAGGCTGTGGCGGGGTATGGTTATGGAAAGAATAAGTGAAGGAAGCCTCTCCAAGCCCTCCCCTTTCACAGGAGCCCATAACCTTCACCCTCCCAAACCCCTGATGTGGTAGCTAGAGCCCTGGAGTGAGGGCTCCCGCAGACCTCGGATGGAATCCCAGCCCAGACTCTTCCTGACTGTGTGTACCTAGGAAATGACCTCACTCATTTGAGCCTCAGTTCCCTCTTCTATAAGCAGCCTTCCTGGGGAGGGGACATGGAAGCTGAGAACTGGAAGATCTAGATGGAAAGACCTGGAGAAGGGTCTTCTGGGCAGAGGAAAGAGATGATGTGAAGGCTCCAAGATGGGGATAAACTTGGCATGTTCAAGAAATAGGAAAGAGGGAGTTCCCATTGTGGCTCAGTGGTAACAAACCTGACACTAGGATCAGTGAGGACATGGGTTCGATCCCTGGCCTTGCGCAGTGGGTCAAGGATCCAGCATTGCCCTGAGCTGTGGCATAGAGGGAAGACGCCGCTTGGATCCTGTTACGGCGTGGCTGTGGCTTAGACCTGCAGCTGCAGCTCCGATTTGACCCCTAGCCTGTGAACTTCCATATGCCGCAGGTGCAGCCCTAAAAAGACAAAAAAAAAAAAAAAAAAAAAGGCAAAAATAGAAAAGACGGAGTTCCCGTTGTGGCTCAGTTGTTAACGAATCTGACTAGGAACCATGAGGTTTCGGGTTCGATCCCTGACCTTGCTCAGTGGGTTAAGGATCCAGCATTGCCATGAGCTGTGGTGTAGGTTGCAGACACGGCTCGGATCCCGAGTTGCTGTGGCTCTGGCATAGACCAGCAGCTAGAGATCCGATTAGACCCCTAGCCTGGGAACCTCCATATGCCACGGGTGTGGCCCTAAAAAAGAAAAAGAAAAAAGAAGAAGAAGAAGAAGAAATAGTCAGACAAGAGGGTGGAGCTGGAGCAGGTAGGAGCCAGCCTGGGCCCTTGTAGCTGCCTTCCAGCCCTGGCAGTGAAGGTGGGAAAGCAGGCCCGAAGGGAGGCTCTGGGAAGACTGGGGGCTGCAGGTATTCTTCCCATTTTATGGATGAGCCAACTGAAGCTCAGAGTGGGGAAGTCACCCAACCTCGTATCCTGGGCTTCTTCCCACCCTGTTCAATCTTTGCTGAAATCATAGGGAAGGTGGGGGGGAGGGAGGGCTGTCTCCTGAGCTGGCAGAGGTTGGCATGGGAGCTACTGTGGAGTGCCCCTTCCCTGGGTCCTGGATTTGTGCCACCTCCCCTAAGGAAGGCAGAGCCCTGTGAGGAGGCATTAAGGGAGGTGGTGACATGGATTGGGGATGGGCAGACCCAGACTGGAGCCCCCAGTCTGAGCAGTCTTGCCCTCAGTCTCCTCCATGAAGTCCCATCCTCAGAGGCCCTGTGTCCGAGGGATGAAGGAGGGAGGGGAACTGTGTGGAGGTCAGAGGTCAGCGCCGGGAGAGAACATGGGATACCTGGGCTGGGCTGGGTTCCCTATAAAATGGGGAAGGTTGAGGAGTGGCCAGGTTTTGCCCAAGGGGCTCAGAGGACAGGATGGGAGGGAGGCTGGGAGCTTAGAGCCTTGTCCAGCTCAGCTTCAGCCTGAATGACCTTGTGTTTGTTCCATTCTTCTAGACTGGTGCTTAGGGTCCCCATGCTCTGCCAGTTGGAGCCACTAGCATAAGAGCTCAACAATATATGAGCCAGCTGAGCTCTGGCCTCCCCTTGGAAGGGAAAGGCAGCCCCACATCAGAGCCAACCCAGCCAAGCCAGAGCCCTGCTGTTCCTTCCTCCCAGCTAGTCTTGGGGTGGTGGCGGTGGTGGTGTTGGTGGGGGCGTGGCAGCTCAGTCCAGGCCTCAGATACAGGAGGAGGGGGCCATGGAAGGAGGAAGAGGGAGAGGGAGGGGAGGTTCTGGCATCTGATGCACTCACAGCAAAAGCCTCTTTTCCTTGGAACCAGAGTGCTCTGTAATAGGCTGGGTGGGCTGGGCAGGGAAGGGAGGCTGGGAGGAGGGGAAGGCAGAATCAGAAAGACCTGGAAAGGGGGATGGAGACAGACCGAGAAAGTCAGCAAGAGACAGAAGGGAGAAAAAAGACAGAAGCAGCTGTAGTGGGCATACATATGGGTGCACACAATCAAGCAGGGAAGATACAGGCTTTTTTTTTTTTTTTTTTTTTCCCTTTTTGGCTTTTGTCTTTTTTAGGGCTGCACCCTCAGCCATATGGAGGTTCCCAAGCTAGGGGTAGAATTGGAGCTGCAGCTGCCCGCCTACCCCACAGCCACAGCAATGCAGGATCTGAGCTTCGTCCACCACAGTTCACGGCAACACCGGATCCTTTAACATACTAAGTGAGGCCAAGGATGGAACCCGAATCCTCATGAAGACTTAATTGGGTTCTTAACCTGCTGAGCCACAACAGGAACTCCTGATAAAGGCTATTTTTAAAAACCCACTCAGAGGCCTCATTCCCACTGGCTGGTGGGAAACCCAGCTTCCATTATCGTTAGGCTGTCCACGACAGCCCCTAGGGTTGGCCCAAGGCCGAGAGGTGTTACAGAACCAGACATGGACAAGGTCCTTCCATCTGCTCTCTAGCCCTCCTCGGTGACCTGACCGGCATGACTCCATCACATCAGGGACTATGCCAATCCGTGCCAGCCATGCTTGGCACATGGAATCTTTGGTCATCTGGGAGGCATTTGATGTGGGGTCCACTTTTCTGAATGCCACTGTCCCCTTGAACCCTGGGCCTAGAACCATCTATTCCTTGGGATCAGGGAGCCTGTACGGCCACCCCCACCCCATATCTAAGAGGTTGGGAAAGAGCCTCCCACTGTGGTCCCTAGAAGTCCTGGGCAGTTGTTGGTCCCAGAGTCATACCCTTGCATCCCTCTGGCACCTGGGTCTTGGGATCTGTCGCTTAGCAGAGTCTTTGTTCCTCAGCATCCTATAGCTGAGCAGCTGAGGCCAGCCCAGCAGTCCTTCTGGAGCCTGGAGGCTTTAGGCCAGTCAGAGAGCTTGGGGGAGGATCCCCAGACCTCTATCAGCCAGCCAGCTCTGAGGTAGTGATGGGGTAGCGGATGGCAGATGGGCAGAGCTGGAGCCTCGTCATGAGTGAGCAGGAGGGTCCTGATCCAGAGACAGATGGTCCTTAAATTATCCAGAACAAATTTACCTGTGTCTGCAAGGGCCAGGCCCTACCCCAATCTCGAAGGCCCCACATGACCTGGTCTTACATACTTTATTTAAAAATTTTGAGTTCCCGTCATGGTGCGGAGGAAATGATTCCGACTAGGAACCATGAGGTTCCGGGTTTGATCCCTGACCTTGCTCAGTGGGTTAAGGATCTGGCGTCGCTGTGAGCTGTGGTGTAGGTCTCAGATGCCACTCGGATCCTGCGTTGCTGTGGCTGTGGTGTAGGCCAGCGGCTGCAGCTACGATTGGACCCCTAGCCTGGGAACCCCTATTTGCTGCCGGTGCGGCCCTAAAAACCAAAATACATGCATACATACCTACATACATAAATATAAAAAATTTTTATTGCAAAATATCTTATACGTGTAGAAGAATATGTATGTGTGTATACACACACACATAGAAATATAAAAGTATACATATTGTTTAAAGAGTAAAAAATGAAGACACCCACTCATATTTTAATGGGATATTTCAGTACTTTTAAGCCCTCTGTATGGCCTTCTCTGCAGCCTCTTCTTCCCGCCTACTTCCAGAGCAAAACATCCTGAAAATAGTGTTAGTCATTCCCTTAATAGTGTTAATCATTTGGGCTGATTTTTCCACTGGGCACCATAAGCACAGTTCCTAGGCATCTCAATACTTTTAGGGTTCCACAAAAATGTTTTAATTTATTTTATAATGAGAGCTGATTTATGCTGTAAACTTTAAACTTATTCATAACTCTTAATTATATCTCAATAAAACTAAAAAAAGAATAAGGTGATTGAATAAATGAGAGATTTTCTTTACAGAATTATAAATATATGCAGATATTCCTCCCTCCAGTAGGGGGAGCTTTATCAGGTTAATAGTGCTTTATACCTAGTTCGCTAAAATATTTTAACTTAAAAGAATGTTGGCAGTTCCCGTCATGTCTCAGTGGTTAACAAATCCGACTAGCATGCATGAGCACTGAGGTTCGATCCCTGGCCTTGCTCAGTGGGTTAAAGATCCTGTGTTGCCGTGAGCTGTGGTGTAGTTTGCAGATGTGGCTCGGATCTGGCGTTGCTGTGGCTGTGGCGCGTGCTAGAGACCGAAGTTCCACTCCAACCCCTAGCCTGGGAACCTCTATATGCTGCAGGTGCAGCCCTAAAAAAGAAGACAAAAAAAGGAAAAAGAAAAAAGATTGTTGTGGGAGCTGCCATTGTGGCTCAGCGGTAACGAACCTGAATAATAATCATGAGGACTCGGGTTCGATCCCTGGCCTTGCTCATTGGGTTAAGGATCTGGCGTTGCCATGAACTGTGGTGCAGGTTGCAGCGGCAACTTGGACCTGGTGTTGATGAGGCTTTGGCATGGGCTGGTGGCTTCAGCTCTGATTCGACCCCTAGCCTGAGAACTTCCATATGCCAAGGGTTTATCCCTAAAAAAAGATTGTTGAATTATCAGATGTGTTTCCTTTACTAGTTGAAATGTTCACTTGGTTTTCTTCAATTAATAATATGGAGGAAATTATGAATTATATTAGTAGATTTTCTAATGTTTTTATTTATTTATTTATTTTATTTTTTATGGTTACACCCACAGTATATGGAAGTTCTTGGGCCAGGGATTGAATCTGAGCCACAGCTGTGACCTATGCTGGATCCTTGAACCCACTGTTCTGGGCCAGGGATCAGACCCACGCCTCCACAGTGACCAGAGTCGATGTCGTTGGATTTTTTTACCCACTGCGCCACAGCAGGAACACCTAGATTTTCTAATGTTGAATCGACCTTCCTAGAATAAACTCAACTCGGTCACAATGTGCTTATCATCTTTTACATACATGGCTGGATTTAGCTTGTTAATATTTTTGGGGGGCACTTATATCTATGTTCTTAAGTAATACCTTTCTGTAATTTTTCTTTTCTTTTTTGGGGGGGGGGGGCGTGCAGACTGGAGGCATATGGAAGTTCCCAGGCTAGGGGTTGAATTGGAGCTACAGCTGCTGGCCTACACCACAGCTCACGGCAACGCTGGATCCTTAACCCACTGTGTGAGGCCAGGGATCGAACCTGCAACCTCATGGTTTCTAGTCAGATTCGTTTCTGCTGCGCCACGACAGGAACTTCTCCAGTTATCTTTTAAATCTCTGCTACAACTGCAGTTCTGTAGTCCCAATCATCAACCCTAACACTGTTTATTATCCACCTCCCTTTTTTTCTTGGTCAATCTTGTCAGGAGTTTCTCCGTGCTGTTCCTGTGCCAGTTAGGAATTAGATTCAGCTGGAAGTATCAGACTCCACACAGCAGCTCGCTGTTGTAACCATCCCTAGAGTGAGGCCCTTGTCTTAAGGTCCTTGATGGCATCTGCCACATCTGTGTTTTTGCCAGCAGGATGCAGGAAAGGAGAAAAAAAAGGGCAGAGGTTGTGGGTCAGTTCTGCTCGTTGGCTGCTTAATATCCAAGTGCCTCAGACTCAGTCCTTGGTCCTCCCTCTGCCTTCTCTCTTTCCATGGTCATCTCATCCAGTAAAACACTGTCTAGGAGTTCCCATCGTGGCTCAGTGGGTTAAGGACATGATGCTGTCTCCTTGAGGATGCGGGTTCTATCCCTGGCCTTGCTCAGTGGGTTAAGGATCCAGCGTTGCCATGAGCTGTGGTGTAGGTCACAAACGCAGCTCGGATCCTGCACTGCTGTAGCTGTGGTGTAGGCCGGCAGCTACAGCTCCGATTACACCCCTAGCCTGGGCACCTCCATATGCCAAGGGAGTGGCCCTAGAAAAGGCAAAAAGACAAAAAAAAGAAAAAAAAGATCTGGCATTGGTGTGGCTGTGGCTAGGTCCATTTAATCTAAGAACTTCCATAGCCTGGGAACTTCCATATGCCGCAGGTGCAGCTGTTAAAAAAAAAAAAAATGCTGTCTATCTGCTGATAACTCTGAATTCACAGCTGCAACCCAGTCCTCTCTCCTGAGCCCCATTTAAATTCAGCTGCCCACTTGAAATTTCTGCTCAAGTATCTAATCGGTGTTTCAGACTCAACATGGTCAAAATTTAACTCCCTAGAAAACAAAAATCCAACAAAATGTTGGAGCTGGGACCCCAAATGGTCTCTTTCTTCTGAATGCTTCCTGATTGCAACTTCCAGTTAGAGGGGTTTTCGGTTTTGGGTTTTTTTTTTGGCTGCAGTGTGCAGCGGCTTGATGTGGGACTTCAGTTCCCAGACCGGGGATTGAACCCTGACCCCAGCAGTGAATGCACGAAGTCCTAACCACTAGACCACCAGGGAACCACCCCACAACTTGCAGTTTGATTGCAAGTTGGCTTCCCTTTCCCAAATAGAACACTCTCTGGATCCTAGCTTTCCATTGTTTAATAGATCTCAACCAGCATTAAGATTTAAAAAAAAAAAAAAAAAAAAAGAGGCAGTCGAGTAGTATGGAATAGATTAGACAGGAAATATCCATCTGCCTCACATATAATTAGGGTGAGTATTGCTTGTGAAACTTTGTCTGTGCCCCGGGTTCTGTTGTAAAATGTCTTTTTTTTCTTCCGGTTTTATTTATTGAGATAGAATGGACATGCAGCAGTGCATAAGTTTAAGGTGTATACAGCATAATGATTTGACTTAGGAACTTCATGAAATGATTATGCTGTGAAATGCCTTATCATGGGTTAAAGATCTGGGCCTTAGGGTTCAACAGGTGACTTCAGGGCCAACATCAGCTACAAGACCTATTTACTCCTGAGGAATTGCCCTTTCTTGTCATTTCTGACTTATGTTTCCTTACTCAGCTCACTGATGCTTTACAGAGGATAATTTTTAAAAAATTTAACCATCATTTATGGAGTTCCCCCTGTGGCTCAGTGGGAATGAACCTGTCTAGGATCCATGAGGACATGAGTTTGATTTCTGGCCTCAATCAGTGGGTTAAGGATCCGGTGTTGCTGCAAGCTGTGGCATAGGTTGCAGATGCAGTTTGGATCCCACGTTGCTTGGCTGTTGCTGGCAGCTACAGCTCCAATTTAACTCCTATCCTGGGAACTTCCATATGTCACAGGTGCAGCCTTAAAAAACAAAAAAAAAAAAAAAAAAAGGAATGGAAGCTGAGACTTGGAACTTTCAGTACCCCTCACCCCATGCTCAGGAGGGATTTGGGCTGGAGATTGAGTTAATAATTTAATCATGCCTATGTGATAAAGCCTCCATAAAAATCTCCAAGGTACAGTGTTTGGAGAGCTGCTGGGCTGGTGAACATATCCACATGCTGGGAGGCTGTTGCACCCCAGATCCACGGGACAGAAGACCCTTCCAGGTCTCATGCTAGGTATCTCTTCATTTGGCTGTTCCTTTGTATCCTTTATCTTATCCTTTATTAGATAATAAACTGGTGTTTCCCTGTGCTCTTGAGCTATTCTAGCAAATTACTGAATGCAAGGAGGGGGTCGTGGAAACCTCTGATCTGCAGCAAAGTTGGACAGAAGTTGCGAGTAACCTGGGGATCTACTACTTGTGATATGGCATCTGAAGTGAAGGCCGTCTTGTGGCAATAGGCCCTCACCTGTGGGGTCTCTCCTACGTCTGGTTAGTGTCAAAATCGAATCCCAGTGAATTGCAAGACACCCAGCTAATGTTGAAGAATTGATTGGTGTGGGAAAACGCACACACACGCATTTGGTGACCAGACGTGTCAGAAGTGAAGTGTTCTGTGAGCAGAGTATTGAGAATAGGAAAGAAAACTGTCGTGGTGCAGCGGAAATGAATCCAACTAGGAAACATGAGTTTCCAGGTTCGATCCCTGGCCTCGCCCAATGGGTTAAGGATCTGGCGTTGCCGTGAGCTGTGGTGTAGGTCGCAGATGTGGCTTGGATCTGGCATTGCTGTGGCTGTGGCATAGGCCAGAGGCTACAGCTCTGATTTGACCCCTAGCCTGGGAACTTCTATATGTTGTGATTGTGGCCCTAAAAAGACAAAGGACCAGAAAAGAAAAAAAATATATATATATATATTTTTCTTCTCTGTATTTCTTATTTATTTATTTATTTATTTATTTAATTTTGGGCCACAAGGAAATCTGAGTATTTCCTTTTTATTGAGTTTTGCCTTTTTTAAAGAAGAAATTTTAAAGTATAGTTGATTTATAATGTTCTGTCAATTTCTGCTGTATAGCTAAGTGATCCAGTCATGCATATATACATTCTTTCCCCATATTATCTTCTGTCATGTTCTAGCACAAGTGAATTGGATATAGTTCCCTGTGCTATACAGCAGGACCTCATTGCTTATCCATTGTAATAGTTTGCATCTACTAATCCCAGCTGAGTTTTGCTTTTCTGCATTAGACTGATGTGTCATCAGCATGATTTTACAAGTCAGACTTTCATTTTCCAGTGCACAGGAACTCAAATCATGTTATCTGAATGCGGTTATGCTAAGGCCAGTTATTTCAAATAATCTTTCCACCTTGAGAACTGAATGTATACCCTTCACATGATACACTATTTCCTAGTTAGGCTAAAAAATGAGAAAAGAGAATGGGCTACTATTGCAGACTTCTTTTGTTCTTCTTTTTATTTTTTCCTTACCAAAGGCGTGTGGAAGTTCCAGGGCCAGTGATCAAACCTGTGCCAGAGCAGCGACCTGAGCCACAGCCGTGACGATGCCAAATCCTTAACCCTCTGTGCTACCAGGGAACTCCTGTTGTTGTTTTTGGAATGAAGCAATTTATTATTCAGGGAAACAAAACAAAACCTCTTGACCTTGATTTCTTTACTAAACCTGCTCCTCCCTGGTCTTTTCCATCTCAGACAAGGGCACCACGATAGCTTCTGCTGCTCTATCCACAAACCTGGAGGGCCTTCCCTCACCCCCACACTAATCCATCCACAAGTCCTTTCATTTCACCTCCAATTAAAACTCAAATCTGTGCCCCCTCCTACCTCTTGCCATCACTCCTGGCCTGGCCACGTCCTCTGTCAGCTGGATTACTCCACTAATCTCCGAACTGTCCTCCTGCATTCTCCTCCTGCTGTCTTTCAGTTCATTCTCCACATAGCTAATAGCACGATCTTTGCAAAACAAATCAGATCCTGTTGATCCCCGCTTTAACCTTTCAAAGGCTTCCCCTGCTCATAGAATAAAACCCCAAATCCTCTCCCTAGCTTCCAGACCCAGCTCCTCTGACCTCAGCTCTCCTCATTTTCCTGCTGGCTTGGCAGACACTGAACACCTCTTTCTGTCTCAGGACCTTTGCACGTATTCGTTTTTCTGCTGGGAAATTTCTCTCCCCAGTTCTACCTGACTCCTCATCATTCATGTTTCAACTCAAATGTCACCTCTTAAGGAGGTGCCTTCCCGGCTCCCCTTTCTATCATGTCATCTTGTTCTTGATTTCTGGGGAAGCACTATGGCCTCATGGTTGAAGACAGGCTCTGGAGGCAGACTGCCTGGGTGTTGAATCCTAGCCTGGCCACCCCTTGACTATGTGACCTTGGTCGCATTTGCTTAACTACTCTGTCCTTCAGGCTCCTTATCTGAAAAATAAGGAGTACCTCATAGGATAGGTACTCTGTACTTGGCACAGAGTAAACACCAAGTAAATATTGGCAGGTATTTTATTGTTCCTTCATGGCACATTTCTTGGGAGTTAATTATTTTGGCTTCTGAAATGTAAGCTTTGTGGGAACAGGGATTGTGCTTTTTTTCTTTTTCTTTTTTTCTTTCTTTTTGTGGCTGCATCTGCAACACATGGAAGTTTTGGGGGCTAGGGGTCGAATCGGAGCTGCAGCTGCTGACCTACACCTCAGATACAGCAACACCTGATCCTAGCTGCATCTGCGACCTATGCCGCAGCTTGCAACAACACCGGATCCTTAACCCACTGAGCGAGGCCAGGGATGGAACCTACAGCCTCGCAGACACTATGTTGGGTTCTTAACTTGCTGAGCCACAATGGGAACTCCTGCGCTTCTCTTATTTACTGCTGTGCTCGGAGCACCTTGCACAGTGGCTGGTACATGGTAAGGGCTTAATTTTGTTCTGAATAAATGCGTGAAAGCAGACTCAATGTCACCCCTTTGGAGCTTACAATCTAGAGATCACGGACTCTAAACGTAGCTTTCTTACCCTTCAAGACCTGGGCATTTTAGAAAGGTGAAAACTGAGACCCATAAAGGTGGGGATTGATTTGAGCAAAGCTTCAAGGGGGAAAACATATTGCTGTTTCCAACTTCCCAGAGGGAAGTAACATTTCTACTTGTCAGAAATGTGATGAAACACCAAAAGCACATGGAACCTGCTACATCCATTGTGAACACAAACACAAGTCACAGCCTTTTGTTCTCGGAATGAGAACTAGGGCAAAATTTTCATCACAAGAGAAATTTTAAAAAAAGAAAACTTGTGAACTCTCTGGATGGAGCAGCAGGATGGGTTGCAGTGCTGTTGACTGAGATGGCACTGAACTGCAGGTTTTTTTTTTTAATTTTCTTTTTCTTTTTTTCTTTTTTTGCCACACCCACAGCATGTGGAAGTTCCCAGGCCAGGGATCGAACCTGCACCACAACAGCAACCCAAGCCATAGCAGTGAAAACGTAGGAGCCTTAACCGGCTAGGCCATTGGAGAAGTCTTCTTTTTTTTAAATTTTAGTTGATTTACATTGTTCTGTCAATTTCTGCTATACATCAAAGCGACCCAGTCATACATATATTTACATCCTTTTGCTCATATTCTCTTTCATCATGTTTCATCACACTTGATTGGACATAGTTCCCTGTGCTATACAGCAGGACCACATTGTCTACCCATTCTTTTTTTTTTTTTCCTTTTTAGGGCCATACTTGAGGCACATCAAAATTCCCAGGCTAGGGGTCAAATCAGAGCTGCAGCTGCCAGCCTATGCCACAGCCACAGCCACAGCCACAGCAACACCAGATCCAAGCCGCATCTGTGATCTACACCACAGCTCACAGCAATGCCGGATCCTTAACCCACTGAGTAAGGCCAGGGATTGAACTCAAATCCTCATGGAGCCACAGTGGAAACTCCCTGTGCCATATATATATATATACATACTTTTTTGGGTTTTGTTTTGTTTTTTTGCTTTTTAGGGCTGCACCTGCAGCATATGTAGGTTCCCAGGCTAGGGGTTGAATTGGGGCTACAGCTGCCAGCCTATACCACAGACACAGCCACGCCAGATCCGAGCTGCCTCTGCGACCTGCGCTATAGCTCATGGCAATGCCAGATCCTTAATCCACTGAGCGAGGCCAGGGATGGAACCCACAACCTCATGGTTCCTAGTTGGATTTGTTTCTGCTCCACCACAATGGGAACTCCCCCTGTGCCATATTTTAGATTCCCCATATAGGTGGTATCATATAGTATCTGACACTGCACTTTCGCCTTCCTGGGAAAGCTATCTGGTCCCCTGACTGGGGCCCTGCCCTCCCCCTACCCAATCATGTTGTTCTTGGGACCTTCAGGAATCCAGAGCCCTCATTCTATAGATGTGGAAACAGAGACTTAGAGAAGAGGAGGGACTTGCTCAAGTCCACATTGTGAATTAAACCCAAGTCTTCTGACTTGTGGCACGAGGTTCCTTTAAGATCTAATGAATACAAAAGCTCTTCATTTGAGAATGGTGAGAAAGAGGAGGTGAGGAGGAGGAGGGTAGAAGAAAGAGGAGATGTCAAATCAGGAGCCTGCTGATGAGTGTGGGGCAACCAGAGGCCTTGGGGGGAGGGCAGGGGAGTCTGCTGAGCAAAGAGGAGATGGAGGCTGCGGCCTGGCTGGGTTATTTTCAGAGCTGCTATCTTTGTCCGCATCTGCTAAATTATTAAACTGATATCACATCCTGGAGGATGCCAGACCAGGTTGCCAGGAAGAGGCTGAAAGGGAGGGGTTGAATCTCTTAGCAGAGGCCCTGAATCTTCTTGGCGGAGGTGGACATCAACTCTTTAAGCCTTGACCTCCTGCCCTACCCCACCCGCCTCTCAGCTGATGGAAGGTATCCTGCTTTGGGCTGCATCTTCCCTCCGTATAGTTCTGTGTCCACTGGCTGCAGTCCTGGGAGGGGAGTGTGTATAATGGACAGGACTCTGCATCTGGAACCAGGCCCCCCTTGGCTGCCTCTTCTCTTTCATGATCTCTAACTACAGAAGACTAGCTGTGAGAACTTGGATGCAGTCTTTTTTTTTTTTTTTTTTTTCTTTTTAGGACTGTACCTGTGGCATATGGAGGTTCCCAGGCTAGGGGTCTAATTGGAGCTGTACCCACCGGTCTACAACAGAGCCACAGCAACGCGGGATCCGAGCTGAGTCTGTGACCCACACCACAGCTCCCGGCAATGCTGGTGTCCTAACCCACTGAGCAAGGCCAGGGATGGAACCTGAATTCTCATGGATACTAGCTGGGATGGTTACCTCTGCACCACCATGGGAACTCCTTTTTTTTTTTTTTTTGGATATGCAATATTTATTTTGTTTTTTATTACAGTTGATTTACACTGTTCTGTCAATTTCTGTTGTACAGCAAAGTGACCCAGTCCTACGTAGACATACATTCTTTTTTCCTATTATCTTCCACGGTGTTCTATCCCAAGTGATTGTGTATAGTTCCCTGTGTTGAACAGCAGGCCCTCATTGCTTACCCATTCTAAATGTAACAGTGTGCATGGACTAACCCCAAACTCCCCATCCATTCCCCCTCCCTTCCCTCCCCTACCCTTTGGCAACCACAAGTCTATTCAGTCTTGGACAAATTTTTGAGTTTTGCATATCTGTATCTTTGCCATAGGTATCAGACCCCAAAGTTGACATAGAAAAAGTGCCTCTCTCAGAGTTGTGTGTGCAGCTAGGAGACGACTGAGCTTCAATTCAGATTCAAGTCTTTAATTCTGGATGCCTTTCCTTGCTATTCTTTTTTAAAATTTTAGTATTTTCTCTATTTCCTATCTTTCCTACAAAAGGAATGTACATTTTGATAAAAAATCAGGGAAAAAGATAATAAACTTTATAGTTTAAAAATATCTTTTTTCTGGAGTTCCCGTCGTGGCTCAGGGGTTAGCGAAACTGACTAGGAACCATGAGGTTGCGGGTTCGATCCCTGGCCTTGCTCAGTAGGTTAAGGATCTGGCATTGCCGTGAGCTGTGGTGTAGGTTGCAGACGCGGCTCGGATCCTGCATTGCTGTGGCTCCAGCGTAGGCTGGCGGCTACAGCTCCGATTCGACCCCTAGCCTGGGAACCTCCATATGCCATGGGAATGGCCCAAGAAATGGCAAAAAGACAAAAAACTATATATATATATATATATTTTTTTTTTCTGGGGAGTTCCTGCTGTGGTACAACGGGATGGCCGTAGCATCTTGGGAGCACTGGGATGCAGGCTCAATCCCTGGCACAACACAGTGGGTGAAGGATCTGGTGTTGTCAGAGCTGTGGCTCAGGTCACAATTGAGGCTTGGATCTGATCCCTGGCGGAGGAACTCCATATGCCGTGGGGTGGCCAAAAAAGAACAAAAAAAAATTTTTTTTTTTTTTCTGGGAGTTCCTGCTGTGGTGCAGTGGGTTAAGAATCTGACTGCAGTGCCTCGAGTTGCTATGGATACTCAGGTTTGATACTTGGCCCAGTGCAGTGGGTTAAAGGTTGCAGCTGTGGCTTGGATTCAGTCCCTGGCCTGGGAGCTTCCACATGCTGTGTGTACAGCCATTAAAAAAAAAAAAATTAGGAGTTCCCGTTGTGGCTCAGTGGTTAACGAATCCGACTAGGAACCATGAGGTTTCAGGTTCGATCCCAGGCCTAGCTCAGTGGGTTAGGGATCTGGTGTTGCCGTGAGCTGTGGTGTATGTTGCAGACATGGCTCAGATCTGGTGTTGCTGTGGCTGTGGCATAGACTGGCAGGTGCAGCTCCGATTAGACCCCTAGCCTGGGAACCTCCATATGCTGCAGGTGCGGCCCTCAAAAGACAAAAGACAAAAGACAAAAAAAAAATGTATTTTATAATTCCAAATGTGTTTGCCAGGCTGGCTGTGCCCTAAGAGGTGGTTGGCTGTGGCCCCGGTCCAATCTTGGGAGTGTGGAGCTCAGGGCATTTAAGGAAGCCATGAAGGAAGCTGGCAGATGCCAAAGCTCACTTACCTCTGGTCCTGTGCACATAGTGTTCCCATCCCAGATCCTTCTCCCTTCCTGTCCCCCACCATCTGTGTACCATGTACTTTGACTCATCCTTCAGGTTTCAGTTTAAATATCATCTTCTGCAGGGAACTCTCCCTGATCCCCTCCCCACCCAGATGGGCTCAGTGTCTGCTCTGTGTTCCCATAGCCCCTATTGCCCCATCCCAGGCAATAGCTCACTGCACTGCCATCATCTGTGTCCTCTCTGAGGGCAGGGCCCCATCGGATTGTTGCTGCGCCTTCAGCAGCCATCCTGACAAAGAATTTAATGATCAGATTTGTCAAATGAGGGGAAATAAAGAATGAATGAATGAAGAGTTCCTATTGTGGCTCAGTGGGTTAAGGACGCAATGATGTCTCTGTGAGGATGTGGGTTTGATCCCTGGCCTCAGTGGCTTTAAGGATTAGGCGTTGCTGCATAGGTCACAGATGTGGCTCAGATCTGGTGTAGCTATGGCTGTGGTGAAGGCCTCATCTGCGGCTCCAATTTGACCCCTGGACCAGGAACCTCGATATGTTGCAGCTGTGGCCATAAAAAGAAAAATAAAGAAAGAAAAAGTGAATGAAGGGGAGTTCTCTATTCCCAACAAGCTCTGTTCTCTTTTGCATACTTTTTCTTTTTTTCTTTTTTTGTTAATGGTTACACTCGAGGAATCTGGAAGTTCTTAGGCCAGGGACCAAATCCCAGCTGCAGCTGCAAACAATGCCATAGCCGGGGCTACATCGGACCCTTTAACCCACTGCTCCAGGCTGGGGATCAAACCTCTGCAGTGACCCAAGCCTCTTCAGTCAGATTCTTAACCCACTGCACCACAGCAGAAACTCTACTCTTATATTATTTTTCATTCTTTTTGTATTATTTTTCAGTTCCAACAAATATTCGAGTGGCCTTACGGGCCAGGCACTCTACCCAAATTCAAGGAAGTCTGATGATAAGCAAAACCAGTTTAGGGAGAGACTATGAAATAACTAAACAATAAATAAATACACATAGATGACTCATGGGAAATGCCATAGGGGACAGGAACAGGGAACATGTCAGAGATGACAGGGAAGTGAGCTATGACTTTAGGGTGGGTCACATCTGTGTTTGAATCTTTTCTTTTTTTTTTTTTTTTTGGCCTTTTCTAGGGCCCCACCTGAGTCACATGGAAGTTCCCAGGCTAGGCCTGAATCGGAGCTACAGCCACTGGCCTACCACACAGCCAAAACAAAATGGGATGTGAGTCTCGTCTGCGACCTACACCACAGATCTCAGCAACACCAGATCCTTGACCCACTGATCGAGGCCAGGGATCAAACCTGGGTCCTCATGGATACTAGTTGGGTTCATTTCCACTGTGCCACAACAGGAACTCCCTGTGTTTGAATCTTTGGCTGCTTATCTGCTGTGTGACCTTGAGCAAGTCTCTTTACTTCTCTGAGCTTAATTTTCTCATTGGGAATAAAGGCTGATGATGCTCCCTCTCCTAGGTATGCTGTGGAGAGATGGAGAATGTTCTTCTAGTCAATAAATGTGAATCTCCTATTCACGACTTGGCCAAGGTCACCCAGAAGGGCAGTGTATGTGGAATTTAAACTCACACACACAACAACAACCCCCTGTGATTATGTTGCATCTACAGATTAGAGATAATTAAAATCCTTTTCTAATGTTGAGTCTGCCAATCCATGAACATCACCTGTCTCTGGGAGTTCCCGTCGTGGCGCAGTGGAAATGAACCCAACTGGGAACCATGAGGTTGCGGGTTCGATCCCTGGCCTCGCTCAGTGGGTTAAGGATGCTGTGTTGCAGTGAGTTGTGGTGTAGGCCGGCAGCTGTGGCTCTGATTAGACCCCCTAGCCTGGGAACCTCCATATGGCGGGTGCAGCCTTAAAAAGACTCAATAAGTAAATAAATAAATAAAGGAGGCAATTTAGTAGGACATTCCTCCTCAGCAGGGGCAAGGGGTAACCTGCTAACCTTCCCATTGAGCCCCTCTGAGTTCCTGAGCCCCACCCCCCTCCCTCTGTGAGCCTCTGGCACCAATGTGCCCACTAATCCCCTCTTTCCTCACTGAACCCATCGCATTCACTGAGCCCACGCCCTCAGCCTCCCCTGGGCCTCCACTCCCCGTCACTGAACACCCCCCCCATCCCCTCCTAAATCCTCCTCCCCCTTCACTGAGCTTGATGCCCCCTCAAGCTTCTCTCTGAGCCCCTCTGAGCTACCTCCTCTCTGAGCCCCTCTGAGCTACCTCTCAGGAGCCGAGCTGTTGCCCCACAAGTCCCCATCACTCAATCTAAGGCATTTACAAGCACTTAGAGAACACGATGGGGTGTGGGCATGGGGATGGGGGGGGGATGCCTCACCCCCATCAGCCTCCTTTTCAGGCTGGGGCAGTAATCACACTGGCCACACATTTGTCAGTTCCCCCCTGAGCCCAAGATCTGTTGCAGTTCTTCCCAATCAGTTTCAGCTGTTTTTTGGGCCTCCAGCCCCTGCCACCGCCCAACACAGAGACCTCTCAGTTATGATGACACTTTCAAGCACATGGCAGGGCCACGGAGTCTGGGTCAGTGTTTGGAGATAGTATGGCCGTCACTTCTGCTGTGGGAAAATGGCCAGAACTCAGTACCATCATTTTGCCAGTACGACTAAAGTCCCAGTTAAAGAGGGTGCCCTCAGTGACAATGAAAAGATTCGGGTATCTGAGCTCTCAGAGGGCACGAATGGCTGAGTTTGTCTCTGAATGGTCTAGATTCAGACCCCGATCTTGGTAAGGCTCCACTGCACCTTCTGGATCTGTTTCTGCCTCTGTGTAAAAGGTGTAGGGACACCTACTGGGAGGAGCAAACAGGCGCAAGAACATGGAAAGAATTTTGCCCACTGTGCGGTGGGGCTCCTCTAGGGGGCCCACCAAGAGTTGCCAAAGCCACGAAAGCCACGCAGCAGCAGCCGTTCCGCAAATTGAGGGAGCCTGGTGAGTAACCAACCCTGCCATATCCCCACCTCGACACCAGTAGCTCCTCTGTGTTAATCTCTCCATCGCCACAGGAAGATTGGAGAACAGGGTCCTGGCGAAGTTTATGGCCCAGGAGACCAGGTAGAGCCTATTCGGCCAAGGGGCAGCGTGCGGTACAGGAAGGTGGACGGTGTAAGGAATCAAAACTCTTGAGTTCTAGTCCAGCTTTCACTGGTACCTGGTGTGCCATCAGGCAAAACTCTCAGCACCAGCTACTAGAGCTTTTGGCTCAGGGGCCAGACGAGAGAAGATGCGTTCCCCTTTCCACCCCGATTTTGGGGGAGGTAGATAGGGACTGGCTGCCCTAACGGGACTGCGTGGAACGAAGGTCCAAGGACCCGAAGGGTTTGAGCTCAGTCCTGACGGGGCGGGGCAGGGGAGGCGGGTTCAGGACCTGACAGTCTGACTGGCTGTGCTGCCCTTCGCTCCGCCCCGTGTCCTATAAGATGCACCGGCAGCCGGCGCGGCGCTGGCGCAAGGCTTTGGCTGCGTCTCTCTCGCGTGTGCGTCCTCCCCCGGGTGGGGGGACAGCGGGGGACAGCCAGCCAAACCCGAGGATCGACTGTTGTGGGCCGCCAGGGGGGCGGGGGATGCCGGGCTGCCGCATCAGCGCCTGCGGCCCGGGGGCCCAGGAAGGGACGGCGGAACCCGGGTCTCCACCGCCGCCGCCCCGGGAGCCCTTGTCGTCCCCTCAGCCCCCACCTTCAACTCCGACCTTGACCCCGACCCCGGCTCAAGCTTCACCGCTGCCCGAGGCGGTCCCGGAGTCGGCGGGCTCAGCGGAGGGGCAGGAGCTACAGCGTTGGCGTCAGGGCGCTAGCGGGGGCTCTGGGGGTACTGGGCCGGCAGGGGGCGCGGGCGACGGCCCCAGCAAGGTGGCTGCCGCGGCTGCTGGGTCTGGGGGCCGTGCGCTGGAGCTGGCCGAAGCTCGGCGGCGGCTCCTGGAGGTGGAGGGCCGCCGGCGCCTGGTGTCAGAGCTGGAGAGCCGCGTGCTGCAGCTGCACCGCGTCTTCCTGGCCGCCGAGCTACGCCTGGCGCATCGCGCCGAAAGCCTGGGTCGCTTGAGCGGCGGCGTGGCGCAGGCCGAGCTCTACCTGGCAGCGCACGGGTCGCGGCTCAAGAAGGGCTCGCGCCGCGGCCGCCGCGGCCGCCCGCCCGCGCTGCTCGCCTCCGCGCTGGGTCTGGGCGGCTGTGTGCCCTGGGGCGCCGGGCGCCTGCGACGGGGCCACGGCCCCGAGCCTGACTCGCCCTTCCGCCGAAGCCCACCCCGCGGCCCTGCCTCCCCCCAGCGCTAACCTCCGCGCGGGGACCCCTGGCCACCCCGACAGGCAGTCGCCGACTGAAGGATTACGGACGCCGGCTGGACCGACGGCGCCACCCACGCGGACGGACAGACTGGCCGACCACTGGAAGAGAGTTGGGGGGCCGGGGGCCCAGTAAAAGAGGCTGAACTGAGGTGCGGTGCATCCATGGGGTGGGGCGGGGCGGGGCAGGGCGGCGCTGCCTTCCAGGCTTCCCTTCCCCGGGGCTTCTGGAGTCTGCTGGGTCCTTAATAAAACTGTCCACTTTCTGTTGCCACCTCTCCCAGACCTCCTGGGGAATGAGGTGGTAGCACCAAGTCGCCATTATATAGTTGGACAAATTGGGGATGCTCAGATAGCAGGAGGGGTTTGCCAGCACACTTTTACCAACTGGATCCTGCTGCACTGACGCAGCAACCCCCTCCCCCAAACCTCCACCTGCGCTCCCTTTCCTGGGTCCCTTGGGGCTGTAAGAAGAATCTTGCCCTTGAGGCTGCTGCTTTCTGGCACCGCCCTCCTGGAGGACCGAATACTGAGGCCCCAGGATGGGGTGGGGTCTGGTACAGCGATATACCACCGAGGTCCCTCCTAAGCCCCTATTTTCCATCTGGGGAGATGGAATCCCAGAGAGTCTAAATTAGGCCCTTCCACTCCCAGGAGACAGATCTTTCTCAGGTCCCCATGCAGCTTCCAGCTGAGTACAGGCTGACTCATGACCAGAGTAGGGTGTTTGGTGACTGCCTAAAGCCTTGCTGGCTCTCCTAGGGGCCCCTCCTAACCTGTTGCCAAGATGGCTCTGCCAGGGATGGAGCCAGGTGACATCGTTTAACAGGACCCCGGGGGAGGGGGGAGGGCAGGTATGTCATCAGCTCTTAGAAAGGGGGAGCCTTAAAGGGCCAGACCTGAAATGAGATCTGCTTCTCTTCCTTTCTGCATGCCCTTCAGGCCCTCCAGTCTCCTGCCCCACTCAGCTGGGAATGGCCTGGCTGCTGCTCTGCTGCTCACCGGCTGCATCGACTGCAGCCTCACTTGTCAGTCTGTGAAGTGGGTATCTTCACCTTATGGAAGGGTTGTAGTGAGATTAACATAGGGCAGAGGTCTGTCTTCTCCATAAGTCGTGGAAGAATGTTTTATTCCTTTATATCACACCTAGAAACAGGCCCTGCTTTGGGGAGCTAATTTAAAGTCCTCATTTTATGGAATGGCAAGGTCACACGGCAGCTACGGACAAACCTAGGTCCTAAGCCCATGTGTCCTTCCTGCAGCATCTCTCCCCCATCCAGGGCAGGGGCTAGAGAGAACTGGCATCAGCCTGTCTGCTGTGTGACCTAGAACAATTCTGCCCCTCCTTTGGGTGGGTTTCCTCAGTCCTTCTCTGAGCAGAGCTGTCCCTCCTCATTTCAGGGCTTGGGAGTGGTGACAAGGGGGTAGGATGAGATCATTAGAGTCATGGGAATCTGGTTTAATCCTAGAGTCCTCTGGGTCAGGCTCACTGTTCTGAAAAGCAGAGCCCCAGGGGCCCTCCCCTAACCACCCCCTCCCCTGCCCCCAGCCCTTCCTCTCCCAGGTACCAAATTTTTGGCTGGTTTCTCAGCTAACAACCAGGCCTTCCTGAACTCATTCTTTGGGACTCAGAGACTCTGAGATCTTTGGGTCTGGGAGGGCATGAGGGACCCTGGCATCCTCTGGCCTCCCCAGAGAGCGAGGATCTTCCAAAGCTACTTGGGTCATTTTGGGTCTAGAGGCCCAGAGAGGACAAGGACTCCCTGGAGGTGACATAGGAGCTCAGGTTGCAGTGCTGGGCTGCAGCCAGGACTGTTTGTTTTCTAGGTTGCACAGAAGAGGGACATTTGGTCCAGAGAAGCTTTTAGCTAATGGTGTAAAGTGCTCTGTGCCATCACAATTTTGCCTTCTCGGGGATTTATTGGTAATCAGCTTTGTCCTGATTTGGAGGAGGGGGGTGGGGTGGGTAGGGCATTAGAGATGGCTCTTGCTGGAAAATCGATATATGTAGGAAGTAGAGACTAGTCCAGGTGTCACAGGCAGCTTTGTCCCCTCCCTCCATTTCCAGATGTCCCACTCCCACTCTTCTCACCAAGGGCATCTGCCAGGGCACACAGCGCTCAGTGGCTTGAACCCCAGCTCTTGGTTCAGTATTCTTCCCACTCAGCCAACTAATCACCTTCCCCTCTGTTCCTGGCCCACTCAAGGCCCCTGTAGCAGGCTCCATTTTCTCCTCAATCAGCAAACATTGATATCTGTTCAGTCCAGGGGCTCAAGAAGCAGCGCTGAATCAGAGGGTCTCTGCTTTCAAGGGCTTGTGTCTCCCAGTCCTCCTCTAGGGAGCCTTCCCGTCACCGGCGCAGGGGACCCTCTGGGGCTGGGCAGTTTATGTTGCAGGGAGGGCTGTTTTTAGGCCTGCACAAGTAACTATAGCCCTTCCCCACCCCCAATTACTTCCTGAACACTTCCTAGAAGGTCCCTAGCCATCTAGCCCTGGGGGCCCAACAGAGTACAGGGGCTCCTGAGGGGTCTGTGCACTGAGGGACACTGATGGCCACCAGCGAATCTGGGATCTCCGCAAAGGGAAGTGACGGGGGGAACCGGAGCCTTTCCTCAGGCTAGGGCCTAGGGCTAGAAGACCGGTTCAAGGCTTGAGCAGGGATCTGCCCCTCCCCTGGAGGAGCCCTTTTCACTCTCTTGGCCCCGCCCTCGCCGAGTCAGGGCGCCTCTGGACGGTGCCACCAGAGGGCAGTGTGGGCTGCTTCCCGGGCGTGGGGGCGTGGCCTGGAGCAGGCGCGGCCTTCCAGTGTCCCCGCCCCCAGCCAGTCCCCACGTTGTCCCGGCTTCGCAGGCTTTGAGCTTTAAGGGTCTGGCAGAATGAGCGGGTACTGGTGGTCACTTAGAGATGGGGCGGGCCTCTGGCCTCACAGGGGAGGTCCATTAGGAAAGATTTTCCTGAAAAGAGAGGTTGCTTCTGTGGGCGGTCACAGTCTGGGTGAAAGCCCAGAGTCATTTCTCTCCTCCCAGATTTGCTACCCTGATAATTGATGAGAACACCGCACCCCGCTGCCACCTGGGGATCAAGGCGGCTTTCTAAAGATTAGGTTGCGGCAACAGATCTCAACCAAGGTGCACCAAGCGTGCAGTGGGCTAGACGTCTCTAGGAGGTTCCCTTCCCCAGACGGCCAGGTCCCCTGAAAAAAATCCAGGATCCCAGTCTTCTCTGAGCTGAAGGAGAGACTCTTTACCTCCTCCCCTATTTTACAGCCAGCGTGGGAGGAGGTATTTGGGAAAACTGGGAGCTCCCCAGCCTATTTCTTCCCACATCAGACCTTGACCACACCCTGGCCAGGAGTGATGGGGGAAGGGAATCCTTGGTTCTGGAATAAAATATAAACCACCACCTCAAATATGCCAGGCACTGTGCTAAGCACTTTGCAGCTGTCTTTTCAGGAAAATCTTTCCAAAGTTGCTTCAACCCATCTACTTTGCAAAGTAGGAGTTATCCCCATTCCCACCAATGAGGAAACTGAGGATCGGGGAGTGCAGGTGACTTGCCTGAGAACATGGAACCTCTAAATAGAGGACACCGTAAACATTAGGCTATGCGGCTTTTTCTTTTTCTTTTTTCTTTTTTCTTTTTTTTTTTTTTTGGCCATGCCCACAACATGCGGAAGTTCCCAGGCCAGAAATCAAACCTGAGCCAAGGCAGCAACCCAAGCCGCTGCAGTGGCAACACTGGATCCTAACCTGCTGTGCCGGAAGAGAACTCCCTATGTGGCTCTTCATTTAGTGAGCTAATGAGGGCTTCTAGACTCTCACCTTTTGTGTCTGGGTACAGTGACCCCTGGTCCTTGGTTCTGAGGAGGGAAGTGGTGAGATCTTGGAGAGGTGGCAGAAGGTGCCAACCCTCCAAGATCTGGGCATGGCTCCACAGGCTGGCTCCCCAGCTTGGTTGTCTGGGCTCTGGGGGGTGAGTAAGGCTGAATCAGCACAAGGACAGGCCAAGGATGCTCAGGGCCTGGGCTTGCCTTGGAGGGCTGCCTCCACTCACACTTAGGCTGGAGTGTTTGGTGCCAAAGAGAGCAAAGAGCCTGGGATGGCAGAGGAGGAGGGTGGCAGGGCAACGTGTCCTGTCTTAGAACAAGACAGGCCTGGGGTTTAGTCCTGGCCTGGAGCTTCTCAGGTGGGAGACCTTGGGCAATTGACTTCCCTCCTCTGAGCTATTTGTGTGTGTGTGTGTGTGTGTGTGTGTGTTTTATGGGGAGTTTAGGGAGGAGATAACTTCTGAGTATTAAATAAAAGGTCATACCATGTGCCTAGCACACAGAAGAGGTCTGTAAATGTTCGGAGGAGCCAACTTACCTATCCTAGGAGAGGGTGCCAAGACAGAGCCCCCAGGCAGTATGGGCCTTGGCTTCTCCAGAGCATCGCCATATCAGGCATCCCTGGACCGGTTTCCCCCCTCCTTCTTTCCCCCTCCTGCAGTCTCTGAGGAACTCCATAAGGGGAGAGGAGGAGGGGCAGGCTTTTTATCCCAGGAACATTCCATTCCAGCTGCTCAGACCAGTGGGGATCCTAGCCAAGGACAGAGGCCCAAGGGAGCTCACCCCAGGGGCCCCCACCCCTTCCAGGGAGGGAGCCAGGGGAGCCCATTCCAAAATATGGCCTCTATACCTTCTCTTCACTATAGCCCCTCTTAAGGAGGTGGATGTGGAAGGGCTTGGGTGGGGCCGGGTGGCTGTGAGAGAGGTAATTAAAGCTCTTGACGTTGTCCTTTCCAGCTCCTCCCAGCTCCTCAGTGCCCCGACTCTGGATCTGACTCCTGGATTCTGCTCCTTTCCTGGGCACCTCCTTCAGGAAGTCGTCTCAAATCCACCCTGCTCAAGCCCGGCGCCCTCCTCCCATCACAGGAGCCCTTCACTTTAGAGTGGTGAGGGGCGGGATTGTGGGGAAGGTGCCTGTACTCTGAATGTCCTTATGTGTGCCACATCTGACTTGGGCTTACGCTGTACAATTGGAAATGTTACGACAAGTCCTTGAGATGCAATCAGATTATTTAAGAGTGCAGCACACCTTTCCAGTGTGAAAGTGAAAAGGATTTCTTTTTAAGAATAGAGTCATTCTCAAACAAGCCACAGCATAGCTGGGGCCCGCAGTGTGGTAGGTGTTGTTGCTTCTCAGTGTAACAGCGCCAGGAGGCCCATTTGAGGGAAAACACTGCTCTGAGCAATTCCTCAGTTGCCCTGGTCCACCGTCCTTGCCCTGCCATGTGGGCACCTGCCGGTGGCCCCTCAGAAAGAGGATCGGCTCCCGGGGGACACACCTCTTTCTCAGGAAGGAGTGTTGGCCACATAACAAGTCTAGGTTTTAAATGAAAAAAGGGAGCACATTGATTCAAATCTCCTGATGGGAGAGGGAAGGGGTCCCTCGACTCACACGCAGCCCAGAACTTGTAGAATTCCGCAAAATGAACATGTATTGAGTCAGTTCCCTGATTTATACATTCAGGAAGAATAAATCTTAGCAATGTGAGACAGATGCATGTGGTTTTGAGGTTTACTTTGCGAGTGCCCTCGCCGCCTTTCCTTTGTGTGTGTCCATCACAGTTCCTTAAGCTGGCAGCTCCTTGAGCAGCTTCAGTTTAGTTTTGTCTGGTGATCTGGGCTTGGTGACTGATTTACAGACTGACTTCTCCCTTGGCCTGGCTCAAAGCTGTCCCTCTCCAGGAAGTCTTCTCCAGTTAAGGATGGGCTGAGGGGGAGTTCCCACTGTGGCTCAGTGGTAAGGAACCCGATGAGTATCCATGAGGACTGGGGTTCTATCACTGACCTTGCTACAGCTCCGATTTCCCCCCCTCGCCTGGGAACTTCCATATGCCACAGGTGTGGCCCTAAAAAGACAGGAAAAAAAAAAAAAAGAAAAGAAAGGATGTGCGGAGGAAGCTAGGGAATGGAATGGACTGGAATGCATGCGGAGACCATGTGACACAGGGAGGTCAAGGCTGTTTGGGGAACCCCTGCAGCATGAGGGAGGATTGTCTGTGACTGTGCTGGTGGCCGGATGGTCTTGTCTGTCGGTCAGGGTCCCAACAGGAGACAGGGGACACTCAAACTAGGGAGAGATTGAAAAAGGGACTCTTGGCTACACAACCAACAAGGTACAGTGCAGCTCTCTGGCCAGCAACAGGGGGAGGGCTTTACAACGCCTGGGCCTGACGAGGTGCAGAGAGGAGCGGGAGCGAAGGGCCCAGGGAGGCCCTGCCGGGAGCAGTTCTTTGGTTGGGAGATGTAGGCAGCCACGGCAACCTGGCGGGAAGGGGACAGGGGGAATAAACACCCAATTCACCTCCTCCCTCCAGTACTTCCTGCTGGGACTCTCATTGGCTGAAACAGAGAGGAACAAGGGAGCCATTGATGCACAGTCCATAGAGGTCGGCCTCCCAAGGGCGCAGAGCATGGAGAAGGGCGGAGAGTGGGGCCAGAAGGGCAACACATCATGTAACTGCCTGGGGTCATGTCTTCTGTTCCCCAAGTTCACAGCAATGGGTTTCCCCCTCCGGAGCTCCCCTGCCCCCCACCAACTGCGGGTCATGGGGGGTGGTGGACTGATGAGAGAGCACTGAGGGGTTGGGGGTGCGGGGTGGGTCTTTCCTCCCTTAGCCTCCCCCAGTCTGGCTCTGATTCCCAGTTCTTGATTTTTTTCCTGTCCTGGCATCATAGATGGCTACAGGAATTATCCATGAGAGAACAATGCCAGCCACTGAGTCAGTGTTTTTCTTGCACCCGGAAACACGGCACCACCCCCAAACACACCCACAGGCACGCCTGCTGCCACTCAGGCCTCTGACATAGTCACCACAAGCCATGGCTGGTGTCACAGCTGCATCAAGAAAGTATACAACTTGGCACACGGCGACACTGGGCCACAGTCATACATAAAACGGCAGTCACAGTAATGCAAACGCTTTTTCTCTGTCACATGCCAAACATGCCCTGTCACATGTATGTACAGGAGACATACCATCACACTCATCTGTGTCATGAGTGCAGGAGCAGGATGGTGCAGGGGTCAACAGCCACGGCTCTGGAGGCAAGACAACCCCCTTTGACCTCTCTGGCATCAGTTTCCTCGTCTGTAAAATGGAAATAACACTTGCTCTGCTCTTGTGGAGATGAGAGTGAAATGAGAGGGCATGAGCAGGGAGGGCTGAGCATGGTGCCCGGCCTGAAGCAGAGCATTCCAGAAGTGGAAGCGGTCAGCGGGAACTCCTGTCTCAGTCTCCCGCTTCTCTCAGGGAGCACACATGTCTGCACAAGCTCAGCTAGACACCCTGAGGCGCGTTCGCCCTTCCCCAGACACTCCTGCGGGGAGCGAGAGTACACTGACAAGTTCCCTCTGCCAGGAACGCTCTTGCTCTTTCCCCAGACATCCGCATGGCTCGCTTCCCACTGTCTTTAAGCCTTTGTTCAACTAAATGTCACCCTTTCAAGGAGGTTTGATCCTTTTTCAAATTGCGAACCCTAGCACTTCCAATCCCTTACCCTGCTATGAATATTTTTAGGCACCACTGACCTTCTCAGACCATATAGTTTTAGTGAGCAGCGCCACCCCATTAGAATGCCATCTTCACAAGGGCAGGGATCTTGGTCTTTTGTCTGCTGATGTGTTCCCAATCCCTGCAGGGGTAACCGTGCATGTGGGCGGAATCCAGTGTATACGCACGTGTGCCGTGGGTTTCTGGCTCTCACCTCTGAAACAAGCACATCTGAGTGAACTCCACTCCCCACTCCAAGCTAAGCCTGTGTGCTTACACTGTGAGCATCCCCCCCATGCCCAAAGCAGGAGCTGGCACAAACTTAGTCCCCCCTCCCAGGACCTTAGTTAGGTGGGCACAGCTAGGGTGGGGTGGGAGCCTGCTGTCAGTCACCAAGCAAAGAAAGCCTTTTTAGGGAGTTCCCATCATGGCTCAGTGGTGAAGAACCCGACTAGTTTCCATGAGGACGTGGGTTCCATCCCTGGCCTTGCTCAGTGGGCTAAAGATCTGGCATTGCTGTGAGCTGTGGTGTAGGTCGCAGACACACTCATATCTGGCATTGCTGCAGCTGTGGTGTAGGCTGGCAGCTGTAGCTCCAATTTGACCCCTAGCCTGGAAACTTCCATATGCTGCAGGTGTGGCCCTAAAAAAAAAAAAAGAAAAAGAAAGTCTTTCTACTCACCCATCCAGCTGTTCTGAGCCCATTGAGCAGGTGAGATGGCTGGACTCACCCAGGTGAGCTGGAGCCTCCTCTCCAGCCTTGTTTTTTCCACTCTGGCTGGAACCATCAAAGCCAGCGCTTCAGAGCCCATTAATGGCCTGAATATGTTAAGGGCTTTGCAATCCCTGGATCAAAGAGGCTGGGTAAACAATGGGCAGCGTCCAGGCCCATGACTGGTTGGTGCCCTAAGGGGACAGCTCTCTGTGAGCTTGTGGCTGCCATTCACCCCCAGACCACCAGGCAGGGCCCCAGCTGGGTTCAGAAAGGAGAGTGCCTGCCCCTCTAGGGGAACTGATTAGAGCAGGCCAGGGTGTGCCCCTCAACACTGGGGTGGTGAGAGGGAGCCAGAGGACTGAGAGCACCTCTTCCAGGCAGGGAGAGGGGGACCTTAGAAGCCCCCCAGTTCCAGCTGCCACTACTGGAGGGGTCTCCTGCCCAGACTCACCTTGCTTGTTCTCTATCTGCTTCCTGGGAAGGGTTGGGGAGAGGGACAGAACTGGGGTCAAGCAGCCCTGAGCACTGGAGTGTGAGGCCAGGTCTGGAAGGAAACCTTGAAATATTGGCTTTTGAACAAGACTTGCTGAGGGGATATGCAGAGGCAAGGCACACCTCTGGACAGGGGTTCCCAGCACCGTCGCCAATCTGGGACATTCCCCAGCTGCAGCCCAGGACTCACCAACCCCCGCCGATGCACTCTCCCAGGATATAAGCCAGACTCAGGCTGGGGGAGGCATCCACAGCCCCCGCAGTCATGGAAGGTCCTTCTCCCAGGAGAAAGTGTGGTGCTAGGCTCAGTGTAGACAATCTTTATTGGCAGGTGTTAAGAGTGCAAAACAGTAACAAATCCAGAGGGGAGGGATGGGAAAGGAGGTGGGGCCTGGGTCTCCTCCCTACATGAGGACCCGTAACCATGCCAGTGGGGTGGGAGCACTTGACTGTGGCCACTCTGGGCCTAGCACCCTCCAGAGAACTAGCTCCTAGGCAGGAGGGCTCCTTGCTACACGGGAAGGGAGCAGCAGCCCAGCAGGGGTCTGGGCTGTGTTCCACCCCAGGCTGCTGCTTGGTTCCCGCCCAGTGCACACCTTGATGGCTTTGGGTGGGGGTCTAGGCGGCTAGGGGATTGGGCTAAACCGATCCCTTTCCAAGCCCAGGTATCTGCCTCATGCCTCAGTTTCCCTCATCCTAGTGATTAGTGAGGTTGAACCACCAGGCCCGATTAGTGGCCCAGCCTGACCTGAAGTGAGTAGTTCCCATAACATAGCATATTTTAGCCATTGTGTGACCTGCAGACCCTCAGAGGCTGCTGGTTTCACTGTGGGCTGGCCCTAGCCGCAAAGACTCTTTCTAGGCCACAGAAGTCAACCGAAAACGATGGGCAGAGACCATCCCAAACACGCTTTGTCTCCTGAAGGCAAATGGCCCCAAGATGAATTTCTCCTGCACCCCGCAATCATGCTGGTCCAAAAGTGTGGAGCAATCACCTGAAGGTCCCTCTACCAAGAACCCCAGCTTGGCCTTCAGCCCCCAGGGGCCTCACTCCAGGGAGTCTGGTCAGTTCAGTTGAAGGCCCAACCCTGCAGCAGTGCTGGGCCACCTGGTCCCGGTTGCCTGTCTCTGGTCATGTCCTCCACGCCCTCCTGGAGGCCCTGCTCCATGCAGGGAGGCCTAGCCCTTTCTGGCCAGGGTCCGAGTCAGTTACAAGGCAGCCAGGTGGGATAGGAGGCATGGGCCCGGGCCAGCAGAGGCTGTATTGGGGTCACGTAGTAATTGACAGTGGTGGGCACGATCCCATCGGGGCCTGGGGAGCGCCAGGCCAGGGCGGCCGCGGCGGCAGGGCCCTGCTCGGCCAGTGCCTGGAGCGCCAGCGTGGCGATGAGGTCCAGGGTCTGGCGGCGCTCGTGGCTCATGAGGCACACGGTGCTCTCATTGACCACGCGGTGCAGCGTCACCAGGCAGGCGTAGCGGCGCACGGAGTCGGCCCCGCTGAAGTGGGCCTCCAGGTAGCGCTCCAGCGTGCGCTGCTGCTCCACCAGGTCCGGGAAGTCTATGAAGAAGCGTGAGCACATGTAGCGCTGCAGGGCGCCCACGTCGGTGCTGGGCCGTGGCCTGAAGCCCCGCACCAGCAGGTGGCAGTACTTGAGGAGGCCGCCCCCGCGGATCTCCTCCGGGCTGCGCGTGGCGATGACTCGGTGCCGCAGGTGGGCCAGGGCCTCGGCGAAGTCCCCGTACAGGCTCTCGCCTGTCACGGTGGGGTGGAAGGCCTCGGACATGGGCGTGGAGGAGCACTGGCCGAAGAGCAGCAGGGAGTCCAGGAGGATCTGGAAGGAGTCTACACTGAACTCGAACTGGCGCCGAACGGAGTCCACGAACTTGAGCTCCACGTTCTTGCCGCTCTTGTTGGACAACGAGATGAGGCTCCAGCGGTCCGTGTCCGTGCACACTTTCACCAGCTTCTGCACGTACGCCTCCTTGAGGGTCAGGGGCGTGATCTTGGCCCGGCTCACGCCTGCGGGCAGGAAGTCCAGCAAGCAGGCCAGTACTACCTCCTTGGTCAGCTGGAAGGACGCCTCACTGCGCAGGTCCACGCGGAACACCAAGTCTAGGTCCTTGTAGCCCAGGCCACTCTCGGGATGCAGTACGTGGCTGGCGGCCGAGCCGTGCAGCCGCACACTGTGCACGCGCAGTCCCTGCTCCTCCAGGCTGCTGCGGACCGCCTGCAGAGGGGGCGGCAGAAGTGAGAGCGGTCAGACACCTCGGCCCTGGGGCTCCGTCCCATCTGGGATATGGGCTTCCTCAGAATAATCACAGTGACGTCAACCACTATTGATCACTTACCAGCTGCCGGGCCTTTGGAAAGTCACTTAACTCTCTAAGCCTTTTTTTCCTAATCTGGAGAATGGCCCTTTCGGAGCAATGACTCAGAAAGAATAGCGGAGTTCCTGTCGTGGCTCAGTGGTTAACAAACCCGACTAGCATCCGTGAGGACGCGGGTTCGATCCCTGGCCTCGCCCAGTGGGTTAAGGATCCGGTGTTGCCATGAGCTGTATGGCGTAGGTTGCAGACGTGGCTCGGATCCTGGGTCACTGTGGCTGTGGTGTAGGCTGGCAGCTGCAGGTCCGATTTGACCCCTTGCCTGGGAACTTCCATGTACTGTGGGTGTGGCCCTAAAAAAAAGAAAAAAAAAAAAAAGAAAGAAAGAATAGCAATAATGATAGCAGATGCATGTATAGAATTTCCTAAATGCCAGGTCCTGACCTAAGCACTCTCTACATTAGGATATAAACCTGCGTGATTCTCACAGTAATTCTATGAAGTGGGTACTATTAGTGCCACTCTACAGATGGGGAGATGGAGAAGCACAGAGGGGCAAAGTAATGTGCCCAAGGTCACACACCTGGTGGAAGCAGAGCTGGGAATTAAACTAAGGGTTCATGGCTTGGCCGCTATGCTGGTCTACCTCTCTGTAAAAACTGTAAGACAGTTTTGTGCCAGGCATGACGCCAACTGTGCAAATGCGTTGGGAATGTAATCGGCAGTTCACATACATGGCTACATTAACCCTCACAACAATCCTATTTGAGTATTATCATCCCAGTTTACAGATGAGAGACCTGAGGCGCAGAGAGGTCCTGTCCAAAGCCAGAGAGGAGCCAGGCTGAGACTAGAACCTAGGTGAGCTGGATTCTCAAATCCATGCGTGCTCTTTTGACTATGACACACTCATCTTAATTCATCTTTACAAGGGTCCAGTGAGGCAAATATTAGGCTCATTTTACAGATGAGGAGACTGAGGTTTAGAGTGGTAAAACACCTGAGGCTCAGAGGGGAAGCCATTCAGAAATGGCTGTACTGGAAGTTAAAACTCACTCTTTCTGCTCTTGGGCAAGGGGATGGGTCAAGATCTCAGGAAGCCTCCCAAGCCTTAGCAGGAAGAACGTACAGACCCCATCTGCTGACACAGGAACATAACCGGTAAACCTACAAGTCACCTTGGACCTGTTCCTCTAGCCAGAGGTGTCTCCCTGGGCCTAAGACCAGGGAGGGAAGAAGACAGGAGTCGGGCCCGGACATTGAGTTTTCTCAGCAGCCCAGAGGATTTCACACACCGAAAGTGACCAGGCAACATTCCTCCCCCGAGTGATTCTGTAACCCCGCCTTGCTGCCAAGTCAGCTCCAGGCCTGGCTGCTCTGCAGGCCTCCCAGGGAATTACTGCAAAGAATGCACCTAAGTGCTGAGGAGGCAAGCTGAAGTGGGGCAATCTGAGGCAGGGCGGCTCCCTCCAGGGAGCTTCTGGGAGGAGGACCCTGACTTGGGGGAAGTATTGTCACAACTGTGGGGGGTTAGCAACTGATCATCAAGAACTTGGGGGCGGGGGCAGGAGTTCCGGCTTTGATGCAGTGGTGAATGGTGGCATCTCTGGAGCACTAGGACACAGGATCAGCACAGTGGGTTAGTGATTAGATCAGAACTGTGGCTCGGATCTGAGTCTTGGCCAGGGAACTCCATAGGCTGTGGGGTGGCCAAAAAAAGAAAAGAAAAGAAAAGAAAAAGAAAAAGACTATGGGGGGGCCAGGAAGCTGGGGCAGGGGAAGAGAATGCTGGTTAGGCACCTACTGGGTGTAAGGTGTTGGACCTGCTCACCAGAATCTATGGGGGATAGGTCTTTCTAATCTCCAGGTTATAGATGGGAAAACTGAGGCGTGAGGTTTCATGCCCAAGACCACACAGAGGTGGCTTCAAATCCAGGTATGGCTGACTATTCTCTTTCTGCCACATTACCATCCCAGGGCTCAGAAGGAGCAGAGACCAGAAACGAGTGTTCAAAGCCACCCTCTCTTTCAATATTTCAAAGTGAGGGCAACCCACCAGTCTCTGATGCCTGGGGTCAGAGTAGCTGGGGAGCAGGACAGTGGGGCTTGGGGATGCCTCTGCCAATCAGACAGGGGAGGCTAGAAGTAAAGGGCCAGTTGCTGCAGGTCTCCCCAGGAGGCCAAGGGGAAAATCAGGCCAAAGACCTTGTCCCAGGGACCCTGGTGGATCTGCAGAGTAGACCAGCCCTCTCCCCAAGTCTCATTAGAGCTGACTGAGCCTAACTCAGTGTCAGCTCCTGCTCCCAGGTTGATGCCCACCCCAGGGCATGGCATCTGGCCTGGTGAGTAGGTAGCAGTACTCTTATTAAATCACCTGCGTCAGGCCAGGGGGCCAGCTGTGTCAGCCAGCCAGTGGCTGTTGTCTCTTTCCCAGGTGTGACTACAGCCAGCTTGGCAGGCAATCCCCAGATACCACCACACCCAAGGACTGCAGGGCAACTTGGAGCCTCCTGAATCAGACTTTCCAGCTATGGAGGGGGCCGTGGCTGCACCCTCCTTTCTCCTGTGCCAAGGCCCTCCCCCAAACCGCTGAGCTCCCAGGCCGCTGCTGAGACCTGCAGGGAGACCATAGGTGCTGTCAGCCAGCAGGCTCGCCAAACTTGAATCCGGAGCCACCCAAAGAAGGCCCTCTGGCTGCAGCTGGAGAGATCAGAGTCTGATTCAATTCTTTGGACCAAGAGAAGGCAAAGGACTTGGTCAGGGTCACACAGCAAAAAAGTGGCCCAAACTTAATTAGAATCAGCCCTCCCAGAGCCATGGACAGGGGGCCTTCTACAGGAGAGGTGGGGCGGGGTGTGTGTGTGGGGGGTCCCTCTAGCTCAGGTACAAACCAGAACAGAATCTCTAGCTGCCCAGACTGCTGCTGTAGGCAAAGCCTTGTGGGGTAGAGAGGGAGAAAGCTTCCAGTATTTCAACTGTGGGACAACACGGCACTGGTGAGAAGCCCAAAGTCAACAACCAGCACCTTCCACCACACCCGCAACCAGTACCACCATCCCCCCAACATATATGTACACATATGCCAATAGCTTGTGAAGCTGCCAGCTGCAGATTCCTGCCAGGAGATGGACTTTCTTTCCTGTGGAGGCAATTGTGCAGGCCAGGTGAAGGCACCTACCTGTTCCCTTTGTATTCTAGAACCAGAAGGGGTGTTGAAGAGCAGTTCACCCTGTCCTTATTGAACAGATAGGGACACTGGGCCCAGTGAAGGGAATTGACAACTGTTTAGGCCCTGAAGGCCCGGTCCAACCCTGAAGTCTCTGCTCTCCCCTCCACAGCACAGCCGGCATCTCCCTGTTCTGTGCTATGCTTGACCCTAGGAAACATTGTATAATCATCGCATTAGTAGAGTCAGCTCCTGTTGACCTGCAGTCTCCCCCACCTGGCCTGGAACACCTGGAAGGTAGGGAGGCTGGGTCTCAGTCACATCTATGCACCTAGTGTCCTGAACAGGGCTTGTCAAAGAACAGACACCAGCAAAGACTGTTTGGACCATACTGACAGAGGCAAGGACTTCCTCTCCAGGGCACCCCTTGTTCCTGCAGAGAGGAACTGCTAAACTAAACCCCTCCGATGTCTGAGACAACAGTCCTGGAGATACAGCACTTGGGGCCCCTCGGTTGACCTGACTGTCAAGGGGAGAAAAGCCTCAACTAGTTTCCTAATTACCCCATGACAGCAGGCTGCCACTGAGGAATGCCTCAGTGAGCACCACCCGTGAGTCAGCCCTGGGGAATTTGCTCCCACCCCCTCCCATTCCTTGGGAGGGAGGAAGGGAGGGCGAGGTAATCCCTCAGCAAGCACCCCTCCCCCTCTGTGGAAGCTAAGGCAGAAGGAGAGCAGGTGGCCTATTTCACCTGGCTTGTATGGCCACCTCCCTAGAAAGTCAATCTGCTGGCAGGAATTCACAGGAACTGTGGCTAGATTTTCTAGTTTCTTCTATTGGCTAAGGCCTAGAAGTTGAGTCTTGGGAGCCAGGGAAGAGGTGGGAAAACCTCGAACCTGAATAATCCTGGGAAGATCCAAGATTCTCTAGATTTGATTTTCACTTCTAGGTGAACTTAGGCAGCTCACTGCCCCTTTTGGGGTCTCAGTTTCTCCAGCTATAAAATGGGTATAATAATTACCATATTCTGATATTTCAGATCATGACAACAGTGCCTGGGCCGTACAGGTGAAAGAGCAATTTTTGGGTTGTTGGGGGTCAAGTCAGGGGAAGAGATGGTCTGTGGAAGAGGAGTGGAGTTGCCAGAATTTTCATTCCTTGCTCTTCAGGAGATGGGGCTTGGGGCTGGAGACCTGAGCCTTCCTTTCCAACCTTGGAGAGGGGGAGAAACACCTAAACTGGACATCTGATGTTGCCCTCCAGCATGTGGGCATCAGGTCTGGCCTGGTGTTTAGTTAGTTTCCTGCCACAATCCCAGTTGAGAGGGAAGGAGTCCCTGTTGGGATTTCTCAGCTTTCTCACCTAGCCAGGGAGCTCTGGAGCCATGGGCTGTGGGAACACAGGACAGAGTCTGCCCCTAGAACCTTGAGAGAGGGAGCGGGTGGAAAGTGAGGCCCCAGGGATGACGATTTGGAGATGAAAAGGACGATTCTGCACTCAAGCGTGCGCGTCTACCCACCCAGGGCTGCCTGGCCATCTGTTGTCCTCGCGGGCGGGGCTGTTCTTTCTTGCCGGCCAAATCCCTCCCCATTCCCCGCCCCTCTCTCAGCCAGGGCACGGGTGAATGGTCCGAAGGGAACTGGGGCTCCTCAGGGCCAGGGGACGGGAAAGTCAAATGGGAAGGATTATGAGGTGCAGGGGGAGGTGGATACGGACTACCATCAATGCTTTGTGATTTTTTTACAGCCCCTCTCCTTCTCTGAGCCTCGTTTTCCTAGCTGTCCAGAGAAACAGACAGACTCCGGGAGACTGCCAGCTGCGAGACCCTCATATTCCCGCCCAGTGCCTCTCACCTGCACGATCTGTCGGGGCTGCACGCTCAGCGTGGGGAAGTTGCCGCGCCCGTGAATGGGAATCGGCTCGCTCAGGAGCGCATCCAGCCTCTTCACCTGCGGCCAGGCCAGCCTACTCAGGTGACGTCCGAGGGAGGTAGATGAGGCCTCTGGGTCGGGGCCGCCGCCTATCGGGGCAGCCGTAGCCACCGCCGAAGCCGTAGCCGTCCCCACCTGTGCAGCCGCCTGGTCCCGGCTCTCGGTTCCGCTCTCCGACGGCATCATTAGCCCGGCCCCAGCGCCCGAACGGCAGAAAGCGGGGTCGGGGAGTTGAGGGGAGGAGGGCAGGGAGAGCGGTTGGGCCTGGGCCAAGGCGGAGGGCGCAAGGACAGGACGGCAGCGACGGCGAGGCAATCCCAGGGCACACCTTCGACGGCAAAGGCCAACCGACCCTAAAGCTTGTCGCCCGGGGCCCAGCCGACTCTTATAGGCCGCGGGCGACACGCCCATTGGTCCCGGCAGCTGTCGCACAGCGGGCGCCGCCCCGCCTCTCGACCCCCCTGCCATTGGTCAGCAGAGCTTTGCACGTGAGTCCCTAGTCGCCAAGAAGATTCCGATTGGCTGGAAGGCACGCCCCTGCCCCGCCCTCCTCCGGCAGAATTCCCTCCTTTGGTCCTTAAAGAACTTCTGTTCACGGTGATTGGCCCAAGCGTAAGGCAAGGCCTTGGTTTTTAAAGGGACTGCGCCCTCCAGGGGCAGGTGTGAGGGGAGTGACCTGTGGAGTTGGTAGCAGTCTGACCACTAAGAATGTTTTTTTTTTTTTTTTTTTTGCGCTGGAAGTAATTTAGAAATCACCCGGCCTGGTCCTGGTCATCTGCTATTTTCAGAAGCCCAGAGAGATTGCACCACTTAACTCCACGCAATGCTCCTCCTGCTTTCCGGCAATCTTCCAGAGACAAAAAAAGGTAACAAATTGGTATATCGAAGTAGATGTTTTTGTTTTTGCTTTTTCCCGCGCCTGCGGCGTATGGAAGTTCCCGGACCTGCCAGTCCCTTAGCTTTCTCAGATCCTGTGTGCCATTGGACAAATCACTAAACTTCTCTAAGCCTGTTTCCGCATCCGCTCCAGAGAAGCGCTCAAAAAATACTTTTTAAAATTTTGGCTTAATTTGATTATAGTTGGCAAAACATTTTCATTGTTCTATTTAAATAATATAGTCACATGATTTTCTGCTCCTACTTTGCAGGGCCTAATGAGATGAGGTTTATTATTACTGTTACTTTTAATCTTTTTTTTTTTCTTTTTTCTTTTTAGAGCTCTTCCCAGGCTAGGGGTCACATCAGAGCTACAGCTGCCAGCCACAGCCAGAGCCATAGCAATGCGGGATCTGAGCTGCGTCTGTGACCTACACCACAGCTCACGTCAACGCCAGATCCTTAACCCACTGAGGGAGGCCAGGGATGGAACTGGCAACCTCATGGCTACTAGTGGGATTCGTTTGCACTGTGCCACAATGGGAACTCCTGTTACTTTTAATCTTTATTTCTGATTTTAAACATATGTGCTTGTGGCAAAATTTTAGAAATTAAGTCTGGTTCATCTCTGCAATATTCTTTCTCAATTAAATATCATTCTCCCAACAATGAATTAAATATCATTCTCCCAACAATGAATTAAATATCATTCTCCTAACACCCCCATTCTGTAAGGTAGTCTGGGCAAGGAGTAATATGCCCAATGTACAGAGAAACCAAAACCTAGAAATGGTAAATTACATGCCAGGGTCACCAGGTTGCCTCAGACAGACCTAGATCTAGAACCCAGGAGCCTGACTCTCAGACTAAAGCAGCTTGTTCCTTTTTCTGGAGGCCAGACCAAGAAAGATGCCACCCTTGTCTCCTCCATCCATCTTGTCTGGAATCGAAGGCTTCCTCTGGTGCCCCCAGGACAGAGAGCTACTGCTTGCTCTGTTGCTTGGCTGTGTGACTCTGGGCAAGTCTCTTGCACTGTGTTCAACTTTTGTTTCACCTTCTCTTGAAAGATAAGGAATAGATAAGAAACGTCCTTTGGCTGAGGCCAGAGTCTTCAAACCCTTGACCTATCCTTTCCATGCCCGGCAGAGAACGAAAAGAAAGGAAACTAACATTTACTGGGTACTTACTAGGCACCAGACACTTTACATACGTTATCTCTAATTTCTAAAAATACGTCTCAAGATGTGGGATCATTATCCTCAACTTACAGATGAAGAAACTAAGGTTTACAGAGGTCAAGTGACATGCGTAAGGTCATACAAGTACTAATTGGCAGCGTGAGACTTGAATCCAGGTCTCCCGACTCCAGAGCCCTATTTCCCAACTGCACTTTTTGGAAGAGGTGGCACAGATTGCAGAGTCATGCTTGGCACAGCCTTGGTACCACCCACAAGATTCAATCATTTATTCATTCGACAACCACCAGGTATACTAAACACCTACTGTGTACCAGGTGCTGGGGTAGGCCCTGTGCTATGATAGGCAGGGTCCCTGCCCTTCTCGAATTGATATTCTAGTGTAGTAAGACAAGAGTCAAATAAGTAAATAGGTAAAAATTTCAAATAGTGCTAAGAAGAATATAAAACAGGGTAATGGGAGGGACAGCAACCATTTGTGGGTGTGGGTGTGAAAAAGATGTAGTGAGAGAAAGAGAACTAGAGAGATCAATGTGCAGCATTTGATGGTGTAATCATGGAAGGCCTCCCTAAGAAGGTGGCATTTCCATTATCTCTGCTGGATCCACCTCTGCCTCATCTCCCCATACTTTTTCCTGGACAGCCAGGGCAGCAGAGAAGTTGACAAACCACACATTCCTAGAACTCCAAAGGCTTGACCCTGGCGGCCCTTTGGCAATCATTTTGTTCATTCTCTTCCCATCTTGTAGATGGGGAACCGGGGGTCCAGAGAGCTGGAGGGATTTACTTCAGGGACACTGGCTAGGGCTGGAGTTACACAGGGGCAGGGCCTTGTGGGGGCAGCCTGGTACTGAGGCCACGCTATATACTTGAATTAAGTTCTCTAAGGAAGGAAACTTAGAGATCTCTTTTCCTCTCTCCTCCTTCTGTCTGGACGAGGAAGAGCAATTAGCAAAGTCACATGCTGTGCGTCATCCTTCTGTTGACACTTCTATTTCCAAAGGTAATAGGTCCAAAGTTTGCCCAATCAGAGGACCTGAACATCACTGTGACAGAGGCAGGGGTGACTTGGGAATGTAGGAAGAGGAGATAAGATGAGAGAGGGCAGAGGTAAACGCACAGGGTTTTCATTTTCATCAAGACCAACCTAGGAGTTCTCATTGTGGCTCAGCGGTAATGTACCCAACAGGTATCCATGAGGATGCGGTTCAATCCCTGGCCTTGCTTGGTGGGTGTTGCCGCAAGCTGTGATGCAGACTCAGCTCGTACTTGACGTTGCTGTGGCTGTGGCATAGGCTGGCAGCTGCAGCTCCGATTTGACCCCTAGCCTGGGAACTTCCATATGGTGCACGTGTGGCCCTAAAAAGCAAAAAAAAAAAAAAAAGACAAATTGTCCCAATGAATGGAGGGGAACAATGGCTGAAGTACATCCTGAAGAGTCTCAACTGGCTTTCAAGTTTTATAGATGAGTCTTTCCCCTCCCATACAAATTCCCCATCTTAATTCTGACTCCAGTTGATTTTAAAAGGGAACTTACTCTGTATGATCATTGAGTCATAGTGATATAGGTAGGTCACTTTCCCTATCTGGGCCTCAGTTTCCTATTCTGTACAACAGGAGTGCAATAGGAGTCAGGTTCTTCCATTCACATCTTCTATGATTTGAGGTGGCCGGAGGGGAGAAGGGGTCCTGGGAGAGTCATGGTCCCTACGTTGGCCCTTCCTCAGCTCTGAGACCCCCAGGCAAGAGCTTGCTGGGATCAGCCCACATTGCTGAGCATTTTGTGCCTAGAACCACACCAAGGACTTTCCACACAGCTTCTTATTCGATTTTCAGAACATAATCTTTTGACGTAGGGGTGATCTCACTTTGCGGGAGAGGAAACGGAGGCTCAGAGAAGCTAATTAATTTGGGCACGGCCCCAAAGTTGGTGAGAGGGGCTTCATACCCAGGTCTGGCTGAATCCCCGGCCCATGCCCTACCCAGGGCCCTGCCTCTGACGATGACCTGGTTTGCTCAGTCACACACAGATGATCCTCCCTATGGAGAACACCTGTTCCTCCTCCCATGGTTCTGGTCCCCCGCCCTGCCTCAGCCCCTCATGGCCAAGGTAATTTCGTGGACCTCATCATTACCAATAATTGGGCCCCTACCCTTTGTAATTTCTATATCAAATATCCCAACCTCCTGGCACCACTTCCTGACTTTTCTGCTCACTTCTTCTAAAACCCCGACTCCATCAGCTCCTGGACCCACCAGACCCTTCAATGCATTGGTCCTCCCACCTCCCCCCCCGCCCCCCGACTGTTCCTCGGCTCCCTCATGGCCTGAGTTTCCTCCATAACCAGCTTAGACTCCATCATTATAATTACTTCCCTGGATACGCCCTCAACCCCCTTGCTCTGTTCTTGTTAAACTGCACTCCCCTGGCAAAACCACACCCTGGTTAATACAACTCAGCCCTTGCACCCACACAGTTGACAGAAGCTGGAGAAAGACACACAGCTCTGCTGACTGGTCTCACTATAATGTCACTGAGGATTGTCCCAAGATGCAACCATAGGACCCAAGTCCTGACCCCCTCCCATGGTCCTGTAGAATATCTTACTTTCTCCTCTCTCCTCAACCCCGACAGCTCTTCCCCAAACCCCTCTCAGCTGATGACCTTGCTTCCTACCTCACTGAGAAAATAAGAGCAATCGAAAGAGAATTTCTGGGAGTTCCCGTCGTGGCTCAGTGGTTAGCGAATCCAACTAGGAACCATGAGGTTGCAGGTTTGATCCCTGGCCTTGCTCAGTGGGTTAGGGATCCGGCGTTGCTGTGAGCTGTGGTATAGGTTGCAGACGTGGCTCAGATCCCGTGTTGCTGTGGCTGTGGCATAGGCAGGCGGCTACAGCTCCGATTCGACCCCCAGCCTGGGAACCTCCATATGCTGCAGGAAGCAGCCCTAGAAATGGCAAAAAGACAAAAAAAAAAAAAAAGAATTTCTGCAGATGCTTCACGTCTCCTCTGCCCACTCACTGGGTCTGTGCCTCATTTTTCCCCTTCCTTCTGCTACCTTGGATGAACCCCACTTGCTCTCTCTGTGCCCCCCCAAGTCCCCGAGTCTCACCTGCTGCAGAACTTCACGTGGGCCATTTCCCCCTCTATTGGATCATTCCAATCAGCACTGAAGCATAAGTTCTTGCATCTCAGGCAAAAATACAACAAAACCAAAAAATCTCTCTTGACCTTACATCTGTCTCCCCTCTACCCCACTTCTCTATACAGATCTTTCTTAATTTACAGCCCGATAAGGCTGCTGCAGGTTAAAAATATAGTAAGTGAAGAAATAAGAAAATATCCGGAACTCCCTGGTGGCTCAGTGGGTTAAGGATCTGCCGTTGTCACTGCTGTGGCTCAGGTCACTGCTGTGGCTTGGGTTCGATCCCTGGCTCCGGAACTTCCACATGCCACTGGCACATCAAGAAAAAAAAAAAAGCATGGTCATAAGACAATGCATTTAATACATGTAGCCTACTGAATATCACAGCCTAGCTCAGCCAACCTTAAAAGTGCTCAGAACACTAACATTTTGCCTGCAATCGAGCAAAATCATCTAATACAAAGTCCTATTTTATAATTAAGTGTGACTAGAGGTGTGGCGGGTCCAGTGGCTTCTCTGCAGCAGCAGGACGCAGCTTCAGTCCCCAGCCAGGCACAGTGGGTTAAAAGATCCAGCGTTGCCACAGCTGCAGTGTAGGCTGCAATTACAGCTCAGATCTGATCCCCTGGCCCAGGAACTCCATATGCTGGGGGGTGGCCAAAAAAGAAAAAAACAGCAACAAAAATAATTAAATGTTGACTATCTCATGTAATTTGTTGACTACTGTACTGAAAGAATGGTTCAGTGTATTGGTAGTTTCCCCTCAATGTCACTGCCACTGCCTGGCATCACAAAAGAGTCTTGGACTGAATATTGCCAGCCCAGGAGAAGATTGAAATTCAAAGTACATGTTCTAAAATAAAATTTTTTTTTAAATTAAATACAGTAACAAAGAAAAAAAAAAGTAGGAGTTCCCATTGTGGTGTAGTGGAAACGAAACCAACTAGGATCCATAAAGATGCAGGTTCTATCCCTGGCCTCACTCAGTGGGTTAAGGATCCCGCGTTGCCATGAGCTGTGGGGTAGGTCGAAGACAAGGCTCAGATCTGGCGTAGCTGTGGCTGTGGTTTAGGCCAGCAGCTGTACCTCTGATTCGACCCCTAGCCTGGGAACTTCCATATGATGCAGTTGCAGCCCTAAAAAGCAAAAAAATAAAAATAAAAAAGCATAATTTTCTACTGAATGAGTATCACTTTTGCACTACCATAAAGTTGAAAAATTGTAAGTCAAACTACCATATGTCGGGCGCTGCGTGTATAACAAAACTCTGAAAATGTTCACACTTGCTGTTTTCACTTGTTCTATTCTTTCTCAAACACTTCAGGCAAGTTTTCATTCCCACCAATTAACCAAAACCGCTTTTTGTCAAGTGACCTTCACATTGCTAAGTCCAGTCATCAAGGTTTTTTTGGTAATAACTTTACTGAAATATAATTCATGTAACATACTATTCCATATAAAGTGTAAAATTCTATATATATATATATATATATATATATATATATATATATATATATTTGTCTTTTTAGGGCTGCGCCTGCCGCATGGAGGTTCCCAGGCTAGGGGTCTAATTGGAGCTGTAGCTGCCGGCCTATGCCTGAGCCACAGCAAACCGGGATCCGAGTCGAGTCTGCGACTTACACCACAGCTCACAGCAACGCCAGATCCTTAACTCATTGAGCAAGGCCAGGGATGGAACCCACAACCTCATGTTCCTAGTCGGATTTGTTAACCACTGAGCCATGACGGGAACTCCTGAAGTGTAAAATTCTTATAAATCAATTATAAGAAAAAAGTTAAAAATAAAAAAACAAAGTGTACAATTCACTGGTGCTTAGTATACTCAGAGTTGTTCAACCAGCACCATAGTCAATTTTAGAACATTTTTATCACCCCCCACAAAGAAGTCTTGTACCTTTAGCAGTCACTCCCCATGTTCCCTCAACCCCTTCAGCACAGAGCCCTGGGCAACCAATAATCTACTTTCTGTCCCTGTATAGATTGTCCAGTTTGGAAATTTCATATAAATGGGAACCATACAATACCTAGTCTCTGATGACTCATTTCTTTTATTTAGCATGATGTTTTTAGGGTTCACCTATGTTGTAGCATGTGCTAGTATTTCATTTTTTCTCTATTTCCAAATACTATTCCATGGATCTATGGCTATATCACATTTTATTTATCCCCTCATTAGTTGATGGACAGTTGAGTTGTTTCTACTTTTTGGCCATTATGAATACTGCTGGGAATACATATATATATATATATGTATATATATATATATATATATATATACATATATATATAGTGTGTGTGTGTGTGTGTGTGTGTGCTTTTTTTAGGGCCATACCTGTAGCATATGGAGGTTCCCAGGCTGGGGGTCAAATCAAAGCTACAGCTGCCAGCCTATGCTGCAGCCACAGCAACTTGGGATCCGAGCCTTATCTGCAACCTACACCACGGTTCACGGCAACGCCAGATCCCTAACCCACTGAGCGAAGCCAGAGGTTGAACCCGAAACCTCATGGTTACCAGTCGGATTCACTTCCACTGTGCCACAACAGGAACTCCTCTGCTTGTATCTTTATGGCCTCCTCAAACTTTGCAATCTACAGCTGAATTCTCTTTTGGGGGATCTTTTTGCCTTTTCCAGGGCCGATCCCACGGCATATGGAGGTGGCCAGGCTAGGGGGCAAATTGGAGCTATAGTTGCCAGCCTATGCCACAGCCACAGCAGCGTGGGATCCGAGCCACATCTGCAACCTACACCACAGCTCACGGCAACGCCGGATCCTGAACCCACTGAGCAAGGCCAGGGATTGAACCCGCAACCTCATGGTTCCTAGTCAGATTCATTAACCACCAAGCCATGATGGGAACTCCGACAGCTGAATTCTTGAACTGAATTGCTCCTCCCACAGCAAATGGCAACTTCCAGTGTTCTTGGGCCAAACATCTGAAGCCATTTTTTATTCCTTTTTCCTCTCACATCCCACATCCAATTTGTCACCATGTCCTATTGGCTCTACCTTCAAAATACAGGCAGACTCTGACCCCATCTCGCCCCCAGCCAGCTTGCTGCCGCCTCGGAGGTCATTGTCCCTCTCCTGGATTATTGCAGCCTTCCTGCTGGCCCTGCTGCTGTTGCACTTGCCTCCTACAGTCGGTTTTCAATCTATTAGCCAAAGTGATCCTTTTAAAACACAAATCAGATCATGTCATTTTAATGCCCCATCTCACTTAGTATAAAAGCCGAAGCCCTTCCACTTACCACCAGGCTCTATGGAGTGCCCTGCCCCCATCTCCTCCCACTCTCCCCTCCCATCTGCAGGTGCACTGGCCTGCTTGATGCTTCTTTCTCGGCTCAGGGCCTTTGCGATCACTTTCTTCTACCCAACCTACTCCACCCCTCAGAGCCACGTGGCTTCCCCCCAGTTCCTTCAGGCCTTTTTCTCCCTGTGTCTGTTTCTCAGTGAGGCCTCTCCAACTACCCAGTTAGAATGGCGACCTCCCCTCCCGACCCTCTCCTCCGCTTTATTGTTTCCACAGCATCCAGCACCATCTACACATCATGCTGTGCATTTATCTATTTGTTGTCGGTTTGTCTGTTGGAACAGAAGCTCCAGGAGGGCAGAGGTTTTGTCTGTCTTTGTTTTTTGGAATCCCAGGTCCTGGAATCTATAAATATTCATGGAAGGAGTGAAGGGATGCTTTTTTTTTTTTTCCCCTGTCTTTTTAGGGCCGCTCCTTCGGCATGTGGAGGTTCCCAGGCTGGGGGTCAAATTGGAGCTGTAGCTGCCGGCCTGTGCCATAGCCACAGCAACGCCAGATTCAAGCTGCATCTGTGACCTACACCACAGCAATGCTGGATCCTTAACCCACTGAGCGGGGTCAGGGATCAAACCCAAGTCCTCATGGATACTTGGGTTCATTACCACAGTGGGAACTCCTAGAAGCTGATCTTGCAAGGAGTGGCGTGTATGGCCCCAGCCAAATCTCTAAAGCAGGACTTTAAAAAGAGTCCTCCCCAAGGTCAGGGAAAGTTGGTTCCTATTTTCCAGCCAAGGAATCCCCATGTGGTAGGAGGCAAATCTTTAGTTCCTATTTGAGCTTGGCCTCTTATTGACTGTGCGCCCTGGGTGCAAACCACTCCCTTTTGCTGAGCCTTGGTTTCCTCACCTGTTTATTGGGATGTGATCACCTAGTCTCTGGGCTGACATAAGACCCAGTACAAAAGGGGTGCCTGGTATGTGGTCAGTACTCAATGTTCGCTCTCCCCAGAAACAATGATTTGCTAATTTGGAGCAAGGTTCAGACAGGTGTGGGTTTGTTTTTAGTTTTTTTTTTTTTTTTTTTTTTTTTTTGCAGTGGAGGAGGAAGAAAGAAGAGGGAAGAGGGAGAGGGAGATCATAGAGGCAGATGAGGCTCTGGAAGAGAATGAGGAGGGCTGGGGACTGGACCCTGAAGGACAGGGAGAAACACCAGAAGACAGAGCTGTGAATAGGGCATTTGCAGAACTCACTTCCCTCAGATACCAGGTAGCTCACAAAGCCCCTCCCTGAGCCAAGCTCATTTGTGCCTGTCCCACCCCTCTGGGAGGCAGGCAGAGATGACCGATGATTGATTATGCCCATTTCATGGATAAGGAAACTGAGGCTCAGCAGATGGCGCTATGCATCTCTGTCCCATCTCCCCTGCTAGAGGTGAGCTCCTTGGGTTCAAGGGCTGCCCAGCCCCATTTCTCTTTCCTCAGGGCTGATGCTGTCCACTGTAAACAAGAGCAACTGCGCATCAGTGGGCTTCCGGCCCCAGCAGACCTCATACTCTCTTTTATAACAAATTTCTTCATTTAAAGAAAGAAATATCTCTTTTTAAAAATTTCTATTGTAGTTGATTTACAATGTTCTGTCAAATTCTGCTGTACAGCAAAGTGACCCAGTTATACATATACGCATTCTTTTTTCATAATATCTTCTATCATGTTGTATTACAAGCGATTGAATATAGTTCTCTGTGCAATACAGCAGGACCCCATTGCTTGTCCATTCTAAATGAAACGAGAACTCCATGCGCCATATATTTAGATTCCACATATAAGTGATATCATATGGTATTTGTCTTTTTCTGACTTCACTTAGTATGAGAGTCTCTAGTATATTATCTCTTTCCTATAATGGAATGAAATTCATAGATAAAACATCCTGTTTAGGGAGTTCCTGTCATGGCTCAGTGGTTAACGAATCCGACTAGGAACCATGTGGTTGCGGGTTCGATCCCTGGCCTTGCTCAGTGGGTTAAGGATCCGGTGTTGCTGTGAGTTGTGGTGTAGGTCGCAGACGAGGCTCAGATCCTGCGTTGCTGTGGCTGTGGCGTAGGTTGGCAGCTACAGCTCCAATTCGACCCCTTGTCTGGGAACCTCCACATACCGTGGAGCGGCACTAGGAAAGGCAAAAAGGCAAAAAGGCAAAAAAAAACCCCCAAAAAACTCCTGTTTATACACTCATAATTTTGAGGAAAAAATCAAGGTAATGCCCTGATTAGATATTCGTATATATTGTGAAATAATCACCACACATAGTTACTTTTTTGTTTGTTTTTGGCCACCCAGCAGCATATGGGGCCTGCAGCCTCAGCAACAGTGCTGGACAGGAGGTCAGGGATCGAACCTGCGTCTCGGGGCTCCGGAGATGCCATTGACCCCTTTGCATTGCAGCAGGAACTCCTCCTTGTGATGAGAACTTTTTTTTTTTTTGCTTTTTAGGGCCACATCCAAGGCATATGGAGGTTCCCAGGCCAGGGGTCGAATCGGAGCTACAGCCATAGCAATGCCAGATCCGAGCCATGTGTGACCTACGCCACAGTTCATGGCAATGCAGGATCCTTAACCCACTGAGGGAGGCCAGGGATTGAACCCACAACCTCATAGTTCCTAGTCGGATTCGTTTCCGCTGCACCACGATGGGAACTCCTTCCCCCCCGCCTCCCTTTAAATACACAGGCTGATTCTTGCAGAACAGGGTTTCTCAAATTGGACTGTGCCTAGAAGTTCCCTGGGGAATCTTGTTAAAATGCAAATTCTGATCAGCAGGTCTGCGCAAAGACCTGAGTCTGTGTCTCCAACCTGCCAGCAAGGGCAAGCGTTGTCCAGCAGCTGCTCCGCAGGCTGAAGAAAGATGCCCCCAGTTCCCTGGGCCCTTGCATCCCACCGTCTTTCCCAGCCGGGCCTCTGCCCAGGGCCTCCACCTTCCCAAGTCCAAGCAAGAGGCAACCCTGTCGGGACCACCCAGGACTGCCCAGAACGAACGCTGCCCAAGAAAGCGCCTGCCCTGCTGCCCAGCCTCATTCCTGGCACCCACGTGGCTGGGTGCCTGATGCCAAGACAGCAATTCCCATGGGAGGAGCCGGCCCTGGGGAATGGGCCGCCGGGGTGGGAGGGAGGCCCAGGGAATTGACGTCTGAAGGGGCGGGGTCTCCATGTCCCTGTCCGCCCCAGCTTCGTCCCTGCCCGCCCCAGCTTCGTCCCTGCCACACGCACCTGGGGCCAGCAAATCCCCAGCACTGCTTTCTTGCCCCAGGTGTCTGGGCTAGGCCCCTGTAGAGCTCAGATGAATCTAGGTGTTTTCTATTCTGCAACTGTCTAGAAGCCAGCAGACAGGCAACCGGACACCTTTCATCTTTAAGCCAGCGGGCGTTTATGTCAAAGGAATGTGGGAGGGAACTCACTTCCAGCCTTCTGGATGCCAATCAGGGCAGGCTTCATGGAGGAGGCAGGAGCCCAGCAGGGCATGAGGGCTTCAGATGGGTTTCCTGGACAACCCTCTCCCAGAGCCCCTGCCTGGCCAGGGCCTGCTGACCTGGGGCAAGACAAGGGGCATTGCTGCTCTGAGGATCCCAGAGGACCCCATTTAGAGGCTAGGGTAGGAGTTAAGAACCCACCTAGCATCCATGAGGATGTGGGTTCCCTGGCCTCGCTCAGTGGATTAAAGGATCCAGCATTGCTGTGAGCTGCGGTATAGGCTCAGATCCCATGTTGCTGTGGCTGTGGTGTAGGCCAACAGCTGCAGCCCCAATTCAACCCCCAGCCTGGGACTTCCATATGTCGCAGGTGCAGCCCTAAAAAGAAAAAAAAAAAAAATAGAGGCTGGGGTAGAGGAGAGTCCCGGGTTTGAGGCCTGACAAGCTGTGTGCCTCCTTAGGCAAGCCCTCTCCTATCTAGGCCTCCGTAAAGGGGTGGGATCTGAGGGTCCCCAAGGCCCGCCCAGCTCTAAAGCCCACAAGCCCGTGGGGCCTGTGAGGAAGGTTTTTGGTCTCCAAGGTGGGGAGGACAGGCAGTGGCTTATGCAGGGCTGGGGCTTGTTCTGGGCAGGAGGAGTGGGCCCTGGGGACTCTGAGGAGGTCTCCCCGTGAAACCTGGGCCGGACTCATCCACTCTCTGGACTCTGCTGGAAGGCAAAACATTAACCCATGACAACAGCAATAACAGCTGCCCCTCCTTCCCACGAGGGCTGTGCCCCACAGCTTACAAAGCACTTTTCTTGCCACTGTCTCATTTGATCCTCCCAAACTTGGGGTTAGTGCCATTTGATGGATGGGAAAATTGAGGCCCAGAGAAGCCAAGTCACTAGTGAGTGCAAGGTATCAGAGCTAAGATGACATCCCAGGACTTAAATCCAGTATCCCACATAGGGTTGTTTTTTTTGCATTTTTGTTTTGTTTTGATTTCTTCTTTTTATGGCCACACCTGTGGCATATGAAGTTCCCAGGCCAGGGGTTGAATCAGAGCTGCAGCCACAGCCACAGCAACGCCAGATCCGAGCCGCATCTGCAACTTACACCACAGCTTGCAGCAACGTCAGATCCTTAACCCACTGAGCAAGGCCAGAGATCAAACCTGCATCCTCACAGACACTATGTCAAGTTCTTAACCTTTTGAACCACAATGGGATCTCACTCCCCACATAGGTTTTAAGAAAAGTTGCCTGGGTTTTCTGGGTCTGAATTATCCAGGAAGCACAACTCTTCCAGCCCTTGAACATGGGGCCCTAAATTTCCATCAAGAGCCTTAACTTTGGGAGTTCCCGTCGTGGCTCAGTGGTTAACAAATCCAACTAGGAACCATGAGGTTGTGGGTTCGATCCCTGGCCTCGATCAGTGGGTTAAGGATCCGACGTTGCTGTGAAGTGCGGTGTAGGTAGAAGGTATGGCTGGGATGTGGTGTGGTTGTGGCTGTGGCGTAGGCCGGCGGCTACAGCTCCGATTAGACCCCTAGCCTGGGAACCTCCATATGCTGCAGGTGCGGCCCTAGAAAGACAAAAAAAAAAAAAAAAAAAAAAAGACAAAATAAACAAAAAGAGCCTTAACTTTGGACATTAGAGCTGCAAGGCTAAATCTTTCACTGTACAGACAGAGAAACTGAGGCTGTAGAGAAGAAGGGTCTTAGCCATTAGCCAGATCAGGGCCTGGCTTCTACTCCCTAGGTTCTCAGATGAAGTTCCTGGGGCTTTCACAGCTCCTTCTCCTCCTGGTGACCTGGAGATCTGTGTTTGGGGGCTTTGGGGAAGGAGGTTTAGGGCAAGAATCCTCCAAACCAAAGAGGGAGTCTGACATGGATGGGGAGGGGTTAGGGCTTAGAAAATATGCTTCGCATTTAGGCTTTATTTCCTAAGACCAAGATGTGTCTCTAAAGCAAGGAGGAGATGCTAGTGGGTTTTAATTTGGTTTGATTTCTCACTGTTTGCTTCCCAGGCAGGAGCTCAGACTACAGAGGTGGATGGTGCTGAGCCAACCCCTCGCCAGCCCTGCTCCCCTTTGGGCTCAAGGGCCGGGCTTTGTCATGATTTTAGGGCTGAGCCTGTGGCAGGGGCAGATGAAGGTGGGAGTGTTTTTTCTGTGGCCCGATCATAGCCCAGCCCAGATCTAGGGTGGGGTTCTGTCTGGGTCTGGGTGGAGATCTTTGTCACTGGGCTCAGGTCCAGTTTATGACCAAGGTCAGCGCTCATCCTGGGATCAGAGAGCAGGGAGAAGCAGCCCTTGGTCCCTCCCAGGACAGACCCAGCCCAGGAGGGTGAGTCAGGCAGTCCAGCTGGGAGCCCATAGGCCTTCCTTTAGGCCCCTGGGCTGGAGCAGAGGCTCCGGTGAATGCGATGCCCAGGCTCTCTGGTCCACCATCAGGTGTGAATTGAGAGGAGGTGACTTCCCACCTCCACCCAGCATCCGCCCACCAGCCCAGCTGCCCACTGGGACTCTGGTCGTGCGTGGCTGTCTCCTTCCACTCGTCCTGCTCCAGGCTCAGGAGTTTTTGCAGAGACAAATGGTGTGGGGCAGGATCTCTAACTGTCCCTGGGGCACTGTCCAAAAGTAGGTTGGCCAGCTGGCTAGCTGGGAAAAATAACCGAAAGCCCTCCCTGTGGCTGATTTCAAGCTACCCACGTGGCATCTTTGCTTATGGAGGTGGCAAGAGGCTCATGGAGGTGGGAAGAGGCTCGTGGAGTCGGCTCTCTCAAGCAGGTAGGAGCCAGCTCCAGCACACCACCCTGTCCCAGAACAGTCCCACTGCCATCCACAGGGCAGCTAGGGGCTGGGGTCCTGCTGGCTCACAGAGTCAGGGTGCCCTTGAGGGTTTCCTGTCCTGTCCTTGTGCCCATTGGTGTAAAGGTGGCGGTGACAACGCTCATGATTAACCTTGTGCTTGTAATGGTCGAGACTTCAGTTTTACTGCTTGGCCTCTTCTCAGCCAAGGAAGCGCCTCCATCCTCCAGGGAAACTTCCAGGAGGGGTCCAGGGGGATGATTAGGACCTGGGTTCCCCAGGGATGTATCATGGCTCTTCTAGGACCCTGGAAGCCCGCGTGGCCTCATGGGCACAAGTCCTGCCATCTCCTGCTCCCCCTGAGCAGTGACCTAGCCTCACACCTCACTGAAGAAGCAGGAGCTGGGGGAGGCCCTGCCTTACCTCTGCTGACCCTCTGCCCCATCCTGCATCCTGCTCGTCTTTTCCTGGACTCATGCCTGAGGACCCTCCAAGGAGGGCCCTTAGTGGCTTCCCGTTGATGGGAATCACATGCCAATTTTTTTTTTTTTTTTGCTTTTTAGAGATGCACGCATGGCATAAGGAAGTTCCCAGGCTAAGTGTCCAATCGGAGCTACAGCTGCCAGCCTACGCCACAGCCACAATGACACAGGATCGGAGCCGCATCTGCAATCTACACCACAGTTCACAGCAAGGCCGTATCCTTAACCCACTGAGCAAGGCCAGGGATCGAACCCTCATCCTCATGGTTAAGAGTCGGGTTCATTACTGCTGACCCACAATGGGAACCCCTAAAATATCAATTCTTTCTCCTCCCACCCCCACTCCCTGTGCTTCCGCTGCATGGCCACCTTTCTTTTTTTTTTTTTTTTTTTATTTTCCCACTGTACAGCAAGGGGGTCAGGTTATCCTTACATGTATACATTACAATTACATTTTCCCCCCAGCCTTTCTTCTGTTGCAACATGAGTATCTAGACAAAGTTCTCAATGCTATTCAGCAGGATCTCCTTGTAAACCTATTCTAAGCTGTGTCTGATAAGCCCAAGCTCCCGATCCCTCCCACTCCCTCCCCCTCCCATCAGGCAGCCACAAGTCTCTTCTCCAAGTCCATGATTTTCTTTTCTAAGGAGATGTTCATTTGTGCTGGATATTAGATTCCAGTTATAAGTGATATCATATGGTATTTGTCTTTGTCTTTCTGGCTCATTTCACTCAGTAGGAGATTCTCTAGCTCCATCCATGTTGCTGCAAATGGCATTATGTCATTCTTTTTTATGGCTGAGTAGTATTCCATTGTGTATATATACCACCTCTTCCGAATCCAATCCTCTGTCGATGGACATTTGGGTTGTTTCCATGTCTTGGCTATTGTGAATAGTGCTGCAATGAACATGCGGGTGCACGTGTCTCTTTTAAGTAGAGTTTTGTCCGGATAGATGCCCAAGAGTGGGATTGCGGGGTCATATGGAAGTTCTATGTATAGATTTCTAAGGTATCTCCAAACTGTTCTCCATAGTGGTTGTACCAGTTTACATTCCCACCAACAGTGTAGGAGGGTTCCCTTTTCTCCACACCCCCTCCAGCACTTGTTATTTGTGGATTTATTAATGATGGCCATTCTGACTGGTGTGAGGTGATATCTCATGGTAGTTTTGATTTGCATTTCTCTTATAACCAGTGATGTTGAGCATTTTTTCATGTGTTTGTTGGCCATCTGTATATCTTCTTTGGAGAAATGTCTATTCAGGTCTTTTGCCCATTTTTCCATTGATTGATTGGCTTTTTTGCTGTTGGGTTGTATAAGTTGTTTATATATTCTAGAGATTAAGCCCTTGTTGGTTGCATCATTTGAAACTATTTTCTCCCATTCTGTACGTTGTCTTTTTGTTTTCTTTTGGGTTTCCTTTGCTGTGCAAAAGCTTTTCAGTTTGATGAGGTCCCATGGGTTTATTTTTGCTCTAATTTCTATTGCTTTGGGAGACTGACCTGAGAAAATATTCATGATGTTGATGTCAGAGAGTGTTTTGCCTATGTTCTCTTCTAGGAGTTTGATGGTGTCCTGTTGTATATTTAAGTCTTTCAGCCATTTTGAGTTTATTTTTGTGCATGGCGTGAGGGTGTGTTCTAGTTTCATTGCTTTGCATGCAGCTGTCCAGGTTTCCCAGCAATGCTTGCTGAATAGACTTTCTTTTTCCCATTTTATGTTCTTGCCTCCCTTGTCAAAGATTAATTGACCATAGGTGTCAGGGTTTATTTCCGGGTTCTCTATTCTGTTCCATTGGTCTGTCTGTCTGTTTTGATACCAGTACCACACTGTTTTGATGACTGTGGCTTTGTAGTATTTCTGAAGTCTGGGAGAGTTATGCCTTCTGCTTGGTTTTTGTTTCTCAGGATTGCTTTGGCGATTCTGGGTCTTTTGTTGTTCCATATAAATATTTGGATTGTTTGTTTTACTTCTGTGAAAAATGTCATGGGTAATTTGATAGGGATTGCATTGAATCTGTAGATTGCTTTGGGTAGTATGGCCATTTTTACAATATTGATTTTCCCAATCCAGGAACATGGAATATCTTTCCATTTCTTTACATCTTCTTTGATTTCTTTGATTAAAGTTTTATAGTTCTCGGCATATAGGTCCTTTACCTCCTTGGTCAGGTGTATTCCGAGGTATTTGATTTTGTGAGGTGCAATTTTAAAAGGTATTATATTTTTGTATTCCTTTTCTAATATTTCATTGCTGGTATACAGAAATGCAACTGACTTCTGAATGTTAATCTTATATCCTGCTACTTTGCTGAATTTATTAATCAGTTCAAGTAGTTTTGGGGTTGAGTCCTTAGGGTTTTCTATGTATAGTATCATGTCATCTGCATACAGTGACAGTTTTATCTCTTCTCTTCCTATATGGATGCCTTTTATTTCTTTTGTTTGTCTAATTGCTGTGGCTAGGACTTCCAAAACTATGTTGAAGAGCAGTGGTGAGAGTGGGCATCCCTGTCTTGTTCCAGATTTGAGTGAGAAGGCTTTCAGTTTTTCCCCATTGAGTATTATATTTGCTGTGGGTTTATCATAAATGGCTTTGATCATATTCAGGAATGTTCCCTCTATACCCACTTTGGCGAGGGTCTTGATCATGAATGGATGTTGGACTTTGTCAAATGCTTTTTCTGCGTCTATTGAGATGATCATATGATTTTTGACTTTTTTTTTGTTAATGTGGTGTATGATGCTGATTGATTTGCGTATGTTGAACCATCCTTGTGAACCTGGGATGAACCCAACCTGGTCATGGTGTATAATTTTTTTGATATGTTGTTGGATTCGGTTGGCTAAGATTTTGTTGAGAATTTTTGCATCTATATTCATCAATGATATTGGGCGATAGTTTTCTTTTTTGGTGGTATCTCTGTCTGGTTTTGGAATGAGGGTGATGGTGGCATCATAGAATGTCTTTGGGAGTATTCCTTCTTCTTCAACCTTTTGAAAGAGTTTAAGGAGGATGGGCACCACATGGCCACCTTTCTGCTCCACAAGCACAAGCTTGTTCTGGCCACAGGGCCTCGGAACCCACAGCCACCCCCATCTTTGCACATCTGGCTTCAGCTTCAGTTCAGAGCACTCCCCTGACCTCTCCCTCCAAAGGGGCTCCCTCAGTTCCTCTCCACCTCCTCCTCCTTGTGTTTCCTGCCCCCCTGAATCCTGTCTACTGGTTTGACTGTCTGCCCCACTACATTGTAAGCTCTGCGAGGTAGAGACCTCATCCTCTGCTGAGTCTGGTACCCGATTGGTGCCCAATAAAAGGATGTGGAATAAATGAACAGATGCCTGTGTTTGTTTCCCTTTTGTTCTCCCTGGGCCGTTGCTAACATCCTGTTCAAATGTTCAGCAGGCTGGTTTCTGTTCTGTGCTGCACTGCAAGGGAAAGGGCAGAGCATGGAACATCTTCCCTGGGGCCCCATGGGGCGCCTATGGTGGTGACAGCAGGACCTGGTGGGCAATCATAAGGAGCTTTGGGTGTGGCTAGTGTTGAAAGGTCCAGCTGCCTCTGACTTAGTTTTGGTTTTAGTAAACAAAGCAGCATCTCTTCTCAGCTTCATACCATCATCACCACCAGGCTTCCTTACTGGGTGAGATTTTGTTGTGTTCTGGCTGCCCCGTGTCCCAATCCCGTTTCTCTTTAGCGGGAAGCCACTGCTGCGTGAGTCTTGATGGACATCCTACTACTGAAGCTAAGGGGACTGCAGACCCCTCCTCCCACTCCTGGGCAGATAGGACTTGGCTCATGACCTGGACTTGGCCAGGTGGATGCCTCAGCCCAGAACTTTGAATCTTGAGTGAGGGATGAAAATATAGGAGGGGTTAGAATTCACTCAGGAAGGTGGCCTTTGGGAGCAGTGGTCCACGTGGTCCCTGATGGTGACAGTTGTGTCTGGGGTGTCTTACAGAGGGGGCTCGGTTGGTCCAATGCTGTGACGTCTTTGGTTCCTGCCCTTTGTCTCAGCCTGGATGACTAGGCTTTGTGTCCATTCTGGGAGCTCCCCAATCATCTTTCATTTCCTCTTAGGTCAGCCAGAGCAGATTCTTGAGGCAAACAACTCGTTGTCACCTACCTTCTCCACTAGACACTGTCATTATCACCATTTCCATCAGTCTCAAGATCAAGCACCTGTCAATTTAGCTCCATGCTCCTCACCAGACACCATCGCCACCCATGTCTTGTGACTTCAAGCATCAGCAGCTCTAACCATCCTCGGGCTCCCACTCCCCTGAGTATTTGCCCACTCCCCTTGGTCTTTTTATCAGGAAGATATTGAATGCAGGACAATCACTGGAGAGGACAAATAAGCCATGCCTCTTGGAAGGACCCCCTGAATCATACAGAACTGACCCGCCAAGAGAGCCACTGCCTTTGGTGCTGTGAATTCCAGAACACTCCCCTGAAGCTTCAGTCCAGGGAGCAGCAGGAAGCTGCAGGTAAGAAGTTGCTACTACCATGATCAGCATTGCCACAGCCTTTGGGCAAGCTGGAAGGTGGACCCAATACCAGGACACTGTGGCAGAAAAACCACCTGTTCACTGCGATCTTGCTGGCCAGCAGAAACAGCCAAAAGAGAGCAAGAAAAAAAAAAGTAACAACAACCAAATTGTAGATAGTGCTTATTATGTGGCCAGCAATGTTCTATTTTTTTTTTGTCTTTTTTTTTTTTTTTTTTTTTTTTTTTTTTAGGGCCTCACCTGCGGCATATGGAGGTTCCCAGGCTAGGGGTCTAATTGGAGCTGTAGCTGCCAGCCTACACCACAGTCACAGCAATGTGGGAACCGAGCCACATCTGTGACTTACACCACAGCTTATGGTGATGCTGGATCCTTAACCCACTGAGTGAGGCCAGGGATGGAACCCACAACCTCATGGTTCCTAGTCGGATTCGTTTCCGCTGCACCACGATAGGAACTCCAGCAGTGCTCTACTATTATTAGAAATTAGAAAACCAAAGCTCGGAAAGGACTCCGCCTCGCTTCTGCCATCCAGATTCTGCCCCAGTGAATCTAATAGGTGGAGCCTGTTCCACGTGTAAACTCCGCAAGGGAGTTGCTAACTTTCCAACTTCCCTGTCATTGAGGAGGATGGGATGGAGGCTGAGGGAGCCCAGCCACAGGGTCTACCCCGTCAGTCATCACTACCAATGTCACCTTGCCATCACCGCTGTGATCTGCCACCACCATCAACCATCCCCTGCACTACCATCAAGTCAGTTCCCAGCCCCAGCACCTCCTCCACCATCACAGAGATCTGACACCCGTCACCTTTTCCGTCACTTGACGTCACCATCAATGTCCCTCCCACCGTGGTCATGATTACCCTGTTACCTTCCTCCCCAGCGGCAGGGCGGTGTCGTGTCGAGCGGCCAGTGAGGTCACTTCCTTGCCTTGGCGCTCCCAGAGCTAATTGCTTAATGAGATGGTTGTGCTCTGAGCGATTCGTTAGCCTCACGAGTAGGAAATCTTCCCAGGCTCTGATGAGGCAGGGGATGGTTCGTATCCTGGAGGGGTCTGACCCTGTTGCCTGCTCCCTGGAAAATGAGACTCCTTTCCCCCCCCAGGCTCCCCTCCCCCTGCACCCTCTCCATCTCTTCTCCCTCTTACCCCATCCCGGGGTCCTCAGGGAGCCAGCCCCACACCCCAGGGCCTGGGCGTCCCAGTCATACCATGGTTCAGCCTGTCCTAAACTCAGCACATCTTCTCTCCCCAATTTTGGCCTCCGTCTTAGCCAGAGGCCCAAACCAGAAGGACGAGTGGTCTCCCTAGACTTGCCCCTTCCCCTCCGCGACACCATCCCGGCCAGCTAACAGTGAGCACTTACTGCACACTGGGCTGAGGAGCTCCCAGAGTTGGGGCTGACAAGGTGGGCTTCAGGTCCCATATGAATACCCCTGAAGGAGTTCCTGCTGTGGAGCAACAGGATGGATGGCATCTTGGGAGCACTGGGACACAGGTTCCATCCCCAACCTGGCACAGTGGGTTAAGAATCTGGCATCGCCACAGCTGTGGCTTAGGTCCCAACTGCGGCTCAGAATCTGATCCCTGGCCCAGGAGCTCCATAGGCCACTGGGCGGCCAGAAGAGAAAAACAAAGGAACAAACAAAACACTCCTGAAGTTTCCACAAACGAAGGGATGGATAAGATATTTGAATAAGTCCAAATTTTCCACAGTTCACCGGGGGTGGGGAGGGCCCCTCTAGAAGGTGGTGGGAAGCAGCTGCTCACGGACGTTGGGGTGCACACCGAGACCCCTTTGCTGAGTCCATCACTCACCCCCCCCAGAAGCCAGCCGCCTAGTACAAGATGATGTCCCCTCCCTGGGGTCCGCCTGTATTCCGTGACTGGTCACTGGGGAGGCTCAGGAGCCTGGCTACCCTGCCTCAGTTGGGGTTAACTCTGAAGGGCTCTCCCAGCTCCCGGGGGAGGGGGGCCTTTCTGATACCTTGCCAGCATTTAGGTGTGGCCTCCTCCTCCTGTGTCTTTCTGTAGACTTCCTGTATCTTTTATTCAGAGTCCTCATCCCACTTGGTAATTGTCTTCTTTTGTTTGTTCCATACCTCCTAGCGAAGGTGTGCTCCAGACACTGCTCTGTCCAGAGCCAGACGATGTCATATGTATAATAGAACCTGAGGTGGTGACCTGGGCTCTGAAAGAAAGGGAGGAGGACAAAGGATAGAAGGAAGAGGCTCTTTGAGATGCTATGAACAGAGGCCCCTGTGGAGTGAGAGACAAGCCCCAGAAACACTGGGGTGTGGAATATTCCAGGAGAGGGAACTGCAAAGGGCCCCGAGGCAGGAATGTGCCACAAACTTATGAAACAAGGAGACCAGTGTGTCCAGAATGGAAGGAGCCGGGGCCAGAGGGATGTGCTGGCTTTTTGGTTCCTTCATCCTGCCTCGTCCTTGCCCTTGGACAAGAGCCTGTCCTGTTCTGAGATTTGGGATCTCAGTCTGGGGCAGCGGGGGTGAAGGTCATCCTTGACCACTGCTGGGTCGGTGTGCTGAGATGAAATCAGGCCCCTTGTCATTCTCTTCCTTGGGTCCTCCCGCCGCCCCCCGTATCATTCTTTCCTAGCCCTTAATCCTGTTTCTCACTCTCTCTATATATATACAGATATATAAAGATATTCCAAATATATATATATATACACACAATATATATTCCTCTTTTTTTTCTTTGTCTTTTTGCCTTTTCTAGGGCTGCTCCCATGGCATATGGAGGTTCCCAGGTTAGGAGTCTATTTCAAGCTGTAGCTGCTGGCCTACACCACAGCCACAGCAACGCCAGATCTGAGCTGTGTCTGCGACTACACCGCAGCTCACGGCAACGCCAGATCCTTAACCCACAGAGCGAGGCCAGGGATCGAACTGGCAACCTCTTGGTTCCTAGTTGGATCCGTTAACCACTGACCACTGAGCCACAATGGGAACTCCCAATATATTCTATATGTATATATTTTCTATATATATTTTTTGGCCATGCCCGTGGCATGTGGAATTTCCTGGGCCAGGAATTGAACCCATGCCACAACAGCAACCTGAACCACAGCACTGACAACAGTGGATCCTTAACCCACCGAGCCGCCAGGAAACTCCTCTAACTATATTTTTATGTGTGATTACTTGATGTCCATAAGCTCTCTAGGTCCAGGGACAGTGCCTGCCTCATTTACCAGGAGATGCCCAGAGCCCAGTGCTATGCTGGTTTACACAGGAGGCACTCAGTAAATGTTAAATTAATGAATGGAACCGCTTTGTAAATGATAAAGCAAGAGTGATGGGAAAGTCACGACTGTGCTGGTCATAAAATAACTGCTGTCTACACAGGCAGAGGAAGCAGCCCAGCAGGAGTCTAGCCTGTGTGTGGTGAGGTGGAGGGGTGGCAGGGTGGCGGGGTGGCGGTCATCTGAGCAGTCTCTGCCCCTCCCCACTCCACCCCACTAACCTCAGGACTCAGTAAGCCTGAAAACAATAACAATAACAACCGTCATTTCATCCATGCTACCTCATGAGTCTGCACAACAAAATCACCAGGTGAGTACTATTATTATTCCCAATGAAAAGGTGTGGAAGCTGAGGCTCGGGGATTTTAAGGAATTTACCCAAGGCAAATAAACGGTGGGGCTAAGATTCAAACTTAGCTCTTTCTAAAGTCACGATCCACCAGAGGGTTTACACTTTTTTTTTTTTTTTTCTAGGGCTGCACCGGCGGCATATGGAAGTTCCCGGGCTAGGGGTCAAATCAGAGCTGTAGCTGCCGGCCTATGCCACAGCCACAGCCACACGGGATCCGTGCTGCATCTTCGACCTACACCACAGCTCACGGCAATGCCAGATCCTTAACCCCCTGAGCGAGGCCAGGGATTGAACCTGCACTAATGGGGTTTGTTACCCCTGAGCCACAATGGGAACGCCTCACCTTTACACTTTTAAGTCTCCCCTGTCCCCATCCTGCTTTCTCCAGACTCCTTGCTCTGTCTTCAGCAGCTTGAGCAGGCTCTTTTCAGACCCTCAGTTTATCCATCGGTGAAATGGACACCTTCATTCCTGCCCATTTCGTAGTGAGGATGAGGACATGCTCTATACATTGTCCAGAGCTGGTCAAGCTGATGCCGAGGTAGTGGAAGACACTGCAGGGACCTGCCCGAGGCCACTACAAGGTGGCAGATGGATGAAGAGATCTCTGCCTCCCATCTCTGGGTTCTGGAGGGCACCGTGTATGAGGGTATGAGGGTGCGGATGATCCCCCTGCTTCCAATTGTAAGGCTTCCAGTTTATTAAATAAAAAAGTAAAGGAGTTCCTGTCATGGAGCAGTGGTTAACGAATCCGACTAGGAACCATGAGGTCGCTGGTTCGATCCCTGGCCTTGCTCAGTGGGTTAAGGATCCGGCGTTGCTGTGAGCTGTGGTGTAGTTGCAGGCGAGGCTCAGATCCTGCATTGCTGTGGCTCTGGTATAGGCCGGCGGCTGCAGCTCAGATTAGACCCCTAGCCTGGGAACCTCCATATGCTGTGGGAGCAGCCCTGGAAAAGGCAAAAAGACAAAAAAAAAAAGGGCTGTATAATACATGGTGTATCTAAATGTTTACATTTAACAAATGAATGCTTTGAACACAGAGAATACAATGCAATATAATTGTGCTATTCACAAGATAATTACAGGATTTATAGAAAATATTAATTCATAGCGCACTGTGGGAGGTGTGGTCGGGTAATGAGACACAAGTTTAGATTTGCCTAATGAGAGGTCTGTGCTTCTCTCCCATCGTGTACCTTTGTCACTGCATGCTACATCCTCATTTGGGCATCTCGGTGGCCTGTAACGTCCTATCCATCTGGCCTCCCTCCCCGCCGCTCAGCCCCCTCTCTGGCTCCTTGAATCAAGGCAGGTACAGTCTTGCCCCAGAACATTTACCCTTGCTGTCCCCTCTGCCTGGGACCCTCCTTCCTCAGATATTCTCGTGAATTACTCACATCGCATCTTCTGGTCTCCCTTCTCAAGAGGTCATCCTGCGCCATCCTATTTAAAATTGCAAACCATTCCCACAGGCTCTATTCCCTGTTGTGTCTTCATTTTTCTCCCCAGAAGAACTTTTCAACTCATCACCACACACACACACACACACACACCCACACACACACACCATATATATAGTTTATTGTAGATGTATGCTTATTGTATATGTATCTGTTTATTATATATATGTATACATGTGTGTATATATATATTTATTGTCTACTGCATTGCCAGGGCTGCTGGACCATAGTAGGAACTTAATAAACAAGAATGAACTACTAGTTACATTAAAGATCTCTATCCGTCGCCCTTTCTGTGAGGTCTATCCCAGTTCCTTGACCTGATACCCATGATTAGAGGATGAATCTTTGCTGCCTTCTGGGGGGTGGATATTTGGACCCCAAGGGATTTCCTGGTGCTGCCATCTGAGAGGTGCTAATTTAAAACCCGATGGGGCCTGTGAGCCCCTCCAGCTCTAAGTCTCAGACCACTCCCCAGGGGTCTCTGGGGCCCAGCAACTGCCCCTGGTAGCCATACCCTCGAAGTGCATCTGGGGTGGTGAGTAACCCATTACAGAGACCTAAAGGTGTGCCAGGCCCCGTGTGTCATTTCACCCTTGTCTTATTTTGTGGATGAGGAAACTGAGGCACAGTCAAGGAGGGATTTGTTTTAGTGGCACATCTCTGACAAATCCCCGCAGACCCCTCTTCCTCCCTTTGTCCTCCTCCTTGAGGCTTAGAATTTACAGTGCACACCACTAAGCGGGCACTTGCTGGAGAGGTGGCCTCTGCCTGGAATGCCCACCTCTTCCCTCCCGCATCGGTCTCAGCGCTGCTGGTCATCCTTCTCAGGGCTGGGGAGGTTAGGTGCTTCCTCTGGGCTCCCAAAGCTCCTGTGAGTCCCTCTGGCAAAACACTGAGGGAAGGTGGGTGGTGGTGGAGGGGCAGGAACCACGTCTGCCCTTTGCCAATCTGCCTTCCTCAACAGGCTGTAAGCGCCTTAAGGACAGGGACACGTTTTCAGGTTTTTAAAAATCTCGTATTCATTCATTGATCTATGAGTTCATTCGCAGAGGTTTACTGAGCACCTATTCTGTGTTCTGAGATCAATTTTTAGCTCTGGAAAGGAAGCGTCTGTGTTGTGAAGGGGATTAACAGGGACTGAGATGGGGAATTACAGGACATCCCAGTGCCCAGTGTAGAGTCTGGCACAGAGACAGCACCAAAAACATATTTAAAAATGTGTGTTTTTTTCTTTCTTTTTGGCTGCACCTTGGCAAATGGGGTTCCCAGGCTAGGGATCAGATCCGAGCCACAATCTTGACCTAAGCTGCAGCTGTGGCAATGCTGATCCTTGACCCACTGTGCCGGGCTGAGGATCAAACCTTCATCCCAGCAGTCCTGTGACACTGCCAATCCCATTGCACCACAGCAGGACCCCCTCCCCCCAATTTTTTATTTGTTTTTAGATTAGGAGTTCCTGCTGTAGCGCAGTGGGTTAAGAATCCAACCTCAGTGGTTTGGGAACCGCAGAGGCATAGGTTCAATCCCTGGCCGGCACAGTAGGATAAAGGAACCTGCATTGCTGCAGCTGTGGCTTGGATCCAATCTCTGGTCCAGGAATTCCATATACCGTGGGGTGGCCAAAAAAAAAAAAAAGGAAATTTATTTATTCATTCTTCCCCCCGCCCCTGTGGCATATGGAAGTCCCTGGGCCTGGGATTAAATCCAAGCCGCTACTGCAACATACGCTGCAGCTGCCACAATGAGAGATCCTTAACCTACTGCTCCAGGCTGGGGATCCAACCAGCAATGCCACAGAGAAGAGCCAGATCATTAACCCACTGTGCCACAGCAGAAACTCTCATTCATTCATTCATTCATATATTAATTTTATTGATGTATAGTTGAACCAAAAACATTTGAATTAAAGCTAAAAGGCTGGGAGTTCCTGTTGTGGCTCAGCGGTAGTAAACCTGACTAGTATCCAGGAGGATGCGGGTTCGATCCCTGGCTTTGCTCAGTGGGTTAAGGATCCAGCGTTGTCATGAGCTGTGGTGTATGTCGCAGATCTGGCATTACTGCGGCTGCGGTGTAGGGTGATTTGACCCCTATCCTGAGGACTTCCATATGCCATGGGTGCAGCTCTAAAAAGCAAAAAAAAAAAAAAAAAAAAAAGAATTGGCATGTTATTCCCATCAGTAGGAAGCTGCTAAGGGCTGTTTTTATACCATGGATATGGTCCTAAAAAAAAAAAAAAAAAAAAGCTGAAAGGCCCTAAAGCCAACCAGCTGCTAAGAGGCAGGACCGATTGCTTTGCTGTCCCTCTCCTGTACAGAGAGAAGCTCTTCTGGTCCACTTACTAGCTGCACAGCCTCAGGAAAACTTCTTCACCTCTCTCTGCCTCAGTTTCTGCCTCAGTTTCTTTTTGCATTTTTTTTTTCTTTTTAAGCCAACGCTGGATCCTTAACCCACTGAGTGAGGCCAGGGATCGAAACTGCATCCTCATAGATACTAGTCGGATTCTTTTTTTTTTTTTTTGTCTTTTTTCCTTTTCTAGGGCTGCTCCCGCAGCATATGGAGGTTCCCAGACTAGGAGTCCAATCGGAGCTGTAGCCACTGGCCTAATGCCAGAGCCACAGCAACTCAGGATCCGAGCCGCGTCTGCGACCTACACCACAGCTCATGGCAATGCCGGATCCTTAACCCACTGAGCAAGGCCAGGGATCGAACCTGCAACCACATGGTTCCTAGTCGGATTCGTTAACCACTGAGCCACGACGGGAACTCCACTAGTCGGATTCTTAACGTGCTGGGCTGCAACAGGAACTCCTGTGCCTGATTTGTAAAATGGTATTACGTATTACCTGCCTTTTAAGACTGTTTCAAGAATTAAATGTGGTAAAGACCTGAAAATGCTGAGCACAGAGTCTGGAATACAGTTAGTGCTCAATAAATGGAAAGGAGGCCTGGACATTTGGAGGAGGGCTGGCTTGGCTCCCTCTACTCTTAGACCTCTGGGCTCCCCTCAGCCTGAGTGGGCAGTTTCATGAATGGCCACGAGGTGGTGCCCGAATCCCAGTTATTTGGAAGTTATCCCGCCCACACCCCGCCCCTCCCTCCAACCCCGGAAGAAGCTGTTCAGGGAAGTAGGGACCAGAAAAAGAGGTGGGCTCCTATGGCTTGGGATGCATTGGGGCTGGGATCTGAACATGGAGCCTCTTTCAGCCTCTCTCCCTTTTTCTTTTTCTTTCTTTCCTTTTTTGCTTTTTTGGAGGGCCTCCCCCGTGGCAAATGGAAGTTTTGAGGCTAGGGATCAAATTGGAGTTATAGCTGCTGGCCTCTGCGGCCATAGCAACAAGGGATCTGAGCCGCGTCTGTGACTTATACCACAGCTCACGGCAATGCCATATCTGTGCGAGGCCAGGGATCGAACCCACATCCTCATGGATACTAGTCGTAGTCGTTTCTGCTGCACCACGACAGGGAATACCCCCTTTAAGTTTTTCTCTTGGGGTTTCCTTTTTGGTGTTCAGGTCCACGGTCCCCTCACCGCCTTTTCTCTCGGCCCCCCAGAATTGAAGCCCAAGGCTTCTGCTAAATAGGCTCCACTCCTTGACGACCCATGATGGGTGCCCTGGCCCTGTGACCATTTTCCCTGCCCTGCCTCATTCAGGAACCAGGCCAGGATGTGGGGGTAGAAGGAAGACACTTAACTGAACACTTCCTGTGGGCCTTGCAGGGTGGGGAGCCAGAGGAAATGACCCTGTTCCCATTCGTCGTATTCCGAAGGTGGGGTGAGAATAGAAACTAGAAGAGGCAAAGGGAAAACATGCAGGAGTTACTTAAGATTTCCTTCCCATCTGTGTTTTCAGCACATAGGAAATATTATCCTCATTGTACAGATGCAGAAACTGAGGCCGAGAAGTGTTAGGTCACGTGCATGAATTGCCCTCCCAGGATCCAAGGCTCCCTCACCAGCAGTGGAGTGTGGTCCACATTAAGAACATTCATAAATTGGAGGAGTTCCTGTCGTGGCGCAGTTAAAAATAACTAATGTAGGAGTTCTCATCCTGGCTCAGTGACTAACAAATCCGACTAGGAACCATGAGATTTTGGGTTCGATCCCTGGCCTCAATCAGTGGGTTAAGGATCCGACGTTGCTGTGAAGTGCGGTGTAGGTAGAAGGTATGGCTGGGATGTGGTGTGGTTGTGGCTGTGGCGTAGGCCGGCGGCTACAGCTTCAATTAGACCTCTAGTCTGGAAACCTCCATATGCCGCAGGTGCAGCCCTAGAAAAGACAAAAGAAAAAAAAAAAAAGATTATTCATAAATTGGAGTTTCTGCTGTGGCTCAGTGGTTAACAAACCCGACTAATATCCATGAGGATGCAGGTTTGATCGCTGGCCTTGCTCGGTGGGTTAAGGATCTAGTGTTGCTGTGAGCTGCGGTGTATGTCACAGACGCAGCTCGTGGTCCTGTGTTGCTGTGGCTGTGGTGTAGGCCAGAGGCTGTAGCTCCAATTAGACCCCTAGCCTGGGAACTTCCATATACCGTGGGTGTGGCCCTGAAAAGACAAAGGACAAAAAAAAAAAAAAAAAAAAAGAGTATTCATAAATTCCTCTAACAGCATCTGCCACGATCTGGAGATCCAGTGAGAATCAGACCTAGTTCCTGCCCTGGGGAGCCGACAATCTGGAGGGAGAGGCTGGCAGAGAAGCACACAGGGCACTTTGTCCTGAAGTAAGTGTTGGGCACAGTGGGGACCCAGAGGATGCAGTTGCTGGTGTCACCTGAACAGGTTAGGGGCACGAATGAAAGGAAGGTCTGAGAGACTTTGTAGATTCCTAGAGGACTAAGAATTTATTTTAGAAACTCCTGCTGTGGTGCAGCAGGATTGGCTGCATTTCTGCAACATCAGAATGTAGGCCTGATCCCCGGCCCCACACAGTAGGTTAAAGGATTCTGCTGCTGCAGTTATGGAGTAGGTTGCAGCTGCAGCTCGGATCTGATCCCTGGCCCGGGAACTCCATATGTCAAGAAAAGAAGAAGAAAAAAATAATTTACTCCAGCATAATTTTCAAAAAGGTAAAATCATGGCGCTCATACAGATTTTTTAAAAATGAACGTGTGTCAAAGATTTCCTTTAACTCTTTAATTGACAAGGAAATAGCAAGATGTTAAAAGTAGTTCAAATGAAAATTTGACTTACAAGTACTTGTGTTTTCTACTGGACAACCAAAAGTCCTTTGCATAGTTGTGAATAAGGTTCATTTTCTTGATATAGGCAGGAATCCTTTGCATTATATCTGTTTTCTACAAATTACTTCTAGCCCTACAAAAAGTCAAAGATAGGCAGCCGTACACACCCCAAAGGATCAGATCATCATCAGAGGATGCTCAGCCTTCCTCTGAAAGGACCCCCAGGAATGTTTCGTATTTTCCAAGGTTTTTCTACGTTTTCTTGATTGACCCTCAGAAGGATCAGGAAAAATCAGGTAGCAGCTGTTCCTGAAGGAGCAGGTCACCTAGAGAGAGCCTGGTCTGCATGCTTCCACCATCCCCTTCCACGTGCTGGTGACAGGCTTCCAATTCCAGCAGGAGCGGGCCCGCCAGTGCCCGCCAGCAGGTGGCGCTGAGGCACATCCTCAGCAGCACCCTGAGGAATTCGGGGCTAGGAACTGGTTCCCCAGAGTTTTCCACACTGCTGGCCCTTGGAAATCAGGTTTCATGATTTAAGAATTTCACAGGGCTCTTTCTGGGTGAGCTCGACAAGCCCTGTGAATTCATTCATTCACTGGTTCAGTCATCTTTTCATTCAACGAACACGCAGTCAGGCCCACAAATCGCGTTGCTGAGATTCTCCAGAGAATCAGTCCTTGTCTCTGCTTGTTTTTGCTTGCCTGGCTTTGCTGCCGGGACTCAGAGCCACCTGGAATTTTGAACACTCAGCATCCCTCCACTCCACCCCTGCCCTGCCTGCTCGTGTGTCCACTTCCCTTGGAAAATTCACCTCCTCAGAGCTTGAAGACAAGATTTACGGAGTTTCTGTTGTGGCGCCATCAGAAATGCATCTGACTAGGAACCATGAGGTCGTGGATTCAATCCCTGGCCTCTCTCAGTGGGTTAAGGATCCAGTGTTGCTGTGAGCTGTGGTGTAGGTCACAGATGTGGCTCGGATCCTGTGTTGCTGTAGCTGTGGCATAGGCTGGCAGCTGCAGCTCCGATTTGACCCCTCGGCTGGGAACCTCCACATGTCGCGGGTGCAGCCCTAAAAAAAAAAAAAGAAGCTTTACTTCTATAATCTCCTTTGAGATATTATTGTTTGTGGAAGTTCCTGTCATGGCTCTGAGGTAACAAACCCAACTAGTACCCATGAGGACTCAAGTTCCATCCCTGGCCTTCCTCAGTGGGTTAAGGATCTGGCATTGCCGTGAGCTGTGGTGTGGCATGGATCTGGTGTTGCTGCGGCTGTGGCATAGGCTGGTAGCTGTAGCTCCAATTTGACCCCTAGCCTCGGAACCTCCATGTGCCATGGGTGTGGCCCTAAAAAGACAAAAAAAAAAAAAATCTTATCGTTCTCATTTTCCAGGTGAGAAAGCAGACTCTCCTGCTTCTTGGGACTGTCCTGGCTGTGTGGGAAGACTCTGCCCCCAACCCTTGAGGCCCAAGTATGGCTGAGATGCCACCCCAGACCTCACCATTACCCTGGCCTTCCTAGAAGCTTGTACTCCCCAAGGCCTGCAGCCTCGGTCCTTCCCAGGAGTCATAAAATTTTCCAAAATGTTGTGGGGATAACTACAAACTCAGCAGACAAGGAGCTCCGGAGGAACTTCACTTCTCTCCTCGACTGAGACCCTTGCTCTGGGGAAGGAGCAGCCGGCCCAGGGATGGGGCTGCATGGGTGGGGTCCCAAGGGTCTGCTCTGTGGTGCGAGAGTGGTAGTGGGGGCTGTGGCGTGGGGCCACCAGAGGGCTCATCTGTCCCACCGAGGACTGGGCAGCGGTCTCCAGGAGGGTCCTGCCCTGGCTCCTTGGCCCTGCCCTGTAGGCTGGGTCCCGTATTATGGAAGAAAATCTTCCTCCCATGGTGCGAGGTGGGGAGTGAGTTGGGGGAGGGCCCCTTCTCCCATACCATGAGTGTAACCCCAGCAGGACAGAGGTCACCACGGTGCTGCTGCTGAGCCCCTCAGGAATTTCGCAAAGAGGCAGCGCTGAGAGAAAAGAGGGGGCCTCCTTGGGGCTGGATCCTGAGGGAAAAGGCCCTGGTCTCCGAGCATCTTGGCCCTGTAGGCTGCGAGATGTGGTGGGAATGATGGAGAGCTGGTGGGGTGGGACGTACGTGCAGAATTAACGGGCAGAAAAGGGAAGAAGACTCATGAAGCCTTCAGAGGCCTGCCTCTCCCTGAGGGGACTGGTGGGCCCAGACAGGCCGGGAGAAGTCTCCACACTGTTAGCACAACCTTGAGTCCTCCTTCTTTCCCGAGAAGCTTGTAGCCTGACTCAGCGTCCAGGACAGCTTAAATCCATGCCCTGGACTTCGCTGTAAAAAATTGGGACATCTTTGAGTTGTTCCTTCAGGAAGGGTCCCTGGGCATTTTATGAAGGCAAGATTTCATTTCCTCAGATATGTTCTGCGAAACTGCTAGAACGTCTGGTTTCCTCATGGGCTGTTTCTTAGGGGGCTTGCTGTCTTCGCAACATGGCGGCTAGCTTCTCCCAGAGTAAGTGATCCAATCCGGCAAAGTGAGGCTGAAGCCATGATGTCTTTTAAGGACTAGCCTAAATCACACATGATCTCTCCTGCCCTATCCTATTGGTCACCTAAGTCAGCCCTATTTTATTTTATTTTATTTTTTTGTAATGGCAATACCCATGGTATATGGAAGTTCCTGGGCCATGGATCAAATCTGAGCCCCAGCTGCAGCAATGCCAGATCCTCAACCCACTATGCCATAGCAGGAACTCCAGGTTAGCCCTATTTAATGTGGGAAAGGGCTACACAAGGACCCGACCATTAGGAGGTGGGAATAGCTGGGGGCCCTCTTGGAGGCTGGATACTACACCAACCTTCAGGTAAATCTTCAGAAATATGAACCTAATACATTGAGGTTTTCTTGCCTCGAAGAACTACTTAAGTGATCTTAAGCATCTCTTCCATCCCATGGTGGGCTCTGTCTGAAGAGGGATGAAGATGATGGCCAGGGCAGGCCCCGCCCACTACTCTGCAGCTGGCCCCCTCCTTTGCCTGTCATTGAGCTCCTACTCTCTGCAACTCAGCATCGAGTTCCAGCTGCAGCACTAAGTGTCTTTCCCAGCCTGTCCCAGCTCTTCCCAAAACAGTGTTGCCCCTTGGCATCTCATGGTTTCCCCCAGAAACTGACTAGATGGGCCCATTTCTTAGGGACAGCCCAGTTTGGGACCATAGCAACAACCTCAGATCCACTAACTCAGATCCCATCTCCCTTTGCCAGCCTGCAGCAGTTAAAGTGCTTTTGAAGGCCAGGGACAGAATTCAACTCAGCCAGTAGAATTTAGTGGAAGGATGCCAGGTTATATCACAAGCTGGAGGGACACTGAAGAGGCAGGATCTAGGAAGGGCTGGGGCCAGGCCAGCCTGTAGACATTAACAGTGGAGGTTCATGGACTGCCACTGAGCAGCACAACTATCAATGGCCATGGTACCAAAGACCTCTGTTTCTGCTCCAGTTTTCTGGCAGAGAGAATCTGTGTGGTGCAGCTCGAGTCAGGTGCCCATCCCTGGTCCAGTCAACAATGGCTAGGGAAGCTGGGGGGGTGGCGCTCCTAGGCATGGTGCTCTATGGTGGGACAGGTCCTAGAGCTGAGGGGCTGAGAGTCTCACCAGGAGATATCTATTCAGGAAGAAGTTTTGTCCTGTGCCAAAATAAAGTATCTGAAATATTTAGGCAGCTCCAAGACTGCACTACATCTCTTTCTAGAATCTCTGGGACTCTGAGAGCCACTCACTTCTCCAAGCTTTCTTCTTGCTTATTCTTCCCTCCGAATATCCTGCCCAGAACCTGGCACCTGCTTATGGGCTTCAGATTCCCTTTATTTATTTATTTATTTTGCTTTTTAGGGCCACACCTGTGGCATATGGAGGTTCCCAGGCTAGGGGTCTAATTGGAGCTACAGCTGCCAGCCTATGCCACAGCCACAGCAATGCTAGATTGGAGCTGTATCTGCAACCTACACCACAGCTCATGGCAGCACTGGATCCTTAACCCACTGAGCTAGGCCAGGGATCGAACCTGCAACCTCATGGTTCCTAGTCAAATTCGTTCCCACTGCACCACAACGGGAACTCCTCAAATTCCATTTAAAATGCGGCTTAAAGATCACCTACTTCAGAATCCCTTGGGAAGCTTGTTAAGAATCCAGGTTCTAGGGATTGGGCCTCTGAATCTGTATCACTCCCCGGGTGATCTTAATGATCAGTAAGTTTGAGAAGCACCACCTTGGAGTATCTCAGCTGAAGCCTCATCCCAGCTCCCCTGGGCCCCACAAAACGCCGGAGCTCAATGGGAGGCCATATCTTCCCTCTCCCCATCCCCTGCTACCCCTGACCCTCTCCAGCAACCCTCAGGCCCCCTCCCAGCAGGAGCATGGAACTCTGAGACACATATCTTTATCTTTTGTTCTGACCTTACCCCTCCATCATCTTTTGTTTTCTTCCTACCTTCATTTTCCTTCTGTTCTGATTCTCGCCAATACTCATTTGTAATTTAATGCAATCATTTAAAATATATAAACAACCCAAAACACTTTTTTTCTTTTCTTCTCAGGGCTGCACCTGCAGCATATGGAAGTTCCCAGGCTAGTGGTTGAATAACAGCTGCATGTGCCAACCTACACCACAGCCACGGCCACATCCATGGCCATAGCCAAGCCACATCTGCAACCTACACTTAACCCACTGAGCAAGGCCAAGGATCAAACCTGCATCCTCATGGATACTAGTCAGATTCTTAACTCACTGAGCCACAATGGAATCCCCAAAACACTTTTTTTGGAGCTAGGTGATGAATAACCAAATGAGAAGATGAATTTCAATTGTTATTAATTTTTTTTTAACTTTTAATTAAAAAAATTTTTTTTGGCTCTTCCCGAGGCATGTAGAAGTTCCTGGGCTAGCAATCAAACAGGTGCCACAGCAGCAATCTGAGCTCCTGCAGTGACAATGCTGGATACTTAACCTGCTGTGCCACAAGGGAATTCCTTAATTGTCACCAATCTTAAGGGGTTATTAATCCCTGCGCAGATAGGCCTAATGAGCACAGCACTAGGATTTCTAATTATCCTTAAGAGGTTCCAGAATTCATGGGACATAATAGGATAAAGTGGATGGATTGTTACCCAAATGGCCCAATGAATCAAGCCTCTGGTATCTATACCCTCCCACAATGACTCTAGGCTTGGTTATGTGACTTGTTTTGGCCAGTAGAGTATCAGCAACCAGGATGCAAATAGCGGCTTTCTCTTGGAACTCTCATGGAACCACCACACGAAGAAACCTAGCTTGGACTATCTTCCTTGAGGATAAAAGACTGGAAGGAGACCCAGCTAACCCCACTGCCCCAACTGAACTCAGCTCTCAGCCATTCCTCCAAGTGAATGCAGCTTCACAAGCAAGCCCTGGAAAAATCAGCAGAACAATGCAGCTGAAAAATCATAACCCACAGAATCATGAAAAATCATACATTGTTACTGTTCTAAGTCCTAAATTTTGGATGTTTTGTTATGCAGCTATAGCTAACTGATACATAGGGGTCACAGTAATAATCACAGAACAGTACTCTGTGCTACTATTTCTGCATGATATTCTGTAGCCTCGTGTATGTCTGCTGTAGTGAAGCAATAAAAAAATACAGTAATTTAAACAAGATAATCTTTTTTTCTTATATGTAAGAGGTCAGAAGCAGGTGGTTCAGGTCTGGTAGGGCAACTCTGATCACTCTCAAAATGGCTCTTCCATTTCTGGATCCAAGGAGGCTGCTCCAGATCTTATTATTTCCCACCAGCAAGAAAAAGACTAACAAGAGGAGGGCCATGTCCAATCCCTTTTTTTTTTTTTTTTTTGGTCTTTTTAGGGCCAAACCCATAGCATAGGGAACTTCTCAGGCTAGGGGTCGAATTGGAGCTGCAGCTGCCTGCCTATACCACAGCCACAGCAATGCCAGATCGGAGCTGCATCTGCGATCTACACCACAGCTCAGAACAACACTGGATCCCCAACCCACTGAGTGAGGCCAGAGATTGAACCCACATCCTCATAGATACTAGTTAGGTTCTTAATGGGAACTCCATGCTCAATCCTTTTAAGGGCAAAGTCCAGAAGTGGTATGCATCATTTCTATTCATATTCCTTTGGATAGAACTTTTTCTTATGGCTTCACCAAGTTGCAAGGGAGACTGGGAAATGTAGTTTCTAGCTAGGCAGCATGTGCCCAGCTAAAATATGACAGTTCTTTTTATTAAAGAAAGAAGGCAAAGTAAGTACCTGAGAATAACTCCCAGGTACCACCATTGTCTGTCTCCAGGGTGAGTATTCTCATCAATAAATGAGTTTCGGTCCTGGCTCAACAGTTAATGAACCTGACTAGCATCCATGAGGACGTGGGTTCAATCCCCGGCCTCGTTCAGTGGGTTAAGGATCTGGTGTTGCCGTGAGCTGTGGTATAGGTCACAGACGTGGCTTGGATCCCAAGTTGCTGTGGCTCTGGTGTAGGCCAGCAGCTACAGCTCCGATTCGACCTCTAGCCTGGGAACCTCCATGTGCTGCAGGTTTGGCCCTAAAGAGAAAAAAAGAGACAAAAAAAAAATGAGTGTCCTATAGATTAGGTGGTTTTATTTCTCATTGTAAATCAATAATGGACATGTATGTATTGGTTAGGATGCTTTAGGCTGCAAGGAACAAAACACTCTTCTAAATGTTGCCTAAAGCGCTGGGAGTTTTATTACCTTAAGAGGTCTTGAGGAGTTTCCTGGTGGCCTAGTGGTTAAGGATCTGGTATTGTTACTGCTATGGCAGTTTGATGCCTGGTCTGGGTGGGAACTTCTGCATACCACAGGTGAGGCCAAAAAAAAAAATAAAAAATATAAAACAAAAACAAACAAAAAAAGAGGTCTTGTTTCTGAATCAATACTCCTTGGGAATTCCCATTGTGACGCAGTGGAAACGAATTCGACTAGTATCCATGAGGATGCAGGTTCGATCCTTGGCCTTGCTCAGTGGTCGAGAATCTGGCGTTGCTGTGAGCTGTGGTGTACGTCACAGATGTGGCTTGGATCCTGCATTGCTGGGGCTGTGGCGTAGGCCAGCAGCTGTAGCTCTGATTCAACCCCTAGCCTGGGAACTTCCATATGCTGTGGGCGTGGCCCTAAAAAGCAAAAAAGAAAAAGAAAAGAAAAGAAAAGAAAAAAAGAAAAAAATTCCTCCTTTCTTCTTTCTGCCTTCTCATTTTCTGTGTCAAAGTTTCCTCCTTCATGGCTGAAAGATGGCTACAGTGGTAAGTATCATATCCATAGATAAAAATAACAACAGTGACCATGTATCAACTGCTGACCATGTGCCAGAGCTGTGTAAACATTTCAGGTGTAGTCACTCATTTGATTTTCACAACAACCTTATAAGGAATGTACCATTATTGTTTTCATGTACAGGTGAGGCAAGAAGATCAAGTAACTCTCTGGAGACTGCAGAGCTAATCAGAGCCCAGCCATGCCTTTAACCTTAACTCTGGAGCCCCTATTTTTTAATGGTTGCGTTGCTTTGCCACAGCATCTCCAAAAAGAACGCTGAGACAGAGCTTGCCCTCAAATGGCTCTGTCTCCTTTTATTAGAGAGGGAAATCCTCCTCAAAGCCCCCAGCCCAACTTCCCCTTCCATCTCATTGGCCAGAACAGGCTCACATGCCTACCCCAAGCCAATCACAGCAGAGGGTAGTGGGAATGAAACCTGCAGAATGTGTCTTGGGACTCAGGAGAGTGTCGTTTCTTCTGTCTTGGCTCAGAAAGGATTCAGTGAGAGGCAGACAGGTGTGGAAAGAGTTTATTAGTATAGGACGCTTGTGAGAAGTACAAGTGGGCAGACAAAGGCGTGCCCTGCCCTGAGAGCTTAGGGGGCCACAGTTTTATAATCAAAGGAAGAATGGGGAGGGGGAGGCCACCCTCTTCCTTATTCTTGAGTAGATGTCAAGCTTCCATCCCCAGCTCCTCCTCCGTGTTGAGCAGGGAGTTTTCTTGTCCCTACATGGCCAAACTAGGACTGTCAGGTGCAATGGAAATGAGCAAAAATGTGGTAACATATACTGAACATGATAAATCATCTCAGGGTTCGGTGCATGTCACCTTTCCCTATATTTTTGTTTTTAGTGTGTGCAAAGAAGCATGGATTAGGAATCATTAACTTACTAACCTCACGGGGTAGGATGTGGGGTCTCATGCTGGCACTGTTTTATTGTTGGGGAGCATGTCTCATGCTCTGTTGCATGGTTTTGTTGCTAAGCAAGCCTTCTTGGTTTTGTTGTTCAGGAAGCCTGCTTTCTATTTTTTTTTTTAAGGCCTCAACCAAGGCATATGGAGGTTCCCAGGCTAGGGGTCTAATTGGAGCTGTAGCCGCTGGCCTACACCACAGCCACAGCAATGCCAGATCCAAGCTGCATCTGCGTCCTACACCACAGCTCATGGCAATGCCAGACCCTTTACCCGCTGAGTGAGGCCAGGGATCGAACCTACATCCTCATGGATCCTAGTCAGATTCGTTTCTGCTGAGCCACGATGGGAACTCCCAAGCCTGCTTTCTTGAGTGAGTGTTCATTTCCGGGGTCCCTCATACATTTTTCTTCACTTACAATCCCCTGGTGGGATTAACTGTTTAATCACCTACTTTGTTCCTTTGCTCTGTCCCCACACGTAAGCATCTCTGACCAGTCATTGTACCCTCCACCCCCACCCTGGTTCAGGTACATTGCCCTCTCACCTGAACAAGACAGCCTTCTTTTTGTAAGGAAGTAGGGGGCAGAAGGCTGCCCTGATGGCAGAACCTGGGCTTGGCTGGGGGTTCCCAGCTCTTCGGGTTTGAAATGTTTGGCTCAGACTCTGTCTCCCCCCACCCACCCCCCAAGACTCCAAAATTTCTCAGGCTTTCAATTGTGTGGCTCTGCGTTCCTCCTTCTGCTGAATTCCGGCAGCTGTTCCCTTTATTTCTGCCCTGGAATTGATTCAAACGTCGGATGCAGCCCATTTCCTCTCCCAAGAAACCATGAACACCAGGCTGCTCTATGAGCAGAAGCTGTTTGGGTCGCTCGAAGTCACTGCGCTGCTCAGCACAAAGCTGAAAGTGACACTGGGACGTTCCTGTTCTTAAAAGCTGGGCCTCCAGCCATTTGTCCCTCGTGCTTCATCCCAACACCCACACTCCTCCCTGCTGCCCACCCTGGGCTGCTGACTCCCATCGCCCGGCTCCATATCCACATCTCATCTCCCTCTTTCCATCACAGCCCCCCACCCCCACCCTGTTGCATCCCCCAGGGGCTTTCCTGGTTGGTGATTCAGCCCTCCCCAGCTTCTCTTCCCAAACTTGGCTGCTTAGCTACCTTTGCCAAACCCAAGAAGGGGCCTCAGAACAAAAGGGCCTTTTATTTAATGAAGGAGGATCTACTCTCCTGAGAAGGAAGCTGTGGTTATATAAAATCTTTTTTTTTTTTTTGCTTCTTAGGGCCACACCCTTGGCATATGGAAGTTCCCAGGCTAGGGTCGAATTGGAGCTACAGCTGCTGGCCTGCACCACAGCCATAGCAACGTGGGATCTCAGCCGTGTCTGCGACCCACACCACAGCTCACGGCAACGGATTCCTGCCGGATCCCTGATCCACTGAGTGAGGCCAGGGATCGAACCCACATCCCCATGAATACCAGATTCATTTCTGCTGCAGCACAGTGGGAACTCCCAAAGCTGCGGTTATAAATAACAACGGTCCCCCCCCCCTTTGGATTCCTCTTGATGCATTAGAAATTTAAATTTCACCATAAGCTGACAGCCCAGAGGGTCTCCTCCCACTTTGGGGCCTAAGCATCCTCAAGGTTCGCCTTAAAGAACACACTCACTTGTCCAGAACCTGAGGGGGTAAAACTAAACTGCATTAGAAAGATAGTGTCCTTCTGGGGTTTTCTAAACCCCTGTCCCCAAAACTGGTGCTTCTGGATGCCTCTAGGGGTTACCCATGCTGGCCAGCAGGTTCTCTGCTTGGGAGGCTCGAAAGTCTCAATGATGCATTGTTATGAGCCTGTTGTGAGTGATCTTAAGAGCTGAAGAAGGAGGAGGGATCCAGCACCCCTCACATAATTCCTAGAATCATCTCAGGGCCAGGATAGCTCAGAACCAAACCCCAGTCCTTGCCCAGCCCACAGAGCTGGAGTCCTACTGGGATGCCATGCACTACCCCCCAACTTTAACCACCCCCTAAGGGTGTAGGCTTCGGGGTTTGCTCAGATCAGAAGTGCTCCCTTCCTGAGCTGGGAGGCTCAGTCTTAGCATCTGTACCCCCAGGCCCTGCACAGGTATGTTTCCAGAATCTCCTGCCCTCGGCTGTCTTTCACGGGTGTGGCCAAGGCAGGACTAGGGCTGGGGTGGGGAGGAAGGGGTGGAGGGAGCACAGCGAGGAGGGAGGCGGGTAGGAGAGATGGCGCGAGGGAGGGAGAGGAGCTGGCTGGGCCCTTCGAGGAGTGAGGGGTGAAGAGCTATGAGAACTCAGTGTCAGGGAGGCCCCCAGAGCTTTAAGAACAAGAATGGCTCTCGTGCTATTTCCACGGTGTGCTGTGTCTTTAGTAAAAGTCCTGCTCACACAACAGCCGGTACCCACAGTTGCTCTGTGAGCTGGGAAAAATGTTCTCCATGCCCCGACCCTTACTTGGGGCCATTTCAGGGCAGAAATAAAGGCCTCAGCAACAAGCAGTCAGCAGAATCAGGACAGTGGCCCTGAGATCTGGCTGAGATCTGGGGTGGGGGTGGGGGGTCTTTAGAGAGTTACAGTCTTGTCGGGTTGCACGCAGCCCATCTTCATCTCCAGGCCCAGAGGCCACAGTCAAAGCAATGGCACAGCCACAGCCACAGCCATGCCAGATCTGAGCCATGTTCGTGACCTACACCACAGCTCACGGCAACACCGGAACCTTAACCCACTGAGCGAGGCCAGGGATCGAACCCGTGTCCTCAGGGATACTAGTTGGGTTTGGTCCTGCTGAGCCATGATGGAAACTCCTGTTATTCCCATTTCATCGATAGGTAAACTGAGGCACAGAGTGGTTGAAATAATTTGTCCCAAGTCACACAACTAATACATGGAGGCCAGGATTCAGACCCAGGCCGAGGGGGATGGGCCTCCTAAATGCAAGGGCTGTGAGTGGGGCTGGCCTTTTAAAAGTCACTGACGCACTTTGCTCATAAAATTCTCCAGGTGGCTGGGGACAGGCCAGACAGCATTGCAGACCCTGTCCTTCAGCCTCTTTCACTGCCTCTGCGCCATCACCCCCTTAGCAAAGCCGGAGGCCTGGGTGACTGTGTGGGACCGGGGTGACTCATGCTGGTGGGGGTGGGAAGACCACAATCCCAGTCACCCTCTGGGGAAAAAGCAAATAGCACCAGATCGCTATGATACTAGTTGAACAGAGGAACAGAAAAATGATCTTTGGGGAGTGGGATGGTAGGTGATTTTTCTTCTTTAATGTGAACTGTTACGATTTCTACCCGTTGACCAAGTATCCCTTGTTATTTAAAAATCAATTTTACTGTGTATAGAAAGAAAGAAGAGGGGCCAGAACTCAGCCCTCTCGGGGCGCCGGCTTCTGCTGGCAGCAGCTTTCGCAGCGATAGGCATAACGATGACTCACTCTTGGAGATTGTTGATAGAGAGCCTGCTGGCCCCTTTCTCAGTGCTTTCTGCAACGTGCATTAACTCCTTTAAGCCTCACGGGCCTGGCTGAGGTCACAACGCTGAGGAGGGACGGGCTGGAGTCCAGCCTTTCAACTAAGTCCTCTGCTGCTTTTCTGGAAATGGTTTCCAAGTTCCCCGTGGATGAAAGGCCCCCTCCCTTCGTCTCTCCGTAGTGAAAACGGCCTCCATTCTGTGCTGGCAGGATCACTCTGGTGGGGGTTTGGGAGCGGGGGAAATTCAGTGCACAAAACCATCAGCCTAGACCCCAGGCTCCTGGAACGTTCATGGTACACATGGCTATGTGAGGGCTGTAGGCCTCCAAGCGTTGTGCTTAAAAATGTGTGGCTTCAGGAGTTCCTGTTGTGGCTCAGTGATAACAAATCCGACGGGTACCCACGAGGACTCAGGTTTGATCCTCAGTGGGTTAAGGATCTGGCATTGCTGTGAGCTGCCGTGTAGGATCCAGCTTTGTGGCTGTGGCTGTGGCATAAGGCAGTGGCAGCAGCTCCGATTTGACCTCTAGCCTGGGAAGTTTCAGGTACCTCATGTATGGCGCTAAAAAGCAGGAAAAAAAAAATAGAAAAAAGAAAAAATGTGTGGCTTCAAATGTCAGCGCTGCATTTACCAGGTGTGAGACTTTGGCAATTACCTTGTCTTTGTGAGTCTCGGAAAATGAAAATCCTGGCAGTTGTCAGTGTCGAATGGCATAATACATGTAAAGCTCTGAGCATAGCGCCTGGCATAAGCGCTTATGAAATGATGGTTATTATTATTATTCAACAAGGGTTTATTCAGCTACTTTGTCCCCAGCACTGCGCCAACAACAGATGCTCCTGAAGGTCCCAGAGCCCAGCAATTGTACCTCCAGGCTCCAAACACCCACCAACATAAGAATTCAACAGAAGCAAGAAGACAGAGCTAGCAACCCCTAGCTTGTCCACAGGGCGCAGGATGGGGTTTGAGTAAAACTGACCTCAGTCTCATTAAGGCCCCTCTTGACACTTGGCATATAGACACCAAGGCTGCACATACCCTTTCTTTTTGGCTGGCAGAGGTCTGAATTTGTCAAGGTTTGGTGGGCACAATGTACCCAGATCTTGGGGATAAATCGTGTCTGTTCTGTTTTGCCAGCAAAGAACTTGATCATAGTCACTCAGGGGTAAGCTGTAATAAGTTAAAGTGATTTGGGGGTGAATGTGTGACCCTAGTCTGACACACAAGGAATAGCGAGACCTACCTCCCAGGGTTGTTGGAAGAATTGAATTCACAGTTACACACCCAGAGCTTAGAACAGCCACTGGCATTCATAAGTATACGATAGGCGTTAACTGAGTGATTTAATCTTTCTCTTCCACCACCCTTTCCTCTTCTGTTTCAGCTGCTTTGCACACTCTTTCTATGCCTTAAATCACCACTGATGAACGCTTAAATTTTTCCAAGCGTTCACGTTGTGGGTCAGTGGTAACAAGCCAGACTAGTGTCCATGAGGATGCGGGTTCTATCCCTGGCCTCACTCAGTGGGTTGAGGATCCGGTGTTTCCATGAGCTGTGGTGTAGATTGTAGACTTGGCTCGAATCTGGTATTGCTGTGGCTGTGGTGTAGGCCAGCAGCTGCAGCTCTGATTCGATCCCTAGCCTGGGAACTTCCATGTGCCACACGTACGGCCCTGAAAATCAAACAAAAATACAAAACAAACAAACAAAAAACCCCTACATTTTCCCAATCTCCCTTGCAGTAGATCTAGCCGTATAACTAAGTTCTGGCCAATGGAATGGAAGTAGAGGTGGTTATGCAACTTCCAAGATTTGTCCTTAAACAGAGGGATCGTGCCTTTCTCGACCCATTTTGTCTTTCCTGCAGATGAAATGTAGGCGTGATGGCTAGAGCTGGAGCAGCTGTTTTGGACCATGAGGTAAAGCTGAATGTGGAGGAATTGGGACCAACAAGATAGAAAAATCGTAGGTCTCAAATGGCTGTGGTACCACCACACCAGCCTGAATCCAGGATGTTTCTGAACATTCACATGAGAGATGGAAACTTCTTCTTCTTTTTTTTTTTTTTATGGCAGAGATGGAAACTTCCAACTTCCCTCTCATTTAAGCCCCTGTTATTTTGGATAGCTATCCCTCATAGCTGAAATGAATCCAACTAATTCAGGGACAGAACTTGAATCCGGACTCAGGCTTCCCTGCCCTGGAGACACTCCACCATGTAGACGGCAGACAACCTGAATCAGAATCCTGGGTGGGGAGCTTGGTTAAATGTATATTCTGGGGTGGGTCCCACTTCAGCTCTGCTGGGTTAGACTTTTCAGAATTGGGGCCTGGGCAGTTCTTTTTTCTTCTGTTTAGGGCTGCACTTGCGGCACATGGAAGTTCCCAGGCTAGGGGTCGAATCAGAGGTACAGCTGCTGGCCTGTACCACAGCCATAGCAATGCCAGACCCAAGCCAATTCTGTGAATTACACCACAGCTCCTGGAAACATTGGATCCCCAACCCACTGATGGAGGCCAGGGATCGAACCCACATCCTCATGGATACTAGTTGGGTTCATTTCCACTGTGCCACAATGGGAACCCATGGGTGGTTTTTTTTTTTTTTTGTCTTTTTGTCTTTTTAAAGCTGCACCCATGGCATATGGAGGTTCCCAGGCTAGGGGTCCAACTGGAGCTGTAGCCGCGGCCGACACCACAGCCACAGCAACTCGGGATTTCAGCTGCATCTATGACCTACACCACAGCTCACAACAATGCTGGATCCCCAACCCATTGATTGAGGCCAGGGATTGAACCCACATCCTCATGGATACTTCTTGGATTCATTTCCACTGCGCCACAACGGGCAGTTCTATTTTAAGCACACTGCCCACCCGGAGAGTTCTGATGTACACTCAAGTCTGAGACCATGACGTGTCATTCTATTTCCTCTTATAAATCTTAAACTCAGGAATCCATTTTGATGCCCTGGGTTGAACTAAAGGCAGGTGGAACTCAGAGGCCTAACAGGGGACAGAGGCGGAGGAGGGCTTGTGGACAAAGGTCAAGGGTCCAGAGACTCAGGCGCTTGGCGTTGGTTCCCCGAGGCAGGTGCTGTGCAGCCCTCTCCGAGGAGGCAGCGCAATCACCAGGGTGGGGGTGCGGGCATGTCGACACCATACCCTTGCCCTCACGCATGGCAGTTGCTCCAAAGCTGGAATCGGCAGAGGCCCTGAGTGTCTATGGCATATGGAGATGCCCTTATGGAACCCGGAACGAGCCCCAGGCAGCAGATCTCGGCTCAGGAGCCAGGATTTTAGTGCAAAGCTGTTCCCCCTTCTGCAAGCCACTGTTCTCCTTTTGAGAAACAGCTCATGCCTTTCATAAGCTGGTGGGCCCCCAGGGGAGATTCAAAGCCTGACATGAGCACCTGGGGACCCATGTGACAAGTGCTGAGTGCTGTCTGACCTTGCCACAATGTCAGTGTGCCCAGTAGCATCTGCCGTCAAGGGGAGAAGGTACACGGGGGAGAGGGACGCAGCCCAGCCACATCCTGAAGCCCACGTGAGCCATTGAGCAGGCACTCCCCGGGGTCCCTCTTCCGGCTTCCAGCTGCCCCCCACCCCCAATCCAGACGCAGGTCCCTAGGCCCAGCTGCCCAAGGACTGAAAACTTGAGCCTGTGCCATGTAAAGAGCTCAGGGGACACTTGCCACAAGGCTTGGTGAAGCCTGGAACTCATTGGCAGAGCTCCCACAGGCACCCAGTTTCTGCCTGAGGCTGGAGGCGACATGGATGGATGGAGGGATGCGGGTCCCCCGCCTGCCTTGTTCTCCTTTTCATAGGCGAGTGTGACAATGACCTTGCAGTGATGGGGTGACCCTAAGTGTCAGCTGTTTGGGAACACGTCGGCCTGGAGGCTTAGGGCCCCTGCGCCCCTTCCTATCTCATCCCACATGAAAGGCTGAGTTCAGACACAGCCCCTCCTTCAGGGACGGGAAGCCACTGGTCCGGGCTTGCTAGTTGCCAGGCAACCCAGGATGAGCCTTCGAGGTCATTTCTCAGACAATTCTGAGCTCTCTCCACAGCCTGTTAACAGATGGTCCCACAAGCAAGCAGCCCAGCCAGAAATCGATTGCTGTGGCGCTGCTGCCGTTTCCGGCGGCGACAGTGATGAGAAACCGAAATCATTCCAGGGCTGCTAGCAGTACGCTTTGTGATCTGTTTTGTACGGAGGGACAGGCGGCTTGAGGTCAGCCTCTCTGTCAGCCCTGGGCAGTGGCTGGCGGTCTTGCCAGGTGGCCAGGGACTTGGAGGAGGGGGCTGGGAGAGCCGGTAACAAGGACGTGCTATGTGGTTGGCCTCTCGGGATGGGCCCAGATTTCGAGACTGCTTGTCCCAGGTGACTGTCCACCAAAGGGCACCCCTTAATATTCAGGGGACACCTGTGAATCCCCTGTCTTCCCTTCTCTGTTTTTTTGGGACCAAACTTTGAGAAAATATCCCAACATCCCCTAGGCCTTATTTTTCATACTTCTTTCTTTTCCTTTTTTTTTTTTTAATTATTTTTTAGGGCCACATCAGCAGCTCATGGAAATTCCCAGGCTAGGGGCCAAATGGAGCTGCAGCTGCCAGCCTACCCCACAGCCACAGCAACGCCAGATCCGAGCCACATCTGTGATCTACACCACAGCTCACAGCAACGCCGGATCCTTTTTTTTTTTTTTTTTTTTTAGGGCTTCACCATTGGCATCTGGAAGTTTGCAGGCGAGGGGTGGAGTCAGAGCTGCAGCTGCTGGCCTAACAGCACTGAGGGAGGCCAGAGATCAACCCTGAATCCTCACAGACACTATGTCAGGTTCTTAACCCAATGAGCCACAGCAGAATTCCAGTCCTTTTCATCCTTCTACTTGCAGTGAGACTTAAACTTTAAGACAAGAGATACAGATCATTCACGGGCTTTTTCCTGTCCTATTATCCTGACCGAGGATAATGCGAGCAACATTTGGCTACTTTTCCCTGGGGCCAGAACTGGTCATAACTAGATTATGACTTTTGCTCATGTGAGGCAGCTTCGGAAGTGACATCCCAGCATGACTTTCTTGCCTTCTTTGAGGCACAAAGAAAGAGCTGCAAGTTTCTGATAGAAATGTTAAACTGCAAGCCAGGATTTTTTTTTTTTTTTCCCTAGGACTAGGACAAATTCCCTTAAGAATTTTGCAAACATCACATGTTCCCTTTCCCCTTTTTGCAATATGTATAATTTATCCCCTGGTGTAACTTGCTTAATAGACACAGTTTGTTAATTCCATCTGCTTCCCAAGAGGAAGACAAATTGTTACACGGTGCCACCCTGGGTTCTGAGTGTCTCCCTTAAGCCAAGCTAGTCAAGAACCTCATCAGTGGAGGGGCAGCAATTTGTCCTCCTGCAATAGGACCTTATTGTGGAGTTGAATTTGCTTTCCCATCCTCCCTCTGCATTTCCATTCTTTTTTTTTTTTTTTGACATTGCTGTGAACTTTATTCTCTCTCAATATAAAATAATAATTATAAAATCATTAAAAATCCCTTTTAAATGTTTGCCTTGAATTCCCCTTTATCTGATTTTATTTTATTGCTTTTTAGGACTGCACCCACAGCATATGAAAATTCCCAGGCTAGGGGTCAAATCTGAGCTGTAGCTGCCAGCCTATGCCACAGCCACAGCAATGCCAGATCCTTAACCCATTGAACAGGCCAGGGATGAACCTGCATCCTCATGGATACTAGACCAGTTCTTAGTCCCATCACTGGATTAAGAATTAATCCAGTCACTGGATCACAGGATCACGGGCCGAAGAACTGCATACAGTGGACTCCACCCCTGCTACCACCAAAGAGGAAGGAAATTCTGACACAGGCTAGGGCGGAGATGAATCTCGAAAAAATTTTGCTAAGTGACATAAGCAAGTCACAAAAGGGCAAAAACCTCTATGATTCTGCTTATATGAGATTCTTAGAGCAGTTAAATTCATAGAGGCAGAAAGAATAATATACTAGGGGCTGGGGGTAGAGGGGAAAGAGGAGTTTCAGTTTTGCAAGAAGAGAAAAGTGTGGCGATGGTCCGTGGTGATGGTGGCACAACGTGAATGTACTTAATGCCGCACCACTGTACATTTAAAAGTGGTTGAAATGGTAAACTTTATGTAATACATAGTTTACCACAATTAAAATAAATAAAGAAGATGCACTGATGGATCTATAAAGCGATAAATATATGATAAAGCAAATATAGCAAAATGTTAACAACTGTAGAATCCAGGCTTTGTGTTCATGTGCATTCAGGGTAGTTTCTTCAACTTTTGTGTATGTTTGAAATTTTTCATCATGAAGTATTGGGGATAGTTAGATACAGAAAAATAGTAAGAGGGAGATCCCACTGTGGTTTCATGGTAACAAACCCAACTAGTATCTATGAAGATGTGGGTTCGATCCCTGGCCTCACTCAGTAGGTCGAGGATCCAGTGTTGCCGTGAGCTCTGGTATAGGTCGCAGATGTGGCTGGGATCTGGCATTGCTGTGGCTGTGGCGTAAGCCTGTAGCTACAGCTCTGATTCCACGCCTAGACTGGGAACTTCCATATCCTGCAGGTGGGGCCCTAAAAAGGCAAAAAAAAAAAAAAAAAAAGAAAAAAAAAAGAAAAAAGAAAGAAAGAAAATCATGCAATTGGACTGACTGGTTTCCTGATCTCAAATATCAAATGGACTCCACATGAAAATTCTACCATGTTTTTGAACAAGCACAATTTCCTTCTTTATTCTCTCACAATTACTCTTTCATTCCTTTTCCTCATTCCTCAGATTTCCTACCTCCTCTCCTAGGTTTATTTTCACTTGGTGACCTTGCGTTATTCTTTACTGAAAGAATTAAAGCCTTCCATCACACCGATATGTTTCATCCCTCCCCCCTGTCCCCCAAATCTGCAAACCCACCTGCTTCTGCAGGTCCTGGAGAAGCTATCCCTGCTTCTTTCAAGTGTGTCCGACTCTGAATTTCTACCCCTTTTAAGCTCAAAGTGTTTCTTTCTCAATAAGTTCATTTCCCAAAAGCTTACAAACATCTCTAATATCTTCCATCTCCCCCAGTAAAACAAGATAAACATCTGTCTGCATTTGCTATTCCATATAACACGCAACCATAAACTTAGTGGCTTGATACCACACAGCTTATTGCATCACACTTTCTGTGGGTCAGAAGTCCGGCAGATTTTCACTGGGCTCTGTGCCCAGGGTCTTACCAGGCTGAAAGCAAGATGTTGGCCAAAGCTGTGGTTTCCTCCGAGGGTCAAGTTCCTCTTTCAAGCTCACTAGTTGGTGGCAGAATTCAGCTCCTTGCTTTTCCACCCACGTTGTCTCCTTGATTAGCATTCGTTCACGGGGTTCTGTGGCTTTAAACACCATTTAGATACTGAAAGACTCATACCATTTTATCTCTACCTCAAACCTCTTCCCCAAGCTCCAGGCTCATTTCTCTGGAGACTTATTTCATCGTTTCATGCAGCTCTCTCCCTGGCATCTCAAACGAATCATGTTCTAAAAGGAACTCTGCATCTCCTGCTCCCCAAATCTGTTCTCCTTCTGGGTGACCGCACTGAGCCCCATCTGGTCAGAGAGCCAGGAACCTGGAGTTCTCCTTGATTCCTGTCTTTCCCTCACTTCTCATATGCAGCCACGTCTGTCATTATACCTCGAAATCACACACATTTGCATCAGCGGCATCCGCACCTCAGTCCTGACTCTGTCAGCTTTACCTGGACCACTGCTCCAGCCTCCTTCCTTCCCACTTCCATTCCAGATCCCCTCAATCAATTCTCCATATGCAATCCTTTATTTTTAACATTATTTTTTATTTTTATTTTTGGCTTGTTAGGGCTGCACCCATGGCACATGGAGGTTCCCTGGCTAGGGGTCGAATTGGAGCAGTAGCCGCTGACCTACGCCATAGCCACAGCAATGCCAGATCCGAGCCAGGCCTGCAACCTACACCACAGCTCACAACTTCAGCTGCACCACAACGGAAACTCCACAAAGCAATCTTTTAAAAGCAAAGTAGGAGTTCCCGTCATGGCTCAGTGGTTAACGAACCGGACGAGGAACCATGAGGTTGTGGGTTCGATCCCTGGCCTTGTTCAGTGGGTTAAGGATCCGGCATTGCCGTGAGCTGTGGTATAGATCGAAGACACAGGTCAGATCAAGAGTTGCTGTGGCTGTGGTGTAGGCCAGCAGCCACAGCTCCAATTGGACCCCTAGCCTGGGAACCTCCATATGCTGCGGGTACAGCCCTAAAAAGACCAAAAAAAAAAAAAAAAAGAAGAAGAAGAAGACGCATAAATCAGGTAATATCACTGTCCTGCTTAAATCCTGTGAATAATTGAAGTTCCTGCTGTGGCACATTGGGTTAGGGATCCAGCATTGTCTCTGCAGCAATTCAGGTTTGAATCCTAGCCTCGTGCAGTAGGTTAAGGATCTGGCATTGTCCCAGCTGTGTCATAGGTCTCAACTGCACCTCAGATTTGATCACTGGCCTGGGAACTTCCATATGATGTGGGTGCAGATGAAAAAGAAAAAAAAATCACACGAATAATTGCCTATGCACTTCAAATAAAAGCTGCTTTCCCCTCTGGCCTTTGACGTCTGGGTTATCTGATCAGTGCCTTCTCCCACGCTCTCAAAAATGTCATGGTCCTCGGAGTTCCCATCATGACTCAGTGGTAACAAACCCAACTAATATCCATGAGGATGCGAGTTTGATCTGCCCTCACTCCGTGGGTTAAGGATCCAGAGTTGCTGTGCGCTGTGGTGTAGGTTACAGATGCAGCTTGGACCTGGCGTTGCTGTGGCTGGTGTAGGCCGGCAGCTGCAGTTCCAATTCGACCCCTCGCCTGGGAACGTCATGGTCTCGCCCATCCCTCTGACAGAGCCATCTCTCTACTGCTCACCATGGCTGGTTCCCTCTTTCCTTCAGCTGTAGCTTAAATAGCACCTTTTCAGGGAGCCCTTCACTCACCACTGACTCTAAAGTGTTCCCTCCGTCTCCTTCAGTGCACTTAGCACAGACGGATGGATGGATGGATGCACTTACTCACTGTCCGTCTGCCCCATCAGCCCATGGTCAGCTTTGCCTTTGCACAAATGGTGGACTTGCGGAGTAGGGACCCTATTCCAGCTGTGGGACTGGGCTGACATCTGACCCACCAGCACCCACCCTGGAAGCCTCCCAAGTAGCAGCAGAACAGTGAGTGCTGCAGGGATCATTCAGGATGTAAACTCAGGGATGGTGGCTACATTTTTAAATATCATTCCCAAATGTATATAAAATGCACATATCCTGGGCTCCATAGCTCCGTGGTTAGTACATTGTCTTACAAAATGCACACATCCTAAATGAACAACTCAATGAGATTGGATAATACCCTGAGCAGTATATAGAACATGGAGTTCCCGCTGTGGCGCAATGGGATCAATGCTGTCTCTGCAGCACCAGGATGCAAGTTCAATCCCTGGCCCTGCACGGTGGGTTAATGATCCGACATTGCCACAGCTGCAGCATAGGTCAAAATCGTGACTCAGATCTGCTCCCCTGGCCCAGGAACTCCATATGCTGTGGGGTGGCCAAAAATTTTTTTAAAGTACCCCCACAATAAAGATATAGAAGACTTCTGTCAATCTCCAAATTCCTGCTTTCCCCTTCCTTTCAGTTCCCAAACCTTACAGGCGATAACTGTTGGTAGCTGGATTTTTATTCCCTGTTCAGGCAAGGACAGTGGAGCATTTCTATAACACTCCAACCGATCCACGCAGCTTGACACCACTTTTTTTTTTTTAAATCACCAATGAGATTCATTTCTAATATTCAGTAGACTAACTGGCACTGCTTCTGGGGTTGATGGAAAATAAAATACGCCGAAGCTCAGGTAGTGGCCAGGACTGGAGAATGGCCCTTCTGGCTAAATGAGGGCTGATAATTTCCACCCTGTCCCTCTCATTATGAATTCCCAATCAGAGCAATTGCTGGCTCCCTGGAGCAGAGCTTAAACTAACTCACATCTAATAGCACACTGTTTATGCCCAAATTCAGACCCTACAGCGGAGTGGAACCAGTGGAACAGGCTAAGCAAAAGGGACCTTGAGGGGCTGGAAAGCCAGCCAGTGGCCCCAGGGCTGGTGGGCTGCTGAAACAGTGAGTCTGGTTGATGTGTCCTCCAGCCCAGCAGATATACCTCACACATCACATGTCTCCGATGACCAGCCGCCTAGTTTCAGAGCCACCCACCCCTGACTTCCCCCTCTGCCTCTGCGCTGCAGGCTGGAACCAGGGGCTCCTTTGAGATGTGGAAGGAGAAAGATCTTCAGAGATGCATGACCAAAGCCACCCCCTTCTCTCTGCAGCTCTCAAACTTTCTGCCTTGGATGCAGGGACTCTTGCTCCTGGGTTCAATTCCCTTGGTCCTCCTTCCTAGCTCCCTCACTGGGACATCCTGGGGGCTAAGAAGCTGGGCTTCAGCTCTTTACAAGTATGCCCTTCCACTCCTCCAGCCTTTCTGTGAGCAGATGGTAAGCACACAATAGGCCCTTAAAACCTATTCTTTGGAGGAGCTCTCATTGTAGCTCAGCAGGTTAAGAACCCAACTAGTATCCATGAGGATGCCGGTTCGACCCCTGGCTTCGCTCAGTGGGTTAAGGATCCAGTGTTGCCATGAGCTGTGATAAAGGTTGCAGATGTGGCTCGGATCCTGCATTGCTGTGGCTGTGGAGTAGGCTGGCAGCTACAGCTCCAATTCGACCCCTAGCCCAGGAACTTCCATATGCCATGGGTGCAGCCATGAAAAGAAAAGAAAAAACTGATGGAACATATCTTTCCTAGGTCTCCCTGGCACATGTCTTTTGCGGAGTTTATGATGTGGGCAGACTCCTTTGTTACAGACGAGGAAATGAGGCTGAGTGTGAGTGTCTGCCTCACAGAGACTGCCTGTTCTTCCAGGACAGGGCTCTGTGCTTGCCTCTCTTCACACCAACACACACCCTAACACGCACATAGGGGCTCTGGGCAGATTTGCTGAATTGCATGGAGGCAGCTAAGCTGTAGCTCCCTTATCTGTAACACGAGGTCTCATGTCTGACCATTTGCCAGTCCTGGCCCACTCTTCACTTTTCTCCATCCCACACTGGTCAGCAGAGGTGGGGGTGGCCTTCCCAGGGCTGCAGCTCCCATCAGGTTCCAGACGTCCCTTGCTCCCCAGGTGGCAAGGCTTCCTGTAGCTTCTGGCCCCCTGAGTACCTCACCAGCCTTTCTTGGCTCCTTTAACTGTGCCCACCACTATGTAATAATCCCTTCATCAAACCCTTTTCAATTACCCCGTTAAATGTGCCATCTGTTTCCATCCAGTGCCCTGACTGCTACAATAATTGGTACCAGAATAGCCCTGGGAAACAGATTCTTGGCTGGGATTCTGGGATTGGGTTGCTCACACATCTTGATTAGTATGTGAATAGCCTCCTTGAGGGGGGATGGGGGCAGGGGGTGGGTAATGGACAATGGCAATCGGCAGCACGCAGTGGCACGAGTTACTGACTTTATGACCAGTGGTGGCGTGAGAGGGACAGGTTAGATGTTGGGAGATGAAGTAGCTCTGATGCTTAGTCACTATGGTGACACTAGTGATTGCAAAGACTGGAGTGGCTTTCTGACTCTACATCTGATTGCCCTAGGAAACACACACAAAGAAAAAAACAGACCGAAAGCCTTGAATTGGGCCAGGCGGGATGTAACTCTCATTATGAAGCTAGAGGCAGTGAGAGGTGATGGACTGTGTCCCAAGGAAAATCGGCATCCTTTGTGAGGACACTGCCCCAGAGGCAGTCACTGGAGGATGGTTGTGCTAGGGAGACAGGTTTCCTCGGACGGAAATCGAGGGGTGGGGTCGGGGGGTGAAGGGTGTTGCCTTCACCAACAAGGAAGACTGGGGACATGCTGGGGTTCTAAGTTCTATCCCAATGTCCATATCGCATGCCCTGGCATCCCATTCTTTCTTAAACGGTGCCCTTCCATTAATATGAGGCTTTGTGGGGTGGCACTTTTAGTGGACTCTGCAACCCTGAGACCCTGACAGTCAAGGCCTGGGTTTGGTCCTCTGCTGTATCTGCTCTGTGGCCACCAGAGATGAAAGTTCCTTCAGAGCCATATTAGAGGCTTTCTGAATGTCCACCCTAGCATTGAGTCATGAGTTCAAGGCTTTCAATTTGTTCTTATCCAGAGTGAGACCAGTAGGACCATGGACCCATCCTGTGTCTGTAAATTAACGGGCAGAATGCCACCGCTGATTTCCTGACACATGAAGTTAGCGCTCTTAGGTGTGGAAGGGCCGCATGGAAGCCCCTGAAGAGCAGCGTCCCCACCATCAAAACTGTAAGCCAGGGAGTTCCCATCATCCTTTGGTGGAAACGAATCTGACTAGGAACCGTGAGGTTGCGGTTCGCTCCCGGCCTTGCTCGGTGGATTAAGGATCCAGCATTGCTCTGAGCTGTGGTGTAGGTTGCAGACACAGCTCGGATCTGATGTTGTTGTAGCTCTGATTCAACCCCTAGCTTGGGAACCTCTCTATGCCATGGGTGTGGGCCTAAAACACACACAAAAAAACAACAAACAAAAAACCAAAAAACCACAACCCCCCCCCCCCAAAAAAAAGCCAAAAGACAATACTACAGCCCTAAGGGAATTCCAGAAATTAGTGCCACCATCAACAATCTGAAATATGTAAAGGTGGTCGGTCATTCCTACTAAGACTCAGTTTAACTTACCTATTTGGCTGGTGCAAAACCCGGCTGGGTCTTGAGGCATGACTGTAGGTTACTGTAATTTATTATAAGTAATTAGGTGGGATGACACTTGTAACTGTGATTCCAGACATGGCATTTTTATTGGAACAGATCAGCACAGATCCTGGTCTGGTGAGCATCTTTGACCCCAAACGCTTTCCTTCCTATTCCACTAAGTAAAGATTATTAGGAGTTTGCCTTGGAGTTCCCACTGTGGCTCAGTGGTAACGAACCCGATTAGTATACCCGAGGACACAGGTTTGATCCCTGGCCTCGCTCAGTGGGTTAAGGATCTGGCATTGCCATGAGCTGCGGTGTTGGTCGCAGATATGACTTGGATCTGGTGTTGCTCTGGCTGTGGTGTAGGCCAGCAGATGCAGTTCCAATTCAACTCCTAGCCTGGGAACTTCCATATGCCTTATGTGCGGCCCTGAAAAGACAAAAAAAGAAAAGGAGTTTGCCTTTGTGTAGCAGGGGCAGTAATATATCTTCCCTCTACTACCTTGTGGTTTTATTGACTCCCCTGATTTCTGTCATACTATAGTCCAAAGGGATACTGGTCATCTTGATTTATTCAAAACAATATGCGGGTCCATTATATTGATGACATTATGGTAATGGGGCCTAGGGAGGAGGACATTTAGATTCTCAGTTTGACATGTATGCCAAAGGAAGGGTGATAAAGCCCACAGAAATTCAGAGGAATGTCTTGTCAGTGAAGATGCTAGGTTGTCCAGGGGTCTGGGGCATGGTAAGTTATCTTCTCTAAAATGAGACACTAGAAGTTCCCGTTCTGGCTCAGCAGTAATGAACCTGACTACTATCCAGGAGGACACAGGTTTAATCCCTGGCCTCGATCAGTGGGTTAAGGATCTGCCATTGCCGTGAGCCGTGGTGTAGGTTGCAGATGTGCCTCAGATCCCGTGTTGCTGCGGCTCTGGTGTAGGCCAGTGGCTACAGCTCCGATTCGACCCCTAGCCTGGGAACTTCCAGATGCTGCAGGTACAGCCCTAAAAAGGAATAAATAAATAAATAGACACTAGTCACTAAACCTTATGCTACACACCTCACAGAAAGAGGCAAAATGTTTGTTGGCACTCTGGATTTTTGAGGCAATATGTACTACATTTAGTTGTGCCAGTCTACCCATTTACTGAAAAAACTCAAAATACTGCAAGTTTGTTTTTGTTTTTGTTTTTTCTCCTCAGGGCTGCACTTGTGGCCTTTGGAGCTTCCCAGGCTAGGGGTCTAGTTGGAGCTATAGCCATCGGCTACACCACAGCCACAGCCACGTCAGATCCAAGCCGTATCTGTGACCTACACCACAGTTCATGGCAACACCGGATCCTTGACCCGCTGAGCGAGGCCAGGGATTGAACGCAAAACCTCATGGTTCCTAGTTGGATTCATTTCCACTGTGCCATGACGGGAACTCCAAAATGCTGCAAGTTTTGAGTGAGGCCTGCAGCAAGACTCTGTAGCAGATCCAGACTGCAGAGCAAGCTGCCCTGTCACATGAGCTTTACGATTTGGAAATGACTGTGGCGGAAAGAGATGCCGTATGGACAAGCTCCAATAGGAGAGCTGCAGTGCGGTTACAGACCCTTAGAGTTTTGGATTCATTCATGCCCTCTTTTGCCAATAACTCTTCTCCATTTAAAAACACCTCCTGGCTCAGAGCTGGGCACGGTGGAGACTGAATACCTGGCTTTGGGATGCCAAGTGACCCATGTGACCAGAACTGGATATTATCTGATCCATCTAATCATCAAATTGGGCATGCATGGCAACATTCTATTATTAAATGGCATATATGAGATCAGGTCTGAGCAAGTCCAGAAGGCACGAAGAAATGGCAAGAGCAGGTGGCTCGAATTCCCATGGTAGGTACTCTTACTGCTTCACTGCTTCTCCCTCAACCCACAGTTGGGGAAGTTGCTATGACCAGTTGTCATGGAGGAAAGAGCACAGATATGATCTCCAAATGAGTCTGCACGCTATGTTAGAACCAGCCACAAATGGATAACTAGGGAGTTCCTGCTACGGCTTAGCAGGTTACCAACCTGACTAGTATTCATGAGGATTTGGGTTCGATCCCTGGCCCCGTTCAGTGGGTTAAGGATCTGGCATTGCATGAGCTGTGGTGTAGGTCACAGACGCAGCTCGAATCTGGCGTTGCTGTGGCTGTGGTGTAGGCTAGCAGCTGCAGCTCCAATTCAACCTCTAGCCTGGGAACCTCCATATACTGTGAGGGTAGCCCTAAAGAAAACAAACAAAAACAAAAACAAATGGATAACTACTGCATTAAAGCCACCCCCAGAGTGTCTCTAAAAGACAGTGATGGAGCTATCCTCCGTGGTCAGGACTTCTGGTGATGCTGATTGTCCAGTATGTAAGGAAGGAGAGACGAACAGAGGTACAGATGTACTCTGATTCATGAGCAGTGACTAACAAGTTGGTCAGGGACTTGAAAACAAGAAGATTGGGAGATTGGTGATAAAGAGGTCTCAAGGAAAGATATATGGATGAGCTGCTCAAAATGGGCACAGGTTGTGAAGTTGCTTTTTTGTTTTTTGGGGGTTTTTTGCTTTCTAGGGCCACCCCCCGTCCCCCCGGCATATGGAGAATCCCAGGCTAGGGGTCTAATCGGACCTACAGCTGCCAGGCTTTGCCACAGCCACAGTAACGCTGGATCTGAGCCACATCTGCGAACTACACCACAGCTCATGGCAACACCGGATCCTTAGCCCACTGAGCGAGGCCAGGGATTGAACCTGCAACCTCAGGGTTTCTAATCGGATTGTTCCCGCTGCTCCATGATGGAAACTCCCAGGTGGTGAAGTTTTTTTTGTTTTGTTTTGTTTTGTTTTAGTGTTTATTAAGAGAGAAGAGGGAGAAGATAGGCTTGGAGAAACCACAGGCAGGTTGGAGTGGGAGGGAGGGAGGGAGAGAGGGAAAGAACAAGAGAGGAAGGGGAGATGGTGAAGTTTTTTAAAGTCCCACAAATGCCCTGAGAGGGAAGGTCCAATGATCCATTGTGAGGGAGGGTCTCAATGATCAAGTGGACAAGACAACCCATTCTACTGATGTCAATCTCTTCCCCCAGGTACCCTGGCTCTTGCTCAGTGGGCCCACATACAGAGTGGCCATGTGGCAGACAAGGGGTCTATTTACAGTGTCTACAGATGAATAATGACCTCCTAAAGATGTCCATGTCCCAAACCTTGGGACCTGTGATTATGTTACAGTTGATATGGCAAGGGATAAATTAAGGTTGCAAGTGCAATTAAGCTTTCTTGTCAGCTGACCTTAAAAATAGGAGGGTACAGCTGTGGTGTGGCAGGTTAAGCATCCGGTGTGGCTGCAGATGTGGTGTAGGTCACAGCTGCAGCTTGGATTCAGTTCCTGGCCCAGAAACTTCCATATGCTTCAGGTGCACCCCCCTCAAATAGGGAGATTATTCTGAATTATTCTGGGCCCAGTATCATCCCAAGGGTCTTTAAATGTGGAAACAGGAGGCTGAGTCGGCATCAGAGTGGTACGATGTGAGAAAGATTCCATCTGCTTTGGCTGGTTTTGAAGCTGGAAGGAGGGAGCAAGCCAAGGAATGCAGGAAACCTCTAGAAGCTGGGAAAGGCAAGAAAAGAGATTCTCCTCTAGAGACTCCAGAAAGGACTGTGATCTTGCTGACACCTTGATTTTAGCCCAGTTAGTCTCATTTCAGGCTTCTGAGCTCCCAAGCTGTAAGATAGTAAATTGGTGGTTTCTTTTAAAAAAATTATTTTCAGGGCTGAATCTGCAGCATGTGGAATTTCCCGGGCTAGGGGTCAAATTGGAGCTGCAACCACAGCAATGCCATATCCAAGCCACACTGGCAATCTACACTGAAGCTCACAGCAACACCAGATCCTTAACCCGCTGAACGAGGGTGAATCCTCGTGGATACTAGTCAGGTTCTTAACCCATTCAGCCACAACGGGAACTCAAAACTTGTGTTGTATTAAGTCACTATGTTTGTAGTAATTTTTTACAGTGGTCATATGAAACTAATACACATAGACTCGGCACATTTCAATTGGGCACTGCTGGGTGCCCACGCTGCTGGCAGTGAATGTCAAGCTGTTTTCTGGGACAGTAGTTCTCAAAGTGTGGACCAGGAACCCTAGGGGTCCCCGAGACTCTTTCAGGGGTTCTATGAAGTCACACCTATTTTTATTAATACTAAGACAGTATTTGCCTTTTTCACTGTCATTTTTTTTGGCCACGCCCATGGCATGTGGAAGTTCCCAGGCCAGGAATCGAACCTCTGCCACGGCAATGACAACACTGGCTTGTTAACCCACTGCATCACCAGGAAACCCCTTCACTGTCATTCTTTCTTGAGTGACAAGAAAGTGGAATTTTCCAGAGGCTACATGACGTGTACACAACAGACTAAATGCTAAAGCAGATCTGAGAATCTAGCTACATTTTATTAAGCCAAACTCTAAAGTAGCGGACTGGATAGAGACACTTTCAGTGCCAGCTGTGAGATACTAACTTGCAAGGTTAGGTCATTGATGTGTAGACTGCAGTATATGTTTTAAATCAGTGGCTCCTCTTCTCTCACAGCCAGAACACAGAGGCCCAGGAACCAGAAAGGGGAAATGGGAGTGGATCCTTCCACTATGATTCCAAGTACTCTCCTGGAGGAATTTTTGCTTTTGCTCCCCTCAGCTTTGTGTTCAGCGGGTCTGGAGTCCTTAGTGCCCAAGGGAGGAACTCTTCCTCCAGGGAACACAGAGGTGGTTCCTTTAAATTGGAAGTAGAGGAGTTCCCTTCGTGGTGCATTGGAAGTGAATCTGACTAGGAACCGTGAGGTTGCAGGTTCCATCCCTGGCCTTGCTCAGTGGGTTAAGGATCCCGTGTTGTTGCCATAAGCTGTGGTGTAGGTTGCAGACAAGGCTTGGATCTGGCATTGCTGTGGCTGTGGTGTAGGCCGGCAGCTGTAGCTCTGATTAGACCCCTAGCGTGGGAACCTCCATATGCTGCAGGTGTGGCCCTAAAAAAAAAGAAGAAAAATAAATTGGAAGTAGAGTCTCCTTTCTAGTCATTTTGAGTTCCATATGTTGGTAATTAAAGGGCCAGAGGAGGGGGGTTTCCTGTTGTGGCTCAGCGGTAACAAACCCGACTGGGACACCGGTTCGATCCCTGACCTTACTCAGTGGGTTAAGGATCTGACGTTGCCTTGAGCTGCGGCATAGGCTGCAAGTGCAGCTCCAATCTTGCATCGCTATGGCCATGGTGTAGGCTGGGAGCTGTAGCTCGGATTTGACCCCTAGCCTGGGAATTCCATATGCCATTAGTGTGGCCCTAAAAAGCAAAAAAAAAAAAAAAAAGGCAGAGAGGGGATGTACCAGACAGAGTGATGAATCTGGAAGATGGAAGGTGGGCAGGAAACCCATGTCTGGAATCCGGAAGACTGACTGGGTGCCCCTCAGTTCTTCCATGTCCAACAATGACGGTCAGCGGGAAACTTGGCAACTCAACAAACCGAAGACCAGTAAGATCAAGAATGGCATAGGAATAAAGACACACACACACACACACAGAGTTCCTGTTGCGGCCCAGTGAGTTAAGAACCCGACATAGGGGGAGTTCCCGTCGTGGCGCAGTGGTTAACGAATCCGACTAGGAACCATGAGGCTGCGGGTTCGGTCCCTGCCCTTGCTCAGTGGGTTAAGGATCCGGCGTTGCTGTGAGCTGTGGTGTAGGTTGCAGATGCGGCTCGGATCCCGCGTTGCTGTGGCTCTGGCATAGGCCGGTGGCTACAGCTCCGATTCAACCCCTAGCCAGGGAACCTCCATATGCCGCGGGAGCGGCCCAAGAAATAGCAACAAGAACAACAACAACAAAAAGACAAAAGACAAAAAAAAAAAAAGAACCCGACATAGGGTCCGTAAAGATGTGGGTTGGATCCCTGGCCTCTCTCAGTGGGTTAAGGATCCTGCATTGCCATGAGCTGTGGTGTAGGCTACAGATGCAGCTTGGATTCGGTGTTGCTGTGGCTGTGGTGTAGACTGGCAACTTCAACTCCGATTCGATCCCTAGCCCAGGAACTTACATGTGCTACAGGTGTAGCCCTAAAAAGAAAGAAAGAAAAGGAAATACACACACACACACACACACACACACACACACACACACACACACACGCCCCATAGAGAATCCCATCAGCCAATGTGCTGGCAGCTGGTGAGAGGAGCATGGAAGGGGTGGGGAGAGGAAGGCATGACTCAGGTCTGGTGACCAGCTATGGACAGGAGGCTGGAGAAGGTTTCTGCCGCTATTCCCACTCTGCTGTCTTGTCAAAAGAGCCTTGTTGATGACTAAGTTAGGCTCCAGGTGAGTATGACTGAAGGGAGACAAGGATACAGTGGTTGATGAGAATATGTTTTCCCTAATAGGGATGAGCTTCTTTAGCCTTCTTTAACCTCTAAGAATGGAGGTAAACACACCTTCACGCCATGCACAAAAATAAGCTCAAAATGGCTGAAAGACTTAAATGTAAGACAAGGCACCATCAAACTCCTAGAAGAGAACATAGACAAACATTCTCTAACATCAACCGTACAAATGTTTTCTTAGGCCAGTCTCCCAAGGCAACAGAAATTAAAGCAAAAATAAACCAATGGGACCTAATCAAATTGATGAGCTTTTGCACAGCAAAGGAAACCATAACAAAAACCCAAAAAGACAACCTACGGAATGGGAGAAAATAGTTTCAAATGATGCAACGGACAAGGGCTTAATCTCTAAAATATACAAACAGCTTATACAACTCAACAGTAAAAAAAGCCAATAACCCAATGGAAAAACGGGCAAAAGACCTGAATAGACATTTCTCCAAAGAAGATATACAGATGTCCAACAAAGCACATGAAAAAATGCTCAAGATCACTGATTATTAGAGAAATGCAAATCAAAACTACTATGAGGTACCACCTCACACCAGTCAGAATGGCCATCATTAATTAGTCCACAAATAACAAATGCTGGAGAGGGTGTAGGGAGAAGGGAACCTTCCTACACTGTTGGTGGGAATGTAAATTGGTACAACCACTATGGAAAGCAGTCTGAAGGTACTTCAGAAACTACCATGTGACCTAGCAATCCCACTCTGGGGCATATATCCAGACAAAACTTTCCTTGAAAAAGATACGTGCTCCCATATGTCCATTGCAGCGCTATTCGCAATAGCCAAGACATGGAAACAACCTAAATGTCCATCGACAGATGAATGGATTAAGATGTGGTATATATACACAATGGAACACTACTCAGCCACAAAAAAGAACAAAATAATGCCATTTGCAGCAACATGGATGGAACTAGAAACTCTCATACTAAGTGAAGTAAGTCAGAAAGAGAAAGACAAATACCATATGATATCACATATCTGGAATCTAGTATATGGCACAAATAAACCTTTCCACAGAAAAGAAACTCATGGACCTGGAGAACAGACTCTGGTTGCCAAGGGGGAGGGGGTGGGAGTGGGATGGACTGGGAATCTGGAGTTGATAGATGCAAATTCTTGCATTTGAAATGGATAAGCAATGAAATCCTGCTATATAGCACTGGGAACTATATCTAGTCACTTGTGATGGAGCATGACAATGTGAGAAAAAGGAATGTATATATGTATGTGTGACTAGGTCACTTTGCTGTACAGTAGAAAAGAGACAGAATACTGTAAACCAACTGTATATAATGGAAAAAATAAAAATCATTAAAAAAAGAGTGGAGGTGAATTTCACATAACATAATGAACCATTTTAAAGTGAACAATCAGAGGCATTTAGTACCTTCACAATATTGTGCAACTGTCACCGTCATCAATTTCCAAAACATTTTCATTACTCCAAACAGAAGCTCTGTAACCATTAAGCAATAGGGACATGCGTTTTCCTTCTGAAGGGCAAGAGTGACAGGTGGTGACGGTGGTTGTGGGTGAGCCGGGGTGGGGACAACGACAGGTGGTGTGTGTGGGGGAGCAATGGTAAAAGGAGTGGCTCTGCTTGGATACTGTCTCCCCTCTAAATCCACTCTGCGCTTCTCCATTCCTGGAAGCCTGACCTGTGTGGACCACACTCAGTGCAGTCACTCCAGTGCTTCCCCGTGGGCTTTCCGATGGGTTTAACCAAGGGGAGGCACCAGCAGCATCAAAGTCAGAACGCTTATCCCTGGCTCGCTCTCTCTGGCAGGAGCTGTCTTCTGCTCTCTAAGGCTGCAGCTCCAGCCGGGCAGCCCCCCTCCCCTACTAACAGCTCCCCGCTCTTGCCCTTCGGGTCTAGGGGTTGTAATGGCTTCGTCTAGCGTGAGCCCCCTGGGTTCCATCTTTGGTAGGTTCCCTTAACCCTGCCCATACCTCTGTACAGAATCCGTTAGTTGAAAGTAACTTCAGTAACCCTGAGTGTACCATCCGTTTCCTGCTGGGACGCTGATACAGGAATAGATGGTGTGGTCCCTCCACTTTCTGGCATCAACCACTTTAGATTTCATGGATCAGACGAGCTCTGCTCACAGGGCCTAGTCTGAAGCAATGCTTTCCTCCACAGCCCAGGTCCCCAAGGGTGCCAGCGCCAGAGGTGTGTGCCAAGGCCCCGCTGCCCTCTGGTGGTCAGCTCCTGAAAATGCACCTCAGGGATCCAACTTCCGCTGAATTAAGCCCTCCTGGCTCTGTGCTGAGCCCATAACACACCTGAGCACTTTTCATCCAGGCGTGGTTGCCCCGCTGTGCAGGGGAGAGCCTCCCCAGTGCCCTTGGTATAACCAAAACCTTGACCATGTGCTGCAGGGGACCATCCTGCCCTCCTCTCCCGTCGCTCTCTGACCCAGCCATACCAGCCTTTCCACAGACCCTGGGGTGTCCCCAGGTGCAGCTCCCAATTAAGGTATTTGGGAACTCTGGAACCTTCTTCACCTGGTTAACCTCAGCTTACTCTATAGTCCTCTCCCGGGACATCACTTCGGAAGGTCTTCCTCGAGGAGTTCCCGTCGTGGCTCAGTGGTTAGTGAATCCGACTAGAAACCATGAGGTTGCAGGTTCGATCCCTGGCCTTGCTCAATGGGTTAAGGATCCAGCGTTGCCGTGAGTTGTGGTGCAGGTCACAGATGTGGCTTGGATCCCGCGTTGCTGTGGCTCTGGCGTAGGCCAGTGGCTACAGCTCTGATTCGACCCCCAGCCTGGGAACCTTCATACGCCGCTGGAGCAGCCCAAGAAAGGGCAAAAAGGCAAAAAAAAACCCCAAAAAAACTGGAAGGTCTTCCTCGAATTCCCCTCCATCTCCCCACTGTCATTCACACCCACATGCTGCTCTTTCCCCCTACATGGGAAGGGCCTGAGGGCAGGGGGTGTCTCTTGACACCAGCACCTGACATGGATTAAGCCTTTTTCTGTGCCAGCCACTGAGCTAAGGCCTTCAGGCCCCTGGGCCACCCTTCTCCCCAGGCCCCTGGTCCCCAGGAAGCAGCCCTCAACTCTATCAAAAACTCACACGGATTTATTAGAATATGAAAAAGATTCGGTTTCTTTTGTACAGGCGGCAGAGCGGCAGCAGCTGTGGTGGCTTTGAACATGGTTGTCAACGTCACCCTTGCATGGTGACTCCTGCCCAAAACAGCACTTACATGGAGAGGAGGGGGGGACAGATGAGCACCCACTGCCCAGTCCACTGGGAAGGGGGACACTTTGACTATTGCACAATCCTGGGGAAGGGAGTACCCTAGGGTGAAGGACAGACGCCATGGCCTGGCCCATGGTGGCAGTGGGGGTAGGAATGTGTGCCTGTGAGCAAAGGCTCTGGGGGCCCAGGATTCTGTCCACCCACCAGCCATGGCCGGTGGCGGGGGGGAGCTGCTGAGGGGAGGCCTCATCCTCCAAGGACTGGGCTCCACAGCAAGCTGGGTGTGGTGCTTGGAAGAGAGGTTCCTGGGGCCAGTGGGGATTGGAGGATGGGAGAAAGAAGAGGTCAGCAGGAACTGAGGGGCAGGCCCAAGAGGAAGAAGGTGCCAGGAGGCCCAGCATCTGTGAGTTAAAGAAAATCGTGATTAGGGTTTTCTGGGTGGGGGCCACCGTTCAGAGCCTGGGAGACAGAGCACTGATCTGGGGGAAGAGTGTTGGGCAGACAGGCACAGATGATGATGGTGAGTCTCTGGAGGAAGACGGCCAGGGCGCCGTTCAGCCAAGGGGGTTCAAAATGTTTTAAAAACAGGAATGCCCTCTGTGCAAATAGAATCATACATGAAGTGTGAACAAACAAAACAGATAAAAAGGTAGCACTTTCTGGAGCCCCTGACAGGAACCCCTGAAGGGCCCAGTGGTCCCCGTGGGAGCAGTTTGGGAAGCTGAGTCAGGTCGCCATCTGAGTGCCCCGGCTCCACAAAGAGCTTGGAGGTGCCCTCTGCCTGCGGCTCTGAGTAAGGACAGGTCAGGTAGCTGGTCGGGGGAGAGAGGTGGCAGGAGGAGGGTGGGACCGCCACGGGTCACCCATCCCTCCCCAAGTCAGATGCCTGGTCCCCTGGTCTTTCCCTTGTTAACGGAGGGCCTGGCCTAGGCCAAGGGAGGCCTCGGCTCCTTCCCTTCTCAGGAGGGACCAAGACTGAGCCAGAGGCTCTTTGGTTAGAAACTAAGATTGGTTTGCATGAGGACGGTGACAGAGGTCTGGGAAACCCAGAGGCCCTGGTCGGGGTCCGGGGAGGGCCTGGATTGGGAAGGGGCCAGGTTTGCCTCACAGCCCAGCAGGTCTGCCAGATGGACTGGGAAGGCAGTTCTGGTGGGAGGGAGGGCGCTTCCCGGGAGGCAGGGGGAAGCCGTGCTGCGGTGGGGGCTGTGGGCCCAGCTGCCATGCGGTCGGGTCGGGGGAGGGGCAAGGCTGGTCCGGGTCGGAAAGGACGAGGGGAGCCTCCAGCAGCCCCAGTGGGAGAGTCTGTGATGGGACGGGCCCTGCCCGCGGGCCCGGTGCTACTGGCCCTTGGGGATGAAGGGCTCTCCCTCCCCAGGCTCTGGGTGGGGGCCTGGGTCACTGAGGCAGCGCTGTATCCTCTGGGAGCTGGGGCTGTCACTCGGCGCAGGGGTGAAGACGTCGTCGGTGCCCGGGGACGAGGGCTCCTTGGTCCGCATCACGAGGCCCCCGTCATGGTCCTCGTCATCGTCCTCCTCCTCGGTTGCCCTCCCTGGCTCCCGGCTAAGCCCCAGGACCTTGCCCTTCAGCTCTTCATTCACCAGGTCCACGGACTCGGGCGACTGAGGGGAGGCTGGGTCGATGGTGATCACGGGCAAGTCGGCCTTCGGTTCGTAGGCCAGTGGGTCTGGGGACCAAAAGCAAGGCACCAGCTGGCTTCTGCCCCCCACCCCCACCCCCAAGCCCTGCCCAGCATGTGCCCCGCTCAGCCCAGGCCAGCAACCCCCAGAGAACCTTCCTGCGGGGGCAGCATTCCCGTTTCCAGTTACTCCAGGTGGCCTTGACGGGCCCCGTCAGACGTCGGCTGCTTCTCTGCCCCCACACTGGGGTCTCCAAGGTAGGACTGTGCTCCTCTCCCCAGACCTGGGCTCCCACAGGAGTCCCTCCTCAGACAGGAATTCGGGCTCCCCCAGAGGCACCCGGGCCTGGAAGACCTGTCCCTGTTGCCCTGGTTTCCCCCCACGCTGGTGATCCCAACAGCGCCCCTCCTGCCTCCCTGCCAGGCACCCAGCCCCTCCGCGTGGGCCCCACGTGGAGCACCCTGTCCCTGGGGAGGACAGCAGGGCCGCTCTTCTGCCCCCTTTGGTGAAGCCCCCACTCCACCTGACGTAGGAGGAGCTCATGGCCTGGAAGTAGGTCAGGGAGGGAGAAGAAACCCGTCCCCATGGCCCTGCCGGCCCTCTGCAGCCCCTTCCTGTTGGAGCCTCATTCTCATGAGAGGGTGGCGCTGAGCGCCCAGCCTCGAGGCCCCTCTCCAGGGACCCTACGCCCTGACTTACCTGAGCCGATGCGGGCCCGAGACATGGTGGGCGAGTCCAGCTTGTGGGCCGGCACCGTCAGGTAGTTGTTGATCTGACAGAGGAAGAGCAGATGGGTGAACATGGGCAGCCCCTCTGGACAGCGCCCAAGGCCGGTGGCCACACCCCCCTTTGGTTGTCCTGGGTGCCTGCTCCCTCTGGCAGTTCCTCATTAGGCTTTCTGTCCTGCTGGGCCAAGCTGGCACTTCAGGGGTTCCTGAGGGATTGGCCCAGGCTCTTGTCAAGCTACGCAATCTCCAGAGTGACCTTGAACACACCTGCACTGCCCTCTCCCACGGCCCCATGGGCGGGGAGAGGTATCTCAATGCTACATGTCACAAGTGAACTCAGGAGCTCCTGACATGGCTCAGCGGAAACGAATCTGACTAGTATCCATGAGGATGCAGGTTTGATCCCTGGCCTCACTCAGTGGGTTAAGGATCTGGCGTTGCCATGAGCTGTGGTGTAGGCTGTAGACGCAGCTCGGATCTGGCGTTGCTGTGACTCTGGCGAAGGCCGGTGGCTACAGCTCCGACTCAACCCCTAGCCTGGGAACCTCCATGTGCCGCAGGTGCCACCCTAGAAAAGACAAAAATACAAAAAAAAAAGAAAAAAAGAAAAAAAGAAGGAAAACACATGTCCCTATTGCTTAATGATTACAGAACTTTTGTTTGGAGTAATGAAAATGTTTTGGAAATTGATGACGGTGACAGTTGCACAATATTGTGAAGGTACTAAATGCCTCTGATTGTTCACTTTAAAATGGTTCATTATGTTATGTGAAATTCACCTCCACTCTTTTTTTAATGATTAGACCCCTAGTCTGGGAAGCTCCATATGCATGGGTATGGCCCTAAAAAGACCAAAAAAAAAAAAAAAAAGGTGAACTCAGCGTCTTGTCTTCCTTCAAAACCTGTTCCTTCCTCGTGTCCTCTACCTCGGCCACCACTCCCGACCACCCCAATCAAAGGCTAGAGACGCCTGACTCCTTTTCCTCTTCCCCTTCAGCCCCACCTCAAACTGGGGACCAAGCCCTGCTACTTCTTCCTTCTCAATGTCCCTTGAATCTACCGTTCTTTTTCACTACCCCCCCCGTCCCCACCCCCACCCCCACCATAATCTGGGCCACCCCCACCCCTTTGCATGTCACTCCACTGCTGAGAACCCTTCGTGACTCCATGCCCTTGGAATAAAGCCCAAACCCTTAGGCCATTAACAAGCTTCCTTGAAAGCTGAGCCCCCTGTCTGTGGTCAGGAACTTGTGCTCAGCTTCCTCCTTTTGCCTGGCCCTTCCTCTGCCCACACTCCCTCCCCAGTGGCTTATTCCTAGGCCTGCCCTGACCACTTCCTTGCTCAAGGTGCTCAGGGCCCCTTGCACTTCCTGTCCTGCACCAGAAGCTCTGCAAGGGGGGACTGGACCGATTCACCACTGGATTCAGAGGCTGCCCTGCTGCTCGGCACTTAGGAACCGCTCCCCAAATGTTTCCTGAACAAATGAATGAATGCGTGTGTGCCTGGCTTTGTAAGATTTTGGGCAAGTCCCTTTCCCCTTGGGCCTCAGTTTTCTCCCTGGAGAACAGAAGGGTCAGAGCACATGGGTAGACTCTTCTAGTTCAGGATACGGTGGGGGTGGGAGCTCTTCGATACTGAGCAGGGAGCGGGTAGGGAAGGCAGGTTTCTGAAACCTGTCCTGGGGCTCAGCTTTCAAAACAAGTGGAGGGGCCCCCAAGATCAGATCGGAGTGGCTGTCTCCAAAAGGGCTTGGTTGGGGGGGGGTGCAGGGAGAGGAAGGGCCCAGGTTCCTGGAGAAAGGCAGGAGCAGCTCCAGTGCCGGACATACCTTCTGCTCTAGTTGCCGGGCCTTCTGTCTCCGGAGCAGCATCTGGTTCCAGGCCTCCTCGTAGGGGTCTGCCACCAGCGTGTGTCTGTTGTAGGAACGTAGCTGGGGGAGGAACAGCTGTCAGGAAGGGCAGGTTCTGGGCATGTGTGGGGTGGGGCTGGAGTAGAGTGGGGGTGCGGAGGGGCTCCTCTGCTGTGGGGGAAGGGCCCTCACCCGCTGCCTGGTCTTCTGCAAGTTGTTCCTCAGGATCTTGCGGATCTCCTCTTCCTTGTCCTTGGACAGTGCTGGCAGGATGCGCTCGGTAGGCAGGGTCTTGGGGTGGATGTTCCTGGAATAACGGAGCAGAGATTAGGGCCCCAGGAAAATTCCTGGGACCCTGGAGCCTGCTGAGCTGGGCCAGAAGGGTTCCCCAGGGATGGCCCGGGAGGGTGGGCCAAGCCTCACGTCCTCAGTGTGGCCCTGCAGCTCTCCCACCTGCCCGCTCTGGGAGGATGACAGAGGGGCCTGGCTCACTGCCCCCACCCCCGGTGGGCATCGAGGGGTCCGTGTGTAGCTGCAGACGCTGACGGGTTGGCCACTGGCACTCACTGCATCGACACGGTGGAGACGGCCGAAGGGATCTTGCCCATGCCCCCACTTTCCACCAGCTCGATAGCCTGCTTCATCTCCATCTTGTGGTAGAAAGCGATGAGCTGGGGCTCCTTTGAGCGCTCGCCGGCTATCAGACACTTCTTCACGTACTTCTTATTAAACCGGTTGAGCCTGGTGGGAGGAGAGGGGAGATGGATGGAGCCAGCTCCGAGAGGTGGAGAGATACCCAGGCCCTGGGAGACCCTTACCTGCCCCTCCCTGCCCTCCTGCCCACCAGGCCTGCCACCTACTTGTCCTTCCAGTGGTGGTGGCCATAGTGGCCACAGATGTCCTCGATGCCTGTCAGAAGGTGGTCCAGGAACTGAAACGGGCCCAGGGCCAGGTCAAGCCTCACCACCAGGCTCCTCCCCTACCGAAACTTGAGAAAGGGCCCCCCACCTTCCACCCTAGCGCAGTTGGCTCAGCCCAGCCCTGTAGTTCCAGGAGCAGCCAGGAGGTGGCGCCTAGACCTCACTCAGGCTAAACCCTAGTGGCATCTCAAACCTTCTGCCAATGGGGCCTGACTGAGCCCCCCTTCTCTGAACTCACTGGTGCCCGATGCCTGGGAGAGGGTCTTGAAGAGGCAGAGATGGCATGACACCCCCACCTCAGGGTCTAGGCTGCTCACATCCCACCTCCCTGTGGTGTGACCTGGTGACTTCAGGAGGTTGAAAGACCACCCCAGCACTGGGATACTGGGATGAGGGAGGAGGGGCTGAGTGAGGGCAAGGACTCCAGGCCTAGCTGCTCCCTCCACCCTCCGCTCCCTGAGCTTCCCCTGCCTCCCAGTACCTGCGTGTGGATCTCCTCATTGATGGAGCGCTTTGTTTCTTGCTTTTTCTTTACAGCCAGCAGGTCTACCAGAGGCCGAATAGTCATGCCCTGGGGGCGGGGGTAGCATGTGAGTGTCAGGCACTCCAGTTTTGCTACTCTGGCAGGGAGACCTCAGAGCTCGCCCCCCTCCACCCCCACCCCGGGCACCACCACCAACCACCAGGGTCTCTGAGCCTGGGAGGCCCTCTACTCTGAGGTCCCCAATCTCCCAACCCCCAAGCCTGAATTTATATAAATGCAGGTCCTCAAGGCCTGCTTCTTCCCAAAGACACAGCCAGAGGTTTCTGAGCCCATCTAGCCGAGTGACTCACACACAGGTGGGCCAGGGGTCAGAGGGCCTGGGTTCAAGTGGAGCTCCACCACAGATGTGTTCTGGAACCCCAGGGAAGTCAGGCCTGGCTAAAGGGAGGTCCCTCTCTGCTCTGCCCTCCTCACAGGACTGCGAAGGAGGAGGATCTAGTAAGAGCAGCAGCAGCAGCAGCTACTTGAACCACACACTTCCACGTGCCAGAGCCAGTTCTGTTCAGTATCCACGATGACCCTAACGGTAGGTCCCTTCATTGTTCCCATTTGACGGATGAAGAAGCTGAGACACTGACAGGTTAAGAACTTTCTAAGGTCTCACAGAAGTGGTAAAACTGGCTTCAAACCCAGGCAGGGAGGCCCCTATCTCAGTGCTGCCTTCATTAAAAACAGGCTTGGTAAACCACTAGCATATGTGACTTCAAAGTCAAGGTGATAAAATGCTTTTGAAGAGGGAAGCATTTTATCATCTTGATGAAAGAGGCAGCCCCCTTTCCTCTTAAAGGACAGAAAATAAGTCCAGTCCCAGGAGGTTCTCTTTACATTGTTTCTCCCAAGAAGGCAGTGCTGCTTCCCATCTAGGGCTTGGCAGGATTCGAGTCCAGGAAAGAGGGAGGAGATGAAAGAGAAACAGAGGCCCAGGCTGAGTGTTTCTCACTTGCTTGAGGTCACAGGTCAGGTCAGGAGGAGCAACGTATATCATCCCAGACTGGGCTTCCTTGGGGACTTTGAAGGACCTGGGGTGGGGTCTCAGCTAAGCCTGTTTTTTTTTTTTTTCTTTTTTTGTCTTTTGTCTTTTTAGGGCCACACCTGCAGCATATGAAGGTTCCCAGGCCAGGGGTCGAATCGGAGCTGTAGCTGCCAGCCTACACCACAGCCAGAGCAATGCATGATCCAAGCTGCGTCTGTGACCTACACCATAGCTCACAGCAAAGCCGGATCCTTAACCCACTGAGAGAGGCCAGGGATCGAACCTTCATCCTCAGGGTCACTAGTCAGGTTTGTTAACCACTGAGCCACAATGGGAACTCCAAGCCTGGCTTATTTAAATGCACAGAAATCATGACCAGCGGGCTGGAAGGATTCTTCAGGATGGTCCAGCCCAGTCCCCTCAGTTCACAGATGGCGATCTGAGGCCCAGAGACAGGAGGAGAGTCAAACTGACAGCAACAGAGCTCTGGCGAGTCTAGACCTCCTGCTGCCCAACTCAGGGATCTTTCCAGTTCCCCGTGTTGTGCTCTTGTTCCCATTTTAAAGATGTAGAAACTGAGATCCTAAGCTATTAAATCACTTCCCTAAAGCCCTACAATGAGCACTGTGGGCCAGCTGACTGGACCCATTTCTCCTGATGCTCTCTGGGTTCAAGCGAAGTTATGTAGCCTCCTGACTACTTTACATTCTGACTGGTCACCTCCCAGCGACTCATGATCACAACTCGCCCTTCACAACTGCGGACCCTGAGGCCCTGAAAGGAGGAGTGCTTGTTCGAGGCTGCACCAGTGATCCATGGAGCTGGTCTAGACCCCGTGGCCCCCTCTCGGGTCATGTGTCCTCTCTTGTGGCAGAGTCAGGGTCCCCAGGGAGGGCTGCTCCCCCCTGTCCAGCACCTGCACAAAGACGGTGAAGAAGATGACGGTGATGATGGCTGTGAGGAACAGGTCACACATGGGGAAGTGCTTCTTGTCCAGGAGGTAGCCCAGGGAGAAGGCGATGGCCCCCCGCAGGCCCCCGTAGGCGATGATGAACTGGTCCTTGGGGGTCAGCTTCACGATGCGGAACTTGTTGATGAACCAGGTCAGGCCCAGCACGCCTGCCAGGGACGAGGGAGAGAGGGGTCAGGCTGTGCCCAGCCCCTCCTGGCTTCGACACCAGGGACTTCTCTATCTGGAGGAAGCTCCCAAGAGTGAGCCTGTTTGGCTCACTCATTTCTTGGGTCCCTCAGCCCCAGGTACCCCAAATCCCTCAATCCAAGGGCTGGCTGGATCTTTAACCTGGATGGACTTTAGAGATATCACAGAGGCTTTCAGGAGCTGGAGGTCAGGACGGGGATGGGAAGAGATGAAACAAGACTGGCCACAAGTTGACACCTGTTAAATACCACGGGTACATGGGGTCTACGTTTCTATGGGCTTGAAATTTTCCATAAGAAAAAGTTATTTAAAAATGAAGATGCTGGGAGTTCCCGTTGTGGCGCAGTGGTTAACGAATCTGACTAGGAACCATGAGGTAGCGGGTTCGATCCCTGGCCTTGTTCAGTGGGTTAATGATCCGGTGTTGCCGTGAGCTGTGGTGTAGGTTGCAGACACGGCTCGGATCCTGCGTTGCTGTGGCTCTGGTGTAGGCCAGTGGCTACAGCTCCGACTGGACCCCTAGCCTGGGAATCTCCACATGCCGCGGGAGTGGCCCAAGAAATAGCAAAAAGACAAAAAAAAAAAAAAGAAGATGCTGGAGTTCCCATTGTGGCTCAGCAAGTTAAGAACCTGACTAGTATCCATGAGGATGTGGGTTCTATCCCTGGCCTCACTCAGTGGATTAAGGATTCGGTGTTGGTGCAAGCTGCCGTGAAGATCACATAAGTGGCTTGGATCTGGTGTTGCTGTGACTATGGCGTAGGCTCCGATTCAACCCCTAGCCTGGGAATTTCCATGTGCTGCAGTTTAGGCTGTAAAAAGACAAAAAAATAAAATAAAATAAAAGGCAGAGTTTGGAGTTCAGCCGCAATCTACAGAACCAGATCCTCTGGAGGATGAGGCCCAGGATTAAAGGGGCTTTAAGACAGTGCAACAAGTAATGTGACACCCAAGCCTAACCTCAGAGAGGAGGTGACATCCGGGGGTGAGGGAGGCCACACAATCATTGAGGTGACGTGTCTGGAAGGTGTAAGCAGCCCCAAGAGCCTGAGGCTTGGTCCCCATGTGTGCCCCAGGCTGGTGGCAGAGGTCGGGAGGAGCTGCCTACAGCTTTGCAAGTGCCAATGTCATCGGTGCCACGAGGCATTCAGACACTCAGAGACCTGGCTCTGAGGGCCTCAGTCCCCCCTCAGATGCTGACTGGCTCAGCATCCCAGGGCTCCTGCCACCCCTCCCCTAGACACCGTGACTATCTTCCCAGAGACCACAGACTCAGAGCGTGCGGCTCTCCCCTCCGGAGGGGGCTCGTTATGGTCTCGGCACTGGGGAGAGCAGGAGTGGGGGAGCCCATCCTGCTGTGCTGCAAGCAGCCGGGAGCCAACCTCACACAGCACCCAACACACATAGCACCCACCTCAACACGCACACACACCTCCCCGGGCTCAGGCCCTCTACCTCACCCAGCACTCGGGCGATGAGGCAGAAGAGCAGGGTGCTGATGACAAAAGTCCAGTTCCAGTGGTGGGAGCCGGCCACGGTGGAGACACCGAGGAAGATGAAGATGAGGGTCTCGCTGACACTGCTCCACATCTTCAGGAAATATTTGATGGTCGTGTGAGACTTGTGGGAGATGTTGGCCTCCACGTACGGGCGCATCACCACTCCCGAAGCAATGAGCCTGGGGTCAGGGAAAAGCAGGGTTCGGGGGGCAGAGTCGAGTGCACCTTCCTGGAGCGCCTCCACTGCCAGGGAGCAGCCAGGTGCCCATCTCCTGAGCTTCTCTTAAGGGTCAGAGGCCCTGTGGGCTTCACACACCTATTCTCAATCCTCTCACTCAACAGACACAGGCATGTAATTGAATTTTCCAGAGAGACCCGAGACTTGGAGAAATAGAGTCACCTGCCCACTGTCACACTATCAGTAAGTGGCAGTGCAAAGATATAAATGAATGCCTGCTCAACTGCTAAGCCTGTGCCTTCACCTCTCAGGGGTCAAGTCTATGACTGCAGGTTTATTCTCTGAGTGCGGTGTCCCCTTAACACATGGGGGTTCCCACAGGGAGCTGTCTTTCCAGCAGCAGCCCAAGCCCTGCCAGCCTGTGCCCACTGTCACCCCCAAGTCCCTCCACCAGGCCCGGCCTCCGCATTTCTCATGTCCTCCTCTAGGGGGAGCACCTCACTGCCCCTCCACGCTCTCCCCACCTCAAGACCCAGCTGGGGCTGGGCTGCAAGGGGGAGCAGTGAGTGCCAGCGCCAGCGTCAGCGTCAGGCCACCACCAAAGGGCTCCCTTTGCGACAAAGGAAAGGGAGAAATGGCTGGGCTGATTCTTTTCAGAACCTTCAACTCTGGGGCAGTCCTGGGACCTGGGACCTGGGACCTGGGACCTGGAACCCGCATCTGGGGGCTGGGTCCTGGGGAGCTCCCTTGTGGTCCTACCAGCCTAGGGAATTTGAGTTGGCACCTCCTCCATCCCCCCCGCCCCGGCCCTGGCCATGCTGCCCCCAGACTCACGCCATGATGCCTGACAGGTGGAAGAGCTCGGCCGACAGGTAAGCCATGTAGCTGTAGAGGAAGACGAAGAGCGGCTCGATGACGCGGATGTGGGAGGTGAACCGGGAGGTGAAGGCTGCGATGACCCCGTAGACCACGCCCACAAACACCCCGCCCAGGGACACCACGAAGAAGCTCAGGAAGCCGAGAACGATGTCCACGATGCCCACGCGGTCGTAGTTGGCAAACTCCTCAAATAGGTGATACAGGACCTGGGGAAGGTGTGCAGGCTGGTCGGCGGGAGGGTGGGGCCTGCCCCACGGCTCCCTGGGGTCCACCCAACGTGATCCCACCCCCTCCATTGACCACAGTGAGGTGGGAGTAGAGAAACCGTAGCATCAAGCAGGTGCAAAAACCAGGTGCCCGCCGCGGGGGAGCCAGCGAGTCCTCATGCCTGCAGCATGCAGGGCTGGTTAAGGGCACAGCTCTGCAGCCAACCCGCCTGGGTTGAATTCTGGCTCTGCCACTCCCCAGCTGTATACAGGGGCAAATTACTGCATCTTCCTGTGCTTCTGTTTTCCTGTCCAGAAAACGGGGGTAAGAGTACTGACTTTATAGGGCTGTCGTGAGATTAGTCAATGAAGGCAAGTGCCTATCACATCGTTAGCCACTCCTGCACCAAGTTTGCCTCTCATGTCCTGGTCTAGATTGCAGTCTCTCCTTCAGCATAAAGCAGAGAAAGTTCAGACAACGATCCAGAACAGGGCTTCTAAACTGCGGAAGCTTTCTGAAAATACACATGGCCAGGATATACCCCATCTGGAATGTCTGGAAGTGGGGCCCAGAAATCTCTGCTCAACAAGCTTCCCAGGTGGTTGTGATGAACCGTCAAGTTCAGAAGCTACGGAACCAGAGGCTGTCTAAGGCCTCCCCACCTCTTGGCTGGGGAAATAAATGGTCATTGTAACACTGTCATCAGACGTTTAAGTGGCACTTCATACACTGTGAAACCCTTTGATTACGGTCATCCTGCTCGACACACCACAGCCTCGTGAGGTAGGCGGGCTAAGGATTCCCTTGCTAAACCGAGGCTCAAGTGGTGAAGCAACTTGCCAGAGGGCCCCCAGCCCAGAGCAGCAGAAATGGGCCCAGGGCTTGTTCCCTGACACTGTGGGTGGGGCCTCCTGGGAATTCAGCTTTGAGGTTCTGCCCCCTCTTAGGTACTGGCTGCCTGGCTGGCTCTTAGCTCTGCCAGGAAGTCAGCTAGAAGTGTCCAGGTCTGGGGACACTGAGATGCTGAAGGAGAGGGGAAGAGGACCTGAGGGACCCTGAGAGGGGACCCTCCAAGGCCTCTGGTACCTGGGCAGCACCTGGAAGCAGGAGGAAGGGAGGGGAGGGCTCCAGGACAAAGGCATGACTGAGGCCACACAGCTTGCGGCAGCTTTCTGTTCTACTGTCTGGGAAAGAGGGCATTCACTCAGACCAGGCCACTGCTCCACCAGCTCCAGGAGGAGCTGATGAGGGTGGCCGGGGAGGAAGAGGGACGGACAAGGAGGCTGTCAGCAGCCCACCACCACCACCACCACCACCACCGTCTGAAACTTCTTTGAGGCACGGCTTCCTGAGGGGCTGGGGGTGAAGCGGGAGTACGTGTGTGAGCGTGCACACATGTCCTTGTGTTTTCCTGTGTGTGCAGAGGATCTCCGGGTGTCCAGATAGGAGGGGGGATGGAGGTGTTTTCACAACACGACGTGAGTGTGCACATACACGTATCTGTTTCCTGAGGAAGCCGCCTGGGAGGAAAGGCATATGCAAACACGTACAGCTGTACCACGTGCAGACCCTGCGGTGGGGGTGTCTGTCCTCGCTAGACCTGGGAGGAAAGCACTCACTACTCTGCTGCTTTGCGGCTGTCAAAGGTGAGGCCCAGAGAGGTACATTCGCTTGCCTAAGGTCACACAGTAAGCAAGTGGCCAATCCAGACCAACCTTTGTCACTTTCTGGAGGTTTTAGAGGCAAGGTCCCCTCCCACGATTGCTGCCCCCAAACTGTGCCCAAACCAAACTCTAACTTAAAACATGGCTAACATGAAAGCTGAAATGCCCCAGAGACTAAATGGTTTATAAGGGGTAAATTGAGGTCTAAAGAAGATCAATATTTTAACCAATATCACATCACAATCTATCAGGGATGGAAACTATGACCTGATAAGGCCAAGAGCTCAAGAATCAGACAGACCTGGCTTTTAATTTTGAATCTATCGTGTTCTAGCAAGTTATTTAACTTCTTTGAGCCTGATCCCTCCTCTGTAAAGCGAGACTAATAAGCACCCGCTAAGGTGGTGATGAGGATGAAATGAGACAATCCACGTCAGGTGCCCAGCACGAGTCTCGCACACTAAGCAGGAATGGACACACATTTGCTGTCCTATTGCTATTATTAGCAGGCCGAGGTGGATTCACTCTGGACCCAGGTTCGGGCTTGTGTCCTGTGTGCACATGGGTGTGGTCCCTGCCCCCTCACCACAGTGACGGCGTCGTTGAGCAGGGACTCCCCAAAGACCAGGATGTGCAGCAGCTCGTTGATGTGAATTTCCTCGAAGACGGCCAGCACGGCCACGGGGTCCACGGCCGAGATGATGCTGCCAAAGAGCAGGTTATCCAGGAGCCCGATGTTGTTGATCTGCTCGCCGCCCACCAGGCACACGGCGTACATGAGGCCGCCCAGGAAGAAGGCGTTCCACAGCGTGCCCACCACAGCGAAGATCAGGATGGTACCCAGATTCTCCGTGAACTGCCGCAGCGGCAGGAAGTAGCCTGCATCCAGGATGATGGGCGGCAGCAGGAAGAGGAAGAAGACCTCTGACTGCAGGAAGGGGGGCGTCTCGCCCACGGCCTTGATCAGGCCCCCCACTAACAGCCCCACCACGATCAGCAGGCAGCTCTCCGGGACGATGCTCGAGATGGTGGGGATCACATGGAAACCTGCAGGGGTGAGAGAATGGGAGGCTGTGGGCTCGTTCGGAGCCAGGAGAACCCCAGGCTGCGGACGGAGCTGGGGATGAGGAGGACAGCTGGTGAGAGGGGCGCAGGCACGGTCTCAGAGGGCCGCTCCGTTAACTCTCTGAGCCTCAGCTTCCTTGCTTGTAAAACAGCTGATAATGCCAGCTTCACAGGGTTGCTGTAAAAACTAAGTGACGTGTTGTTAAAGTGCTTTTTTTCAAAGGCTATACAGATGCTATCTCTGTCATAATGTAGCAGAAAGAAGCAGCTTTGTATGCCTGCAGAAAGCATCAGTTAGACAGCAGTCACTGAGGTCCCAAGTACCTCCAAGGTCCCTGACCACCCTGTCAACCCCAGGTTAGGGCAGGAGTCCTTCTCTGGTGCTTTCTCCTGTTATACAACTTCAATCCACAATCTTAAGGGCATGACCAACACCTGAACCGAAGTCATCTTTGCAGGCACAAGTTCAGGGAGGCAGACGTGAGCGCAAGACCAGGCCAAACAATCTAACAATTCTGTCGGAAGGAAGATAGCAAGTTCCCCCTCAAGCGGGTGTTTAAGCAGAAGGCAGATGATGGCTGCTGAAGAAGGGACACAAGAAATAGGAAGCACAGAGGAATCAAAGCATATCAGTGCAGGAAGGAACCTGGGGACCATACAGCCCAGATTTGCAAACAAGCAGAATGCACGCAACAACCTCCAGTCCCAGACTCGCATGCTTTCCTGCTGAGCCCAGAGAGTGGCTCAGAAAGCCAACAGCAACCAGTTTTGCATGTGAGACAAAACTGATTTGCCACCCTGTTTCTAGCCTAATCCCACACACTTTTTTTTTCTTCTTCCTTTTTACTGCTACACCTGCAGCATATGGGAGCTCATGGGCTAGGGGTTGAATCGGAGTTGCAGCTGCTGGCCTCTGCCGCAGGCACAGCAATGCTGCCAGATCAGAGCCACATCTTCAACCTACACCACAGCTTGCTGCCAGATCCTCATTATGTTGGGTTCTTAACCTGCTGAACCACAATGGGAACTCCTAATACCACCCACTTTAATGATGGGGTAACTGAAGCTACGAAGGGAAAAAAGACTTGCTTAAGGTCACAGAGCAAATCAGTGGCAGAACTTGGACAGAACCCAGGTCTGGCCTCCCAGCTCCCATCAAACTCTGTGGCTCTATGAGTCAACCCCTCCTGCCTCCCCATTAAGGCATAAAATGGCCCTTTGCCTGAGACCCACCAACCACCCCCCCAAGCCAGGTCTTGACCAGCAGCAGCAGCAGGCTACTCTCTGCAGCGGGCCTCCTTGGGGCTCCAAACCCAGAGCTGCAGAGACAGCAAAAATCCCCTTTAAAGAGGGGGGAACTCCTAATACTTCTCAATTGTCATGTTTGGCCCCAAGCTCCCTATGGGTTTTGGGGTTGTTTTGGGTGGGGAGGTGAGTGGAGATGACCTGGGGTTCTAGCTGCATGCTGGGCACTTAACTCCTGGGGTCTGCTTGGTTAAGAGGGTTTCACACTTTGTCTCGCTCTCCCCACCTCCCTAACCTATAAGCTCTGTGCAAGCAGACTCCATATCTGTTTATGATTATACCCCCTGGGCCAAGGATACATACAACAGGAGCTCTACCAGTATCTACTGATTCAAAAATGCAAAGGGCTGGGCCAGGACCCACGTGATTCCCAATAACCTGTCTGGCCAGGCCTCTGCTCACTTCACCTCTGAGATCCGTGGGAAGGAAGATGAACATCCCTCCTTGTGCCCGGAGCCCCTTCTGCTCTCAGCTACTGATCTAGGCAGTGCCAGTACAGCCACAAGTCAATACTCAATACACCATCCAGGCCTAAGACCTTGTCATAGGGGGACAGGGTGTGTGTGGGGGTGTGGGTGTGTGTGTGTAACAAGTCAAGAGCAATACCATGAAGAATGTTCATTACTCCTAACGGTGCTGGGGACCTGGCACATGTCATCTCTTTAGTCCTCACAACAATGTAATAGGTACTGTCCCCATTTTGCAGAAGAGAAAGCTGGGGCTCAGCGAGATTCAGTGTTTTCTGAGCCAGGCCAGGGCTGTGTGCTGGGGACACTGAGGTGGCTCAGGGTCAGAACCTCCATCAGGAGCTCCTGGGAATGGCCATGCTTGTTCCAACCTTTGGACCTTCAGGCTACCAGGTCCCCATCACTAGGTGAAGAGACAGCTGACATTCCTATTTGACAGATGAAAACCTGGAGCCCAGAGGAGGTGGACGTGTCCAGGCACCCAGGGCAAGGTCCCAGGCCTCCAGACTCGGGGACAGTGCACTTTCTTCAAATGAGCCAGCCCCCAGAGTACCTGGCGCTGAAGCTGTGTTTCCAGAGCTGATCCCCCCAGGTTTTCCTGTGTTGCCCTGCCTCTCAGGGAGCAGAAGGAACTCTGGGCCCTGGCAGGCAAGGGAATGGGAGCGTGGGCCCAGGCTAGGAAGGGAGGTCTAGGATCCACCTTGGCTCCTCGCCCACAGTGGGGAGGACGTTACTGGAAAGCAGCTCCCAGGGAAGGGGTGGATTCTGTCATCAGGCCCAGTGGCTCAGGGGAGGGGGAGGGCCTGCAGGCCTGCTCTGGCCTGTCCCTCTCCTAAAGCCCTGACTCTACCAATCGTCCCCACTCTGCATCTCTAAAGAGTCCCCTCAAAGCATGGATGCTTGCTGACACTGAGAGAGATGAAGGGGGCACAGCTGGGCCTCTGGTCCCCTGACAGAGGCTCAGCATTGAGGCAAGACCCCAAGATGTTAAGAAAGGAGGCACAACTCCCAGGGCCCAAACATGTGGCACTGGTGATGTCACCAGGATGGAATCAGGGGTGGGGCGGAGGCAGTGAGGCTCAGATCCAGAGCCTCGAGAGCTGAAACATAGCTTGGAGATCATCCCGACCCTCCATCACAGTTAAAGAAACTGATGATCAAAGGGAAGCGGTGACCTGTCAATTGTCACGACCAGTCCCACCACAAGAACCCAGGAAGCCCCAAGTCCAGCAATCACTCCAGCCACGTGGCCTCCTGCTGGAGCACCCAGGCCTCCCAGAGCAAGGACTTGAGGAGACGGTGTGGAATTCAGCATCTCCCTGCCTCAGGGCAAACTGGCTGACACAGTTTAGGGCTGGCCTCCCTTTTAGGGGAAGAGGCTGGGGGAGGGGAGAGATGTTTCTCACTCCATCCAGTATAGGTGGCATTTGAGCAACTGGGGGCACTCGGGGAACACAGACACATACCACACTCACCTGCGCTTTCACTCTTCCCTACACAGACTCTCTCTGACACACACACAAACTGAAAAGACACTTGGCTAAACTTCACATTGATTCGGGGCCTCCGGTCCTCTGCAGCCTCTCTGCTCTTCACCCTGAGAACACTTTATTCCCATCTCCCCAGACTCCCCATCTGCTGAGACTGTGCAGTAGAGCAGGCAAGCGAGGCTATCCCATGGCACCCTTGGTTGCCAGGGTGACCAGACACCCCTGATCCCACTTCTGGCATCTGGCCTGGGCAGTCAGAGGGGAGTGCCGGGAGGAAGGGCCTCCTTGGCCCACCAGTGCCAGGTCACCAAGGACCCAGGGGCACATGAGGGGCTCTGCGCCCTAGTTCCAGGCCTGAAGACTGCTCTGGGGCTGCAACTCGGCCAGGTCCCAAGGGATTCCCGGTAGCATGACGATTCCATTTCTCTAACTCCCTCTTCAACTGCCCCAGCAACCAGTCTCAACTACGGTAAAGAAAGGTGATACCTTCCGCCAAAAGCCTGGCACTGCACAGCTTACAGCAGGGTGCTCTGCAAACGCCTAACATATTTGCAGCTCACCAAGCCCTGGGAGGTCATGATTACCACCCCCTCATTTTAGAGAGAAGGAAACTGAGGCATAGAGAGGTGAAGCAACTTGTTCAAAGTCAAGTGGCTGGTATCAGGTTCAAATCCAGGCAGTCTGGCCCCAGTCTGTGTTCTTAGCCACCTGCCACGTTATCCCTGTTTTTATTCTTATTTGGCTTCTAAGAGAAGTCTCAGAACCCAGGACCGAAGAGTTCCAGAGTGGTTCCCAGAGGGCCAGAGGTGGTATTTCTTTCCACGAGCTCTCCAAGGAAGTCTCACAGCTGCTCCTTTTCCACTCTGGAGGCCTAGGAAAGACCTTGGGGAATCCTCCCCATCTTTTAAGCCCACCCCTCAGTCCTGAGTTCACGCCACCCAAAGGGATCAATCTTCTCCTAGAGTCCTAGGACAGGAGGTAGAACTATCAGCCAAGCTCAGCAACTGCCTGCCTGGTCTAGATTCAGTCCCAGGCTCCACTGGGGCTGGAGGGGCTCAGAGTCTTCTCGAGTTGGATTCTTCTCAGTTTTGATTCTTCCCACCATCAGTGTCTGAGGACCAGCGAGAAAGATAAACACAATGCAGCTGCTGCTTCAGTACATTTACAGCCAAGCCAGCAAAGAAAGACGTGTGGCACTCGCCACTCTGCTCGGGGTTCCAATCAGAGAGCGGCTGTTGACTAGCTTGTTGGCCCTGGGCAAGTGGGCTCTCCTCCCCTCAGTTTCCCCATCTGTGTAAAAGCCTATCTGAAAAGTTTCTGCAGCACAAGAGGACATAATAAGGGTAAAAGAAAGTCAAACAACGCTGGCACTGGATATTAGCCAAAGTGGTGACTGCTATTATCATTACAATCTTCTCCAAAACTCAGTTCAAAATGGGTCACTGTACGTTATCATGACCCACTGGTGTGCACTTGTCCATCACTGGGTTTTAAGCTCCCTAAGGCAGGAACTTTCTAGAGTCGTCTGGGTCTCCTGCTACCAGCATAGAATAGACATTTGTGAACTGAGATAAAACTGACTTTCAGATGTGGACAAGAGGAAGGAGGTGGAGGCAGGGAACTCTGAAATTTTAAGAGTAGGTGACGCTCTGAGAGCTGGGACCATCAGAATTGGGCTTTGAAGGATCAAGAGAAGTTTGCCAGGGGGAGAAGCAGGAAAATAGCCATTCTTCAGTCTGTATTCACTAAAGAGCCCAGCACAAGTACCCTGCACACAGTAAATGGACATATGGGTCATGAATGAGTAAAAAACAAAGAAAGAAAAAGACAAATAGGAGGGCAGGCTGACCTCACCAAGCCTTTGCCAATGTCCAAGTATCAGTGCTGCTGAGAAGATTAAATGAGATGTTGTAAAACACTTAGCACAACACCTGTTACATACGTTTTTGAGTTTTGGTCCCTCCTCTGTCACTGGGGTAACGATGCCACCACCAGGGTGGCTGTGTCACTGAGATAATTTATTTAGAGCCCCTGGCTCACAGGAGTCACCCAATGAATGACAATAATTTTTTGCTTTTTTGTGGGGTTTTTTTGTTTGTTTGTTTTGCTTTTTAGGGCTGCAACCACAGCACACAGAAGTTCCCAGGCTAGGGGTCGAATCAGAGCTACAGCTGCCAACCTACACCATAGCTCATGGCAACACTGGATCCTTTAACCCACTGAGTGAGGCCAGGGATGGAACCTGCATCCTTGTGGATACTAATCAGATTTGTTGCCACTGAGCCTCGACAGGAACTCCCTGAATGACAATTTTTTAAAAACGTAAACCACTAGTGCCGTTGGTAAGGCTGTATTTGATCATGATTCACTTTAAGATACAATCTCCAGCACAGAGGAGAAAAACACTTATTGGACACCTGGAGTGTCTAAAGCAAAGCACTGTGCTATGGCTTTTACTTATCTCTTTTATTTCATCTCACATCCTGACCTCCATTTATTAGATGAAGAAACCGAGGCTCAGAAAGGTGAAGTGACTTGCCTGAGGGCACCCAGCTAGGAGCGATAGAGTCAGATTTAGAACCCAGGTCTCCTGGGAGTTCCCACTGTGGCACAGTGGATTCAATGATCCAACTCATCTTGGTGGCATTGCCAGTTCAAGCCTTGGCCCAGCGCAGTGGGTTAATGATCTGGCATTGCCACAGCTGTGGTGTATGTTGGCGGCTGTAGCTCTGATTCAACCCCTATATGCTGTGGATGTGGCCCTAAAAGATGTGGCCCTAAAAAGATGTGGCCCTAAAAGATGCAGCTCGGATTCAAATCCTGGCCCAGGAGCTTCCATATGCCAAGGGTGGAGGTGAAAAAAGAAAAAGAGGAAAAAAAAGAACCTAGGTCTCCTAATTGCCCATTCTTTGTGCCAGGCTATGTCAATGAAAACTAATAAGCCTGTCAGTAGCTCCCCAGTGGCCTAGCAGTTCAGGAACCAGCATTATCACTGCTGTGGCTTGGGTCACTGCTGTGGCAGGGGTTTGAGCCCTGGCCCAGGAATTTCTGCATGCAGTGAGTGTGGCCAAAAAAAAATAAAAAACATGAGTTCCCGTTGTGGCTCAGTGGTAACAAATCCAACTAGTACCCACAAGGCTGTGGGTTTGATCCCTGGCCTCACTTAGTGGGTTAAGTATCCAGTGTTGTGAGTTGCGCTGTGGTGTAGGTCGCAGATGAGGCTTAGATCCCGTGTTGCTATAGCTGTGGCATAGGCTGGCAGCTGAGGCTCCAATTTGCCCCCTAGCCTGGGAACGTCCATATGCTGAGGGTGCAGCCCTAAAAAGCAAAAAAATAAAAACAAACAAAAAAACCTCCTAAGCCTGCGGGCATCAATGGGAAGAGAATTCAAGTGTGCAAGATGCCACCCCTGCAAAAACAGCCATAAATAAATCTGTTCCAAATACCTGCAGAGGAGTCACTCCCCACGCCGGGGCAGTCAGTCTTCCTGTGCCTTCCCCCATCATTCTTTCAAACAGCACCTCTATCTCTTGCCTGTTTCAATCCACATCTCAGGAACATCAAGTCTGAGTGGGAGATTAGCTAATAAGCTGGCTGAGAACAGAGCATCATATGCTGGGCTGCCTGAGGCATGGGGAAAAGAGGAGTAGCCCAGGGGGTCAAAAACCTGGGTTTAAGGCCCAGCTCTGCCCTTTAATAACCAGGAGGCTTGGGCCTTCATCACACCACAGACAGGCCACAATTTCCTGGTGTTCAGACAAGTGAGAATCAAGGGACTGGACACAGAAGCAGCTAGTACACTGTGAAGTGGCAGACATACCTCAGAGATCACTGATAAAGGAGGGGTCAGGGCAGAAATGCCACATGGACTGGAGGCCTGGAGGCCAAGATTTGAGAGCAATGAGCAGAGACCTAGCAGGAAAGACTGTGATAAGGATTGAGGAGCTGGCTGAGCTCAGGGTTACCCTTAGCATTTAACCTCCCATTCCTATTAACGCCTGTTCTCCAGTTGCTAGAAGTCCCCAAACCCCATTTCTGTTCACAAAGAGAGGGAAGTCCTTCACCTTGAATGTCTACCCACCCTTCAAAACCCAGTTCAAGAGTTGCCTCCTCTGAGAAGACTTCCCTGAACCCCTCAGGCTAAGTCAGAAGCTCCTGCAAACTGAGGAGTGGGAGCTCTACAGCTGGTGTTCTAGTCAGCTTGGCAGCCCACCACATGGCCCTGGGCTCCACAAAGGTGACAGCTCAGGACAAGTGGGTTAAGGGAATAATGGAAGCTTCCTAAGGGGTGTGGGATTGAAGTTAGGTCTGGAGAGCAGGGGGCTAATGGGGGAAGCATGAACAAATGAACAGAGGGAGCATCTCAAAAGTCTTCCAAGGACCCTGAGGCCTCCAGCCAGCCTGGAAATGAGACTGCAAGTGAGGGAGGTGCTGGCACACAGCTGGAAGAGGCAGGTGTATGAAGACCCAGGTCAATTGCTGTAGGCCTCAGAGGGACCCCTGACCTTCAGGCCTGGCCTTGAATGCCACTGACCTAGCCTTGAGCCAGGTCTATTCCCACACTGCCTTTCACTCCCACCAGACTTCTCCTGGGGTCTCGAGACTCACTGGGGTACCCCCCCAAGCCCCACTGCCCCCTGAGCTGGGGCAGCACCTTTGGGTCCCTCATCCAGCCTCCCAATCATAAGTTCTCCATGGACATTTGTTGAATGAATTTCACTCTGGCAGATTCCCCCCAACCCCAAGAAAGGTGCTGGATAGACAGTCTCTGTGCAGTGAGGTGGAGAATGACTCACACAAGGGAGGGAGGGACACGGACCAGGGACTGGCAGTAAACAGCCTGTGTGTGTTGACAAGACACAGAGATCCAGCAGGCAATGGCAGGGACTGGCAAGGAAGAAGTCTCCAGGCAGCCAGTCGGGGTGGCAGCTCGGGGGGTGGGGTAGGACCACAGGATCCAAAGACTCTCATGACTGCTCTGGGTCTCTGGCAGGGGGCCATGAGATACACACTGGTTTCTTTGGATTTCTTCCCAAATGGAAATATATTACTTTGGTGATTTTATTTGTTATTTGTTTGGCTGTACCAGCAGCATGTGGAAGTTCCCAGCTCAGAGATCGAACCCACACCACAATAGCAACCGGAGCTGCTACAGTGAAAACACTGGATCCTTAACTTGCTGCACCACAAAAGAATGCCCTACTTTGGTGGTTTTAAACCCATGGTCATTTAAAGCTTTTTTTCCACTGTATATAAGTTCATTAAGTCAAAGGAAAATAATTTGTCAGTGATTCTCCTTTTCTTATACCCACTCAACAAGTTCCTAGCCCCTCAATCTACCCTGTTTAACAGATTAATATACAAACTTCCAACCTTTTTTTTTTTTCTCTTTTTTTCGCTGCCCTAGGGACATATGGCATTTCAGTGCCAGAAGTCAGATCCAGGCCTCTATTGCATCCTATGGGGCAGCTACAGCAACTCAGGATCCTTAACCCACTGTGCCAGGCTAGGTATCGAACCTGTGCCCCTGAGCTCCAAAGATGCCACAGATGCCTTTGCACCATAGCAGGAACTCCAGCTTCCAAACTTTTCTGCATCTATAGTTTTAAATTTTTGTGTAAATGGTCTATTCTACATACTATGCTGTAACTGCTTCTGTGTGGCAGAGAGTGTGAGAAAAACACTTCACCGAAGCATCTCATTTAATTCTCTGAACAACTTTGCTGCAGTAGGTGCTTTTATTGTCCTTGGTTTTTTTTTTTTTCCGTTTGTTTGTTTTGTCTTTTTAGGGCTGCACCAGCAGCATATGGAGGTTCCCAGGCCAGGAGTCCAATCGGAGCTGTAGCTGCCAGCCTACACCACAGCTACAGCATCTTGAGATCTGAGCCACATCTGCGACCTACACCACAGCTCACGGCAATGCTGGATCCTTAACCCACTGAGCGAGGCCAGGGATTGAACCTGTGTCCTCATAGATGCTAGTCGGGTTGGTTAACCACTGGGCCATGATGGAAACTCTATCGTCCTTGTTTTAAGGTAAGTAAAGAGAAGGTCAGAGGGATAGACATGTACCTGCCCCAAGGTCTCAGAGTCAGGGCTATAGAGCAGTGTTTCAGATTCAGATTGACCTCACTGTGTACATGGCCTTGCCTGTGCCATTACCTATGGCATGGCCCCTCCATTATGGCATTAGGCTGAAATCTGCTCTTTGTTTTGTTTTTGTTTTTTTTTTTCTTTCTTTTTTTTTTTTTTTTTTTTTTTTTTTTGCTTTTCAGGGCCAAACCCGCGGCATATGGAAGTTCCCAGGCTAGGGGTCAAATCAGAGCTACAGTTGCTGGCCTATACCACAGCCATAGCAACTTGGGATCCAAGCCTTGCCTGTGACCTATACCTCAGCTCATGGCAATGCCGTATCATTAACCCAGTGAGTGAGGCCAGGGATCAAACCTGCATCCTCATGGATACTAGTCAGGTTCATTACTGCTGAGCCACAATGGGAACTCCTAAGAAGGCTGCTGTCTTACACTCTGAGATCCTCTACTAAGCACCCCAGGCCTTGCCTCTGCAGCTGGCAGTGAAACCAGAGTGCCTTGGCTTCTGCCTTCTCCTGACCCCATAGTACCATCAGCATCAGGAAAATCTAAATCACATCCCTTGCAAGGGAGGCCCTTTTGGGCTCCCCCAGATTTCAGCTATGGAGCGTGGAGTAGAGGAAAGCACAGAATGCGTAAGCTGGCAAAGAAACCTGGGATTGGTCTGGTTTCAAGCCATTGTCCCCTTCCTTTCCTGGAGCCCCAGATGTGCAGCACCCCCCCCGCCCCCACCCCACTCCGGCTCTGCCCTCCCCACCCATTCCTGACCCTGCTGTGACTCTTGCCAGACCACTCTCAGGACTTGCAGACGGCAGCAGGAGATCCAAGCATGGGCTGCCCCACACCTGGGGTGGGGAAGAAACAAGAGGCTTGATAAGAGAGGTTCCATTTCCAGGAACTTTAGAGCCCTGGGAAAGGTGCATTTTTCTTTTCTTTTCCTTTTGGTGGGGGTAGGGTGTAGTTCGAAAAATGCAAATTTAGGAGAAAACTGAAATTGAGTGTACCAAATACCTGTTGTTCTTAGTGTCCCAGTAGAAAATCACTTAGCCTAGAAGCATAACAATGAATTGAATCCATTATGCATAACTTGAACTTGTTCACAATATCATCATACTTAGATAAAGAAATGTGGAATACAGAGAGGTGGCAGTAGGAAAACAACACAGAGAAATTCTACCATTTCCAGGACAACAGCCGTGCAGAAAGCAAGTCCCGGTGCCCCATTTTCAGTGGCTGCAGGGGAGGGAGGGGGAGCTGCAAAGGGAGAACAAGACTGAGGTGGCGCTGGCTGGGTGGGGCGAAGGCACAGCGGCCCAGGGAGGCATCTGGGGCCCCTCCCACCCCTCCCAGCTCAATCGGGAGGTCCATTATGTATTTCATAATGTCTGGGGGTGGTGATGAAGAAGGGGTGCCCAGCACTCCTCAATTAGAGGTTCTGGTGACCTCTCAGAAAGGCCAGAAAGACACTGATGAAAGAAAATGACTTTGAAAGGACAGAGCTTGGAGCAGGCCTGAGAAGATGGAAAGGCTTCCCAGAGGGATGTCATGGGGTAACCCTTAGGCCATGTGGCCAGGTGTGCATGGGGTCAACCTGCAGAGTGGCAGGGGCACAGGAGCTGAACTCTCACTTCCCCACCCCAAAACCTGCTCCTCCTGCCCTGGTCCCCGTCTCCCCAGCATCACTCAGTTGCTCATGACCCAAATCCTGGAATCATCCCAGCTCCTTTTTTTCTTTTTTTTTGTCTGTCTTTCTGTCTTTTTAGGGCCACACAGAAGCATATGGAGGTTCCCAGGCTAGGGGTCCAATTGGAGCTGTAGGTGCCAGCCTACACCACGGCCACAGCAACGTGGGATCCAAGCTACATCTGCAACCCACATCATAGCTCACGGCAACGCCAGAGCCTTAACCTACTGAGTGAGGCCAGGGATCGAACCTGCGTCCTCGTGGATGCCAGTCAGGTTCGTTAACCACTAAGCCATGACGGGAACTCCCCTCAGCTCCTTTGTCTCATACCCCACATCCAATCCTGCAGCAAACTCTGGATTTGGCTCCACTGTCTCCCTTCTGGCTCTACTGGCCTCCTTGCTTTTCCTTGAGTGCAAATTTGATTCCATCCCAGGGCCTTTGCTTTTGCTGGCTTCTCTGCCTGAAATATTCTGCATCACCTAGGTGGACGGCAGTATTCCCTCCCTTCTTACAGGTCCCTGCCTGATGCCACCTCTGGGGAGGTCTTCCCATGCCCTCCCATCCTTACCCTGCTTCATTGCTTTTTAGAGCCCTTCCACCTCCTGACAGTCTGTATGTGCTCACTGGACACAAGCTCCATCAGGGCAGATTGTCACAACTGCTGTCGTGTCCCTGGCACCTAGAGCTGGGCCTGGCACATTGCAGGTTCACAAGCAGAGTTTGCTCAATAGATGATTGTCTCCCACCTCGGTGACCTAACAAGGCTGTTGTGAGACCCACGTGAGACCTGGACGTGGGAGCACTGCGCAGACGCAAGGCCCTGTCGGGGTGGGTCACTCAAGAGCCATCCTCCAAAGTGCTGCTCACTCCAGCTCCTCCAGCGGCTTTCCCTGAATACCCTACCCTGTGGGGCAGAACGAGTCACACCCGGGGCTGGGGTCCTGCAGGGCCTGGGATACACAGCCCTCTGAGAGTCCGCTCACACTGTGTGCCCGGTTTGCCACCTCCCCTGCAGGCCACTCTGCCCCTTAAGGGCAGGGACCCTGTCCCACTCACCACTGACCCACCAGCACTCTGCATAGAGCCTGGCACAGGGCAAGGATAAGGCTTGTTTGTTGAGTCTGCATGGCTATTTGAGGGCAGAATTTAACCTAATCACCAGCGTTGCAATAAGGTCATGTGCACTAAATGCTAGCTGACCTGGCCTGAGCCTGAAGGAAGGGCTAGGGTTAGGGAGGCACAAGGAAGGCCTTCCAGGCAAAGCCCCAGCCTGTGGAAAGGCAGAACAGGCGGAAGGAGTGTGGTGTAGGCAGAGGACTTCTATTGGGCACAGATGACAGAGAAGGCTGACAAGGAAATAACTACTCAGATGGTCATAAAGCAGCCTTTCCTCTGATCCTCACAAAAACCCAGGGCAGGAGATAACAGATGAGAAAATAGAAGTTCAGAGAGGTCCTGACCTTCACCCAAGGTCACATGGGTAGCAGCAGAGCCAGGCCACAAAGCCGAGATGACTGACTCCCAGTCCAGTGCTCACCCAGGGACGGACTGTGAATATCCTGGAGAGAGAATTCTGGGTCAAGCTGATGAACCAGGCAGAGCTGCTGGAGGGCTGTGACAGAGGAGGGCGGAAGAGTCCTGCCTGTTAACAGCCCGGGGAGGGAGTCAGGGAGATAGTGCTGGCTCCCCAGACTCAGCACCCTGGGGTGGAGCAGAGCTCTCCAACTGCCCAGCCATGAAGTCCAGGCTCTAGAGGCAGCAGGCCCTGCCTCTTGCCGATTCCAGCAGGCAGATAAGCCCCAGGCCCCCATATCACCTCCAAATGCCTGCAAAGACCAGAGAGCTACATGGGGAGAAGGAAGGGGCCTGAACCAATGAGCTCGGGTGCAGGGGTCAGGAGACCTGAGGTCCAGCCTAGACCCTGCCACCACCTCACTGGGTGCTTTGAACAAGCCCTTGCCTCTCTCCGGCCTCCTCAGAGGTGTGTGGAGAGCCTTTCCAGCTCAGACACCTGACCAATGAAGTCTGCTGATGGGCAAAGCCGGAGCTCTGTAACCCCTAGCATCTCTGTCCATGCCAACAAGCACGATGCCTGGGACCAGAACAGTCTTCATGCATAGCAAGACTGCACGAGACAGCTCGGGGCCGTGTAAAGAGCCCTGGTCTGCCAACCGGGGCGCTGGCTTCCTAGTTCTAAACCTGAACTTCTCTGGGATCGCTGGCAAATCACAGTACTGCCCTGAACCTCAATTCCTCCCTCTCTGGCATGGAGATAAGTAACCCCGAGGCCCAGGGCAGCTGTGGGGAAGAGGAGGGAATGGAGGTAAAAAGACTAAGAGGAAAATAAACACCTAGAGAGATGTAGCTATCTGTGACAACCATTTTCAAGGAAGATAGGAAGAGGGAGGAGGACACATCGTGGATGGGGGGGTTGGGGGGGGATGGGGAGCAGGGCACGTCCATCCTCCAGGACTCTGCCTACTCTGCAGCACAACGTGGCTGCTGCACAACTTGGGTTCCACAAGAGCACAGGAGGAATATTGTAACACCAGAGGCGCTGGGCCCTCCTTGCAGCAGAGGCTCGCTCTGGAGCCTCAGCCTGGCCCTGCAGCCAGAGCCTAGTGAGAGGAGGGGCCACCGGTCAGGGTGTCTGCACTAGAAGCAGCTTCTCTTGGGGCCCGGGCAGCCAGCCTCTGGGGCACTGAGGCAGGATTGGCCCTGGGCTCCAAGGTGCCCTGGGCTAGGAGAGGCCGCCAATGTGCAGGCTGGGAGATGGCTGCGAAGGGAGGCATCAGAAAACCAAACAGAGGTGTTGTCTCAAGGTCCTGTCCAAAATTTCAACTCAAACTCAGCTGCCAGTCAGGGGAGACAGAGAGCCCGTGGTTAAGAGAGAGCATGGTCTTGAGAACTCAGCAGCCTGGTGTCCCTGCTCTGCTGCCTACAGCAGGCGCTCCACCTCTGCCTCTCCAGCTCTTCATCTGAAAAGCAGGGCTCATAATAATTTCTACCTCGAAGGGCTGTTCGGTAGGTCCGACGAGATGAGATGATGCATCTGGAGTGAAGGGCTGCCAAAGAAAGCGCTTAGCAAAGGGCACGGTCCCATCGTTGTCCCCCCCGTCCCAGGCCAGAGAGGGCTGTGGGCCCGCTGGCACCAGAACACAGCTGCCAGGGAAGCGGCCGTCAGGAGACCAGGCCACATTCCAAGGCAGCCCCTCCAATGCAGAGGTTGGTACCCTGTCCCTGTCATCACTGGTTCCAGGCAAAGCCTGGCTGGCAGGAGTTTCTAGAGGGGCTGAGGGGAGGCAGAGGGAAGGCTGAAGAGAGGCAGAAGCTCTCTGGAGTCCCACTGAATCTTCTTGTCCCCTATAAACCTGAAAAACTTCCTTCCAGCATACCTTAGAACTGTGGGTGTGGCTGGGCCATGCAGATGCGGTTCCCTGAAACCTTAACAGCAGAGTCCCTGAGGCAGGCTGGGGGTGGGGAGGCCAGAGTCCCCTCCTAAGCAGGTGCCTGAGGCATGCATCTTAGGGTCTGCCCTGAAAGGGTCCCACCCACTTCTGAAAACAGCCCAGCTGGCTGAGCGTCAAGAAGGAGGGGGACACAGAGGGCACACTGGGTGGGCCTCTGCCTTCTCTCCCTGTCTACTGGGGACCGTTTGCCACCTCAGGCCTCTAGGAGACAGGAGATGTGCAGAGTGCATGGGAGAGCTGAGCATGCTCAGAGGAGGCTGCCCTTTAGAGGACACTGCAGAGAAGAGATGAGGACACGGCCAGCTGCAGGCCTTGGTCCTGGTGCCAGGAAATCCCAGGGCTCCAGAAACAGCAAAGGGAAGTCAGGCCTCTCCTGGGGAAGAAGAGGAGCAGCAAAAAGCCACCGGAGCTTAGGAGAGGCAGGGCCTCCTGAGACCATTTCAATCTAAGCCCTCATTTCACAGATGCAAAGAATAAAGCCCCGAGGTGGGCAAGGACTTGGCCAAGGTCACACTATAAAATGGTGGCAGGGCCAGGATTCACACCCAGGACTCATCCTCCGAGGCCAGTCCTCTCTGGGAACACAGTACCACTCTTCATCCCACTCCCACCCTTTTTTCTGCAGCTGAGGAAACAGAGCCAGAAAGAGGTGAAGGGACTTAAGCTGGCAGCTGGTCTTCTGACGCCAGAGCCATGGCCCAACCAGGCTGCCTGCATCTCTGAGGCAGCCTGCTGAGCTGGGAGCAGAAGTCTCTGTTCACTTCCAGCTTTGTCACTCCCTTGTTTCGTGACCTGGGGGGTGAGCCACCCGCCCCCCCCCCCAAAACCTCTGGTTCCCTCTGGGACCCCTAGCAGTACCCAAGTGCCCTGGTTCTGTGGGTGCTCTGCCTCCAGGAGAACCAGGAGCTGTCTGGAGCCCCAAGGAAGAGGCTCAAAACTCTTCCAGAGGCACCTGAGGCCTGGGCTGGCTGTGCACACTGCCTTGGGGGCACCCCGGCCTAGAAAGGGAGAATCAACTCAAGCCCTGTGTTTTCTCATTTCTCCTCAGCAGTATCAAGAGGTAGGCACTGCTTCCATTTTTTTTGAGGGGAAACTGAGGCTCAGAGCCTAAAGAACTTGCCCAGATGGCACACAGCCAGCAAGCAACACAACTGGTATTTGATCCCAGGACTGCCTGATCCCGGAGGCCAGGCTGCTCGATAGGAAATGACCTGTAACAGCTTCCTGCTGTCACTGTCGTCCTCAGGGCACAGGTTCCAGAGTCCAGCTCAGATGTGGCTGTGCTGCGAGAGCCTGGCCGGAGGCCGGGAGCCCATCAGTGTTGAGCCAAGCACGAAGGGCCAAGGTCCCGGGCAGACTGAGAGGCTGCCAGCCCACCCCGTACAAGTCAGAGCCCCAGGAAGGAGTGAAAAAAAGCCTCTGTGAGCAGCTGCCTCCCCAGGCAGGGCCCATCCTTCAGATGGCACAGGGGTGGGAATGCCCACAGCAGCAGGAGCCAGGGAGCAGCCCCTGCAGGATGGGACACAGAGGGCCTGCAACTCCAGCTAGAGCCCTGGTTCTAATCAGCTCAGTGGCCCAGCTTCCCCACGAGATGGTATATTAGCGACGTCAGCCCCCTGAGGGCTCCTTTGTCCTCACAACTTCTCAGTGAGGGAGGCCCTATTGTACCCATATCACAGATGAGGAACCTGAGGCTCAGAGAGACTAGGTCACTTGTCCAAAGCCTCCTTCTAGCTGATAAGCAGCAGAGCCAACAGGACTCAAGCCCGGGAGGCTGACTCCAGAGCTCACAGGTACTCACCCTTCAGGGCGTTTCTCAGCCAGGGTCCTCATCTGAGCCACAGAGAACAGGATTTGGATAATGATTTCCTCAATTCTCCAAAGGATGGACCTAACTGGAACTGTCTCAGAATGTTCAGAGGAGCAGGCTGGGGGCCCCAGTATGGAATAACTATGCCCTTATCAGTGGCAAAGAAAGAACACCGGCTCTGAACGTCAGTTCCCACACTGCCCTAACTCTGGGCCTCAGGTTTGCTCTCCTGTGAGGGGAGAGGACCAGGTAACCTCAAATGGCTCTTTCACGTTGGCTTCCTAGGATTCAAGATTGCTCGGTTCTGGCACGTTCTGGTGCGTGTGACCCTAGGTAAGACAGTTAACCTCTCCAGACCACAGGGTCCTCGTATATAAAATGGGGACACCTCCACCCACCGCACAGGGTCAGGTGAGGCCCATGGAGTTGATGAAGGCACATGAGGTGAGGGCGCCTCTACTCTGAGCAGGGCTCCTGTGACATCACCACTCACGGCCCCTGGGGCACATGTCACTCCACAAATGTGCCCTGAAAGCAGATACCAGGGCTTGGCACCCCTCCCCAAACTCCACCCTGGGCCAACAGGGCACTCCCAGGTGGGGCCGGCCCGGCTCCCTGCTATCACCTCCAGGTGCTTTCACAATGAGCTGTGGCTCCGGCTCCGAGACAGGTGGGGCCACGGCCTGGGGAGCCATGTCCGCCTCTGTGTGCCTGGCACCATGTGCGGTGGCTTGACACGCAAGAAAGGGGGGCCCACCCGGGCTGGTACCGTGCAAATCTTATCATGCCAAATTCTTCCCGGGAAGGAGCGGGGTAGTAAGGCAAAGGCCCAGCCCATGGTCAGGGTTTCATCTCCAGATTCTTAACCTCAGCCTAGGCTGTAATCTCGCTGGCCTGGGAGACCCCCTCTACCCTCTACAGATGCTGTGAGGGTGAAGGCTCAGGAGATCTGAACACCGAGCTGGAAGATACTGGAGTGACCGCTCAGCTCCGGGCCTTCGTCTGCCTGACAGCATGGAGGCAGGGGTGCCCACTTGGCTTCTTAGGGGGAGGAAGTCAGCTCCATGGGGCTGGGAGACACACAATGGCTCAGGTTTGGGGGTCCCAGACCAGGGCAGCATCTCCTTCCCATCCAAGTCTCTGCTCCTCTGCACCCAATGCCTGCTTCTCTGCTCTCCTGGACCAGAGGAGGGTGGGCAGAGCCCTACCTGGAAGTTCCATCACCCCAGTGGCCTCAGCCAGGAACCAGGGGAGACTGGGCTAGGAAATTTTCTAGGGGACTCTTCCTCCCTAGCAGTGAGTCTCCACAGATGGCAAATGGGCTCAGGACAGAGCCAAGCTTTGGTCCAGAAAGAGAGGGAACAGGCGCAGGGGGTGGGGGGAAACCGGGTGCCCCAGGAAGATGTAGTTCTGACGCCTGCCTCTCTTGGTTCGGTTCTGGCTCCATCACTTGCAGGCCACTGTTTCTTCATGTGTAAGATGATGGGCTGAGTGAGCTTCTCAGAGGCCTCCTCTAGCTCTGACAACCCCTAATTCTACCCAGTAACCAGCACACATGCAAGACTGTCCAGTCTGCTTTGTACTTTGCCACATTTTGTTGCATTTAAACCTCTGGCATCCTTCTGAGGCAAGCACGGGTTCTCCTAAGTTAAAGGTGAAAAAAACACAGGTCAGGGCATTTAAGCCCAAGAACACACCCAGATAGGGCTCAACAGAGCCAGAACTTGCATCCTGAGCTCCACATAGAGGAAAGCTGAAGGCACCCCGGCCAGGCCAGGGGGGCAGGCCCAAGAGACCAGTTCCAAAGCTCACCTAGCCTGTCTCTCTCAAAGCTGTTCCATGGAAGCAGATAAGGGGACTCTTTTCAAAGATCAGATTTAATGACAAAAGTAAGGTGCAAAAGCATATGGACAGCATGATTATTATTGTGAAACTTTCTGGCTGTGCCCATGGCACAGAGAAGTTCCCACACCAAGGTTTGAACTGCGCCATAGCAGTAACCCAAGCCACAGCAGTGACAACACTAGATCCTTAACCTGCTGAACCATCAGGGAACTCCAATTATTATTATTATTATTTTGCTTTTTAAGGTTGCACCCGCAGCACATGAAAGTTCCCAGGGCAGGGGTCAAATTGGAACTACAGCTGCTGGCCTATGCCACGGCCACAGCCACACTGGATCTGAGCCGCATCTGCGACCTACATCGCAGCTCACGGCAACACGGATCCATGACCACTGAGGGAGGCCAGGGATTGAATCCACATCCTCATGGATACTAGTTGAATTTGTTTCCGCTGTGCCACAGTGGGAAATCCCAGGGAACTCCCCAATTATTGTGAAACTATTTTTATTAAAAATAACTTCACACCACTGCAGGGAAAAATCCAGGCAGGCACACTGAACTGTGAAGAGTGATCAGTTCTGAGGAGCAGGTGGGGTAAAAGGGATGCCTGACATGCATATTTTCTTTAAATACTAATGGGTTTGGGGGTGTTTTTTGGTTTTTGTCTTTTTAGGGCTGCACCTGAGGCATATGGAGGCTCCCAGGCCAGGGGTCGAATTGGTGCTACAGCTGCAGGCCTATGCCACAGCAGCTCAGGATCCGAGCCTCCTCTGTGACCTACCTACACCACAGCTCATGGCAACTCCTTAACTCACTGAGTGAGCCTAGGGATTGAACCCACATCCTCATGGATACCAATCAGGTTTGTTAACTGCTGAGCCACTATGGGAACTCCAAATAATAGCAGAGATTTTTTTTTTTTTTCGTCCTTTGTCTTTTTAGAGCAGCACCTATAGCATATGGAAGTTCCCAGGCTAGGGGTCAAACTGGAGCCGCAGCCACCAGCCTATACCACTTTACAGCAACTTGGGAGCCAAGACTTGTCTGCAACCTACACCACAGTTCATGGCAACACTGGATCCTTAATCTGCTGAGCGAGGCCAGGGGATGAACCTGCATCCTCATGGATACTAGTTGGGTTCATTAACCACTGAGGTATGATGGGCACTCCCTGTTTTGTTTTTTTTTTTTCTTTTTATGAACAATTTTCTGAGCATCAGCTCTAAGTCAAAACTCAGTATTAAACACTTCACTGTAATTGATTACCTCATTTAATTTTCTCAAAAAAGCCAACTGTGGCTTATTCATATCAGGCAATGACGCACAGCTCCAGAAAGAACCAACTCTGGGATATGCAATGATAAAGGAGAACCTCGTGGAAATGCTGAGGGAAAAAGCCAGACACAAAAGAGTACCTGTGACGGCAGCGGGTATATGGAGTTGAAGAGGTACAACCAAGTGACAGTGCAGAAGCTTAAAAAGTGGTTCCCTCAGGGGAGTGTGGGGGTACAAACTGGGGAGGGCAGAGGGGACTTCAGGGGTACACACAGATGTCCTCTATCTCAATCTGGGTGGGTAACAGGAATGTGAACATTTATAAACAATCATTGAACCATGCACTTTAAGATCAGCACACTCGGAGTTCTGATCATGGCTCAGTGGTTAATAAACCCGACTAGCATCCATGAGGACTTGGGTTCAATCCCTGGCCTCACTCATTGGGTTAAGGATCCAGCATTGCTGTGGGCTGTAGTGTAGGTCCCAGACACGGCTCGGATCCTGCCTTGCTGTGGCTGTGATGTAGGCCGGCAGCTGCAGCTCTAATGTGACCCCTAGCCTGGAACCTCCATATGCCTCGGGTGTGGCCCTAAAAACACACACACACAAAGATCAGTACACTCTACTGCACATATATAAGTTTGTTATTCCTCAATTAAATCAACAGAAGAAAAAATACGCGGGGGAGAATTATTTCCAGATAAAAATGATGCTCAGAGGTCAGATACTCAGCCCAAGGTCATAGAGTCAACAGGTAGTAGAGCTGGGATTCAAAGCCATGTTCATTGGACTCTGAAGACCTTTAGCCACCAGGCTATACTGACCCCTGACTGCCCCAAAGGATGCTTTGAATCTCCCAGCAGGGCCCCTGTGTTGCTGCACAAGCAGCCTTGTCCGTGGGTTCAGGACTGGCTCGCTCCTCTCTGTGTAACCACTGGTCACTGTGGTTCAGTCGCCTGCTCACACCAAGGGGAGTCTGGCTTCTGGGAAGGCTCAGCACAATGAGAGCTGCTGTTTAACCAGCCAAAGGGAGCAGAGGCCAGGCTATGGGCCCACTAGGAACTGGGATGGATGGAGTGCTATGTGCTGGGAGAGAGTGCCTGAGGCACACCCACTTGCCAAAATGGGCCCTGGCCCACAACGAAGGGAATTCAGCTGTGGAAGGAAAGCTAAGTGGCGGAGCCTGGGCTTGGCTCTGACACCTGGTCCAGTGCTCCAGCCACTGGGCTTCACTGCCTCACATTTCCCCATTAGAACCTCAGCTCCAGAGTTCCCGTCGTGGCTCAGTGGTTAACGAATCTGACTAGGAACCATGTGGTTTTGGGTTCGATCCCTGGCCTTGCTCAGTGGGTTAACGATCCGGCGTTGCCGTGAGCTGTGGTGTAGGTTGCAGATGCGGCTCGGATCCCAAGTTGCTGTGGCTCTGGCGTAGGCCGGTGGCTACAGCTCCGATTCCACCCCTAGCCTGGGAACCTCCATAGGCCGCAGGAGCAGCCCAAGAAGTGGCAAAAAGACAAAAAAAAAAGAACCTTAGCTCGCTCCTATGATTTAGAAAAGCCAGACTCCGGTGGTCAATCTCTCTGTTTTTCCCCACCAGGCACCAGGAGCAGAGGATCTGAGGAACTTGGCTTCCCCAGCACCACCCACATTCTGCTTTAAATTCCCAGCCTGCCCAGGCTCCCCCGCCCCCTCCTGAGGGAGCCACCTCCTGCTGCTTGGCAAGGATCCCCCTTTCCTGCTACATCCTCTTCACTCTCCCCCCAACTCCCACACAATCCTTGCCCCAAACCATTTCCAGCAGCTTCCCATCTGATCAGTTTCTTAGGAAGGATAATTAGCCATGGAGGGACGAGGCAGAAAATTTCCAGCGCCAAGAACACTGGGAAAAATGTCATCGAGTTCATTATCCACCTGCCAGGAGAGGCTTCGCCCTAAACGCGGGCCACTCAGTCATAGTCATGCCCCTCTCCCAAACCTCTACTGTTCCTGCTACTATTACTACAGTCTTCGCTGTTCTGCAGTGAATCAGAGGCCCTTCTGATCTGTCCCACCTTTGGCTTGAGCCTCGTCACCACTACATTCTAAGTGACAGTGCCAGAACTGAGACCGTCTGCCACTAGGGCCCACGCTGCATTGTGCCTGCCTCCCTGTGTCACATCAGCCTGCCTTGTATTTAAGCTGTTTACATGTCTATCTCCCACACAAAACTGTCAGCACTGCAAGGGTGGGAACCACCTCCTACACAGCCGAGCCGATGCATAGTAGGTGCTCAGAGGAGAGCTCAGAAGATGGGATGCCTGGGGCAGCCGCCTCACTCCTGCAGGAGCAGAGAGCTGTTCCAGAGGGAATGGCACAGGCGAAGACCAGCTACACCGCCAGAGGAGAGATCTGGACCAGGCGATGAAGACCTGAACAAACTGTGGCCTCTGGGCAAGTCATTTCCGCTCTGGCTTTCTGCTTCCTCCTCTGTGAGAAGAGGGGGTTGGGCCGGGCGCCGTTGCTGTTCACCGCCAAATATTTAGGAGCTCTCACTCTTAGGTGTTCCCCACAGCACGGTCACCAAACCTCCACAGCTCTGCACGTCTGTCACCACACAGCAGAAGAGCAGGAGCCAAGATTCCAGTCCAGGTCTTTTAATCCCCAACCCCTTTATCTTTTTCCATTACACCTCCTGGACTTCTAACTTGGTCTCTGGGATCCCGCCCAACAATAAAGTCTAATTCTTTGATTCAAGACCTGCCCTTTCTGGGCCTGATAATTCCCCAGGCCACGTGGGACCATAAGGTTTAGCCAGGAACAGGCATGTCAGGGCCCTGGCATTGGACGGCGCCACACCTCCCACTTGACAGGTCTGGTGACATCCTGCCTGTGGGCCCTGGGGCAGGGGAGGGGGCAGGAGTCCCTCAGAGCCTGGCGCCTCACAGGAGTCCCTCAGAGCCTGGCGCCTCACTCAGCCGCTCCCCTCCCCATGTGCTCTCACCCCCTCCTGCCTCAGCTCCGGATCCCTGTCCACTCCGCCCTGGGCATGGCTCTCTGTCCCACTTCTGGCCTGGCCAGAGGTGCCTGCTTGGAAGCTTCGCTCTTGTTGCTCCCACAGACCTGCCTGAGTAGCCATGAACCAGGGTCCTGCTTTGCTCAGCCCACTGTGGCTAGCCCAAAGCCAGAGCCAACTCTGGGAGCCCTCTCTGCCCCTCCTAGGCTGCCCTGCACATCCCTCTCCAGGTCAGATCTCATCACCCTGCTCAGTGGCACCGCACAGCACCTAGATACCAATCCTGAGGCTTAACCCGAGGCCCACAGGCTGAGCCGGGTCTGGCTCCTGCCTCCCTCTGTCCTCATACCACGCCTCCCTCTTACTCCACCCCGGGTTCCTCAAACTCTCCCCTCAGGGGCCCTGATCTTTGAAAGGCAGGCTCCTTCCTGCCACTTGTTCAAAAGCCCTCTCCTTAGAGAGGCCTTCACTGAGCATTCAAAGTAGCACATCTTTCTCATATTTATTTTCTTCAGGACACTTATCGCTGCCTGACACTGTATCCACTGTCCAGCACTTCACACTGGCGTCTCAGCCCCCTGACACCAGGACCCTCCTTGTCTTGTTCCTGGCTGTGTCCTCTGAATCCAAAGTGTCTGATATGAGCGGGGGTGTGGGGTGGTGACGGCTGTGCGACGCATTAGACGGGGTGGCCAGGGAGGCCTCTCTGAAGAAATGGAATCTGATCCCAAGCCTGAATGAAGCAGCCGGCCTGTGGCGTCTCCAGGCAGTTTTCCAGGCTGGGGGAAGCAGGTGCCATGGCCTACGGAGGAAGAGGCCGTGTGTCTGAGGACCCGAGAAGGTTGGTGTTGAGTGGAGTAGGGGAAAGGGCAGCAGGGGGTGAGGCAGGGAGAGGTTAGGCCACACCTCGCCTGGATTTTATCCCAAGTTCATCAGGAAGCAAGTGAAAGGTTTTAGCAGGGGAACACTTTTGTGGGTTACATTTCTAAACGATCCCACGGGCTGCTTTGCGGAGAGCTGATTCCAGGCAGAGGGGAGCAGGGTCAGAAGACAACCTGGAGACCAATGGAATTATCCGGGTTAGAGATGCTCGTGGCTTGGACAGGGAGAGCAGAAGTGGAAATGGGGCATTGCAAGCATTTGACCATGGAGTCATGCTTTGCCACCGGCCTGAGAGGCCTGGCGAGTCTTCATCCTCTCTGGCTGGAGTTCTAGATGCTTGGGGAATCCAGCCCAGCCCACCTACCCACCCTTATTTCCTGGTGACTCCCAGCCCAGACTCTCCCCACAGCTGGTTGGGCCTCCTCTCAGGTGCCCACTCACACCCGCTGCTGGGACTATGACCCTTGCCTGACCTGCCGTCTCGCCTCCTCTTAGGAGGGTCTGGTGAAGGCACCTGCACAAGGGCCCCTGCTCACTGCTCACTCCAGCTACACTTCTCCCCTCCCTGAAGTCCTTCGGGGCTTTGAGGTGGTGGCACAGCCATCGCCAGCATGTAACTATTCCTTCTTTCACTCTCCCAAGGTGGCAGGAAACTGGATAAAGGTAGACACCTCAACCCGCACCCTTCGGGGCAGTTGTGAGGCCCACACAATGATGCACTGTGTGGAGCCCTCAGCACAAGGCCAGGCACTCAGCTAGCTCCCTCCTTACCTTATGTATGAGGACGCCCAGCCCTGGGGCTCACACTGCCCCAGGGAGGCGCAGCATCTCTGCCCAACCAGACAGGTGGGTTAGGTACATTTGGGGGTGAGGTGGTGGGGATGAAGAATGCCCCCACGGATTTTAAAAGCAAAGGTCGATGGCACTGCATTACCCACGCTGTGCATTATCCACATCTCTGCCTCCCTCCAGCTCCTCCTTCCATGTGAGATGAGCAAACTCCTGCTTAACCTTCAAGCTCTGGGAAGCCTTCCTGATCCACCCCCAACCAACGCCTCCCATGTACCCACAACTCTGTGGGTCCCTGCTGTGGCACTTCACAGCACATCCCAAGTGTCTGTTTTCACATCGGCCTCCCCCATGAGGCTGGGGTTATATTTACTCCTTTTTCCATCTTCCAACACAGCATTTATCAGGCACGAATCAGTGCTTACTGAGTGTGTCTCCCCCTCTTCCAAGTGAAGACCAAACTCAGACACTTCAGCTCATGGTCTCATTTTATGCCCACTCCAGTCCTGGTGTCCTTCAGCCCTACCCCAATGCCTTCTGGCCCACTTACCTAAAATCATCCTCCACGGAATGACTGAAGATGAGACTTCATTCTCACCTCCTCTTCCTTTATGGCTACAGGACAGTGGTGACTCTCACCTCTGAGCACTTGTGATGTTCTTGGGGCTCTACAGACATTATCCCCATTCGACTGGGGAAACTGAGGCTCAGACAGGGTGATACAGTTGTGAAGTGGCAGAATCTTCTGCCCTTAACACTAGCACAGATCACCTGTAGTAGGTACCACACCATAGCTGGGCCTATTTTAAAAACCATCAACTCTTCTGCAAAATGTAATGCTTTTATAGCACACATCAAGTTGTCATATGAAATCGTGCTTTGCTCATTAAATGTTTCAAGCGCTCAGTCTTGCTGCTCCAGCTAAGTGGTGAAAGGACTGTTATGTAGCAGAAGCAGCACAGGACTTGGAATGGGAAGCCATGAGTCTGGCTCCAGCTCTGCCGCAGTCAAGCTATGTGACTCCAGGCAAGTCACCTAACCTCTCTGGGTCTCAGTCTCCTCATTTGTAAAAAGGTGAATGACAATAGCTCCCCAAAAGGTTTCCTGATGCATGCTAGAAAGTGGTCTACCCACCTCGTTAAAAAAAATAAATTTGATTTATCCACAGCCACCTCACCCCTGCCTTTAGCACAGCACTAGACACACAGCAGGGCATCAGTAGGTCTTGCTAAGTGATTTTTCAGTTGCTAAGAGATTCAGGAGTCAGAGAAAACAAGCCAGTATTTCTCCTCTTCCTGATCCTAGAGGGACTCCTAAGTGCCACCATTTATCATGTGTTCAGAATGTGTCAAACTCTGTGCCATGCATCTCACAAGGGTACCTTCCCTGAATCCTCCCCACATCCCTGCCAGGGGTTACCCCATGTTGGGGATGATCACACTGAGACTCAAACAGGGGAAAGTGCTTGCCCAAAGCCATGGTGCTACAGTGGTTGAGCTGAGGTTTGAATCCAGGTCCACCCACAAAGCCTGTGTTCCTAACCACCTGGGTTCCAAAGGTAACTGCTCTGGGACACTCTTCGCCAAATCCAAAGGTCTTGCCCTAAGTAGAAGCTTCTGGCTGTGCCCAATGAGCCCTGTTTCACTCAAACAGCTCATCTAAACCCTACTTAGCCCTCAAGGCCTATCCTTCATGGCCTACTTCAGAGCCCCCCTTACAGCCTCCCTGATCCTCCCAGGCAGGAAGGTCTTCCCGCTGCCCCTAAACCCTCAAAGAATTCCATCTGCACCTTGAATCACACCCACTTTTACTGACTCTTCTGCATCTGTGAATTTCTCAGACCAGTCCCTGAGCTCCTTGAGAGAAGCAGTTCTTGTGCATATTTGTTTTTGCTTGTGTGTTTTTATTTTTTGTTTGTTTTTTAGGGCCGCACCCATGGCATATGGAAGTTCCCAGGCGAGGGGCTGAATTGGAGCTACAGCTGCCGGCCTACACCACAGCCACAGCCATGCAGGATCTGAGCCACGTCTGTGACCTACACCACAGCTCACAGCAATGCCAGACCCTTAACCCACTGAGCAAGGCCAGGAATTGAACCCACAACCTCATGGTCACTAGTCAGATTCGTTTCCACTGCACCACAATGGGAACTCCCAGTTCTTGTGCATCTTTGTTTGTTCCAACAGCTACGCAGGCCCAGAAGGGTGCCTGAGGTAGGGTGTCTGCTCTCCCCCCCCCCCCACCCGAGCTGTAACCTGAGTCTTGGGCTGGTCTCAGTGAGGTGAGCTAGCCCCGCCTCACACTGGCATCCTGCCTACCTGGTACGACATCCAGATTCCTCTGAGCCCTGGCCCCAGGAGATAAGATCTCATTCCCTGGTTTGATGGCAAAGATACTATAAAAAGCAGAGCACCCAGGCTCAACACTGGTTTGCAATGAAGTACAAAGGCCTGAGGAATTTGGTGGGTGAAAGTAGAAGCCTCTTGGCCCCAAGCCTTGCATTTGGTTCTCCTGCAAGAGCCTGTGTGGGCAAAGTCAAACGGCTTCTCTGCCAGGAACAACTCTCCTGATGGACAGTCCAGCAGGAAGCTGCCCTTCCTTAGGCTTTTAGGGCCCACCAGAGAGCTCCCAATGCTTAGATACCAACATCCAGGCCAAAGCCCACAGCCCCTACTCTTGGTCCAGCTCTTTTTTTTTTTTTTTGGCTTTTTTTAGGGCAGCACCTGAGGCCTTTGGAGGTTCCCAGACTAGGGGTTGAATTGGAGCTGCAGCTGCCAGCCTACACCACAGCCACAGCAATGTGGGATCCAAGACACATCTGCAACCTACACCACAGCTCACAGTAACACCGGATCTTTAACCCACTGAGCAAGGCCAGAGATCGAACCCGCATCCTCATGGATATGGCCTTCAGAACCTGCTGAGCCACAGTGGAAATGCCTTGGGCCAGCTCTTATTGCTTAGACATCCCTGGGTTAGTTAACAGAGCAGGCAAAGTGCCCCCCCCCCCGCCCCCGCCCCCACCATGAATACATGCGCGGCTCTGGGCAATGGGCAGGTGAAAGGAGAATGGGCAGAACGTCTCCATTTCTCCTCTGGGCCCGGGGGCCACAGGTTTGATTAAGATTCTTTCTGGGAGTTCCTGTCATGGCTCAGGGGAAACAAATCTGACTAGTATCCATGAGGACGCGGGTTCGATCCGTGGCCTCACTCAGTGGGTTAAGGATCTGGCATTGCTGGGAGCTGTGGTGTAGGTCGCAGACACGGCTCTGCATCCTGTGCTGCTGTGGCTGTGGCATAGCCTGGTGACTATAGCTTTGGTTCAACCCCTAGCCTGGAAACCTCCATATGCCACGGGTGTGGCCCTAAAAAGACCAAAAAAAAAAAAAAAAAAGATTCTCTTTCTACCTGTAATATTCTACAGGTAGAATACTGTTCTCTACTTTCACTCCCGGAAGCAGGGTCAGAGCAAGAGATGGGGGTTCTTAGTCTAGAAACAGCAGAGGTCATTTGGGGCTGCCTACTATTGTGCCCTCAAAGCTGTCCCCTTCAGAGGTCATTCCTTGTTTCTGCTGCCTCCAAGGCAGCTACTTCCCCTAACAGAGCCTCAGAGGAATGGCTGGGCCTTGCCCACTTTAGGAAAAAAGGGGTAGAGGCCTGAGTTACCTCCTGGGGTGTGAGCTGAGCTCACCTTGGAAACCCAGCAGACCCAGGTGCAGAATGAACCCAGCACCTTCTCTGCCCACACTGGGCAGGGGAAGCCTGCTTCATCTGCTTTGATCTCCAGTCCAGAAAAGCATTTCTTTGCTTGCTGGAGTCATTTGCCCTGGACACAGCTTACTTATTCTGACTGGGTTTATTCCCTTTGCCTACAGAGTTCTGCAGTCCTGCAGGCAAATCCTACTCATCCCAGAATTAGGGTCACTTTGCCCAAGGAAAGTCCTTTACCCTTCTTCAAATTCCCATAGGACAAAGGGCCTTTGGGGTTCAGGGAATCTGCTGAGAATCTTTGGCTACTATGGTCTTTCTTCCTCTGATACATACACATATATGTCTGCAGACTTTTGAGGGGTCCATGGGTCCCCAGAACTCCATCAAGGACTCAGGAAAAATCTTAGAACTCAGATCCCAGAAGAACAGTAGGTCACCCAGTCCATTCTCCCACCTAAGCCAGGAGCCCTTCTAACAGGAAGCCCCCTGAATGATGTCCCTCTCCTCTACCTGGCCCAGTGCTCAAGATCACCTCCTCCAGGGAGCCTTCCCTCATCCCTCCTCCTCCTCTCTGAGCCCCTCAGCATCCCAGCCAGAGCCACACAATTTCCCACTGTGCTTTCTTTCCTGTATGTTGTCTTACTGCCCCAGCAAGAGACCAGACTCTCTGTAGACCCATTCATTTAACCCCCAAACCCTGATCTGGAACTGGTGATGACAAAACTAAGCCCCAGGGAGGCAAATGATATGCCATAGGTTAATGTTCAAGAAAGAGGCAGTGGAGTTCCTGTTGTGGCTCAGCGGGTTAAGAACCTGACTAGTATCCATGAGGATATGGATTCAATCCCTGGCCTCGCTCAGTGGGTTAAGGATCGGATGTTGCTGCAAACTGTGGCATAGGTAGTGGATATGGCTTGGATCTGGCGTTGCTGTGGCTATGGCTCCAAGCCCTAGCCTGGGAACCTCCATATGTCGCAAGTGCGGCCCTAAAAATACTAAAAAAAAAAAAAAAAAAAAACCTCTTAGAGGAAGATATAGGCTGAACACTCTCTGATATAAACCTCAGCAATATCTTCTCAGATCCACCTCCTAGAGTAATTAAAGTAAAAACAAAAATAAACAAATGGGACCTAATTAAACTTAAAAACTTTTGCACAGCAAAGGAAACCATTAATGAAATGAAAGGACAACCTGTAGAATGGGAAAAAAATGTTTGCAAATGAATCGACCAACAATGGATTAATCTCCAAAACATATAAATATCTCATACAGCTTTTTATTAAAAAAAAGCAACCCAATGAAAAAATGTCAAAAGATCTAAACAGACATTTCTCCAAAGACAGATAGATGGCAAAAAAGCACATAAAGATGCTCAACATCACTAATTATTAGAGAAACTTAAAAAGTCTACAAACAATAAATGCTGGAGGGGGTGTGGAGAAAAGGGAACCCTCCTACACTGCTGGTGGGAATGTAAGCTGTGCAACCACTGCGGAGAACAGTATGGAGGTTCCTTAAAAAACTAAATATAGGAGTTCCCATCATGGCACAGTGGAAATGAATTCAACTAGGAACCAAGAGGTTGCAGGTTCGATCCCTGGCCTCGCTCAGTGGGTTAAAGATCCGGCGTTGCCATGAGTTATGGTGTACTTGCATTATGTCACGTGCGCAGCCCTAAAAAGCAAAAAAACAAAAAACAAAAAACACAAAACCTAAATATAGAACTACCATATGATCCAGCAAGCCCACTCTTGGGCATCTATCCAGAGAAAACCATAATGCAAAAAAGATACATGCACCCCAATGTTCCTTGCAGCACTATTTATAATAGCCAAGACATGGAAGCTACCTAAGTGCCCATCAGCAGAGGACTGGATAAAGAAGATGTGGTACATATATGCAATGGAATATTACTCAGCCATAAAAAGCATGAATAATGTCATTTGTAGCAACATGGGTGGACCTAGAAATTATCACACGAAATGAAGTAAATCAGACAGAGAAAGACAAATATCGTATGAGACAATAACACGTAGAATCTAATAGAAATGATACAAAAGAACTTACAAAACAGAAACACTCAAAGATTTTGAAACCAAACTTATATTTACCAGAGGGGAAACACGGGGTGGGGAGATATAAATTAGGGATTTGGGATTGATATACATACACTGCTATATATAGAATAGACAGGTAACAGGGACCAACTGTATAACACAGGGAAATTTACTCAGTACTGTGTGGTAACTTAGATGGGAAAAGAATCTAAAAAGAAATGGATATATGTATATGCATAACTGATTTACTTTGCTGGATGCCTGAAATTAACACAACTTTACAAGCTGACATATTCTGATTAAAAAAAAAAAAACAAAACCTGTGGTTCCCGTCGTGGTGCAGCGGAACAGAATTCAACTGGGAACCATGAGGTTGCGGGTTTGATCCTTGGCCTCGCTCAGTGGGTTAAGGATCCGGCGTTGCCGTGAGCTGTGGTGTAGGTTGCAGACACGGCTCAGGGCTGGCGTTGCTGTGGCTCTGGCATAGGCTAGCATCCACAGCTCTGATTAGACCCCTAGCCTGGGAACCTCCATATGCCACAGGTGTGGCACTAAAAAGCAAAAAAAAAAGAAAAAAGAAAACCACCCTAAATCTGCCCTCACACTCCTACACTCATATATGCACAGGGAGTTTCTGAAAAGATGCATGAGAAAGTTAACAGTGGTAACTGAGGAGTATGATAGCAGACATGGTCAGAGAAGTGAGGCAGGAAACTTTCGTTTTTACCTTAATACCCTTCTGTACTGCTGGGTTTTACTTTTGTTCGTCTGTTTTATTTTAGCACAAACATGTTTTATTTATTCATATTATAAAAATAAATCTGCCACAGAAAGGAGATTCTGGCCCCAGCCCACTCCCAATACACACATAAAAACAAAGAGAAGCCATTAAGTCAACCTGTCCAGGTACAACTATAAATTAGAAATTAGTGAGCCTTTTTGCATAGTTTATGGCCACTGGTCTCATTAATTCACAGTCACAGTGTGGTTGATGGCTTGAGGACTCTTCCCAGGAAAAGCTTAATTCAATTAGGGCTCTCAGCAGCTCCCTGAGGAAGCTCTGGTATCTTGCTTTTACTTACACAAATCGAGGGCAGACCAAACAAACCCAGACTTTCCCAGAGAGACCCCACCCAGCCCACAGAGGATGCCCTTGCAGATCCTCCATTAGAGCCAAGTTGGTGGGGGTGGGGGAGAGGCAGCTGCTGTAGCAACACTAACACACACCCGCTGGCTGATGCCTAGAGCATTGCTGTGTCAAGCTGGTTTCTTGTCTGCCCCAAAGGCTTCACACGGACCCTATCTCTACATGGAAGTCAGTCAAGCACTCATTTGTTCCCCAGATATTTAGGAGTCCTTCCTCTGTGCTGGGCACAGAGAAGAAAGTAAACAAAGGCTCTGCCCTCAAGGGGCTTACATCCTCCTAGGAACCATGCTAAGAATAGCTCTCTCTGTCCTGCCTGCTTGTCTAATCCCTCTCCATCTTCAAGACTGGCTCAAGTTCCACTTCCTCTGAGAAGCCTTCCCTAGCGACCTGTGCTCTCAGGGACTGCTTGTTCCCTCTGAACTTGGCCTCTGCCAGGCGTCCGCCCAGCCCTCAGTACAGACGGACCATTTTCTCCAAGCAGACTGGAAGCTCCCAGTGAGCCAGGCCCGGGTCTCACTCTTCTCCGTCCCCGTGCGCTACAAGCTCAGAGCCTGCTGGTCAGTTTCAGCTAACCTGCCTCTTCGACTCCAGCTTGAACAGACGAATTAGTTGGCCACTCTCAGTCCTGACTGGCCAGCCCAAAGCCACAGCCTCTGTGAGTCTGCCTGGCACACAGCATGTGCTATGTAAGTGTTAGCTACTTATTATTTTGGTGAGCTTACAGACTCTGCCTGACACACGGGCACCTCTCTGATGTCACCTCTCCGCCTTCAGTGGCCTGGTCTCAGACAGGCTGAGCACTATGGAAGGGCTGGTCTGGACTTAGGGGTAAGTGTCCCTTAGGGACTTGGGAAGGAACAAGAATTCCCATCCAGAACCTCACTCAGAGCCGCTTAAGGACATGTCTTTTCAGGAAAGAGCTTGCCTGGGTAATCTGGGGAAACTCCAGATTCTCAGCAAGTCAGTGTCAGAACTCAGGGGTCATGTCTGGCCTAAAAGACCCCCAAACTGGCTCTGCAGGTTGAAAGTGCTTTAGGGGGAAGGGAATGAAGTCAGCGAGAGCCCCAGGAAGGGGGGCAGCCCACTGATCCCAGCTCAACTCAAAACTTAGTTCAGTTAAAATTAGATTAGCCTGTAAGATTAAAAATACCCACATGTAATCACCGGCTGCCTTAAAGTATCAGTTGATGTTTGTCGGCATCTAAAGAGATGGTTTGGCCCTGCATGGTGTGTGCAGACAACCTTGGGGAGACATGTCTGACTCAGATGTTTGCAGGGGGAGCAAGTGCTGCAGAAGGAGGCCCACACAGGCGATGGATGACTCAGGAATAACCCAGGTCCTGGGTTTGCTGAGTGAGCCTTCTCACCACGGAAGGAAAGGGGGGCGGGGGGACAGGAGGAGGGAGGGAGGGAGGCAGGCCCGCCAGCTGCACACAGGCTAGCATTCCCAAAGGGAGCCCAGGATTCCGGAGCCCCAGGTCCTTGCCCCTTCTGTGTTTTTGTCTTTTTGGGGCCACACCCGCAGCGTATAGAGGTTCCCAGGCTAGGGATCCAATTGGAGCTGTAGCTGCCAGCCTACATCACAGCCACAGAAACTCGGGATCTGAGCCATGTTTTGCGACCTACACCACAGCTCATGGCAAGGCAAAATCCTTAACCCACTGAGCGAGGTCAGGGATCGAATCTGAGTCCTCATGGATGCTAGTCAGGTTTGTTAACCACTGAGCCATGACAGAACTCCCCTTCTGTGTTTCTGATTGCCACCACCTCTGAGAAGGGCTATCTGCTTCATGGTGGGACTTGGGGGGGCGGGGGTGTCACAATTTTCTCCCTAAACCCAAGAAATGATCCACAGAGAGCAGCCAAGACTTGAAATGTCTTTAAACCTCCCCTGTTCAAAATCACTATGGGAAAAATAAAACTTCGAACTGAAAGGGAATCAGGGCATGATGATGAAAAGAACACGCGCTCCGCAGTCAGATCTGTGCTTCAACCCCAATGCTCTCTAGCTGTACGTGTACCTGACACAGCCTCTGAAACAGGAGCTTAGTAAGTGACAGCTAATAGAATTAACAAATCTTTTTTTTTGTCTTTTTTTTGTTGTTGTTGTTGTTGTTGCTATTTCTTGGGCCGCTCCCGCGGCATATGGAGGTTCCCAGGCTAGGGGTCCAATTGGAGCTGTAGCCACCAGCCTACGCCAGAGCCACAGCAACGCGGGATCCGAGCCGCGTCTGCAACCTACACCACAGCTCACGGCAACGCCGGATCGTTAACCCACTGAGCAAGGGCAGGGACCGAACCCGCAACCTCATGGTTCCTAGTTGGATTCGTTAACCACTGCGCCACAACGGGAACTCCAGGACTTCTGGTCTCCCTTGATCTTTGCAATGACCCAGCCAGGCAAGAAAGAGGATAAGAGGTTGGGTTAGAAGTCCAGGGACTGTGTCCTTTGCTACTTACTTGCTAAGGGACCTCAGGCAGGTCACAACCCAAGGCTCAGTTTCCTTAGATGTAAAATGGGTACATCAATACCACCCACTATTCTAACCCACAGGACCATTGAGAAGATCAGAATTAAATCCTGTCGATGCTAGTGCTTTGGAAACAAGTTACAATACTAATGAGAATTACTACTAAACTCCACCTGCCTTATAGGGCTAAGGAAAGTTGTGCCACCTGCTCCCAATACTGAGGTTGCCTCTCAAGGGATCCTGCTGGGCCCCAAAGGTAACCAAAAGCGGCTCAGCACCCTTCCAGCCCAGAGGCAGGAGATGGCAATCACAAGTCACCCCTTGCTGACTAAAGGAAACTCCCCTTTAATAGGCACTCCCCTGTCCAAGCAGGGAACCAGGCTCAATGGGACCACTGAGAGAGCAAAGAGATGGCAGGCACGATCACTGCCAGAGGACAAGGAAGAGGCCCAGCCTGGCTGAGGGGTTCAGGTGCACACATGCAGACCCATAGGGACCGAGGATGGGCCCAAGGCCAGCACAGAAGCCCTCCAGCTTTCTCAAGGCAGGGAGAGGGCTCCTGCCATTGATATAAGCCAAGTTCCTGAATATAAATGCTGTGAGCTGGGCACCTCCCAGTGCAGGGCCCTGCATCTGCTGAGGGGACTGTGAGGGGCAGGAGATGCAGCTGCACCCCTGGAGGAGGCTGTGCCAAGACTCAAACAGAAAATAAATGGCAGTGCAACATCACAGCAGATAAAACCCTTTGAGCTGTTTCCTCATCTGTAAAACAGAGACGGGCTTTATCTCATATGATTTTAGTAGGAATTAAATGAGATTACTTTTATAAAGTGCCTGACACTACTCTGTAGATACTCAATAAATAGTGATTCTTATTAAAGCACACACACACACCCCAACAGAAGGGATGTCACAGGGCATGCTAGGCCTCATGCCAAAACTGTGGATAAACAAAAGGGATAGGGCTTTGGGGGAGAAATGAAAGCAGTGGCTGTGGGCTGGAGTGGCCTGGGAAGGCCGCCCAAAGGGGAGGAATCTGAATGGCCCTGAGAGATGCCACAGGGAGCTGTGCCCTGGGCTGGGCATTCCCGCGTTCGGTCTCTGCATCAATCCTGGAAGGTGCATTGATCCTTGCCCGATAGGGCCAGTCAGGCTCAGGGGAATGAGGTGCCTGGCCACACAGGTACCCAGGGACAAGGGCAGAGCCTTTCTGTGTCCCTTCCGCCAGAACTGGAGGGTCTGGGGTGGCGGGGGGTGGGGGTGGCGGGAAGGAGAGGAAAGATGTGCCTCGTGGGTGCTCTACTGAATGACGTCCAGGCAACACCACCAACAGAGGTCCTCTAAGTGCCCTGGCGCCTCGGGACGCACATGAACTACCTGAAGCTTCCCCCCAGTCCCCACCTGACCTCCCCTCCCACTGTCCTGCAGCCATTCAGCTGCTCTCCCAGAAAGAAAAAGGTCATCTTTCTCTTCTCGGAGAGTCCCATCTGGGCTTCTGGAGCCAGGTTCAAGGTGACCTTTAAGGGGTTCCTCTCTCCTTTTGAGAAGTGAGAGAGGTGCGCTCCAGTCCTATACAGCGAACTAGGGTCTGGGTTGCTGGGTCTGAGAGCCATGCGTGTGAAGGGGGCAACGACACCCCCATCTCCCCTCCTCACAGATGCGTTGTAAGGAGGAGCTAGCAGGACATACCTTGCAAAGACCAAAACCAAAAAAAGCTCTAAGACGTGAAGGGACAAAAGAAGGCTTTTTTTGTCTCCAGTCAGGAGATGAGATGAATACCTGCCTCACGGGCTGCCAGTGGTGAGCTGGGTTACAGTGAGGCTCTCGCTTGAAATAGGCACTGGACCAGGAGCCAGGTAAACGGGGACAACGCGGAGCTCACGCAGGGTCCAAACCAAAATGTTTTTGGGGAATGGACCTACCTAGAGCTTTGAGTCACAGTTAGTTCTCCCAACAGTCTAACCCCCACTCACGCCACCAGCCTCTCCTCAAGGCAAGAATCCCGACGGGTCAGAGAAAAAAAGCCCAGAGAAGGGAAGTGACTTGCCTAATGTCACCCACTGAGTCACTTAGAAAAGAACCCTGAAGCGTGAACTTTAGCTCTATCCCTCCCACACCCATTTCTGAGTCTACCTGAGATTCTGCTCAATGATCAGAATAGGAGTGAGGCGTTTCCCACTATGGTGCAATGGGATCAGCAGCACCTCTTGGGAGCACTGGGACACAGGTTCCATCCCAGGCCCAGCACGGTGGGTTAAAGATCCGAGCAACTATGGCTCAGATCTGATCCCTGGCCCAGGAACTCCATATGCACGGGGCCACCAAAAAAGGAAACAAAACAAAACAAAAAAAGATAGGAGTGAGAACTGCATACAGCACCTTCTATTCTTAAAAGAGGAGTACCTTGCAGGGGAAGCAGCTGCTTGACAGAATGAGGCCTCCAACATAACTCCTACCCACGCTGGGGCACTGAGAGAATAGGCAAGACCCCAAAATGAACTCCTAGGCTCCCTCGTATCTGATGGTGCAAAGGAAGCATGGTCTTGGCCCCACCCCTATCTCCCCAGTCAGATGGTGCCACACCCGTTCCCCATTGGACCTGCTCTGGAGGCAGCTTAAGTGAAAGGAAGAACAAAGTAGGACACACCCCAAACTCCAAAACCTTAAGGAAAGGGGCCCAGTGGCAGCCCAGGTAGAGAGATTTGTAAGCCCCCAGCCTTAGAGGAAGACTGTAGGAGGCTATGGTGGGGAGGTAGTTACCTTATGTGGTTACAGTACCAACCAGGCAGCTGCAACTCACTGAGTGCCTCCTGTGGGTACAAAGTCAGCTCTAAGTACATTAATTTCTGTCTCCATCACATCACCAGCACTATAACAAGATACTATTATTTCCCCCTCTTTTTATTTTATTTATTTATTTTTGCTTTTTTAGGGCTATACTTGCGGCATACGGAGGTTCCCAGGCTAGGGATCTAATAGGAGCTACAGCTGCTGGCCTACACCACAGCTCACAGAAACGCCAGATCCTTAACCCACTGAGCAAGGCCAGGGATGGAACCTGCAACCTCATGGTTCCTAGTTGGATTCGTTTCTGCTGTGCCACAAAGGGAACTCCTATTTATTTCTGCTTTTTATGGACATGCTTGCAGCATATGGAAGTTCCCATCCTAGGGGTCAAATCAGAGCTGCAGCTGCCAGCCTACACCCCAGCCACAGCAATATCAGATCCGAGCCATGTCTGCGACCTACACCACAGCTCACGGCGACACTGGATCCTTAACCCACTGAGCAAGGCCAGGATCAAACCAGCATCCTCATAGATCCTAGTCGGGTTTGTTACCACTGAGCTACAAAGGGGACTCCTCCCCCCTTTTTATGCTTGAGGAAACTGAGGCCCAGAGAGGGTAAGTGGCAGAATGGTGCTAACCTTGATTCAACACTGCAAAGGTAAAGGGAAAAATGGGTTTCTGCTTTTTGCCACCTGAACAGACCTTTTAGCCCCCTTTCTCTCTACTGTCTTCTCCAGGAGAGCCAGACGGCAGGGCTCCTCTGTTTTCAGAGGCAGAAAAATACCTTATTAAGCCAGAGACACAGTTTGGGGGAACTGCAAAGGCCCTCAGAGATCATATCCAGCCTCCTCATTTTACGATGGGAAAACTGTGGCCCAAGGCTGAGTGACTTGCCAGTGTTACCTAAGTCAGTGGAATGGCAGAAATGTCAGATCTGGAAGAGGCCACAAAGATCTACTGACAAGTGGAAAGTCCTGACTGGCCCAAGGTCACAGAGGGAGGTGGGACAAGAGGCTAGTCTCCCAACTTCTAGATTGATGCCCCTGCCATGGCACCACCTCTGCTCTCCAGCTGCCCAGGGTCCCAGGCACAGGTTTTGGTGAGGAGAAAGCGGGTCAAGCTTGACCCCCTTAGGATTAGAGATAATCAGGCCTGCAGGGACAATGGACTCTCCAGAGTTGGATCTTTGTGGCCATGCTGCCGACTCAGCAGAAGACACTGAGGCCCACAATGTGTGTACTAGCCCCCAGTGCCCTAATACAGTGCCAGGTGGGACTGGGGGGCGAGGGGCTGGAGAGAGGAGGGCAATTCATAAACAGTGCTTGCAAAGCCTCTTCCTGGTCTCCCATTGACAAATGACACATCAGTGACTCCAGCTTCCTAAGGCAAATTAAGGCGCAAGGTTGTATGATTCAATGATATGGTCAAATTTTAGAGATTCTTGCCAGTTTCACAGGTGGGCAAGACCTGCAGAAACAGCCCCCGGCTTGTTCAAGGTCATGTATTTGTTGGAATCAGTACACTCGGCTCCCCTTGCTTAGTCCTTGATTCTTCCAGGAAGCTAGATGCCATCTGGGGATAGGTGCTGGTGGCCCAGCTCCGTGTACAGGCCTGCTACTGTCACAGAGCCAAAGCCCTGTATCAGGAAGCCAGCTTCTGGCTCTGTCAAAACAGAGGCACCCGTGCCCTCCCGCAGCATGTCCCAGAACCTGTCTCATACCAGCCTGGCATCGCCACTCAGCTCCTGCGTGTCCTTGGGAAAGCTGCAAGGCTTCCTGCCAAGAGTCACAAACTCTCCAAATCAGCAGAGTCCCAGGCCCTCATGCCTTCCTCAGCTGGCTGGGGGCTGAAAAGGCAAAGGTGGCTTTCAAAGCCCCCTGGACACCCCTTCCAGGGAATTCTGGGCTGTGCAGGCTCTGGTGAGCTCCATCACCCAGCAGAACAGAGTGCTCAGACCTGGCAGGGAGATAATCCCCTGGAAGGGAAAAACTTTTCTGTTTCCTTCTCCCAAAAAGGCTTCAAAGTCTCTTCAGACCAGAACATCCGGAGCCCCTCCACCTGCCCCTCTCCCACTTGGTTGAGGAACAGGCAGGCCAACATGACTGGCCGGCCCAGACAGCACCTAGAGACGCAGCTGGGTGCCAACCTGGAGGTGAGCTGGGGCCAGACCCTGGGTGCCAACCTGGAGATGAGCTGGAGGGGTGAACCTCCATCCCTCTCCCTCCACCCCCGAACCAGACTTCAGGCTCCCTGTCCCATAAACTGTAGAAGGAGTGGCATTCCAGGGCAGGAAACTGACTCAGGGGCTCCTGACCAGCCTGGGCAGGCAACGCTGACATAACATTGTGGGGATGAAGGAAGGTGGGAATATGGGGACGCCTCCTCTCCCACCACACCTGTAAGTCTCCAGCGCACAGGTCTCACACTCCTTAGACAGACCCAGTAGAAATACACTCCATCCTGGAACACCCTCCCATGAAGCGTGTAATTGCACTGGTTGCTATTGACAGAGTAGACTGGGCCAGTTGCTGAGGACACTCTTGTCTCACACAGCTGGGTGCCTGGCTCCCCTCAGGGTATGGCCCAGCCAGAGGAGACTTGCCAGGCCTGGGAGCCTCACTGGAGGGACCTAGTATCAGAAGCACCCCTTCCTCCTCTTGCTCTCTTCCATGAACAATCCTGGCTCCCATTATAGGAGGCCTCAGACCACAAAGACCACAGAGCTCAAGTTTGAGAAGGACCAAGATGGCAGGATGGAGGCTGCCCATGCGACAGGAGAAGTCCAGACCCTTATTCCTGGGCAGCCTCAGGCAGTAAGGATGGGGCAAGAAGCTCATCAGTCTGGTGGCAGCGGCAGAGGCATCGGGGCCAACTGGACTTACCTATCTTCATGAGGCAGGCCAGCAGGATCCAGAGGGAGATTTCGAAGGGTGTGCGCACGTGTGTGTAGTCGATGCCCAGGACCGGAAAGGCCTTCCGAGCTTTCATGCCGTGTTCAGTGACGGAATGGTTAACAGGGCGGCTCTCCGGGGCGAGCTCTGGTGGGGCGGTGGTGACATCCCCAATCGAGCGTTCCCGTGGTGGCTCTGAGCCTCTGATGGTGCTGGCAGTGGGGCTGGGCTGGAGGCCATGGCTTCTGAGAACAGGTAGCAGCCCCACTAAGGCTACCACCACAAGCAGCGAAGGGAAGATTCGAGGTGGAGAGAGGCCACAGATGCCAGACCACAGAAGCATCCTGCTGCGCCCCTCGAGCCTTAGCAAAGTGAGACCTGGGACATAGGCAGTGAGGAGTCTGCAGGGGGTGAGAGAGACCAGGGCGTCTCTAGGCAAAGTTCATGTTTTAGAGCTGTGTTTTTGTGGAAGCAGCCCTCTGGAGGTGGAGGAAGGTTGGCTTCACGACCTAGAACTCCAAACTGGGGAAGAGGGACAAGGACCCAGTTAGGATCATAGGAGGAGGCCAAAATGTCTGGAACTCCAGGCCAGAGAAAGGGGTTTGGAGAGGAAGGGAGGGACTTCGCCCTAAGGACAGAGGAAGGGACAGGATAGGCTGAACCCCAGGCAAGGAAAAGGAAGCGGGAAGGCAGGGACCCTCGGCTGAGGAAAGTGACTGAGGAGCTGGGACTTGGCTAAGCGAAGGGGCAGGGAGCCTGAGCTAAAGGAATAGGATGGAAGGGGGTGGGACCCGGTGCAGGAAAAGAAGAGGGGGCTGAGAGCCCAGGCTGCGAGGAAGGAGTGAAACCAGAAAGCGGCCGGGAGCTTCCCCACCCAGGGAAGGACCGGGGTGCAGGCGCGCCGGGCTGAGATTCCGGGGAAATGGAGGGAGGCGGAAGGCGGAGGCAGGCGGCCTGGCGAGAGGGCGCCTCGGCGCGGGCTGGGGACGGCTCGCGGTGGGCCAGCAGCAAAACGCCCCTCCTTGCGGCCCCGGCTCGGCGCTGCGCCCCGGCCCAGCTGCAGCTCCTCAGCGTCCGGCTCTACTTCCAACCCCGGCCTCAGCACCGGCAGCGGCTGACTGATGCCTCACTGAGCCCGGCGCTGCCACTTATAGGCACCAGCGAGCAGCCAGCGCAGCGGGCTAGAAGGACCTGTCAGCGCCCGCGCATTGCAGCGCCCTCTCTCGCCGAGGGAAGGAAGTATCCCGTCGAAAGAGCAGTGACAGTCAGAGATGGCAAAAAAAAAAAAAAAAAAAAAAAGAGTCCCAAATCTACAAAGATTCTAACTAATAAGGGTAAAATGCTTTACTATTTACAAAGTGCTTTCATATCCACAATCGCATGGAGACTTCCCAATAATCTTGTGAGGGATGTATTATTACCGTATATATTTAGTTACAGTGTGACCTTGAGCAAGTTACTTAACCTCTCTGTTCCACAGCTTTCTCATGGGGAAGAATGGAGATAACAGGAGTATCTCTATCTGCTAATGCTGCTGCGTATAGTATATGTGATGACTAAAGGTGGCATTCTATGTAAACTGTTTAGAATGGAGCCCAGCGCGTAGAAGCACTATGATGGTTCCAGTTTTGTAGCTGAGGAAATAGGTGAGAGGAATTCCTTATGTAAACACTAGTTGTATTAGTTTGCTAGAGTTGCTGTAACAAAGTGCTGCAAACCGTGGTGGCTTAAAGAACAGGAATTCAGGTGTTCCCGTCATGGCAGGGCGGAAACGAATCCAACTAAGAACCATGAAGTTGCAGGTTCGATCCCTGGCCTTGCTCAGGATCCAGTGTTGCCATGAGCTGTGGTATAGGTTGCAGACGCGGCTCGGATCCCATGTTGCTGTGGCTATGGTGTAGGCCGGCAGCTACAGCTCCAATTAGACCCCTAGCCTGGGAACCTCCATATGCCATGGGTGTGGCCCTAAAAGGACAAAAGACAATAAATAAAAATAAAGAACAGGATTTCATTGTCTCATATTCTGGAGGCTAGAGATCTGAAATCAAGGTGTCATCTGAGTTCCTTCTAAGGGCGGTGAGGAAAAATTTGTTCCCTGCTTCTCTCCTGGCTTCTGGTGGTTGGACAACAATCTTTGGTGTTTTTTTGTTTTGTTTTGTTTTTTGTCTTTTGTCTTTTGGGGGCTGCACCTGGGGTATATGGAGGTTCCCAGGCTAGGGGTCCAATAGGAGCTGGGGCTGCAGGCCTGCGCCACAGCCACAGCAACTTGTGATCCAAGCCGAATCTGCAACCTACACCACAGTTCATGGCAAGCTGGATCCTTGACCCATTGAGCGAGGCCAGGGATGGAACCCGCGACCTCATGGTTCCTAGTCAGATTCGTTTCTGCTGTGCCAAGACAGGAACTCCCAATCTTTGGTGTGTTTCTTGATTGTGGCAGCATAACTCCAGTCTTGACCTGATGATCTGCCTGTGAGTCTGTCTCCGGGTCCAGATTTCCCCCTTTTTTAAGGTCACCAGTCACAAATGATTAGAGACTCACCCTACTGACCTCATTCTAACTTGATCATCTTTAATAACCCTGTTTCTAAATAAGTCCACATTCACAGATACTGGGGGTTTCCACATTCTCAAGTTCTTCAACATCTTTTTTCTTTCTTTTTTTTTTTTTTTTTTGCCTTGATGTGCAGCAGCTTGATGTGGGATCTCAGTTCCCAGACCAGGTATTGACCTCGGGCTATAGTGGTGAAAACGCTGAGTCCTAACCACTAGACCACCAGGGAGCTCCCTAGAACTTCAACATCTCCGAGGAGGACACGGTTCGACCCAAAGCAGTAGTGGAACTGAGATTTGAGCATAAAGTGTGGGTGGGAATTGTAAGATTCAAAAGGTTATGGCTATACCCTGGAATGCTTGGAAGGCTTTAAAAACTACTATTACCTGGGACCACTTGCTCCAGAGTAATGCCCAGGCACAATGGAGAGTGTTTCAAAAGCTCCCCCCAGGTGATTCTAATGTACAACTAGGGTTGAGAACTATTGAAATTACAAAAACGCCATCCCTGTTATGCAGAGGAGTAAGTCAAAGTGACAAGCTCGAGATCACAAAATGATTTCAAAGGGGTTCGATTCGGTTTAGCAACTATTTCTGGGCCTCTTGACAAGGCTTTGTAATGGGCTCTGTCAACACAGAGATAGACATAGGGCGGAAGGAGGTGGCAGTGATTGGGAGGGGGCACAAAGTGGGCACAGCGAGGGCTTCTAGGGTGCTGATAATATTCTGTTTCTTTACTGGGTGGTGGTTACAGAGGTTATACAGCTGCTGTTTTGTGATAACTCATTGAGCGCTCATGATCTTGCGCTTTTCATGAGATAAGCTCTCCTTCCACAAAAAGTTATATATAAATGAAATAGAGTGATGTGATTGCGACCGAAGGTGCCAACATCAAACTGAATTCTCTGTATGTCACATTCTTCTGGCACAGGTCCAGCCACTTGGGAGATGACAGAAGAGCCTAGAAGAGCCATCAGAGAAAGAGAAGGGCCCTGTGTCTCCTGGAAGCAGATGAAAGGAGAACATCAGCTGTAATGGAAATAAACCAAAGAGAGGAAAAGCATTTAGAGCAAGGATCAGAGTAATGACAATGTATCACACAATGGTTTAGTCCTTTACAGTTTTCAACCAAGTACTCAGGTTTATCAATAATCCAAGTCCCTGTACTCAATGAAGAGTAGGTATTATTCTCATCTACATTTTATAGAGGAAACAAATGAAGACTCAGAGACATGAAGCCATTTGGCCAAGAGCACACAGCTATGAGGTAGCAGATTCAGGACCTGAGTCAGTTTTCTAACATCTTAAACCAGAGTTCTTTCAAAATACCATAGGTTCAGTGTAGAGAAAAGGAGGGGAGTTCCCGTCATGGCTCAGTGGTTAACAAACCCAACTAGCATCAATGAGGCTGCAGGTTCAATCCCTGGCCTCACTCATACAGTTAACAATCCAGCGTTGCTGTGAGCTGTGGTGTAGGTCTCAGGTGCAGCTTGGATCCTGTGTGGCTGTTGCTGTGGCTGTGGCTGTGGCAGTGGCACAGGCTGGTAGCTGTAGCTCCAATTCAGCCCCTAGCCTGGGAACAACATCCATATGCTGCAGGGATGGCCCTAAAAAGAAAAAAAAAAAAAAAAAAAAAGAACAGAAAAAAGGAGGACATGGGTGGGGCTAGTGGAGGGACTTGACTCAGGTGACATGGGAGCAGGAACCTGAGACCTATAATTCTTTCCAGTCCTGGAGGCAACATTCATTAGTGTGCTCTAATCCTCCTCTGATCCTCCTCACTCTGTGACTCCCCTCCACCCTCCAGTCCTCCTTGGGTGCCAGCCTGGGAGGTAGCAGGTCCCACGAGGACCAGGAAATACCAGCCCTGAGATCCTCCAGAGTCTGGAGAAGGTAATAACAACATGAAAGTGCCAGGAAAGAACTCTTGGGGAAAAACACCTGGGACTGCCTGTGGCCAAGGCCCAGCCTGGACCAGGCAGTATAACATTAAAAGTTCAAAGTAAGAATCTAGGAGTTCCCCCTGTGGTGTGATGGGAGCAGGGGTGTCTCTGTTGCACAGGGATGCAGGTTTGATCCCTGGCCCAGCACAGTGGGTTAAAGGATCCAGCACTGCTGCAGCTGTGGCAAGGTCGAAACTGCAGCTCAGATGTGATTACTAGCCCGGGAATTCCATATGGCTTGGGGCAGCCAAAAAAAGAAAAAAAAAGAAGAAAAAGAAAAAAAGAAAGAGAGGATTACAAAAGACAAAATAAATAAATAAATACATAAGAATCTAGGAATTCCCTGGTAATTCATTGGGTTAAGGATCCAGTGTTGTCACTGCCGTGGTGCTGGTTTGATCCCAGGCCCAGGAACTTCCACATGCCGTGAGTGTGGCCAAAAAAAAAAAAAAAAAAAAAAGAAGAAAGAAAAAAAGAAAAATTAGAATCTAGCCAGTTGTCTAGGTTCAAATCCCAGCACCACCACTAGCTAATTAGAAGAACTTAGATAAATCAACCTCCTTGTTTCACAGTTTCTTTCCCATCACGTGGGGGCAACAATAATGCCCATCTCATGGGGCTCTTATAAGGGTCTTAGAACTCAGGACAGCGCTGGGCAAGTGTCACATATATTTTCTATCTTTATCTTTATTTACATGTACCGAGGGCCTCAAATGTGGGCTTTTGGTATTAGAGTCACATGAAGTCATACATTCAGACCCAGAAATGCAGGCTAGAAAGGGGTCCCTAACATCTGTGAAACTAGTCCTACTATCAGATCACACCATCTGTGGCGTGCTGTGAATTTGGTGATTTTACATAAATTATATGACTGTGGGAGTTCTCACTGTGTCTCAGCAGGTTAAAAATCCGACTAGTATCCATGAAGATGCTGGTGTGACTCCTCAGTGGGTTAAGGATCTGGCCTGGGAACTTCCATATGCTGCAAATGTGGCCCTAAAAAGGCAAAAAAAATAAATTAAAAAAATAAAATAAAATAAAAAATCATATTACTGGTATTTTGCATGTTAAAAGCATGAATCTTGTTAAAGGTGACCAATTAAAATATGCTGCGATATTTGTAACGCTGGTTTTGGCAAGTCCTCATTTTTCTTTTTATTTCTCTTTTTGTTTTTTTAGGGCCTCACCCGCGGCATGTGGAAGTTCCCAGGCTAGGGGTCGAATTGGAACTACAGCTGCCAGCCTACGCCACAGCCAAGGCAACACAGGATCCCAACCACATCTCCAACCTACACCACAGCTCACAGTAACGCCGGATCCCCAACCCACTGAGTGAGGCCAGGGATCAAACCCACATCCTCATGGATACTAGCCGGGTTCCCTAACCACTGAGCCACGATGGGAATTCCCCAAGTCCTCACTTTTTAACCATTGCAGGCTCACATTACTCTTGACTCAGAGGACATGTCTCTGCAAAATAAGCCAGACAAAGACAAATATCATATGATATCACTTATACATGGAATCAAAAAAAAATGATGCAAATGAACCCATTTACAAAACAGAAATAGACTCACAGATGTAGAAAACAAATTTATGGTTGCCAAAGGGGAAAGGGGTGGGAGAAGGATAAATTACGAGATTGGGATTTAAATATGCACAATACTTTGGAATTCCCTGGTGGCTCAGCAGGTTAAGGAGCCAAGATTATCACTGCTGTGGCTCTGGTTACAGCTGTGGCATGGGTTGAATCTCTGGCCCCAGAACTTCCACATGCCACAGACGTGGCCAAAAAATAAAATAAAATGTACACACTGCTGTATATAAAATAGTTAACCAACAAGGACCTACTGTATAACACAGGAAACTATAGTCAATATCTTGTGATAACCTATAATGGAAGAAAATATAAAAAAGAATATACGTTTGTACATATATAACTGAATCACTTTGCTGTGCACTTGAAACTTACACAACATGATAAATCAACCATATTTCTTTTTTCTTTTTTTGACTGCACCCACAGCATGTAGACATGCCTGGGCCAGGGATCAACCCTAAACCACAGCAGTGACCTGAACTGCCGCAGTGACAATGCCAAATCCTTAATCTGTTGCATCCAAGAGAACTATCAACTATATTTCATAAGTAAATAAACTATAAAAAATCAACTATATTTCAGTAAAAATTAAAAAGAAAAACAAAGGAAGGACCATGTCTCGGCAGACTCTTCTCCTTGCAGATCCAGAACAGTCTCAGGATGCATGGACACGGGTGGCCTCTCCCCCACCTTAGGCCATGTCTGCTCCTCTGTCCCCTTCATTGGACCCTTTTGCTAAAAGGAATAGGACTTTTATGGAATTGCTGCAGCTGTGACAGATTCGCGGCCAACCATGTGTAATACTCAAAAAGGACCCACGGGGCCACCTACTAGCTGTGTGTCATGGGCAAGCCATAGTTTGTTTCCGTCACTTGGTTGGTTCATGTGTCTAAAAGGTGGGTGAGGGGTTCCGGTCATGGCGCAGTGGTTAACGAATCCGACTAGGAACCATGAGGTTGCGGGTTCAATCCCTGGCCTTGCTCAGTGGGTTAAGGATCCAGCATTGCCGTGAGCTGTGGTGTAGGTTGCAGACACGGCTCGGATCCCGCATTGCTGTGGCTCTGGCATAGGCCAGCGGCTGTAGCTCCGATTCGATCCCTAGCCTGGGAACCTCCATAGGCCGCAGGAAGCAGCCCTAGAAAAGGTGAAAAGACAAAAAAATAAAATAAAATAAAAATAAACAAAGGTGAGTGAGGTCTTAATACCGGCCTTTAAGGTTATCGCAAGGATTAAATGGCTGATGTGTGTCAAGCTCAGTTCCTTACACAGTGTTGCCTCTCTGCAACTGAGTTCATTTCCTTCTTCCCTTTGTTACATAATATCACTGGCCCCGAGGCCCTCTTCTTCCAGCCTCCCCTTCACTCACACCACTCCAGCCACACTGCCTCCTTGCTATTTCTCTTTTTTTTTTTGTCTTTTTGCCATTTCTTGGGCCACTCCCCGCAGCATATGGAGGTTCCCAGGTTAAGGGTCTAGTTGGAGCTGTAGCCGCCGGCCTACGCCACAGCCACAGCAACACGGGATCTGAGCTGCGTCTGCAACCTACACCACAGCTCACAGCAACGCCAGATCCTTAACCCACTGAGCAAGGGCAGGGATTGAACCCGCAACCTCATGGTTCCTAGTCGGATTCGTTAACCACTGGGCCACGATGGGAACTCCCTCCTTGCTATTTCTCAAACACTGCCAGCCACAATTCGGCCTCAGGACCTTAGGACTTGCTCTTCCTTATGCCTAGAACACTTTTCCCCAGATAACCACTTGGCTCACTCCCTCACATCCCTCAAGGCTTTCCACAAATCTCCCTCGCCAACGTGGCCCACTATGTGGTCACTCTAACTACCAATGATGCTACCACCACCACCCAGGCCCAACCCTCGCCCTGCTCCATTTTTTTTTCTTTTCCATAGCAATTTTCATCTTCTACATATGGTATAATAAGCCTATTTACAGAGTTTCCTTGAGGATCAGCACCCCTAGCTGCTGTGGCTCGGGTTCGATCCCTGGCCTAGATTCTTCCACATGCAGCAGGTACTGACAAAAAAAAAAAAAAATACAGTTGATTTACAATGTTGTGTTAGTTTCAGGTTTAGAGCAAAGTGTAAAAAAAAAGTGTAAAAAACCTATTTACTACACTTTTATTTTATCTATTTATTTACTGCCAATCCCCCCTTAGGATGTAAGCTTCAGGAGGGCAGAAGAGCCCAAATAAGTGAATGAATGAGTGAATTACAGAGTACATTATTTGCACATGAGAAAACTAAGGTTCCAAGCAGAGTCACTTGTGGTCACAGAACTGGGAAGAAGGGAAGCCAGGTGTGGATCCAAGTCTGTCTGATTATGAAGTCCAAAATTTTCCCACTTCTCTGGGCCCATAGCCACCATGAATAAATACAGTTGCCCTAGGCAACTAGAAGAGAGTTGGTAAAGAGGTAGAATTTAATGGCTTTTAAGCTGAACTCATAATTCACCCAGTAGGAGTTCCTGTCCTGGCTCAGTGGTTAACAAACCCGACTAGCATCCATGAGGTTGCGGGTTCAACCCCTGGCCTCGCTCCCTGGGTTAAGGATCCAGCATTGCCATGAGCTATGATGTAGGTCACAGACGCGGCTCAGATCCTGCATTGCTGTGGCTCTGGTGTAGGCCAGCGGCTACAGCTCCAATTAGACCCCTAGCCTGGGAACCTCCACATCCCTCGGGTGCAGCCCTAGAAAAGACAAAAAAAAAAAAAAAGAATCCAACTAGGAACCATAACATTTAGTACCTACTATGTGCAGGTCTCTTTGCTTCCTGCCGTGAGAGACTGGATGATGAATCAGATAAACACCTGGTAAACTTGAACCTCTTATGTTCACTCACAGACTGGAAGTCCTATGGGCACCTCCTTCTCCACAGATATTAAACACAGCTTCCCACCTTCCCCTGTAACTCCCTGCTTTTCAGGGCTGCACCCATGGCATATGGAATTTCCTAGGCTAGGAGTTGAATCATAGGTACAGCTGCCAGCCTACGCCACAACCACAGAAACTCGGATCCAAACTCTTGTCTTCGACCTATACCGCAGCTCACGGTAATGTCAGATCCTCAACCCACTAAGTGAGGTCAGGGATCGAACCTGCATCCTCATGGATGCTAGTCCGGTTTGTTACCACTGAGCCACCTCGAGAACTCCTGGACTCTTTTTTTTGCCCAGGGCCCGCAGTATGCAGAAACTCCCAGCCAGGGATCAAACTTGACAGTGACAATATGACAATTGTAAAATCCCCAACTGCTAGGCCACCAGGGAAGTCCTGGGCTGAACTCTTAAAATATACTTTTTATTTTTTCCGCCTCTACTCTGCCCTACACACAGCTTTCAGGAGAATTTTCTGAGCCACGGTCACCCCTTGTTTAGACAGCTGTAGATCTCATTCCTGACACAGCGCTCTCAGGCCTTCGCACATTCAGGCCCACAAATTCTTTTCCCCCTAATTATTTATAAGAAAACTTGAAAGCATAAAAACAATATAACAAACATCAAAATTTTCACCTTTCTGGGAGTTCCTGTTGTGGTGCAGTGGAAACAAATCTGACTAGTATCCGTGAAGATTCAGGTTCGAACCCTGGCCTTGCTCAATGGGTTGGGGATCCAGCATTGCTGTGAGCTGCAGTGTAGGTGGCAGACTCGGCTTGGATTCCGAGTTGCTGTGGCTGTGGTGTAGGCTGGCAGCTGTAGCTCCAATTCAACCCCTAGCCTGGGAACTTCCGTATGTTGCAGATGTGGCCCTAAAAAGCAAAAAAAAAAAAAAAAAGTTTAAATTCGCCTTTCTGCATCATCACCTCTTACAGTTTGTTCAATTTTTTTTTTGATTTTTACAAATAAAATATCTGCACTATTTTATCAAACTTTAAAGCCTTTGAACCTTCATTAACATCGACCTCTGGCAAGAAAGTAAGGTACATCAACTGCTACCAATGATGGGCAAACTTTATCATGGGTCTAATGCATTATTTTTTATTTATTTTTGGGGGGGGGGAGGAGGAGCCAGTGTAATGGCTAGTCTTTATTGGAAGAAACTTGCCAGCGCATCTTGAGTGAGTTAGTGCAGGGGCTCAGTGGGCCAGCTGGTGGGACACCAGCTTGTAATGGGTTCCACAGCTGGGGCATCGCTGGGTCTCGCCTTTGTGCACCCAGCACCAGATGACAGCACTGTTGTCTTCTTCACAGATGCAGCCCACTATCCGCTTGTTGGTGATGGAGGGGACTAAATTAGGGTCTTCCTTGGTACCTGAGGCTGCCTTTGGGGCAAGAATATTGTATGGGTCCAGTCCCTTGCGGGCGGCCATCATGACCTCCCTCTCCAGCCCAGTCGCCTGCTCCTCATCAGTAGGAACACCACCTCCAGATGCCATAGAGCGCACAACGGCGACTCCATTTGGACCTCGGGCCCTCAAGGTCTGCGCGGCTAGCGCTCCAACTCCACGGAGTAACCTTGAAGCCATCACGCCCGCTACAAATACCCTAATGCATTATTTTGACACTCTAACAAATACGTCTTTATCCCACACTCTCTTCCAGCCATCGCCAAAACCTTGAGTTTTCTGTATGCGTCCATCATTTCTCTCCTCCCAGACTCTCAAATCTGATCCGATTAGGTTTTCAGCCCCATGTGGTATTCCAAAACTGCCCTTGTCAATGTCACTAATGACCTCTATCGGAGAGGAAGAATCTCTTCCTCTGCTCATCTTATTTTCTCCAGCTGGAGTCCCACATATTTGACTGGCCAAAGAGAAATTAACAAGAGAAAAACAATCAGAAGTTCATAGACATGTGCATCACATTCTTACAGACAGTGACTCAAAGATTTAGTTAGAATTTGGGCTGATTAACACCCATATGTTACAGGTGTGGCCCTAAAAAGCAAAAAAAACCAAAACAAAATAAAACAAAATATGGTAGATAAAGGCTAGTTAGTAAAGTTTGCTGTAGAGATTCCTATGGAGTTGTCTCTAGGCTGATAAGCGTCTAAAATTTTCTCTGGTGATTAATGTCTGTCTTTCTGTCCTTCTTGGTATTGACAGGAGGAGGAACATCTTTATAAACGTGTGTCCTACTTTAATGCAAATAAGGGTAGGGCAGGAGTTCCCTTGTGGCACAGCGGGTTAAGGATCTGATATTTCACTGCAGTGGCTTGGGTCGCTGCTGTGGTTTGGGTTCAGTCCCTAGCCCAGGAACTTCCATATGCCACTGGTGCAGCAGAAAGGAAGGAAGGAAGGAAGGAAAAAGAATTGGGGAAAGAGCCTTTCTTGTATCTGCTTCTTAATTGCTTTTAGCTCAAAATAATCCTATGCCAAAGTAGCATATTTTGGGATGGCACATTCGGCTGCTCTATACCTTCATGTTGCTGCATCAAATGGTCGTTTGAACCTCAATCCTCATCTTTCTTTACACATCAGCAGCCTTCAACACATTGGATCACTTGATTCTTCTCGAAACACTTTCTTCAATTAACTGGCTCTTCTCTCCTGGCTTTTCTCCTGCTTTTCCTCCTGCTCACTGGCTGTTCCTTTTCAGCCTCTAATGCTGAATCCTCCTCTCCTTTCTCCCTGTCCTCCTCTTCAGCTATAAACCTTGTGGGGCCCCAGCCTTCAGTTCTTACCTTTTCACTGCTCTGTATCTGTATTCCTTTCTCTGGTGATCTCACCCTTTCTTGTGGTTTCAAATAACATCTATATGCAGAGGATACATAGATTTTTTTTTTTATCTCTTCTGCTCTTCTTTTATCTCTTCAGATTACCATGTCCAGCTGAATACTTAACAAGTCCACCTGGTTGTCCAACAGAAAACTCAAACTCAGCATGTCCAAAATGGAACTCCAAGCCTTCCCACCCTCTCCCCAAACCTGCTTCTCCCACTGTCTTCCCTATTCAGGAAACAGTTGTTCTGTCTTCCCACGTACATCGGCCAAAAACCTGAGTCATGCTTAACTCCCTTCTGTCACATCACTCCTCAGAAAATACTGTCAATTTGATCTTCAAAATTTATCCAGAATCCAATCACTTCTTCCCTTCTCCAACTGGTACCAGTCCACTCTGAGCCACCACCCATTTCTTGCCCAGATTACTACAATAGCCTCTGAGCAGCCTCAGCTCAACTAAGAAGGGTTCCTCTAAAGCCTAAGTTAGGGAGTTCCTGCTGCAGGTTAAGATCCAACATTGTCTCTGTGGGGGAGGGGGGTGTGGGTTCGATTCCTGGCCTGGACAAGTTGCTGCAGCTCTAGCTCGGATTCAGTCCGTGACCGGGGGAATATCCATATGTTATGGATGTGGCCACTCCCCCCCAATAAATGAAGCCTAAGTTAGATACTGTCAGCCTCTGCTCAGACCCCACCAAGACACACAGGACTTAAAGGCCCCACCCATTCTAGCCCCCACCTCTCTGCCCTATCTCTTTCCCCCTTATTTGCCCTTATTCCCAGCTTCCTTGCTATTTATTTTTCAAACACAACCAAGTTTTGCTTCCCAGAGCCTTTGACCTTGTTGTTCTCTCTGCCTGTACCGCAGTTACCCCCAGATAGCTGCCTGGTTTCCTCCTTTGATTCCTTGGGGTCTTTGTTCAGATGTTATCTCTCAGCGAGACCATCTATGACACTCACACCCCCTCTTTTATTTTTTTTTATATTTATTTTTTTGTCTTTCTAGGGCCACACCTGTGGCATATGGAAGTTCTCAGGCTGGGGGCCTAATTGGAGTTGTACCCACCAGCCTACACCACAGTCACAGCAACACCAGATCTGAGCCGAGTCTGCGACCTACACCACAGCTCACGGATGCTAGTTGAGTTCGTTAACCACTGAGCTACAAAGGGAAAAACATACCCCTTCTTTTAAAGGTAATACCAGAGTTCCTGTCATGGCACAGTGGAAACGAATCCTACTAGGAACCACGAGGTTGGGGTTCGATCCCTGGCCTCGCTTAGTGGGTTAAGGATCCGATGTTGCCGTGAACTGTGGTGTAGGTCACAGATGCGCCTAGGATCTGGCATTGTTGTGGCTGGGGCTGGGGCCAGCAGCTGTAGCTCCAGACAGTAGCAGTAGCTCTGATTAGACCCCTAGTTTGGGAACCTCCATATGCTGCAGGTGCGGCCCTAAAAGGACAAAAGACAAAATAGAATAAAATAAAATAAAATAAAATAAAATAAATAATAAAGGTAATACCAGCACCCCACAGTTCCTCTTTTCTTCCCATCTTTTTTTTTCACCACAGCTCTTTCACTGTCTGACATACTACACCTTTTCTGTGGCCTGTCTTGCCTTCACTAGGATGTAAGCTCCATGACAGTAGTGGATTCAAGGCAGAGAACGTAATGGTTGGTAATACAGACTTGGAGCCAGGCTGCCAGGATTTAATTGCTGTCTCAACCACTGTGCAGCTGTGTGACCCTAGGAAAGTTACTCAACTTCACTGAACCTCAGTCTTCATCTATAAGTTAGGGGTGATATCAGAACTTGTGTCATGAATTTACTATGAGGGAGTTCACCAGGTCCTTAACTCACTAAAGCCACCAGGGAACTCCAAGTCAGACTTTTTATTCTTTGTTAATGTGATGGTAGAAAATAGTATCTCATCATTTTTAAGAATAAACTTTGGAATATCTTTAGCTCTACAGAAAAGTTACAAAGATTGTTAAGAGAGTTCTCATATATATACCCTTCACTCGATTCCCCTAACATTGATTTTATGTTTTCATGGATGGCAGATTTGTCAAAACTAAGAAGCCAGAGTTCCCACTGTGGCTCAGTGGTAACAAACCTGACTAGTATCCATAAGGATGCAGGTTCAATCTCTGGCCTCGCTCAGTGGGTTCAGGATCCAGTGTTGCCATGGATCTGGCATGGCTGTGGCTGTGGTGTAGGCCAGCAGCTGCAGCTCAGATTTGACCCCTAGTCTGGGAACTCCCATATGCTGGGGTTTCAGCCCTAAAAAGAAAAGAAAAGAAAAGAAAAGAAAAGAAAAGAAAAGAAAAGAAAAGAAAAGAAAAGAAAAGAAAAGAAAAGAAAAAAAGCCTAAGAAGCCAACATTGGCTTATTACTATTAATTAAACTCCAGACCTCATTCAGATTTCACTAAGGAACTTTTTCTCTTTCAGGATCCCATCCAGGGTACTACACTGCATTTAGACCTCATGTCTCTTTAGTTTCTTCTGCTCTTTGATACTTTCTCGATTTTTCCTTATTCCTATGACCGTGATGGTCTTGAGGAGCACTGGGCATGTATTTTGCAGAATGTGCCTCAGTTTGGATTTATCTGATATTTTTCTCATAGCTAGACAGAGGTTATGGGTTTTGGGGAGGAGATGAAGTGCCTTTGTCATCACACATGCTACCCACAAGACTTATCACTGATGATGTTACCTTTAATCATTTGGTTAAGGTGGTGTGTCCATGTTTCTCCACTACAAAGTTGCTATGTTTCCCCTTTCAATACTCTATTATTTGGAAGTGACATCTAATTTTTTTTTTTTTTTTTTTTGCTTTTTAGGTCCTCACCCGAAGCATATGGAGGTTCCCAGACTAGGGGTTTAATTGGAGCTGTAGCCATCAGCCCACACCACAGCCACAGCAATGCCAGATCCAAGCTGCATCTGCGACCTATACCACAGCTCACGGCAATGCTGTGAGCCTTGACCCACTGATTGAGGCCAGGGATGGAACCCACAACCTCATGGTTCCTAGTCAGATTCATTTCTGCTGTGCCACGATGGGAACTCCCACTGCAGTCAGATTCCTAACCCAGTGCAGCATGGCTGGAACTCCTGTTTCCTGCCGGGGGTGGGGGTGGGGGTGGGGTTCTGTTTTTGTTTTTCCCCTTTTTAGGGCTGCAACCTTGGTATATGGAAATTCCCAGGCCAGGGGAACAACCGGAGCTGTAGCTGCTGGCCTATGCCACAGACACAGCAACGTCAGATCTGATCCTTGTCTGCGACCTGCACCACACCTCACAGCAACACCGGCTCCTTAACCCACTGAGTGAGGCCAGGGATGGAACCTGCATCCTCATGGATACTACTCAGATCCCTTTCTCCTGAGCCATGACAGGAACTCCCAGTTTCCTGTGTTTTTGATAGTAGCCACCCTAACGGGTATGAAATGGCTGTCTAAAACATCTTTGTAAACAAACTCTGGGCATGATGTAATGTCTATTGAATGAATGAATGAATGAGGCTATAGTCTGGATCATTGGTCAGAATTTTTGCTCTTGTGCCCCCTTCAAGAATTTTTTAAAACTCTCTGTGGAGATTCCAACAGGAAACTACACACTCAAAGTAGGACAATTCAAGAAGGTCATATATACAAAGCAGCTAATTTAGAAGGTGTGGTCAAGGTGTTGGGAAATCGCAAGGGATTATGCAGGAAGCTAGGAAGGGCTGCAGCTAGGATGTTACCCTCTGAGGTCTGAAGGGCAATTTCTCAGCCTTAAGATAAGAGCATTAACTGTTCAGGGATATGTCAGACTTGAAATCTCATGATTTAGATTGAGACTTGAACCCAGGCAAAATTCAGATTGAGGAGTTCTCTTGTGATGCAGAGGGTTAAGGATCCGGTGTTGCTGCAGCTGTGGCAGAAGTCAAAACTGGGAGGTGGGTTCAATCACAGCTGGAGAATTTATGCATGCCTTGGAGGTGACCAAAAAAAGAAATTCAGATTGAGATTTAGGCTCTAATCCCATGGGCTGGGACTCTAACCCAGCCAAGACTCAGATTGGGACTTGAACTCACTGTCTTTTTTTTACTTTTTTTTTTTTGTCTTTTTCTAGCGCCGCACCTGCAGCATATGGAGGTTCCCAGGCTAGGGGTCAAATCAGAGCTGTAACCACCAGCCTACACCACAGCCACAGCAACGCAGAATCTGAGCCATGTCTGCAACCTACACCACAGCTCACGGCAACGCCGGATCCCCAACCCCTGAGTGAGGCCAGGGATTCGTTAACCACTGAGCCACGACGGGAATTCCTGAACCCATTGTCTTTTCATTAAAATCACAAACCTGGGAGTTCTCCCTGTAGCACAATGGGATCAGCAGCATCTCTGGAGCACTGGGTCACAGGTTTGATGCCCAGGCCACAACTGCAGCTTGGACCTTATCCCTGGATCAGGAACTCCATAAGCTGCTCCAAATAAATAAATAAATAAACAAATAAATAATAAAATAAAGTTACACACACCTGGTCTCAGGACTTGCTGAAGTTCAAGTTCTTTCTGTCTCAGTGCAGAAGGAGTTCACGGGAGTTCCCGTCGTGGCGCAGTGGTTAACGAATCCGACTAGGAACCATGAGGTTGCGGGTTCGGTCCCTGCCCTTGCTCAGTGGGTTAAGGATCCGGCGTTGCCGTGAGCTGTGGTGTAGGTCGCAGACGCAGCTCGGATCCCGCGTTGCTGTGGCTCTGGAGTAGGCTGGCGGCTACAGCTCTGATTGGACCCCTAGCCTGGGAACCTCCATATGCCTCGGGAGCGGCCCAAAGAAATACCAAAAAGACAAAAAAAAAAGGAGTTCACAAGAGGCAAAGTAATGGGTAAGAAGTAGATTCATTGAGAGAGGTATACAGAGTGTGAGCCATCTCAGAAGGCAAAAGGCCCCTAAATATGTGGTAGTGAGTTTTTACTGGGTAATTTCATGGGCTAATGAGTGGGAGGATTATTCCAACTATTTTGGGTAAGGGGCGGGGATTCCCAGGAACTGGGCCATGCCCATTTTTGGCTTTTTATGGTCGACCTCAGAACTGTCCTGGTGCCTGTGGGCGTGTCATTTTGGATATGCTAATGTATTACAATGAGAGTATAATGAGCCTCAGGGTCTGCTGGAAATGGAATCTTCCGCCGTCTTGGACCTACTTGGTGCTAACCAGTTTTTGTCATATCCTCAAGGGCTCTGTCATTTTTTTCCTTTTTTTTTTCATTATAGCTGGTACTGTCTTCCTTTTTTTTTTTTTTTTTTTTTTGCAGGGCCCACCCATGGCATATGGAGGTTCCCAGGCTAGGGGTGGAATTGGAGCTGTAGCTGTCAGCCTATGCCAGAGCCACAGCAACGCCAGATCTGAGTCGAGTCTTCGACCTATACCACAGCACATGGCAACACAGATCCTTAACCCACTGAGTGAGGCTAGGGATTGAACCCACAACTTCATGGTTCCTAGTTGGATTCGTTACCGCATTTGTTACTGTTTCGCCGCAATGGGAACTCTGGTACTGTCATTTTTTTTTTAATGTTGTGCTCTCCCCCTTCCCTCCTGTTTCAGACTGACTAGGCGTCCAGAAGTGGGAGTGAGGGGAATAGAGACCCTAACTTCTTTCTTTCTCTCCCTCCCATCTCCTGCCAGGACTTCCCTTTGGCCAAACCAGTAGTCCAGAACCATTGATATCCTCCAGTCCAATCAACAAGGGGAGAAGGAGGGCGGGAGTAGGGCAGAGAATGGATCTGCTTGTCTAAATGCGGGATATCTGGCACACTTTTTTTTTTTTTTTTTGGACAGCATCCCTATGCTACATCCAAGCATATGGAAGTTTCCAGGCCAGGGATCAAATCTGAGCAGTAGCTGCAACCTATGCCACACCTAATTATTTTGATTCTTGGAGTTATAAGTGAAAAAAATTACATAGTGACCTATTATCGAAATTTATCTCTAGGGAGTTCCCATTGTAGCTCTGCGGGTTAAGAACCCAACTAGTATCCATGAGGTCTTGGGTTTGATCCCTGGCCTCACTCAGCAGGTTAGGGATCTGGTGTTGCCATGAGCTGTGGTGTAGGTCAAAGTCATGGCTCAGATCCCAAGTGGCTGTGGCTGTGGCTGGCAGCTGCAGCTCTGATTCAAGCCCTAGCCCAAGGACTTGCATATGCTGCAGGGGCAGCCCTAAAAAAAAAAAAAAAAAAGTTATCTCTAATGACAACAAAATCAGAACTTCCCTCAACTTTTTTTTTTTGGGGGGGGGGGGTCTGTTGTCTTTTTGAAGGCCACACCTGTGGCATATGGAGATTCCCAGGCTAGGGGTCAAATCAGAGCTACAGCTGCTGGCCTACACCACAGCCATTGCAATGCAGGATCTGAGCCATGTCTGTGGACTACACCACAGCTCACGGCAACACCAGATCCTTAACCCACTGAGGGAGGCCAGGGATTGAGCCCACAACCTCCTGGTTCCTAGTCAGATTCATTTCCATTGCACCACAATGATGGGAACTCCTCAAGGCTAAAATCTTAAAAATCACCTAATCCAATCTGTTACCACCACAACTCCACCCAAATCCACTCAGTGCTAGTCACCCAGAGCTCAGTCTTTACAGAATATCCCCTCTAACAGAAAAATAATTTGAGCCACATATATAATCTTGGGGATTTTGTGGGGGGTGGGGGTGGGGGGTCTTTTTAGGGCCGCACCCACAGCATATGGAAGTTCCCAGCTAGGGGTCGAATTGAGTTGTAGCTGCCAACCTACACCAACAGCCACAGCAACGTGGGATCCAAGCCGCATCTTCATGGATACTACTTGGGTTTGTTAACCACTGAGCCATAATGGGAACTCTTGTAATCTTTTAAGTTAAAAAGAAACAAAACATACAGCTGAAATTAAATTTTGTGTCTTAAGGAGTTCCCACTGTGGCTCAGCAGTAATGAACCCGACTAGCATCCGTGAGGATGTGGGTTCAATCCCTGGCCTTGATCAGTGGGTTAAGTAGCTGGCATTGCCGTGAGCTGTGGTATGGGTCACAGACGAGGTGAGGACCTGGCATCACTGTGGCTGTGGTGTGGGCTGGCAGATGCAGTTCCCCGATTCCCCCCCAGCCTGAGAAATCTTGTGTGCTGCATGTATGGCCCTAAAAATAAATAAATACATAACTATGTAAATTTTGTGTCTTAGAATTTTAAAATCCCCATTATTATTTTACATACAATAAAATAAATCCAACTTTAAGTGTAAAAGTTTTGTCACATGTACAAATAAAATTAATTTAATTTAATTTTTTTTTGTCTTTTTAGGGCCAAACTCAAGACACATGGAAGTTCCCACGCTAGGAGTCAAATCGGAACTGTAGCTGCCAGCCTACACCACAACCACAGCAATGCCAGCTCTTTAACCCACTGGGCGGGGCCAGGAGTTGAACCCACATCCTCATAGATACTAGTCGGATTTGTTACCGCTGAGCTACCTTTCTTTCTCTCTCTTTTTTTTTCCATTTTGGCCACAGGCTCAGCTTGTGAAAGTTCCCAGGCTAGGGCTCAAACCTGCTCCACAGCAGTGACAAGGCCAGATCTTTAATCCGTTTCACCACCAGGGAACTTAATTTTTTAAAATTTTTATTTTATTTTATTTTTGTCTTTTTAGAGCCACAACCTCAGCGTATGGAGGTTCCCAGGCTTGGGGCAGAAATGGAGCTGCAGCTGCCAGCCTACACCACAGCCACAGCAATGAGGGATCTGAACAATGTCTGCAACCTACACTGCAGCTCACGGCAACGCCAAATCCTTAACCCACTGAGCCAGGCCAGGGACTGAACTTTCATCTTCATGGATACTAATTGGGTTCATTACTGCTAAGCCACAATGGGAACTCCTCAGGGAACTTAATATAGAATCAGGATGGGAATAAGTACTAGGTGCTATGGTTGCTCATGTGAGAGGCACCCCATCCTGGCCTTGTAGGTCAGGGGTAGGTTTCAGGAGGAAGATACACAGGAATGGACATAAATTAGCCAAAAGACATAATTGGTTAAAAATAGATTTGATTATATTCAGTTTGTAATTATTTCTTAAGTTGTACTTATATGTTTGATGTACTGTTCTGTATATCATATATTTCACAATTTAAATACATAAGTCTACTCGCCAGTAACAATGAGCAATCATGCACACAGCATTGTAAGTCAACTATGCTTTAATTTAAAAATAAAGCAGGGGGATGGGCAATGATCCAGGATCCAGATTTTGGCTTCTAAAAACCATTCTCCACTAAAAGGAATCAGGGATCGTTGGAGAAGTAGATGATTTTAGGGCTGGGTTAGAGAAAAGACAAGATGAGGTCAGGGCATCTTGCACAGTGCCAGAAAGTAAGAATGTGTTCAAAAAACAAAAAAGAGGAGTTCCCATCGTGGCTCAGTGGTAATGAAACTGACAAGTATTCATGAAGATTCATGTTCGATTCCTGTCCTTTCTCAGGGGGTTAAGGATCTGGCTTTGCCGAGACCTGTGGTATAGGTTGCAGGCTCGGGTCAGATCTGGCATTGCTGTGGCTATGATGTCAGCTGGCAGCTGCAGCTTCAGTTCTACCCCTAGCCTGGGGTTCCATATGCCTTGGGTGGGGCCTGACAAAGATAAAAAGAAAAACAGGAGTTCCTGTTGTGGCACAGCAGAAACAAATCCGACTAGGAACTATGAGGTTGCGGGTTCGATCCCTGGCCTTGCTCAGTGGGTTAAGGATCTGGCGTTGCTGTGAGCTGTGGTGTAGGTTGCAAACATGGCTCAGATCTGGCATTGCTGTGGCTGTGGTGTAGGCTGGCAGCAACAGCTCGGATTAGACCCCTGGCCTGGGAACCTCCATATACCGCAAGTGTGGCCCTAAAAAGACAAACAGGCAAAAAGAAAAAAAAAAAGGATAGGGCATGGCAGAGACTCCAGAGTCAACCTGAGAGAGCACCCAATGGCCAAAGCTGAGACAATTTGAGTAAGAAAAGAAATAACATAGCATTGGATTATAAGCCAAAGTATAAAATAAATATTACCTGAGCCCTTGCTGATAAAAATAAATGATTGAATAAATAAATGGAGGAGAAGAGATAGATCTTCTTTAAAAAAGAATTCTAGGAGTTCCCATCGTGGCTCAGTGATTAACGAATCTGACTAGGAACAGCTCCATGAGGATGCAGGTTTGATCCCTGACATTTCTCAGTGGGTTAAGGATCCAGCGTTGCCGTGAGCTGTGGTGTAGGTTGCAGACGAGGCTCAGATCCCACGTTGCTGTGGCTCTGGTGTAGGCCAGCAGCTATAGCTCCGATTCGACCCCTAGCCAAGGAACCTCCATATGCCGGGGGAGTGGCCCTAGAAATGGCAAAAAAAAAAAAAAAAAAGAATTCTAAATAATTTATGTAGATGCTTCTGCTGTCCGGGAGTTGGAAATTAATCCCATTCCCCATCCCTTGAGTGTGAGCTGAATTTAGTGACTTGCTAAAGAATGGAATGTGGAGGAGTTCCCTGGTAGCTCAGTTAAGGATCTGGTGTTGTCATTGCTGTTGCATGGGTTTTACCTGTGGCTCTGAAACTTCTGCATGCCAAGAATGAGGCAAAAAGAAAGAAAAAGAAAAAAGATAAAAGAAAAAGGTGGAGGAGGTCCTGTTGTGGTTCAGCAGTAAAGAACCCAACTAATATCCATGAAGATGTGGGTTCAATCCCTGGCCTTGCTCCATGGGTTACGGATCTGGCCTTGCTGTGAGCTGTGGTAAAGGCCAATAGCTACAGCTCAGATTTGACCCCTAGCCTGGGAACTTCCATAGCCATGAGTGATGCCCTAAAAAGATAAAAAAAGAAAAGAAAAGACAGGTGGAAAGGTGGGGGGGGTAGCTGAGGAGCGGGGATGGGTGGAGTGGGTTTACAGTGGAGACTCTGGCAAATATCACCAAGTGCTGGGGGTTAGAGTATCACCAGTAAGTCATGTGGGCAGCACGTGACCCCTAATGGGATGTGATGAGGAGGGCTCTTCATCTCTGTGCTATTCTTCCCCTAAACCCATAACCTCAGTCTAGTCCTGAGGAAAACCTCAAGGAAATCCAAATTGAAGGACGTTTTGCAAAATACCTAACCAATATTCTTCAAGACTTTCAAGGTCATAGGAACAAGAGAAGACTGAGAAGTTGTCACAGACCAGAGGAGACTGAGGAAACATGAGGACTAAATGCAATGTGGTATCCTGGATGGGGTCCTTGAACAGAAAAAGGACATTAGTGAAATCTAATTAAAGTTGAATTGGAGCTCCTGCTCTGGCACAGTGGGTTAGGAATCCTATTGCAGTGGCTCAGATCACTGTGGAGGCACAGGTTTGACCCCCATCTGGTGCAGTGGGTAAAAGGATTCAGCATTGCTGCCACAGCTGCTTAGGTGGCAGCTGTGGCCTGTATTTAATCGCTGGTCCAGGAGCTTCCATATGCTGTGAGTGCAGCCATAAAATAATAATAATAATAAATAAATAAAGTCTGGTATTTAACTAATGATAATATGTATGTATACCAATGTTGAGGCCTTTTTTTTGTTTTTTGTTTTTTAAGGGTTGCAACTGAAGCATATGGATTTTCCCAGGTTAGGGGTTGAATTGCAGCTACAGCTGCCTACCGATGCCACAGCCACAGCAATGCCAGATCTGAGCCTCATCTGCAACCTACACCACAGCTCACAGCAATGCTGCATCCTTAACCCACTGAGCGAGGCCAGGGATCGAATCTGTGTCCTCATAAAGTTAGTCAGATTTGTCTCCGCTGAGCCACAACGGGCACTCCTCAATATTGACTCCTTAATTTTGACAAATGCACCTTGGTAATATGCTACTATTAGGAGAAAGTGGATGAGGGGTATATAGGGAAACCCTTTTGACTATCTGCACATTTTCTGTAAATCTAAAATTATTCCAAAGAAAAAGTTTAATTAAAAAACTTATCACAGGGAGTTCCCATCGTGGCTTGGCAGAAACGAATCTGATAGCATCCATGAGGACGCAGGTTCCATCCCTGGCCTCTCTCAGTGGGTTAAGGATGTGGCATTGCCATGAGCTGTGGTGTAGGTCACAGACTAGCCTCGGATCCTGAGTGGCTGTGGCGTAGGCCAGCAGCTACAGCTCAGATTGTACCCCTAGCCTGAGAACCTCCATATGCCGTAGGTGTGGCCCTAAAAAGATAAATAAATAAACAAAATATGAAAAAAATAAAAATAAAAAATTCCTGGCCCTGGATCCTATTGTTTGCTAGAGAAAGGCATCAAAAAAAAAAAAAAAAAAGGAGAGACCTCTGATAAGGCTGCATTGCAGGGAGTGTGGGTAAAGGGTAGGGGAGTAGCAGGCCCAGCTGATACCATAGGTTGGATCAGTGTTAAGCCTTTGGGACTTTATCCCATGGCAGTGGGGAACCAATGAAGGGTACTGAGCAAGGGTGTGGCTGATTACACAGTGACTCAGCCAAGGTCACACACCTCAGCTTCCCCAGGCCCCTTTCTACCCTCCCCTACCTGAGATCCTCTTCCTTCCACGTGCTCTTTATTCTTTGCCTGCAGGGCCCAAGCTCTGGCAGGAATCTAAGCCACTAGCTGCTCATCACCCCTGCCCACCCTCCACCTCCACCCTATCCTGGTTCAGTGGTCTTGAGAGGCTCAGCAGCCGCCACACCTGGTAAGGGCCAGAGTCACCTTTCAACCCACCCAGCGGTGAGACCCCTGAGGAGGAGGAGCAGGGTGGAGCCTAAGGTAAAAATCCCACAAGCTCTAGGTGGAGTCATTTCCACCACGCCTTCTCTGCTCTCTCTTCTCTTTCCTCTCTCTTCCCAAAGTGAAATGAAACCAGTTCATCTGTGGGGGAGGGAGCTCGCCTGCGGTAGAAGAAGGAACTTTAAGACAGAACCTCGTGCCACCAGGAAAATTGTCCGGTATCAGTCTTTCATTGAAGGCCTGCTTGGAAACACAAGGATGTCCAGGTCAGAAGCTGGGGGGAAGAAAACGGGAGAGAAACAGTATCAGTGCACAGTCTGCCCTCCGAATCTGCAGATTCAACCAATTGCAAATCAAAAAAATATTCACAACAAGAAAATTCCAGAAAGTTCTAAAAAGCAAACTTAAATTTGTTGAGCACTCGCAGTGATTTGCATTGTATTTTGAAGTATTTACATGGTTTTTACATTATATTAGGTATCATAAGTAACCTAGAGATGATTTAAAGTGTACAAGAGGGTATGGATAGGTTATATGCAAATACTATGCATTTTATAGGTATAAGGGACGTAAGCAGCTGTGGATTTTAGTATTGGCAGGAGGTCCTGGAACTAATCCTCTGCGGATACCGAGGGATGACTGTACATTTTTCCTGTCCTTTATTGTAGCAATGAGAGTTCAACGCTAGAATTTATCAGATTTCAAACTTCAATTAAGCCAATTTTCTCCATCCATATCTTTTATTCCTCCATGGAAAAAGGAAAACAAAAGGCTAATCTGTTCTAGGCACTCCGCATAATTTCATTTGGTCCTCACAGCAACTCTATGAGAAGGCCAAGGCTCATACAAGGTAAGTGGCACCTCCAAGGTTATGCAGCTGATAGGTGGCATGGCTGGGAGAGAGCAAAACCACTTCAAGTCTTGGGCTTGGAAATGATCTTGGGGAATTTTACCTTACAGGGAAGAGGGAAGGGTTTTAGAGTAAAATCCAAATTGCTTTCAGGGTGTCTAGCCCCCCTTTTCTTTTTCTTTCTTTTTATGGCCACACCTGCATATATGGAAGTTCCCAGGCTAGGGGTCAGATTGGAGCTGTAGCTACTAGCCTAGGCCACAGTCACAGCAACGCAGGATCTGAGCCTCATCTGTTACCTAGACCACAGCTCATGGCCACGCCAGATCTTTAACCCACTGAGTGAGGCCAGGGATCAAACCTGCGTCCTCAAGGATATTAGTCAGATTGATTAACTGCTGAGCTACGACAGGAACTCCTGTGCTCATCTGTCTTCATAGCACCTGCCTCACCCTGACATATTTCTATACTTCTCTACTGTTGTCCGTATCCATCCACTAGAACGTAAACTCCATGAGAACAGGGACCTCGTCTGTTAGGGTCCCTCTGTTTTCCTCATGTTTGACCTCTAGTAGGTCCCTATTGTGTTGGATGAATAAAAAGCGGGAAATTCGGAGTTTCCATCGTGGCTCAGCAGTTAACGAACCTGACTAGCATCCATGAGGACATGGGTTCAATCCCTGGTGTCATTCAGTGGGTTACGGATCTGGTGTTGCCGTGAGCTGTGGTGTAGGTCGCAGATGCAGCTTGGCTCCTGTGTTGCTGTGGCTGTGGTGTAGGCCAGCAGCTACAGCTCCCATTGTTCCCCTAGCCTGGGAACCTCTGTATGCTGTAGGTTCGGCCTTAAAAAGACAAAAAGGGGGGAGGGGGTTCTTTGGAGGACTTGACGCCCTATTACCCATGAGCTGCTCAATCCCTCTCACCCTTCAAAGCCTCAACTCTTTTGTCTTTTTGCCTTTTCTAGGGCATATGGAGATTCCCAGGCTAGGGGTCTCATCGGAGCTGTAGCCGCCGGTCTACGCCACAGCCACAGCAATGCAAGATCCAAGCTGTATCTGTGACCTACACCACAGCTCACGGCAACGCCAGATCCTTAACCCACTGAGCAAGGCCAGGGATGGAACCCACAACCTCAGGGTTCCTAGTCGGATTCGTTAACCACTGAGCCATGACGGGAACTCCCAAAGCCTAACTCTTTTGCCTTCCCTTCAAGGACTTCTTCTCTCTCATCTTCCCTAGCCTGGGGCTTGACACCCCCACCCCCACAGCTGCTCCAGCCAGAAACCAGAAGTCAGGAGTTCCCACTGTGGCACAGCAGAAACAATCCAGCTAGTATCCACTGACAATGCAGGTTTGATCCCTGGTGTTGGTCCCAGTGGTCACCTGCTCCAATTTCTCACCCTCTTCCATTGCATCCTGTGGGTGTCACTGAATAGCCTTTATTGCCTGTCACCTTTCAGGACCCATCTCAGGTCCAGACTCATCCAGAAAATCTCCTGGAGAGGGAAAAGAAGGCCGCCTCTGAATTAGGATGCCCCTAGCTCAAGTCCTACTTTTGTCACTTCCTAGTGTGACCTAGTGTGACCTTGGACGTGTCACTTTGCCCCTGAGCGTCTCAGTTCCCACTAAAATGGAGATGATAATATCCATCTTACAGTTGTTATAAGTAAAATTATAGATGTTAAAAAGCAATGTAGGAGTTCCCGTCGTGGCGCAGTGGTTAACAAATCCGACTAGGAACCATGAGGTTGCGGGTTCGATCCCTGGCATTGCTCAGTGGGCTAAGGATCCGGCATTGCCATGAGCTTTGGTGTAGGTCGCAGACGCGGCTTGGATCCCGAGTTGCTGTGGCTCTGGCGTAGGCCGATAGCTACAGCTCCAATTGGACCCCTAGCCTGGGAACCTCCATATGCTTCGGGAGCAGCCATTTCTTAGAAAAGGCAAAAAGACAAAAAAAAAAAAACCCGAAATGTAAATACTGAAGTGTTATGTAGACATGAGGATGATCATTATCTTTCTTGGCACTGTGCTTCCGCAGCTCTCACAGGCCATGACCCACCACTTTGCACTAAATGATACCCTGCCTCCAATGATCTCTTGCTCCTGTGTGGTAGGCTGCTGTTTATGACCAATGCAGAAGCCACATCTCTCGCAGCTCTTCTGCATCCCCTAGAGTTCAGAGATTGGTGCTGAGCAAACAGAAGTTGTAGGTTTTTTTGTTTTGTTTTGTTTTGTTTGGGTTGTTTTTTGTTGTTGTTGTTGTTTTTGCATTTTAGGGCTGCACCCTTGGCATATGGAAGTTCCCAGACTAGGGGTCTTAGGGGTCTAATTGGAGCTACAGCTGCTGGCCTACACCACAGCCACAGCAACACCAGATCTTTAACCCACTGAGTGAGGCCTAGGATCAAACACACAAATTCATGGTTCCTAGTCAGATTCATTTCTGCTGCTCCACGACAGGAAGTCCCAGAATTTGTATTGTATTACCGTGGTAGTAACCAACCACCATTCACTGACCACCTATTATGCACTAAATACTCTATATGTTATTTCTTAGAACTACCTGAGAGGTAGGTATTTTTATCTTCACTATATAAACTGAAGCTGAGAAAAATTGAATAACTTATCCAAGTTATTTATCCTCAGAGCTGTTATGACCATGGGAGCAGAGGCCTCGTGCATCTTTCTGGCACTGTCCCCACATTGATGTTATGGGGCTCATGTTTCTCCTCCTACTGACTCTTCCCTTGGGCATCAGCTGAACTGTGTCTCGATAAAGAAAAAAAATTATCAAACTAGAGGCTTGTCAGAGGAGGTGGCTGCCATGTCATGGACCAGGCACAGAGACAGGAGACTTTTGACATGTAAGGTAGGTGTGACTCCACCAAGAGCTGTCAAAAAGCCTTGGTCCTGTGCAGGCAGGGAATAAGAAGTGGCCAGGAAAAGCCCTGGGACATGCAGCAGTGTCAGCCCTGAACAGCTGCCCGCATCTACATGAGGAGAGTAGGTAGGAGTGGGATTTGATGGCCAAATCACTCACAGTGAGGGAGTGAACAACTCAAAACAGTCTCCATTCTCCACTTCTGAGAATTTGATCTAGGAGGAGATGCAAGGCTCATAGTGCACCACCAGGTGGCACTGCGAGGAGGGCACACAAATTAACCAATTAGAACCTTTCAACATGAATAATTAGAAAGGATTTTAGAGTAAGCAAATCTTAAAGTAAATGCCTCCTTTTACAGAAGACATACAAGGCCCAGAGAAATTATTCAAGTTGCCCAGTTGTGTGGCTGAGCCAGTACCAGAGACCCTCGGATGTCTGCTTCTAAATTCAGTGCACTTCATCTTTAACGCCCATCAGATCACATCCTGATGCCCACCTACTCAAGGTGCCCACTTACTCAAGTCACAGATGTTTTTCTGAGCATCAGTCTTCCTGTGTGTAGAACAGAGGATTAGTCTAGAGCCTTGATGTCAATATGGTACCCACTAGCCACATGTGGATATTTAAATTTAATTATAACTAACTAAAATTTAAACCAGTTCTCAGACATGCTAGTCATATTTTAAGTGTTCAATAGACAATTGTAGATAGTGGCTATCATATTGGACAGCATATATATAGAACATTTCCATTATTGCAGAGAGTTCTAATAGAGAGCATTGACTAGTACTTAAGTTCCTTCCAGCTTTAGTATCCTATGGATCCTCTGCGAGATCATTGGAGGGTGTAGGATTTAATGCAAAAGGTTCCCCAGCACTCAGCCTGAATTTTTTTATTACTCAATGAATTTTATTACATTTATAGTTGTACAACAATCATCACAACCCACTTTTATAGCATTTCCATCCCAAACCCCCAGCAACTCCCCACCCCTCAACCTGTCTCATTTGGAAACCATAAGTTTTTCAAAGTCTGTGAGTCAGTATTTCTTCTGCAAAGTTCATTGTGTCCTTTTTTTAGATTCCACATGTAAGTGATATCATATGACATTGGTGTCTCATTGACTGACTTCACTTAACATAATTTCTAGGTCCATCCATGTTGCTGCAAATGCCATTATTTCTTCCCTTTTAATGGCTGAGTAGTATTCCATTGTGTATATGTACCACATCTTTATCCACTCTTCTGTGGATGGTCAGCCTGAATTTTTAACCACATACAAGCACTGGGGGATACAGAAGGGAATAAGATGAATACAAATCCTCTCTCTCTCTCTCTTTTTTTTGGGGGGGGGGGTCTTATTAGGGCCACACCCATGGCATATGGAGGTTCCTAGGCTGGGTGTCCAATCAGAGCTGTAGCTGCCAGCCTACACCACAGCCACAGCAACTCAGGATCTGAGCCGTTTCTTCAACTTACACCACAGCTCACAGCAACACCAGATCCTTAACCCACTGAGCAAGGCCAGGGATTGAACCTGGTTCCCAGTTGGATTCATTTCTGCTGTGCCATGAGGGGAACTCCCTAAAAATCCTCTCTTAATGGAGTTCACATTCTCATGGGCTTAAGATACTGAGTCCAAAACCCACAGCTCCTGCAATCAAGGTACCTTAGAACTGTGTGTCTTAAACTTTAATATGTACACATATTTAGCTAAACTGCAGTTTTAGGTTTGCAGTAGAGCCTATGAACTTATGTTTCAAACAATTGGTGATGCCAAGGTTACTGGTTCCAGAGCACTTTTTTTTTTTTTGGAGGGGTGGCTGTACCCAAGGCATGCAGAAATTCCCAGGCCATGGATTGAACCCATGCCACAGGAGTGACCCAAGCCACAGCAGTGACAAAGACAGATCCTTAACCACTAGGCCACCAGGGAACTCTCAGAGCACATTTTAAGCAGCAGGGATTTGGAGAATTTTGTGACCAGACGAAACTGGTATGTGTGAGTCAATAAAAATAATATGTTTAGGGAGTTACCTGGTGGCTCAGGGAAGGATCTGGCATTGTCACTGCTGTGGCTCTGGTCACTACCATGGCTCGGTTTAATCCCTGGCCCAGGAACATCAGCCTTCCTCAAGTGCAGGAAAAAAAAAATGTTTATATTGCAGATCTTCCTGGGAGACCGGGGTTCAAATCTCACTCTTCGGTAGTCCTTTCTTCCTGATTATGAAAATTAGATTAGGAAGGCTCTTCTGATCCTCATTAATTTTTTTTTTGTCTTTTTGCCTTTTCTAGGGCCACTCCCATGGCATATGGAGGTTCCCAGGCTAGGGGTGGAATCGGATCTGTAGCTGCTGGCCTACACCAGAGCCACAGCAACGCGGGATCCGAGCTGCGTCTGCAACCTACACCACAGCTCATGGCAACGCCCGATCCTTAAGCCACTAGCAAGGCCAGGGCTTGAACCCTCAACCTCATGGTTCCTAGTCGGATTTGTTAGCTACTGAGCCATGATGGGAACTCCAAATTTTTTTTTTTTTTAAGCGATGGTCAAGGCATTTTAATATTTACTTAGAGCTTTCATAATGGTTCAGGAGCTTCAGTTCTTTTTTTTCTCTTTTTTAGCCACTCCCATGGCATGTGGAAGTTCCTGGGCCAGGGATCAAACCTGCGTCACAGTAGCCACCTGAGCCACTGCAGTGACAATGCTGGATCCTTAACCTGCTGGATCCTTAACCTGTTGGATCCTTAACCTGTTGTACCACAAGAGAACTACATTTAAGTTTATGATCCATTTTGAGTTAATTCTTTTCTTTCTTTCTTTCTTTCTTTTTCTTTTTTCTTTGGCCACACCACAACATATGGAGTTCCTAGGCCAGGGATCAGATCCAAGCCACAGTTGCAACTATACTACAGCTGCGGCAATGCTGGATCCTTAAGCCTCTGCGCTGGGCTGGGGGTCAAACCTATGTCCCAGTGCTCCAGAAATGCCACCAATCTGTTGTGCCACAGCAGGAACTTCAAGTTAATCATTTCTTAATGCCTGCCCCCCTCTTTGTTTCTGCTTTTTAGGGCCGAACCCGTGGCATATGGAGGTTCCCAGGCTAGGGGTTGAGTCGGAGCTGCAGCTGCCGGTCTACACCATAGCAACATCAACATAGGATTCAAGCCGCATCTATGACTTACAACTCACTGCAACATCAGATCCTTAATCCACTGAGCAAGGCCAGGGATCAAACTTGGATCCTCATGGATACTAGTTGGATTCTTTACCACTAAGCCACAGTGGAAACTACTGAATTTCTTCTTCTTCTTCTTCTTCTTTTTTTTTTTTTTTTTTGAGTTCATTCTTATACCTGGTACAAGTATAGATCAGGATTCATACTTTTGAACATGGGCATTCAGTTGTTTCAGCACCATTTGTTGGAAAGTCTATCCTTTTTCCACTGAAATGCCTTTGCAACCTTGTGGAAAATCAATTGACCGCATGTATATGGCTCTATTTCTGGACTCTTTATACTGTTATATTGATTTAATATCTACCTTTTCATCTATATCATACTGCCTTTATTGCTGTAGCTTTATAGTATGTCTTTTTTTTTTTTTTTGGCCATTTCTTGGGCCGCTCCCACGGCATATGGAGGTTCCCAGGCTAGGGGTTGAATTGGAGCTGCAGCTGCCGGCCTACACCACAGCTCACAGCAATGCCGGATCCTTAACCCACTGAGCGAGGCCAGGGATCGAACCTGCAACCTCATGGTTCCTAGTCGGATTCATTAACCACTGAGCCACAATGGGAACTCCCTATAGTATGTCTTAAAATCAGGTAATGTGACTCCTCCATTAAACATTCCTATCTAATCATAGGGAGAACACATTCAGTGTTTCACTATTAAGTATGATTTTAGCTGTAGATTTTTGAAAAATGCCCATTGTTAGGTTACATAAGTTCCCTTCCGTCCCTAGTTTGCTGAGAATTGTCTTTATTATTATTGCTATTAATGGACATTAAATTTAGTAAATCCTTCTTCACCTGTTAGGATGATTGCATGACAGAGTTCCTGTCATGGCTCCATGGTTAACGAATCTGACTAGGAGCCATGAGATTGAGGGTTCCATCCCTGGCCTCACTCAGCGGGTTAAGGATCTGGCGTTGCTGTGAGCTGCGGTGTAGGCTGCAGACATGGCTCGGATCCTGCATTGCTGTGGCTGTAGGGTAGGCCGGAGGCTACAGCTCGGATTAGACCCCTAGCCTGGGAACCTCCATATGCCACGGGTGTGGCCCTAGAAAAGACAAAAAAATCAAAATAAAAAATAAGATGATTGTATGATTTTTCTTAGTCATTGATATGGTGAATTCTACTGATTGGTTTTCAAGTGTTGAATGAACTTTGTATTCCTAGAATAAACCCCATTTAGTTATGATGTGTTATCCAATCTTACCTTTGAGAGTCTTCCTGCTCTTTGAAATTCAGTTGACTTGTTTGCTTTACAATCTCAGCTCTCTGACAGACTGAAAAAAAATTATGACTTTGTAGATTATCTGCCTTTTTCTCCTCATTAAATTGGAAGTGATATTCTTTGCCACTTTTGTCACCTAAAGTGAAAATAAAAGCCTATGAAATTTCTTGAAACATATTGGTGGAGTTTCCGTCGGGGATCAGCAGTTAACGAATCTGACTAGCATCCATGAGGATGCAGTTTCGATCCTTGGCCTCATTCAGTGGGTTAAGGATCCAGTGTTGCCATGAGCTGTGGTGTAGGTCACAGAGGCAGCTTGGATCCCATGTTGTTGTAGCTGTGGCCTAGACACTACAGCTCCTATTGGACACCTAGCCTGAGAACCTCCATATGCCATGGGTGGGGCCCTAAGAAAGACAAAAGACCAAAAAAAAAAAAAAATTACAGGAGTTCCTGCTGTGGCTCAGCAGTTAATGAACCTGACTAGTATCCTCAGGCAGCTCTAAAAATAAATAAATAAATAAATAAAAATTTTAAAAAAGGAAACTTTTGTTACTGAAAAATACATCTTGGGGGAGTTCCCTGGTGGCTCAGTATATTAAAGATCTGTCATTGTCACTTATGTGGCTCTGGTCACTGCTGTGGGGCAGGTTCAATCCCTGGCCCCAGAACTTCCACATGCCATGGGCACAGCCAAAATAAATAATAATAATAATAACAATAATAATAATAATATATCTTGGGTATCTTTTTATGGCAACAGTAAAGGATTTACACAGTAATTCAAGACCACTCTGGTGACAATGTAGTACCTCACACAAGAATGTTGCCAAAATTAAGTCCCAAATCCTCAAGGATGGGTCCAACTTTGCTTCATGCCTAGTGTTTGTGCCAGGGACTGTGGGGCAAAATATCCATTCATTCGGAGTTCCCATCATGGCTCAGTGGTTAAAGAATCCGCCTAGGAACCATGAGGTTGAGGTTCGATCCCTTGCCTCACTTATTGGGTTAAGGATCCAGCATTGCCTTGAACTGTGTTGTAGGTTGTAGACTCGGCTTGGATCTGGCATTGTTGGGGCTCTGGCATAGGCCAGTGGCTACAGCTCCCATTAGACCCTGAGCCTGGGAAACTCCATATGGCCCGGGTGTGGCCTTAGAGAAAGGCAAAAAAAAAAAAAAAATCCATTCATTCACTCAGTAAGTATTTACAGAGAGCATCTGGTGGACAGGTATCCATCGGCCTACCTGCTGGAGTTTCCACAGACCCATGTGGTCCTGGCCTTCACAGGGCTGACAGTAAAGTAGGTAGTGAAAAGGAAAAATCATGGCAGGTGTGGTAAGTGCCCCAAAAGAAGAAGTGGAGGATGCTGTGGGAGCTCATCAGCAGCGATCTAACCTAGTTCTGTTCAGGGAGGCATTTCAGCTAAGAGCTGGAGGGCCAATAGAAATTAGCTAGGCAAACCGAGGAGGCATTCTGGTTACTGTGGGTGTGTATCACATTCCCCCAAATCATACGGGCATTTATTATGATCACAAGTTCTCTGGGTCAGGAATTCCGACAAGGCACCACAGACTGGCCTGTCTCTACACGAGTGTCTGGGGCCTCAACCGGAAGACTTAAAAGCTGAGTCATGGAATCATCTAAAAGTTTGATAGCTTGGAGTTCCCGTCGTGGCGCAGTGGTTAACGAATCCGACTAGGAACCATGAGGTTGCGGGTTTGGTCCCTGCCCTTGCTCAGTGGGTTAACGATCCGGCGTTGCCGTGAGCTGTGGTGTAGGTTGCAGACGCAGCTCGGATCCTGCGTTGCTGTGGCTCTGGCGTAGGCCGGTGGCTACAGCTCCAATTCGACCCAAGTTTGATGTCTTGATTATCTGGTGGTTGATGGAGACTGTTGGTCAGAGGCCTCAGCTTCCCTCCTTATGGGCCCCTTTGAGTGGCCTCTCCACCTGGGCCCGTTTGGGTTTCCTCAGATTCCAAGAGCAAACATCTCAAGGGAGAGAGGCAGGGAGAAGCAGCACCATCCTTTATGACCCAACGGCAGAAGCCACTCAACATCACTTCTACTATGTTCTATTTGTTGAGGCAGTCAAGCAACTCCCACTCCATTTCCAGGGAACAGGAAATAGATTCCCATCGCCTGATGTGGGGTCACAAAGTTCTGGAAGAGCATGTGGGATAAGAAAGATTGCTGTGACCATTTTTGAAAAACACAGTCTGTCTGAGGAGGAAGAGTGTTTCAGCTGAGAGAATCCTTGAACAAAAATCTTCCAGGGGGAGAAGGCAGAGCCCATCTAAGGAAACCAAAAAAGAGGCTGGCATTTAGTCACGAGAAGGAGAAATGTTTACGATGAGGCTTAAGAGGATCAAGCCCGTCAAAAGACAAAAGACAAAAAAAAAAAAAAAAAGAAGAGGGCAAATCCTTAAATCCTCATCCTTGCCCTTGAGGAGTTTTTCATGTTTTTTTTTTTTTTTTCTTTTTAGGGCTGCACCTGTGGCATATGGAGATGCCCAGGTTAGAGGTTGAATCCAAGCTACAGCTGCAGACCTACACCACAGCCACAGCAACACAGGATCCGAGCCATGACCCATACACCAGCTCATAGCAATGCCAGACCCTTAACCCACTGAGTGAGGCCAGGGATCAAACCCACATCCTCATGGATCCTAGTAGGGTTTGTTAACAACGGAACGCCTTACCCTCCTTTTATTTTAAAGGTTGTTGCTCTTTTCTTATTGGTTTACAGTAGTTCTTTATGTATTCTGAACACAAGCCTTTTTCATTTGCATATGTTGCAAATATCTTCTCCTTTGTAGTTTGCCTTTTAATATATATATATTTTTTGCCTTTTTTTTTAGAGCTGCACCCACAGCACATGGAAGTTCCCAGTCTAGGGGTCGAATCAGAGCTGCAGCTGCCGGCCTACACCACAGCCACAGCAATGCCAGATCCGAGCCTCTCTCTGACCTACACCACAGCTAGATACTTGAACCCACTGAGTGAGGCCAGGGATCGAACCAGCATCTTCATGAATACTAGTTGGGTTCATAACACTCTGAACCACAAGGGGAACTCCCTGCCATTTAATTTTAACAGAATGTGAGTTTGTCCATCCTTCCCAATCTTTGTCAGCATCAAAATACAATTTGAAACAAAAAAAAAAGGAAGAAACTTGCCCAAAGATATCTCATTGCTACTTGTTTTAATAAATTGACTTTTTTAAAGAGCAGTTTTAGATTTATAGAAAATTGAGCAGATAGTACAGAGAGGCCAATTCAGCCTCTTTCCATTCCCCTATTATTAATATCTTGTATTAGTGCAGTACATTTGTTACAGTTGAACCAATATTGATACATTAACTAAAGTCTGTAGTTTACCTAAATTTCATTCTCTGTGTTGTGCAGCAATAAGGTTTTTGATGAATACATAATATCATATATCCACCAACACAGTTAGTATCCTACAGAATAGTTTCACTGCCCTAAAAATCCTATTTCATCCCTCCCTTCCTCCTTAAACCCCTGGTAACCACTGATCTTTTTATTGTTACTGTAGTTTTGCCTCTTCTAGCATACCGTGTAGTTGGAATCATATAATATGTAGCATTTTCAGACTGGTTTCTTTAACTAAATGATAGGCATTTAAGTTTCATGTCATTTTGTGGCTTGATAGCTCATTTCTTTTATCACTAATATTCCTTTGTATCAATTTACTACAGCTTGTTTATCAACTCATCTTTTGAAGGACATCTTGGTTATTTCCAGTCCTTGGCAATTATGAATAAAATTGCCATAGTATCTATGTGCATGATTTTTTTTTTTTTTTTTTTAGGGCCATACCGGTGGCATATGGAGTTTCCCAGGCTAGGAGTCAAATTGGAGCTACAGCTGCTGGCCTACACCACAGCCACAGCAACACAGGATCCAAGCCGTGTCTGCAACCTACACCACAGCTCATGGCAACGCCAGATCCTTAGCCCCCTGAGCGAGGGCCACGGATCGAACCTGAAACCTCATGGTTCCCAGTCAGATTTGTTTCTGCCGCGCCACGACGGGAACTCCAATGTGCATGATTTTTGTGTGGATGTAAGTTTTCAGTTATTTTGGGTGAATGCCTAAGAGTGCATTGATAGGGTGAAACTAAGTTTAGCTTTGTGAGAAACCATCAGACTGTCTTCCCAAATGGCTGTGACATTTTACATTCCCACTAGCAGTGAATGAGAGCTACTGTTGCTCCACCCAAATCCTTGCCAGCATTTGGTTTTTTTAGTTTTTTTGGACTTTAACCATCCACATAGGTATATATGGGTATTGTTGCTTTATATTGCATTTATCTAATATATCTGATGTTGAGCATCTTTTTTTCTGCTTATTTGATACCTGTATATTTTCTTTGATGAGAAGTCCAGACCTTTGTCCTTTTTAAAACTGAGTTGTTTTCTTACTGTTGAGTTTTAAGAGATCTTGATATATTTTGAATACAAGTCTATTACCTGATATTTGTTTTGCAAATATTTTTTTTCCCAGTCTGTGACTTGTCTTTTTATCCTATTGTGTCTTTTGTAGAGAAGCGGTTTTTTTCTTTTAGGGCCACACTGTGAGTCAAATCCGAGTTGCCAGCCATCGCCACAGCAACACCAGAGCTGAGTAGAGTCTGTGACCTACACTGCAGCTCGTGGCAACACCAGATCCTTGATCAGGGATTGAACCGGCATCCTCATGGATACTAGTCGGGTTCATTACCGCTGAGCCACGGCAGGCACTCTGAGCAGATGTTTTTAATTTTAATTTTAATTTTTATTTATTTATTTTGGTCTTTTTGCCATTTCTTGGGCTGCTCCCTCGGCATATGGAGGTTCCCAGGCTAGGGGTCCAATCGGAGCTGTAACCGCCGGCCTACACCAGGGCCAGAGCAACGCGGGATCCGAGCGACATCTGCAACCTACACCGTAGCTCACGGCAACACTGGGTCCTTAACCCACTGAGCAAGGGCAGGGATCGAACCCGCAACCTCATGGTCCCTAGTCAGATTCGTTAACCACTGTGCCTCGATGGGAACTCCAGATGTTTTTAATTTTAATAAAGTCCAGGTTACCACATTTTTCTTTCATGGATCTCAAAACTCATCACTCAAGTCAGGGTCACCTGAATTTTCTCCTTTGTTATCTTCTAGAAGTTTTATACTTTCATGTTTTACATACATATGTCTATGATCTATTATAAGTTAATTTTTATTAAAAATGTAAGGTAGTGTTTAGATTCTTTATTTTTTCTGTATGTAGATGTCCAGTTATTCCATTACTATTTGTTGAAAAGCTTGTCTTTTCTCCCTTGAATAGTCTTAGTTCCTTTGTCTGTGATCAGTGGGTCTATTTATGGGTTCTCTAGTCTATTCCATTGATCTATTTGTCTCTTCTTTCATCAGTCCCACACTGTCTTCCCCCCTCCTCTGGGGGGCATGCAGACATTCCAGGGCCAAGGATCAAATCCTCACCACAGCAGTGATACCACAGCAGTGGTACCACAGTGGGAACTCCCTGAGGGTTTTTTTGCTTTTTTGGGTTTTTTTTGTTTGTTTTTATTTTTTGTCTTTTGTCCTTTTTTAGGGCCGAACCCACAGCACATGGAGGTTCCCAGGCTAGGGGTCCAATTGGAGATGTTGCTGCCGGCCTACACCAGCAATGCCAGATCTGAGCCTCGTCTGTGATCTACACCACAGCTCACAGCAACGCCAGATCCTTAACTGCTGAGTGAGACCAGGGATGGGCCCCGCAGCCTCATGGTTCCTAGATGGATTTGTTTCCACTGCACCACGACAGGAATTCCTGAGGGTGTTTTTTGTTGTTTGTTGTTGTTGTTGTTGTTTTGATGCACCCAAAGCATATGGAAGTTCCCTGGCCAGGCATCAAATCTGAGCTTCAGGTGTGACCTACGTCACGGGTGCAGCACTGCCAGCTCCTTAACCCACTGTGATGAGGGCCGGGGATAGAACTGTGCAGCTACAGAGACAATGCCAGATCCTCAGCCTGCTGTGCCACAGCAAGAACTCCCTGGATCTGCATTCTACCCCAAACTATCACCTTGCAAGATTTTACCGCAGCTATTCCTTGTTGACTGGCCCAATATCCATTCATTAATCTTTTTCCTTTGCCTCCTGCAATATAGAGGCTCAAAATGCTAAATAACCATTTTCTGGACTTTTTCAAACCTACCTTGTAGGTAGTTATTTGACATTATCCTGGCAAGCAGAAATGTGTTGGAGGCTTCTAAAAAGCTTTTGGTGTCTTAATGGCAGCCAGTGCTGTTTCCTTTTCCCTTATTCTTGCTTTGAACATAGGATGCTTGGTGCTGTAGCAGCCATTTCGTTACTGTGCTGAAAAACTAACACTGAGGATGCTAGAGCAGAAAAAATAGAAATGAGTTATGTTGAACAGCTGAATTACAACAACCACCTACCTCAGGGCTTCTTTTTATTTTTTGTCTTTTTTTTTTTGGCCTATTTAGGCTGCACCTGCGGCATATGGAGGTTCCCAGGTGAAGGGTTGAATTAGAGTTGCAGCTGCCAGCCTACACCACAGCACATGGGATCTGATCCTCATCTGTGATCTACACCACAGCTCACAGCAACACCGGATCCTTAACCCACCGAGCAAGGCCAGGGATCAAACCCACATCCTCATGGATACTAGCCAGATTTGTTAACCACTGAGCCATGATGGGAACTCCAGGGCTTCTTGGTATGTGGGAAATCTCAGCCTCAGGTGTTAAAGCCACTGCTGGTCAGGTTATTTATTACTTGCAACTGCAGTCTCAATCAATCTGCTAACTATTCTAGTGGGGGAGGGTCATCACTGCATAGACATTTCTGGAATGCTTCTTTTGGTAATGCCATAGGATTCTTAACATAGTCTCTTGAATGTCCCCATTAGGTCAATCTCTGCCCCTTCTTTGGCTGGATTAGAAAGAAATGGAGATATTTTATTTAGGAAAGGGAAGACTCAGTGTGTATATGAGAGTTGTATTCTAAAGCTTTTTTAAGAGCAAAGGGGATTTTTTTTTTCTTTTCTTTTTTTCCCATTCCAAAAGCACATGGAGCTTCCGGGCCAGGAATTGAACCTGCTCCACAGCAGCAACTTGAGGCACTGCACTGACAATGCCAGATCTTTAATCTGCTGTGATACAAGGGGACTCTGAAAAGGATCATTTTGACTAACACTCCTACTGCTTCTTATGAAATTGACCCAAGCCTTTATTGTTTACAAAAAATATCACATCACTTAATACACAAAATCCATGTTGCCACAGAGAACAGAGCTAAAGCAAATAGTGGAAGTAGAACTTTATATTAATTTTTTTTTTTTTTTTTTGCTGTTCCCATGGCATATGGAAGTTCCTGGGCCAGGGATCAAATTTGTGCCACCCTGCACCACAAGAGAACTCCTAGAACTTTATTATTAAGAATTGTCTAATGTTTGGAATAATGCAAATAAGGAAATGTACTGTGAACTGAAGAACATTCTGGGAAGGGGTGAGCCAAAAGCCGAGGATGTGAGCAGGGAAGATTAGGGCCCCCATGACTCTAAGGTTCAGACCAAGTTTAGGTTACGAAATAAACTAATTCTTAGTCTAGCTAAGTAGGGTTTTAGAGAAGGAACAGAAGATCAGTAAGATAGGAGTCCCCTGGTGGCCTATAGCTGTTAAGGATCTGGCATTGTCACTGCTGTAACTCAGGTCACTGCTCAGGGGTTCGATCCCTGGCCCGGGGAACTTTCACATGCCATGGACAGGGCCAAAAGAAGAAAAAAGATCAGTAAGATAAATGGGAGCACAAGAGCAATTCCAAGAGAAGGGCATAGCTTGGACAGAGGTGTAATGTGCCCAAGATGAGTTGAGAATTTATGACTTGAAACAAGTCACCAGATTTTTCTAGGCTATAGTTTTCTCCTTGGTAAAATGAGGGACTAACATTTTACCAAGAAATAAGTGGGTCTCAACCTTTTCTTACAATGACTTAGAATGTACTCCAAAACGCTTTGCAGCCACAAGTCCTAAAGAAAATACAAGGAAGGAGTACTTTTTTTTTTGCCACACCTGCAGCATGTGGAAGTTCCTGGGCTAGGGATGGAATCCACAGTGCAGTTGCAACCTGTGCCACATCTGAGGCAATGCCAGATCCTTAACCTGCTGCACCACAAGGGAACTTCCAAGGAGTGCATTTTTAAAAAAATATTTAATTATAAGCTTTTTCAAAGTTTAATATTTTGCTGTTTACTATTGATCTCCTTTTAAAGAAATGTCTTACCAATGTGTTACCAAATACAGCTAAAACCCCATCGCTGGGGTCTTTTCTCTTCCTTTTTCTCAGAGGTAACCACTTTCCCCAAAATTGCTGTGTGCGTTTCCCATTTAAGTTTTTGTACTTGCATTTCATATGTAAGCTCTAACATGGTATTTTTGTGTTATTTTACATCAGTATCATTCTAACATCATCTTTTCAACTTCCTTTTTTCCACTCATTATTATGTTTTTAAGATTTATCTGTCTTGGAGTTGCCGACGTGGCACAGAGGAAACAAATCCCACTAGGAACCAGGAGGTTGTGGGTTCAATCCCTGGCCTCACTCAGTGGGTTGGGGATTGGGTATTGCCACGAGCTGTGGTGTAGGTTGCAGACACCGCTTGGATCTGGCATTGCCATGGCTGTGGCATAGGCCGGCATTGCAGTTCTGGTTAGACCCCTAGCCTGGGAACCTCCATATACCACAGGTGTGGCCCCAAAAAGAAAAAAAAATTTATCTCTCTTGATAGCATGTAAATCATTGAATTGGTTATGTAGTACTTAGTGGTATAAACAAACCATACTTCATCCATCCAGCAGTTAGGTTGTTCTGAAGTTTTTTTTGCTACTGTAACAGAGTTGGAAGAAGTATCCTTGCCCATGTTTCCTTGTGCACATCGGCAACAGTTCCTCTAAAATATCAGAAGTTGATGGGTTGTAAATATGAGCATCTTCATATAACCTCTTTTGCCCAGGAGTCCAATCAGAAGATGAAAATGGTGGTGTCAGTGACTACTTCTGCAGAGCTATTCAGCTGGGGGTATCATCTGATGCTTTTAGGAGAGAAAAAAGAATTGCATTCACTGCCACAAGCCTTATGTGAATAATCTTTGCTTCCAAAAATCCATGTCAGAGATATTAGAATCGGTCACTTAAATATCTATACAATACAACAGTTGCTTCTAGAGTATCCTGGACAGATGATTATACATCCTATACCTGAATACTACCATAGACAGAGGGCTCAAAACCTCCCAAAGTGGCTCAGTTCTAATGGTTAGAGAGTTTTCTCTGAAACTGATCTGAAAACACCTGTAGCTGGGAGGAGTGTCTCTTTCTGAACTAAATTCCCCCGCGAGTTTCTGTTTCTTCTTCTATATAAAATGAGAATAAGAATAGTAGCTAACTCACAAGGTAGTTGTGAGGATCAAATGAGTTTGTGTGAATGCATATGTGTGTGGGTATACATGTACATATACACACATTTATAAACTTATTTGTACAGATACATGTATATACACATACATATATGCATACATGACACATTTACATGTGGACACAGACAGACACATGCATATATATTCATAGGTGTAGGAAAGAGTGCATGAGAGGACAGGTGAGCTCCTGGTAGAAAATAGTAGCTGCAGCTATTATTAATATTCTTCTTCATGTCATCCACTCCCTACCAACAAATTTTCTTTCTGACAACAAATATTTACTGTGTCTGCTCTGTGCCAAAAATCGTGCTAAGAGGAGTTCCCATCGTGACGCAGCAGAAATGAATCCCACTAGGAACCATGAGGTTGCGGGTTCAATCCCTGGCCTCGCTCAGCAGCTTAAGGATCTGGTGTTGCCCTGAGCTGTAGTGTACGTTGCAGACTTGGCTCGATCTGATGTTTCTGTGGCTGTGGCTTAGGCTAGCAGTTGTGGCTCTGTTTTGACCCCTAGCCTGGGAACCTCCATATGCCAGGGGTGTGGCCCTAAAAAAAAAAAAAAAAAAAAAAAAAAGGCTGTGCTAAGAGTCATGGAAACATGAATTTACAAGGGTAGTTTCTAACTCCTCCAAATGGGAAGAAATCAGCTTTGGATGTTGCAGACTAATTCAACTCTTGATTTGAGCAGGACAAAACAAGCAACTCATGGAGCGATAAACACAGGACAAACACTCTAAATGCTAAATATGTATATACAGCCCTTCTGAGGGTAGCTGCTGCCTGGAGGACAGGTAATGTTCTAAAGCTCTGACACTGGAGTTAGGCCTAGCTCGGTTTGAATCTCAAATGGGTTCCTTATTAGCTCTGTAACCCTGGGCAAGTTGCTTTTAACTTTTTTATGCCTTAGGCTCCTCTACTGCAAAACAGTACCTATCTAAGGAACTGTACTCAGTATTAAGTGCTGACATATTAAATGCTCAACAAAAGCAAATTATTGTTATTATCTGACAGATGGCACCCTATGGGTGAGTGAAAAGTTTCCATTCTCAGAAGGTGACCATTTTTTTCCTTTTCTGACTGGAGGCTCCTCATGGGTGGGGCCTGGTTTCTACCTTCAGAAGTTAGGCATGATGACTCTTATGACCTTGGGAACTTCCTTACAGAGGAAGTGTTCCCATCGGACTTGGGACTCCACCACGCTGGAACTGCCTCTTCTTTTCAGGGGTAGGAACAGCAGTAACTCCACCAGTTTCAGACAGACCTTGTCTCTACCAACAGAGGGTTCCCTGAATGTGGGTGTGGCTGGCTCCCCTCCAGGCCACCCGGTGTAGACTGTTTACCTCTTATCCTCTTCCTTCTGGCCGGGGACACCAGAGAGTAATATGCCACTCTGGCAACCCCCAGAGCAGGAAGGAGTAAGCTAAGGGTTGGCTCTGGGGGCCCTGAGGCCCCAGCCTAAAGGGTCCCCCAGTTAAGGGGCTCGGAACAAGTCTTGAGCAGGTTTTTGGGAAGCTACGTCGGGCTTTGGGGGACATGCGTGAGTCGAGTATCCCAGAAGCGCCACGAGGGAGCATTTTACGAGAATGTAGGGTGGGAGGTGCGTCCGAGTAACTAATAGCAACTGGGCGGGGTGAGCCCGCGCCGCAGAAGCTCCTCGACGGAGAAAAACTACAATTCCCAAGATGCCCCAGGGCTTAGTCCGGCTTTTCCATCCGCCCACTGGCTGCCGGTCTGGCGAGCGGCGAAGCGGATTGGCCGCAGCCGTGCGCGGCTCCCCCACTAGCAGGTTAGTGGGTGCCGCCGGCAGCAGACGTTGACCGGACTCGTGGGGTTGGGGGGGCGGGGGGGAGCCCTGATCGCCATTCTAGAAACGGCCGGGCGCTGTTTCCGTAGCGCAGCCGCTGGCTGCGAAGCGCGGGGCGGGGGCGGAGACTGCGTGGCGCAGGCGCGGTGCTGGGCTTCTCCTGGGTCCCCAGACAGCTGGAGGAGATAAACAGAGGAGGAGGAGGGAGGGGAGTGCGTGTGTGAGAGCGCGCGAGGGAGTGTGAGTGTGTGTGAGCGCGGGTGTGAGGCGGTGCGCAGGGGCGGGCGGAGGCGCTGTCCGGCCCCGGCCAGGCGCCGGGCGGGGAGCATGGGAAGGGGCTAGAGTTGTCCCGGCCCCCCAGCCCCCTCCCCGGGATCCGCGCCCCCCCTTCGGGGAGAGGGGCCGGGCCCCCGGGACGGACATGGGCTCCTGAAGTTGCGCCGACACCAGTCCTGGGAAGAGGCCTGACAGGTACGGGTAGCCGCCGCCCCCTGCTCTTCGCGGGCGCCAAGGCGAGGACCGGCTTCGACAGCCTCGGCACACGGGCCGCCCGCTCTGGGCCGGCCCCAGCCTTGCCGGCCCGGGGGCCTGAGCCAGCCCGCCTGGGGGCTCCGGGATGTCCCGGGGGGGGGGGGGCAGGCCTCGCCGGGGCGGAGGGCAGAGAGGGCCCGGGGCGGGGTGGGGACGGAGGGCTGGCTGGGACGAGGAGGGGAAGGCTCTGGGAGTCCAGGGAGGCTCTGCCGAGGGAGAGGTGGAAGTCGTCCCATCACGGGACTTTTTTGCGGAGTTTTTGTTTGACATCTGATCTGGCGCGGGTCTTAGGAAGAAGGGAGCAGGTGGAAGTGCTGGAGGGCAACGCTGACCTGACCTGCTCTTCCTTAGTTTCTCTCTCTGTCTCTGTGTGTGTCCGTGTCCCCGTGTCCAGTCCAGGCTTCTGGCAGCCGCAGATGCCTTCAGTGGCCCATCCTGGCACCAAACTGAACTCTGCCGAGGTGTTTCCACCAGGCGACTGTAGCGCCCGTACAAAGGGCCTTTACTTGGGGACTGGCTATTCAGTACCCACTTCAAAGGGTAAATAGGAAGTGTGGAGTAGAAGAGAGACTGCGACCCAGCAGGATCCAATTCTCCTTGCTGAAAGCTGCAGTGAGACGCCCCCTTGCCAACCAGGTTGAATTTATTCAGTGCCCTCTGGCTCTCCTCTGCAGGTGTACTCTTAGGGTCTCTAGAAAGAGGTATTGGGTAGGACTTATGATTAATATCTAACAATCTAATTTGACTCTTTCCCCCAAAGGCCTTTTCTTCTATGATTTTCTTTAACTTCCTGAGGTAGTGGTGAAATAACTTTAAAGTTTTCCTCTCAAGTTAGTGAGTTTAAAAGCCTGGTAGGGTGGCTGTAGCTTCCCCAAAGATGGGGTAAGATGATCAGAGTAAAGTGGCAGTTAAGTGTCCCTTTTAGTAAAGACCGAATCAGTTTTGAGAAGGAGGCTGTTCTGAAGGCATCTCATGACTCAAAGGCCTTATGAAATCCCCACCTAGGGCACAGGTTTGTGCAGTGGCCTCACTAAGCTTTTCTGTACCTTACAGTCCTTCATGAGTGGCCAGTTCCTGTTCACTGAATTGAAGGAACTACTTAAGACTATTTCTGATTTGAGTTCTGGCTTTTTCTTCTTTGTAATTCTTACATTCTTAAAGAGATGGAATTGAATCATGGCTGTTGAGTATAGTAATAACCAAATCCTCTATTGCAGACCAAGGATTAACTAACAGGGCTCCTTTGGGCCTAATGTGAGACTAACAATGGATTTCTTCATTGCAGGTTGTTGTATTTCACTGAGAGGTGGGAAACAACCTTTTCTGCCATAGTTTGTGATAATGCTGCTTTAATTCTGGAGTCCTGCTACCTTCCCTCTTTTGACCTATTTGGGGAAACTTATGTTCAAGTCACACACATCCCAGTTTGTAGAAGCAGTGCTTTGGGTCAACTCTGAAGAATAATTGAACAACAATCCATATTCTGCCTGGGACTCTTTCCCTTGGGGGTCACTGAAGGAAAGAAAATATGTGTAATGTTGCGATGATGTTGTTAATGTTGACGATTTGCCAGTTTTGAGTTTTAGAATTGTCAAACAGTTGACAATTTAGCTGGAAAGAACTCATGGGATATCCTAAGGAGGGTGTTTTCACACACCTGGACTTCAGAATCTGAAAGATACGACTGAAGAAATCCCCTGCTGAACATTTGTGGATCTTGAGGGCTTAACTGCTGGCAAGACCTAGAGCTGTGACTTTAATTATTCTTTAATTTTATTTTTTCTTCTCTCCTTTTTGAATTAAGGAATGTAGCCCACATGTACAGTCACAGGTCTCAGAGAGGGAGTCATAGACAACATGTAATATAATACTTTTCTTTTGGGTCGCTTTTTTTTTTTTTTGCTTTTCTAGGGCTGTGCCTGAGGCATATGGAAGTTCCCAGGCTAGGGGTCGAATTCGAGCTACAGCTGCTGGCGTCCGCCACAGCCACAGCAACGAAGGATCCAAGCCGCATCTGCAACCTATACCGCAGCTAACACCAGATCCCTCAACCACTGAGCAAGGCCAGAGGTTGAACCCGCATCCTCATGGAAACTAGTTGGGATTCGTTTCCGCTGCTCCAGAAAGGGAATTCCTTTTGGGTCACTTTTTTTTTTTTTTGTCTTTTTGCTATTTCTTGGGCCGCTCCCGCGGCATATGGAGGTTCCCAGGCTAGGGGTCGAATCGGAGCTGTAGCCACCGGCCTACGCCAGAGCCACAGCAACGCAGGATCCGAGCTGTGTCTGCAACCTACACCACAGCTCACGGCAACGCCGGATCGTTAATCCACTGAGCAAGGGCAGGGACCGAACCCGCAGCCTCATGGTTCCTAGTCGGATTCGTTAACCACTGCGCCATGACTGGAACTCTCTGGGTCACTATTTTAATGATCCATTCCAGATTCTCCACTGCATCTTTGGGCTGCCAAACCCATGTAATTCCTAGACTGTGCTTTCTTCTCAGCTATCTAAAAAAAAAAAGCTCTTCAAACACCCAAGCCCTGAGAGTTGTCATCAGAAACCAGTCCCTTGGTGTTATGTTTAATTCTGGGTAATTTTCTTTGAGGGATATTTACTAATTGGAATACATCCTAAAAAGTGACTGACATTTATTGAGAGCCTGGTATATGTCAGGCTCTGTTCTAGGTAGTGTTCTTACTTAATTTAATCTCCATGGCTGCCCTGTTAGTTGAAAATCGTTTTATCCTTTTATGCATATGAAGATACAGGTTCAGAGAGGTTAAATAACTTGCTTAAGGTCACACAGCTAGTAAGGCAAAGAACTGGAATTCAGACCCAAGTCTTTCTCAGGGACTGTGGCACATGAGCAAGAGCTGCAAGGACCAAAGCTAAGAGCCTGAGGGAGCACATACTTGAAGAACTATCTTTGGAAAGGGTTTGGACTTTCTTCTTCGTGTGATTTTTGGAAGGCAGCACTAGGATCAAAGGATGGAAGTTCCAAGAGGGTAGACCTTGGCTTGACAAAAAAGAATTTGGGTTTCTAAAAACAAAATGGGCTATCTTGTGAGGGAGCGAGTTATCCATTATTGGAGATATTCAAGCGAAGGCTTTGCCACTTCTTATTAAGTATATTGTAGAGGAGTTCATACTTATAAAGGTAATTGGAATAAGTGGGTTGATTTTTAAATGCTGTTATCGTGTGAAAAATGATGTCATATCAATTTCCTGTCATTTTGATCTGTAAAAAACTAAAATATGGAGTTCTCTTGTGGTGCAGCAAGTTAAGGAGCCAGTATTGTGACTGCAGCAGCTCACATTGGCTGTTGTGGCATGGGTTTGATCCCTGGCCCAAGAACTTTCATATGCTATGAGTGTGGCCAAACCAGCCCCCCCAAACAAAACTAGTATGTAATGAATATTTCCTTTGTGCCTGGCATTTGCTGGACACCTTTCCTACAATATTTCATTTAATCCTCGGAAATTCCTTAAGGGGAGTTCCCCTTATGGAGCAGCACAAATGAATCTGACTAGTATCCATGAGGATTTGGGTTCAATCCCTGGCCTTGATTAGTGGCTCGGGGATAGAGTGTTGCTATGATATGTGATGTGGGTCGCAAATGTGCCTCAGATCTGGAGTTGCTGTGGCTGTGGCATAGGGTGGTGGCTATAGCTCCAATTCGACCCCTAGCCTGGGAACTTGTATATGCCACAAGTTGGACCCTAAAAAACAAACAAAAAAGCAAACCCCTGAGGTAAGTATTATCACTGTTCCCACTGTACACATAAGGAAACTGAGGGTCCAAAAAGTTGAAAAATATGCTGGAGTTACACAGCTGGTAGGAGTAGGGCTAATAGTTGAACCTGTGTTTGCACCTTCTTAGCTGTTTTATCCAGAGTAAATCACGTCTTCTCTGAGCTGTAGTTTCCTCATCTATGAAGTGAGACTTAATGATACAATGGGTTTATGTGAACTGAATGGTGTAATAAAATACGCTTTTCACTAGACCACATTGATTGCCCTCAAGAGCCTGCATTTGGGGATAACAGGCTACCCCTTTGGTTTCTTCAAGGTGAATTCTGCCCTGATTGAAACCCTGAGAGTTCTGGGTTTCATTCTTTGTGCTATTAGTAATAGCTGCTGACTCCTCCAAGGGCTTTGTGGCATTAGTGACTAATAGTTTAAAAACTTGTGTCCTGAATAAGAGGCGGATTCAGCCAACAGGTTGGAGTATAGGAGGCAGTGTCAGAGGCCTTGTGGAAAGAAAATTCTCACCCGATTGTAGAATCAGATTTGGGGATCACTGTTTGCATTTTAATATTTAATGTCTTATTTTAGGATGAACAGGGTCACAACTGCTAGAGCTTTGACAGAGCTGGATGTTAAGAATAATAACCCTTAATCCTTCCTGTAGCCATCTGGGGAGGTATTAGCCCCATTTCCTTGGAGAAGGCGGCAGAGCAGGGTCACTCCTTGCTCAGGTAGCTATCTGCAAGCTTGCTAGAGGCAATGTTAGGATCGGGGCCTTGGTAAAATTTTGTCCTTGTTCATAACCCCCAGATTCTGTTTTTAGAAAACATGAAACTGTGCTTATTCTTAAACCTTTTAGTCTTTCTCAGAATGGGAGTCAGGCATTTCTGGTCAGGAGCTTCATCAGTTGAGACCTGAGTGTTGGGCTTACCTGCTTCCCTCTTGAATCAGACATCTGGATGTAACGCCAGCAATTGAATAGAAAGGAAGCGTTTCCAAATTGATTGACTTAGTTTTCCTTGACCTTTCTGCTAGGAGTAATGTTAGAGGGAGAAACTTAAAAGGCTTCCCTGTGAGAAGTATTTTGAGTTGTGGCAGGATTCGGAAAGATGCAAGTTAAAGGCAAAATTCAAAACTTGGGGTGTTCTTGCCTTTTTTTTTTCTTTCTTTTTTTCTTTTTTAGGGCTGTACCTGCGGCATATGGAGGTTCCCAGGCTAGGGGTCTAATCAGAGCTACAGCTGCTGGCCTACACCGCAGCCATACCAACGCCAGATCTGAGCCTTGTCTGCGTCTTACACCACAACTCATTGCAACAGGGGATCCTTAACCCACTGAGTGAGGCCAGGGATCGAACCTGCAACTTCATGGTTCCTAGTCAGGTTTGTTTCCGCTGCACCACAACGGGAACTCCTGTCTTTTTTTTTTTTTTTTTTTTTTTTTCCAGATGTTCATGAATACAGTGAGAAAGGATAGCATTATCAGAATATGCTTCCATTTGTCTTTCTGTTTCCTTCTGCTGCTTTAATTGTGGACCTAGGAAAAGGCAGATAAATTAGCTATGATAACTAAAAAGCAAAGCTCTGAAAAGATGAAGGAAAATTTTTCACAAAACTCGAATGGCAATACAAAATTGTACAACAGAAAAGACATCAAGGTGAGTTTTTATCCAGAGGCTCCCACAAAGTGAAGCATTTCTTAGGATGGCCTTCCACAGAGAGAAAGCTTTAGTCAGCTCCATATGGAATCATTTAAGCCATGACCCTCAAAGATGGCAAAGAACTTTCCCGTAGATAATTGCTGATGGGCTTGTCCTACCAAAAACACCTTTCCCAGATGTTGCCTTTGTGCCAGCTTAGTCCGTGGCTCTGAAACGCACTTTAAATTTGTGTTTGAGACCAGCAGAGTCAAAGTGATTTTGTTTCCTTAGCCTAACCCTAAGAAACGGTAAGGGAACAAAGGTTCTTTTGAGCAAGACTTCTTGGAGGCAGTCTGGTTAAAGATGGTAATAGTAACTATTATTTTATTATTATTATTTTTTAAATAGTAACTATTTTTTAGTGGCCATTGGCTTGGGCCCTGGAGTTAAACTCTAGTATGACTCTTAATTTAGTAGCTGTAACTTTGGGAAGGTTAACTTCTCTGAGCCTCAGATCTGTCATCTGTAAAATGAGGATAACAATAGTACCTGCTTCATAGGGCTGTTATGAGGCATCTGTCAGCTAACACTTGTAAAATGCCTAGAATGTTCAATAAGTATTATTTACTAGGCTCGGTATCAAGCATTTTACATATGTGGCTCTTCCATTCCTCATCATTCTACAAAGATAGGCTATCATCCCTGTTTTGCAGATTAGGAAACTGTTTAAGAAAAAAGTTTAGAAATGCTGTCACAAAGAAAGTAGGTGGCAGAACTGGAATTTGCACCTTGGGTCTGTCGGACTCTGCAGCCCAACTCTTTTTCTTTTCTTTTTTCTTTTTTCTTTTATTTATTTATTTGTTCTTTTTGCCATTTCTTGGGCCGCTCCCGCGGCATGTGGAGGTTCCCAGGCTAGGGGTCGAATCGGAGCTGTAGCTGCTAGCCTACACCAGAGCCACAGCAACGGGGGATCCGAGCCGTGTCTGCGACCTACACCACAACTCACGGCAATGCTGGATCCTTAACCCACTGAGCAAGGCCAGGGATCGAACCCTCAACCTCATGGTTCCTAGTCGGATTCGTTAACCACTTCGCCACAAGGGGAATTCCTCTTTTCTTTTCTTTTTTAAATTTTAGTAGTTCTAATTATGCATTGGAAGTGCATTTCTTTTTCTCTCCTATAGGATTGCCAGTAGGGAAACCATTGCAAATAGAGTGAAAGGAAACTTGCATACATCTTTTGCATAATTCAGAATGTTGAAAGGGGTTCATTTGTCACTCGCTGGGAGCAACCTCCCTCTAGTGGGAGGCAGCAAGTCCAGAGGAAAGAGAATACAGATGACCTGAGTTCCGTCTCCTCCGTGCTTCTGACCCAGCAGTGTATCCTCAGAGTCATGGGATAATGGCATTGAAATGGGTTTTGTAGGAGTTCCCATTGTGGCACAGCGAAAACGGGTCCGACTAGGAACCATAAGGCTTCGGGTTCGATCCCTGGTCTCGCTCAGTGGGTTAAGGATCCGGTGTTGCCGTGAGCTGTGGTGTAGGTCACAGATGCAGCTCGGATCTGGCATTGCTGTGGCTGTGGTGTAGGCCAGCAGCTGTAGCTCTGATAAGACCCCTAGCCTGGGAATCTCCATGTGCCAGGTGCGGCCCTAAAAAGGCAAAAGACAGAAAGAAAAAAAAAGAAATGGGTTTTGTAGCTCATCTCAGAGTCTACCTCTCATTTTACAGATGGGGAAATAGGCTGAGGGAATGAAATGCCTTACTCAGAGTCTCAAAGCCAGTTCGAGGCAATCTTGGCTTAGAGTGCAAGACCCTAGATCCAGGCTCTGTGCTTCTTCCTCAGTACTACATAGCATTGTGCTTCAGTTCTCCCTTGTTAAATGGAGGTGATAATAACTTTCTACCTTCCTTACAAGATTGTTGTGAAGTTCAAGTGAAAAGCATGAACAAAAGCATTCTTCTGATTGGTATAAAAAACACTGTTCATATGCAAGGCAGTCATGCTGTTTTTCATTCAGCAAGTATTTATTGGTACCTGATAAGCCCATAGCACTTCTTGGAGAGCCAGGAGGATCAGCAGATGAATCCGATACAGAGCTGGCCCTCAGGATGCTTTTAGTCTTTTAAGGAAGAGAATAACTAAATAAATAACTATTGTTCAAGGTAGGAGACAGACAAAGGAAAGAGTGAGAACTAAATTTTCTTTTTGTAAGTTGTGAGTTAGAGGTAGAGAAAGGAAGAAAGGGTTTTGGAACTTTTCCTCTTCTACCCTTTTAATGCATGCAATTATGCACTTTTTAATATATTCACAAAGTCATGCAACCATCACCAATATCTAATTCCAGAACATTTTCATCACCCTCCCCCACAAAAAATCCCGTAACCTTTAGCCATCACAGTCCACCCTGCTGACCCCATCTTCTCCCTCAACCCTAGGCAATCACTAACCTACTTTGTTTCTGTAGCTCTTCCTATTCTTGGCATTTCTTATAAATGGATTCATACAACATATGGCCTTTTATGACTGGCTTCTTTCCCTTAACATAATGTTTTTAAGTTTCATCCATGTTATAGTGTGAATCAATACTTCATTCCTTTTTATGGATGAATAGTATTCCATTATAGATATACCACATTTTATGTATCCATTGACGGGTATTTAGGTTGTTTCTATGTTGGGGATATAAACAATGCTGCTATGAGTATTCAGGTACAAGTTTTCAAGTTAACATAGGTTTTCATTTCTCTTGGGTATATACCTAAGTGGAATTTTTGGGTCATATGGTAACTCTAACTTTTGAGAGGAGACTCCCCCCACCCCCCATTTTTGGCCGCCCTGCAGCATATGGAGCTCCTGGGCAAGGGATCAGATCTAGCCGCAGTCTTGACCTAAGCCACGGCTGCAGCAGTGCTGCATCTTTAACCCACTGTGCCAGGCTGGAGAACAAACCTATGTCCCAGCACTCCAAAGATGCTTCCAATCCCATTGTGCCACAGTGGGAACTCCAGAGGAGGCTTTTCTTAAACAATTTTTTTCTTATTGAAAATAATATTGTCACTCACACTTAATTTTTACTGTGTACCAGTAATCCTTGCAACAGCCGAGATAGGAACTGTCATTATCTTTTTGTAACAGATGAAAAAAATAACTGGTGTTTCTTGAATACTTATCATATACCAGGTATCGTGCTGAATATTTTACAGTGCGTTATCTCATTTGTGTGCCAAACCCTATGAGATAGGTATTAACCCTATGAGATAGATATTACATATGCCTACATGGCAGTTTAAAAAAAAAAAAAGCAAAACCAGGAGCTCAAAAATAAACAATTTTGTCCAAGGACACAACTTAATATATGGTAGAGCCATATTCATACTCAAGTTTCTTCCTATCCAAGGCTAATTCCTAATGGCTATTTCTATTTTATTATAAAAACAAGAAAAGTTTACAATAGAATACTTGGGAAATAGACAGGAAGAGAAAAAAAGGATATCTCCTGTTGTCCTACCAGAGAGATGACCACTGGCTAACATTTTTGGTGCATATACTTCTTAAGCTTTATATATATATATATATATATATATATATATACATTTTTTTTTGCTTTATATTTTCCCCCCAAGGCTGGGATGGCTCTGTGTGTGTGTGTGTGTGTCTGTCTGTCTGTCTGTCTGTCTGTCTTAAAACTGATTTTTTAAATAATTGTCAACATTCTACCATTCTTGTTTCACCTATACCTCCCTTGCTTTCCGCCCCCCCCATTCTATTTTTCAAGTAACGTTTACAGACATGAAAACACACTAATCTTGACTGAATAGTTTTTGTTTTTTTCTTTCTAGGGCCACACCTGCAGTATGGAAGTTCCCAGGCTAGTGGTCCAATTGGAGCTGTAGGCACTAGCCTACATCACAGCCACAGCAATGCAGAATCTGAGCAGAGTCTGTGACCTATACCATAGCTCATGGCAACGCCAGATCCTTAACTCACTGAGTGAGGCCGGGGATCAAACCTTGTCCTCATGGTTACTGGTCGGGTTCGTTAACCACTGAGCCATGCTGGGAACTCCAGATCCATTATCACTTGATGGACATTTTGGTTGTTTCTACCTTTTAAATACTGTGAATAATGTTGCTATATGCTTTTGGTGGGGAGGGGGGGCACTGCATCCATGACATGTGTAAGTTCCAGGACCAGGGATCAACAACCCTGCACCATGGTAGTAACCCCACAGCAGTGACAATGCCTGATCTTTAACCCACTGAACCACCAGGGAACTCCTTTTTTTTTTTTTTTTTTTTTTAGTGTGGGATTGCAGTTCCCAGACCAGGGGTTGAACTCAGGCCATAGCAGTGAAAGCTCTGAGTCCTAACTACTAGACCACCAGGGAACTCCCTCTAGATGCATTCTTGTACAAGTTTTTGTATGGAATTTCTTTGTTTTTAACGAAGTCACTTTTTTCCTCCTGATCTTGCTTTTCACAGCTGGCAGAGGTGATAAAGACATCCTCCTCTCTGTGCTCCACCATCTACAATGGAATCCCCAGTGTCAGCTTTGCTTCTCTGGTAGGGAAGGAAACATGGGAGAAGTGTTATAACCATGCCACTCAGCATAGGTAACAGGAATTATCAGGTCGTGGTAGAAATCAGGTTTGGCTCACAGCTATTAAGCACCTACTATGCTAGGTATATATTTTGTACTTTTTTTTTTTTTTAGGGCCGCATCCACGGCATATGGAGGTTCCCAGGCTAGGGGTCCAATCCAAGCTACAGCTGCCAGCCTACACCACAGCCACAGCAATGCAGGATCCAAGCCACGACTGCAACCTACACCACAACTCACGGCAACACTGAATCCTTAACCCACAGAGCGACACCAGGGATCTAACCTGTAACGTCATGGTTCCTAGTTGGATTCATTTCGTACTGTGCCACAACAGGAACTCCTATATTTTGTACTTTTATATATATTTCATTTATTTCTCCCAATGGCCCATTTAAGTAGGTTAGTATCCATATTTTACAAATGGGAGAATTGAAGCTTCAGAAAGGTTTGCATAACTTGGGGACTGGAATTCAGGCCCAGGTGCTGAATTCTGCTGAAGTCTGCTTCTCTTTCTGCTACTTTAACCAGAGCCCAGACAAGGACCATGGCACACCTGAAATGGGTGGTTCCTCATGTTTATTCGGATATGACCATTCAGTCTTAAGTTCCAGATGCATAATCTTCTCCAGGTGTACTTTGTTCTATGGTTTGATAACCTCAGGCTCTTAGATTACTGGTACCCTTTGCATTATAAAGTATGAGATTAATTCCTCCAAATTGAACTGTTAGTTGAATTTTTATTTTATTAGCTTCCTTTATAACTATAGCAGAGGTATGCCCATGGAAGAAAGTTTCCCAGTAGTCTAGGTTAAAAGTTTGTGGAAGGGGTGATGTTAAGTGCTAGGCATTTTAGAGCTCCAGGAATAGAATACCTTTTAGAAGGTATAACATCTGCATAGCAGCTCATGTTTTTTTTTTTTTTTGGTAGCATTAAGTCATATGTTTTCCTCTGTGCCTTAGGTATTTTTATATTTCTCATACTCCTCACTCTCAGAAACTGTCTTCATTCTTCCTCCCTTCCGTTGAATAGCAGCTAGAATTTGCCTGTAATATCCTAAATTATAAGTAAATACCATTATTAAACCTTTGTGTTCTAGATAAAGTTTATATTGAGCTTTCACCTTCTGCAAACAAGTTAGCCCTCAATGTTAAGTGTGAAAATTAGAGTTTATTCAGTTAATGTCACTATCCTTAGGATAAAGAAGATACATTAAAAGTTGCTTGTGGTCTGTTAAAGTCTTCATTCTTCATTAGTGATTTCCCAGTTGTTTGTCTAGCTCTGCTATTATGTGTTTGGTTTGTTTCCCTTGCTGTCATTTTTTTTTTTTTTTGCTTTCTTCTAAGATGTATGAATGTATAAGTATAAATAAGATTTAGGGAGTTCCTGTCATGGCTTGTTGAACCCAACTAGTATCCATGAGGATGCAAGTTTGATCCCTGCTCTCAATCAGTAGGTCAAGGATCCAGCATTGCTGCAAGCCTCGGTATAGGTTGCAGATGTGGCTCAGATCCTTCATTGCTGTGGCTGTACTGTAGGCTGGCAGCTGCAGCTCCAGTTCAGCCCCTAGCCTGAGAACTTCCATTTGCCACAGGTGCCTCCCTAAAAAGGAAAAAAAAAAAAAGATTCAATTTACATTCCATGTTGTTTCTTCTGAATTTACTGTCCTAACTATTCATTTTGGTCATTTGGTTAAATTAGCCTTTTTTTGTCCCTCTGTGGAGCTCCAATTACAGTAGCCTTGGTGCCATTGATATTCAATTAATGACAACTATATTCCTGTGTTCTTGAAGAGAAGGGTCTTTGTTTGGCTTGTTTTTTGCTATATTTTCAAAGTCTAGCACAGTGCCTGGCATAATAAGCATTGAAATTTTTATTGTGTGGATTTATGGATTCATATGGATTCTTTTTTTTTTTTTTTTGTCTTTTTAGGGTCACACCCACGACATATGGAGGTTCCCAGGCCATGGGTGGGAATAGGAGCTGTAGCTGCTGGCCTGTACCACAGCCACAGCAATGTAGGATCCGAGCCACATCTGTGACCTACACCACAGCTCACAGCAATGCCACTGAGCAAAGCCAGGGATCAAACCTGCATCCTCATGGATACTAGTCGGGTTCATTAACCACTGAGGCACAAAAAGGAACTCCCCTCATATGGATTCCTGAGGTCACTTATTTTGATCTTTATGCCTTTCCGTGGAACTGGATGCTATGTAACTTGCATACTGTACCAGATATAGAAATCCCCTTGATGTAGTCTTTTTTAATGTTTAATTATATGTATGTATGTATGTGTGTGTATGTATATATATATATATAATACATAATATGTATATAAAACTTCCTTTTGTTGGAGTTCCCGTCGTAGCTCGGTGGTTAACGAATCCGACTAGGAACCGTGAGGTTGTGGGTTTGATCCCTGGCCTTGCTCAGTGGGTTAAAAGGATCCAGCATTGCCGTGAGCTGTGGTGTAGGTCGCAGATGCGGCTTGGATCCTGAGTTGCTGTGGCTATGGCTGTGGCTAGGCCGGTGGCTACAGCTCTGATTAGACCCCTTGCCTGGGAACCTCTATATGCCGCGAGAGCGGCCCTGGAAAAGGCAAAAGACAAAACAAAAAACTTCCTTTTGTCAATTACATATCTTTCATTCATATCATTTCATATCTGTGGGTTCTTTACTCTGTGGAATTGATTATTTCAGAACATCCCTTAAAATAATGCTTTAAAAATTTGACCATGATCTCATATTCATGTAACTTTTATTTATTGATCTGATTATTTGTACTTGAGAGACTTTGGTCTGAAGTATAAAACTAATTTTGCCCCCTGTAAATTTTTTTTTTTAATTTCCATAGGTTTCTGGGGCTGCCCCATATAGATTTGAGGTTATTTATTTCTCTTCTGATGCTAGCCAGTTTTTTTTTTTTCCTCTGATAATGAGCCTTTTAAATAATCTCTGCCTTAGAACTATTTCCAGGTATTCTTGTCTGCCTCTTAAAATTTGTGGAAAGGCACTGAATCTCTGTTTCCTTAAGAGAGGGGAAGGTGGGATGTACTCCAGAATGAGCTGTCTGCCAGTGTGCTATCATTTCTTCTCCGAATGGGAACGGAGATGTTCACAAATACTGACTGAGCAGTAGTTGTGTTAAATTTGACATTTTGTGTTTTAAATCTCTGCCTGCCAGTCTGATGTTTTAAATCTCAGTTTCCATTTTACTATTTACTTGAATTGTAGTGGTTTTTGCTTGCCTGGTTTCTCTGCTTTTACACACTCTTTTTAGTATTTCCAAGCCACATACCAATCTTAACTAAAGCCCCTTGCCTTTAATTCTTTGCTTTCCTGGTATAGGCACTATATTTTTCATTTCATTATTCCCCCATGTCTAGCACATTGCTTGGTAAAAACTCAGTTAAATGTTTTAAGAAAATTAATGAATGAGTAGTGGCAATTTAGTTAGCTCTTTGGGGTATTCTTATAGTGATCATTGCTCTAGGAAATTGCATACTGTAGTAATTTATTCATATATACATAGTGTTTAAGAGTGTGCATGAAGCTTTGGGTTTGAAACCTGGAGCTGGAGTAGGGATATTAGCTGTTGCATTGTGAAAATTGTTTCATATCCATGACACTATTTCCTTATCTGTAAAGAGAAGATAGGAATAGCATCTACCATACAAGTTTTTGAACCAGTCTTAGCACTTAGCACTGTCCCTCTCCTCAGAAGTGTGTCCCCCAGTACTTGTAACTTCTGGTCATTCACTTTTCAGCTTAAATATCATCTTCTCAGAGAGCCCCTCTGTATCAGGCAGGATTTGTAGTTGTAAGCAACAGAAACCAACTCTAGCTGAGTCTTGAAAGGATATTAGGGAAACTCACAAAATATTGAGGGAGGGCATAGAGCCAAGTTTGAAAAATGGGCTGGAACAAGGGAAACTGGGTAACAACCAGAGCCCATAGCCTGAATTATTCATAGAACTAGTCCATGAAGTCACTATTGCCACTTATATAGTTTACACCACCACCACCAGCTGATTGGACCTTGATGGCAAAGATAACACCCCTTCCTGCCAGCAGGGTCCCTTCAGTGTTTGTTCCAGTGCTTCCTGTGCCTGTGAGTCACAGGAATGGGTGCCTATTTAGAGAGATTAAAAGACTCGACCAAGGCCACATAACTGGTCTTACTCTATACCAGGTATTCCCACTGACTTTGGTGTTCTTTCCGTTATAATAAGCCTCACCCCATATCCTTGGTGATTGTGTGGGCAGTTACTGTTATTGTTTTGGCCCTGACATTATATCACATATCAGAACCATAAACACAGTTGTAGACCAGTACTTAGTTTATGTCAGTTTGTTCAAATTCATGTTTTTAATTTGTTGGCCAGAGGCCCTGGAAAGGGCATCCTGAAATTATAGTTCTCAGATGGCATCCTTGAATGTTCTTGGTGTTCAAAAGTTTTGTGATCCTAAATAGTACCAGTGACTTCTCTATATCCCTAGTAATGCTCACTAAGGTGCAATTCTGTGTGGCTTCCACATTGTAAGGGAAGGTTTTTGCCCTTTCAGAGCTTAAAATCCCAAAATAGTTTATGGAAGAATAAGCCACAAAGAACTTGGGCTGAATGGGAATATCTCATCGGGCAGCAAGCTTTTTATTGTCCTACTGTGTGCATAACACTAGAGAAAAAAATCTGCAATAGCATAGTGTTCATAGAGTCTCTTTTTGTGGTTAAAAGCAAAGGAAAGGAAGGAGTCTGCTCATAGATAGAGAAGGTTTGTTTCAGGAAGGTGTACTGGGAATTTATGGGAAGCCCAAGGCCAGGAGTTCCAGAAGTGGCCCCTGGAGGCCTCCTGGCTTGTGGGGGTGTTGGCAGAGAGGCCTGGTGGGTGCTACAAACCATCATCACAGCACAAAGGGTCATCATGAAGAAGAAAGATGAGATCTCCTGTGTAGCTTCAGAGGTGGAACCAGGACCAAAAGGTGGAAGTAACAGGAGGCAGAACTTTCTTTTAAAACCTAATGGGTTTTTTTTTCCTCTAGGTTGTTTTTTTTTTTTCCTGATTGTAAAATTAGTGTGCTTTTATAGAAAAAATTTGAGGAGTTCCCTGATGGCCTAGTGGGTTAATGATCTGGCATTGTGACTGCTGTGGCTCTGGTTACCGCTGTGACAAGGGTTCAATCCCAGGCCGGAACTTTTACATGCTGTGGATGTGGCCGAAGGAAAAGGAAAAACAGTCAAGCTATTTATTATCCAAAGATGGGAATTGTTATTTTTTATATTTCCTTTTTAAAACATAGCTGTTATAATAGTGTTCGTTGCAAAAGCATCATGTTATATAAATATTTGATGTGATATAAGCATTTTTCCTATATAAGTAGCATTTCTAATGTTGCAGAATATCATATAGCTATACATTATTTATCCATTCCTCCATCTATCATTGGAAACTTGGATGGTTTTAATTTTTTTTCTTTTATAAAATCTGTGATGAATATGCTTTAATGTGGAACTTTTTTTTTTTTTTTTTTTAATCTTTTCGCCATTTTTCGGGCCGCTCCCGTGGCACATGGAGGTTCCCAGGCTAGGAGTCGAATCAGAGCTGTAGCCACTGGCCTACGCCAGAGCCACAGCAATGGGGGATCCGAACCGCCTCTGCAACCTACACCACAGCTCACGGCAACACCATGATCCTTAGCCCATTGAGCAAGGCCAGGGATTGAACCCGCAACCTCATGGTTCCTAGTCGGATTCGTTAATCCCTGCACCATGATGGGAACTCCAATATGGAACTTTTTTATTGCTCATGTTTTGTGCTTTCTTATGGTAAATTATCAGAAATGAAATGACTTGGTCTTTCTTCCCATCAAAGTTGTATAACAAAGGTATAGGTTGCTTCAAGAGCTTCTGAGTCTGAAAGCCTGCTGTTCAGGGTATTAAAGAGGGATTTCTTTCTTTCTTTCTTTCTTTCTTTTTTTTTTTTTTTGTCTTTCTGCCATTTCTTGGGCCGCTCCTGTGGCATATGGAGGTTCCCAGGCTAGGGGTTGAATCAGCGCTATAGCCACCAGCCTATGCCAGAGCCACAGCAACTCAGGATCCAAGCTGCATCTGTGACCTATACTACAGCTCATGGCAACGCCAGATCCTGAACCCACTGAGCAAGGCCAGGGATCAAACCTGCAACCTCATGGTTCCCATTCAGATTCGTTAACCACTGAGCCACAACGGGAACTCCAAAGAGGGATTTCTTTATGTTGGACATGGTCATTGTACATTTCCTGCCTGCTCTTTGATTCTTTGAATCTGTTAGAGGGTTAAATGTTCTGTTTGTGATACTATTTGGTTTTGGGGAAAGCCAAGCCGAAGGTCAAGGATTTTGAAACATAATTAGAAGTTTCAGACTGGTTGCCACAGATACATACTGAGCAAGTGAAACTTGACGTCTTTCTTGTGTATGCCTTATTCTTACTTTCAGGATATGTTTCCATCTTCCTTCACACATGCACACACACACACATTTTCTGGAGAAGCACACATGGCTCCTTCAGCGTTTGTTCCAGTGCTTCCTGTGGCTGTGAATCATTGTTTCTCCCCAACCCCTTCACACTTCAGAATTTCTTCTTTATTGTGGAGCATGGCCAGGCCACCATGTCATAAATTATAGGCAATAGTCAGTTTATTGGGTAGGCTGGTGAGCTGTTTTAGGGGTGGAATCAGAGCTCTGAAGCCACCTTATTCCATCCCCCAACGTTTAATGACTTTTTCCCCCCAGGTAATTAAATGCGAGTCTTGTGGACCTGGGCTTGGCTGGGATGCTCAGGGGTCCTGAAGATCCTTCTATAGCTTCCTTGTGTTGAATCCATTAAAAGAAGATGGCAAAAGTCAACATAACTAGAGACCTCATCCGTAGGCAGATCAAGGTAAGCAACCTAAACCTTCAAACCAGAGCATAAAGTCCTTTTTCCCTCACAGATTTGTTTTATAGCCAAAGAAACCAAGGACTAAAGTTGATGACTTGCCTGAAATCACATAACTAGTTAGTGGCAAACCCAGGACTAGAATCCAGGTCTTTTGACTCCAGTCTTTTATCCAAGAACATGGAACTCATGGAGACTCCTCTGTCCAAGCACTTTTACCTGGGCTGCTGAGATTGATGGAGTCTGGCGAGGGAGGGGAGTATGTGCACGCTCATCTGTGTTGAGGTGGGGAGTTGGGGACAGCAGGAGTCAATAGAGCTTCTTCATGTTGCCCTGGCTGCTCAGTTGTACATATAATAGAAGCTGGGAGACTCTTAATCCCAGTTTAGCTTAGACTCTTCTCTTCTTTGAGGGTCTCTGGTACCAAAGTCTGCACCTCTTCTCTGCAGTTTATACATAGGAAACACTCCCGTACTGTGAGATGAATGGATGACTGGGCAATCAAGTTCAGTTAGGAGGTAGCCCAGGCTTTCTCAGGGAAACTCTCAGTAGAGGAACACAGGAGTTTAATGGAAGTGATTGGACCAAGACAGGATGTACCTCTGAAGTAAAAACCCCAAGCTGGGGTCAAGAGCTTAATCTTACCACTGCCCTTATAAAGTCTTACCTATAAGACTTTAGTCATTTTACCTCCCCGGGCCTTGTTTTCTGTTGTTAAATGATAATAAAGTCTGTGCGCCTGCAGGCTGACCTTGAGAATGAAATCCAAAAGAACCTGAGAAAGTATTTCATAAACATTGCATGCCAAAGGTCTTTTAAAAATTAAGTGGCATGCAGGAGTTCCCTGATGGCTCAACAGGTTAAGGATCCAGCCTTATCACTGCTGTGGCTTGGGTTGCTGCTCTGGCAGGTTATATCCCTAGCCTGAGAACTTTTGCATGCCTTGGGCACAGCCAAAAAAGAGGAAAAAAAACAAAAAACAAAAAAAAAACAAGTGTCATGCAGCATAAGCTGTAGTCACCATCCAGAGGGCTTGAGTGCATGCTTCTACATGAGCCATGTTCCTGGTGCATGTTAGTCTGTGTTTCATATATTTTCCCCTACATCCTTGAATCCTTTTGCAGCTTTGTCCATCTGTGGAGTTGTGTGTGTGTGTGTGTGTGTGTGTGTGTGTGTGAGTGTGAGAGAGAGAGAGAGAGAGAGAGAGATTTCATTAGGCTAGGTGGCCCTCAGGGGCAAGGATCAATCCCTAGAGGCACAGAATGATAGAGTTGGAGGGACATGCATGTTACTGATTTCTTTTGTATAACTCCACAATATGTGCCCTTCAGGTGATGCCCACCATCTCTAACCTAAATTTGGAAACATTCCCTATGTGTTGTTTCAAAAAAAAAAATTTTTTTTTTGGCTTTTTGGCTTTTTGCCTTTTTCTTGAGCCGCTCCCTCGGCATATGGAGGTTCCCAGGGTAGGGGTTGAATCAGAGCTGTAGCCACCGGCCTACGCCAGAGCCACAGAAACGTGGGATCCGAGCCGCGTCTGCAACCTACACCACAGCTCACAGCAACGCCGGATCGTTAACCCACTGAGCAAGGGCAGGGACCGAACCCGCTACCTCATGGTTCCTAGTCAGATTCGTTAACCACTGAGCCACGACGGGAACTCCTCAAAAAATTTTTTTATAACCCAGCAATTACAACTTAGTGTTTATAATTATACTCTCTTCTATTACTCTCTAATCCCTGCTCAAGTATAGTGTAAGCTCCTGCAGGCCAGTTTGTTTTCTCTTTTCTAGCTCCTGTGGGGCCCACCACAGTGCTGTATGTGTAACAGGCATGTAGTAAATCATGTTGAATTGAATCATTGAAGCTATGAGTTTGTTTCTGTCCCCAGGAGCGAGGTGCCCTGAGCTTTGAGCGGCGCTACCATGTCACTGACCCCTTTATCAGGAGACTGGGCCTAGAAGCAGAGCTGCAGGTAAGAGATCCACTTTGCACCTGAGTTATAGATGGCTGGCTCTCCATTCTCTACCCGCAGAGAATCCTCTTGGTACTGTTCTAGGCATAAACAGTTTTTCTCTGCAAATCATACCTGAAGGTTACCTCTCCTTTATTAGGCAGATAAATCAGAATCAAGATTAGTGATTGACATGGTCACACAGAAATTGAGTTTTAGCCATATTATTTCCTTTGTACTTAGAAAACAGGTACTGAATTGCATACTGCTGTTTTTACTGTGGGCTTGTACAGCAGGGATTCTTACCTTTTTACTGGAATTTAGAGTTTACAAAGTGTTTTCACATATACACACTTGCAGGCATGTACACTTTCTCATTTTAACTTCAAAGAAATGCTGGGGAAGGTAGATAGGAAAAAAGTTGTTTGTTTTTTTCAAAGGTTTAGGAATTCCCTCAAGGCTCATCGGGTTAAGAACCCAACATTGTCACTGCTATGACTGTTTACGGTCATGGCATGGGTGCGATGCCCAACCTGGGAACTTGTGCATGCAAGGGTGTGGCCCCCCAGAAAAGGTTTAGAAAAACCAGCACCTTGTCCAGTGTTGTACTCTCCAGTCCATAGATTGTCAGGCCTTGAATTCAGCTTTTTCATTGTGTGTGACACAGAGACACTCCATAATGTTAGTTCCATTCTCTTTTCTTCCTCAAGATCATCTTTTAAATCCACCTTTTAGCTGTCCTATCCAACTTAGTGTCATCTGCAGGCTGAATAAGAATTCTCTTTGGTTCCTACAAACACATTAATGTTTGTAAGTGATTATGCTGATCTTAGAAAAAGACTAGAAAGAAATTTATTAAATACTAACAATGTTCTCTTAAGGTAATGAAATTATAGATGATTGTTATTGCTTTCTTTTTCATTATAAACTTTTACCATTATGTAACTGTTAATAGTTATATGGAAGAGGAAAATAAAAATTACTTCTTATTCCCTCATCCCTAATATAATTACTATTAGTATTTTATATACTTCCTTTATCTCTTGCATATTTTTACATAGTTGTAGTCACACTTTACACTGAATTTTGAATCTTTTCTTTTTTCCTTCTTTTTTTGAGTGTATGTCTATCTTTTCTGTAATAATTCTTTCTCCACGTTACCAAGTAGTCTACAAGTTTCACTTAAAATTTTTTCCTGATTAAAGAAGTAATAGGAGTTCCCATCGTGGCACAGTGATTAACGAATCCAACTAGGAACCATGAGGTTGCGGGTTCAATCCCTGGCCTTGCTCAGTCGGTTAAGGATCTGGCGTTGCCGTGAGCTGTGGTGTAGGTTGCAGACACAGCTTGGATCCCGCGTTGCTCTGGCCCTGGTGTAGGCCAGTGGTTACAGCTCCGATTTGACCCCTAGCCTGGGAATCTCCATATGCCGTGGGAGCAGCCTAAGAAATGGCAAAAAAGACAAAAAACAAAAATAATAATAATAATAATAAAGAATTAATAAATATTACAGTAGAAAATATGGAATAGACAGAAAAATCAGAAAAAACATAGAAGAAAACAAAATCACTTTTAATTCTACCATCCAGAGATAAACATTGTTAATGTTTGGTATATTGCTTTTGTTCATTATGAAGCAGAATGCTAGTTAAGAGCTGGGCATTGAAGCTGAATAACTTTACTTTCAAGACCAACCTTTTCTATAGCTACATAGCCTTGTGCAAGTTACCTCCAGTTTCCAGATCTGCAGACTGGAGCAGTAACTGAGAATTGTTGTGATGATTAAATGAGGTGATTTTGTGAAGTGCTTAATACAGTGCCTGGTTCACTGTAAGCTAGTTTAATAAATAACAAATATTAAGTCTCCCAGATTTTTTTTTATGGTTATGTAATTTTTTTCTACAAAATGGGGTTCATACCATTTATAGTTTGCTAAACCCTTTTATAGTTTTATATCCTAATTATTTCCCATACCTCTAAAAAACATTTTTTAAAATAATTGTATTATTTTCCCTTTACTCTATTTTTTTTAAATTTCTTCACATATTCCCTTTGGAACATAACCCAAAGCACATCCCTTTAGTGCAGCTGGGGGTGGGGCATAGAAGGTTTTACCTCCAAGGGGACATTTGGCAATGGCCAGAAACAATTTTGGCTGTGAAAACTAGAAGGGTACCACCGGAAGGGTAGGGATGCTGCTGAACACCCTACACGCACAATACAGTAAAGAATTACCGAGAGCCAAATGCCAAAAAAGCCGAGGTTGAGAAATTCACCATCCAGGTCTGGTGGATGCCGAGTAGCAAGTTAATGTTAGCTGGCAGGGCTTCTCCTTTTAACCTTACCTCCGCACACCCATATTTTTTCTACTATCTCTTCCTGGTTTGATAACTTTGTCCACATGATTTAGAAACTTCTAAGAACACAAAACAGGATTCTATCTATTGTTTCCAATAGTTTGGCACTCAAATGCAAAAATATGTTAAAGTGAATGAACTGTTTGAATTTGCACTTGGCTAAAGGCCACCTTGGTTAGGACCTGTATAGTAGCAGTGCATAATATGAAGGAATTCCCACGGGCTTAGAGGTTAAAATAAAGATCTAGCTTAAATCCCACTTTGCCACTTGTGAGATTAGAAAAATGAAAGTGGATTGAAAGACAATTAGGAGAAAAATAGGTTCATGAGAGAATCGGGGGTTGGACATATTAAGTTTAGAAGCCTGTTGGATAGCTTTATGGATATGTCAGGTAGGCAGTTGATGGTACTAATGGGGGGAGAGGTCTGGACTGTAGGGAAAAATCTGAAGACTTCAGACATCCATGGAGCTTTAGAGAATGGGGTCCAAGACCTAGCTCTGGAGGTACTGTAGCTTTCAGACATTGATTAATAAAAGCCAAAGAGATAAAAAAGTTAACCCATGAAAGAATCAGTGAAGTAGCAAGGAATCAGAGATTAGAGAGAGGAGAGTGTAATGAGAATATTTCAAGAAAGGAGTGGTCGGTTCTACTCAGTGCTTCTGAGAGGTTGAATAAGTGAGGACAAAATAATGATGATGGTCTTGACCAGAGTGGTTTTTTGTTTGTTTGTTTTTTACTTTATTTTTTTTATTACTCAAATGAATTTATCACATCTGTAGTTGTATCAGAGCAGTTTTTTTTGAGTGGTGAGAATAGATACTAGATCGAAGGGGTTGAGGAGTGAATTGGAGGTAAAGAAATGGCAACAGCAAGTAGACAACTCTGTTTTTTATTTTTTTTTTTAGAGAGAGTGATGAAAATTATAGTTGTTATAAACTTTTCCCCTAGATGAAAGGAAAGATAGAATATAAGCAGTAAATAGGGTAAATAAACTAGAAAAGATGTCTTCTCTTGCCCTTCCACATCTGTGCTTCACCTTTCTTTCTTCAGCTCACTACCTGGGCAGCTGACTTCTACAGACCTGTCAGTAGTCCTGCCGTCCTCTGCTATCTTGTTGGCTTTAACCAATGGGAAGTCATTTCAGCAGATTGGAGGAAGAATGACATCTTTTTTTATTCCCCTCACTTCCTCCCTTCAAAGTCACTTTGTTTTTGTTTTCCAGCTTTATTGAGTTATGAAGACAATTCTTTAAAGACTTCGTTTACAAAAGGAAGCAGAGAAATGGGGCAATAGCTGGAGGAGCCTATGGGATCAAAGGAGAGATTTATAAGAATGGGAAGAGATACTAGAGTTTGTGTCTATGTTAATGAGAGAGAAAAGGATTAGAATTCAGGATTAGGGAGTTCCCGTCGTGGCTCAGTGGTTAACGAATCTGACTAGGAACCATGAGGTAGCGGGTTCGGTCCCTGCCCTTGCTCAGTGGGTTAAGGATCCGGCGTTGCCGTGAGCTGTGGTGTAGGTTGCAGACGCGGCTCGGATCCTGCGTTGCTGTGGCTCTGGCGTAGGCCGGTGGCTACAGCTCCGATTAGACCCCTGGCCTGGGAACCTCCATATGCCGCAGGAGCAGCCAAGGAGCAAAGTCCTAGGGAAGACTGGAGGGGATAAGATTCAGAATTTAGGCAGAGGACTTGGCCTTTGATAAGTGCAAAGACATTTTTATCATTGTTACAGGGTTCAGTGGGTCTGGAACCAAAAGAACATAGACTGGATAAAAACTGGAAAGTCATTGTAATAGTCTAATAGTAGCAGTTTTCAAGGTGTGGTCTGCAGACTCCTGGGGATCCCCATGACCTTTCAAATGAATCCATGAAGTCAAAACTATTTTCGTAATTCTAAAAGATTATTTGCAAAAAAACACAAAAAAACAAAAAAACCCACAAAAATTAATTCCTTTAAAAATTTACAAAAAAAGGAGTTCCGGAGTTCCCGTCGTGGCGCAGTGGTTAACGAATCCGACTAGGAACCATGAGGTTTCGGGTTCGGTCCCTGCCCTTGCTCAGTGGGTTAAGGATCCGGCGTTGCCGTGAGCTGTGGTGTAGGTTGCAGACGCAGCTCGGATCCCGCGTTGCTGTGGCTCTGGCGTAGGCCGGTGGCTACAGCTCCGATTCAACCCCTGGCCTGGGAACCTCCATATGCCGCGGGAGCGGCCCAAGAAATAGCAACAACAACAACAACAAAAAAGACAAAAGACAAAAAAAAAGGAGTTCCCGTCATGGTGCAATGGAAACAAATCCAACTAGGAACCATGAGGTTTCGGGTTCGATCCCTGCCCTTGCTCAGTGGGTTGAGGATCTGGCATTGGTGTGAGCTGTGGTGTAGGTCGCAGACGTGGCTCGGATCTGGCATTGCTGTGGCTCTGGCTTTAGGCTGGCAGCAACAGCTCCAATTGGACCCCTGGCCTGGGAACTTCCATATTCTGTGGGTGCGGGCCTAAAAAGAGAACAGACAAAAAAAAAAAAAAATTACCAAAAAAAAGTGCTAAAACTATACTTTAGAATGAATCAAGGCAAGTAATATCAAATTAATTGAATTACCCATCCCCTGAACTTGCAGTGAAAAAAGACAGTCTTACTTTAAATGGCCTTGATGTGAAGCAATAAAAGTTTTTTGTCTTTGTCTCTTTAGGGCCTCACCCACGACATATGGAGGTTCCCAGGCTAGGGGTCCAATCAGAGCTGTAGCTGCCAGCCTATGCCAGAGCCACAGCAACTCGGGATCCTAGCTGTGTTTGCAGCCTACACCACAGCTCCCTGCGACACCGGATCCTTAACCCACTGAGCGAGGCCAGGGATCGAACCCGCGTCCTCATGGATGCTAGTCGGGTATTTTTTTGTTAGTTGCTGAGCCACAACAGGAATTCCTATAAGTTACTAATCTTGAATTGCAACCCTTAAGTACACATCTCTTCAGTATTCTATATTATGGGGTGGAAAGAACCTATAAAATACTGCTGCATACTAAACTATGATGGTTTTTGTTTTTCTTGTTCTTTTTTTGCTTTGTAGGGCCCACCTGTGGCATAGGGAAGTTCCTAGGCTAGGGATCTAATCAGAGCTGTAGCAACTGGCCTACACCACAGCCACAGCAACACCAGATCTGAGCCATGTCTGTGACCTGCACCACAGCTCATCACAATGCCAGATCCTTAATCCACTGAGCAAGGCCAGGGATCGAACCTGCACCCTCAGGATTTAGATTTGTTACCGCTGAGCTGCAACGGGAATTCCTATAACAGTTTTCGTAAGGAAAAGCACTTGTACAATTGTTTGAGTTGTAAGCTCAACTGGTCTTTTTTTTTTTCTTTTTCATGGAACGCTCTGAAAGAATGACTAGCAGACAAAAACTGTGTTTATTCAAACCTGGTATTTGGCAGACGTTTTCTTTAAAATAAATGAAGTAAAATGTCAAGAACAACTGACACTATTTTTTGCCAAGGATAAAATCTGAGGTTTAAACCAAACAAACAAAAGAATATAAGAAAACTTGTATCTGCCACCATGAGCTTGATAGCTTCTCAATACTTCTTAAAAGACTTTTTGATGACATCTATGGTGATATTAACAAATGCCAACCATATTGTATAATAAATGTTAATAATTGAAGGGAGTTCCCATCATGGCTCAGTGGTTAACAAACCCGACTAGCATCCATGAGGATGTGGGTTCGATCCCTGGCTTTGCTCGTGGGTTAAGGATCTGGTGTTGCCGTGAGCTGTGCTGTCAAGTCGCAGACGTGGCTCAGATCCCACATTGCTGTGGCTGTGGCGTAGGTTGGTGGCTTTAGCTCCATTTCCACCCCTAGCCTGGGAACCTCCATATGCTGCAGGTATGGCCCTAAAAAGATACACACACAAAAAGACAAAAAAATAATAATCGTCATCAAAGATCTTCACATTCAGTGGGTCACTGTTTTCAAAATAGTCGTACGTATATAAAAGACCCAGTCATGATGCAAAATAGACCAATACGTTTTAATGTAGCAGGGCACCACCAGCTCATTTATGTGGTTTTAGATTACACAATGTAACGTTAAGAAACTATTATTTGTCCAGTTTTGGTGTAGTATCAAAGAAGGATACCTGCAATTATCTAAAAAGACTATTAAAATGCTCCTCCTTATTCCAACTACTTATCTTTATTATTCTAGATTTTCTTTATATATTTCAACCAAAGTAACATATTGCAACAAATTGAATACAAAAGTAGATATAAGGACCCCATTGTCTTCCACTATGCCAGACATTAAAAAGAGTTTTGCGGAGTTCCCATCGTGGTGCAGTGGTTAAGGAATCTGACTAGGAACTATGAGGTTGTGGGTTCAATCCCTGGCCTTGCTCAGTGGGTTAAGGATCCGGTGTTGCTGTGAGCAGCAGATGTAGCTCGGATCCTGAGTTGCTGTGGCTCTGGTATAAACGGTGGCTACAGCTCTGATTCAACCCCTAGCCTGGGAACCTCCATATGCTGTGGGAAGTGGCCCTAGAAAAGACCAAAAAAAAAAAAAAGAGTTTTGCAAAAATGTAAAGCAGTGCCACTCTTAATAATTCTTTTGTCTTGGAGTTCCTGTCCAAGAACTCCAAGTAGCACAGTGGGTTAAGAATCCAGCCACAGTGGCTCAGGTCACTGTGGAGGTGAGGATTCAATCCCCAGGCTGGCACAATGGGTTAAAAAGGATCTAGTGTTGCCACAACTGCAGCATAGCATCCTTAGCCTGGGAACTTCCATATGCTGTGGGTATGGCTGTAAAATAAAATTAAGAAAAGATTAAAGAAAAAAAAGAAAAAAAGAAAAGTTCGTCTTAGGACATATAGTTGCTTTTTCTTTAAAATGTGTTAAAAATGTGTTATAATTTTGTTATTTTAAAATGAAATTAATTTGTAAAATTTCATTTCATAAAATTATAGTTAGTTATAAATGAAGTTAATATTTCTATTTTAATTTCTAATATGGTAAATATTGGTAGATAACCCATATTTAAAAAAAAAAAAAACTCTGGTATCTTCAGTAATTTTTAATAGTGTAAAGGAGTCCTGAGACTAAAAAGTTTGAGAACCAGTGGTGTATAGAGCCATGAAACTGGATGACTGGATAATATCATGGGGGAAGAAAGGAGGAGGAGAGCGAAGAGGGCCCGAGGCCAAGAACCAAGGTGTTTCAGCATTTAGAGATTATAACTGTTTCTTCTCTTCCTCTACCCAGAGGAGACGGGAAGAGTAGCATAGAGGTAGGAGAACCTGGTGTCATGGACGCCAAGGAGGAGGGAAAATCAGCTGTACTTATTTCCCTCTTTCCTAGTTTGAGGTTGGAGAGGATACCTTTCTTACATCCCCCCCATAGTAATAAAAATGCCATTATAAGCCATATGACCTTGGAAAAGTCCATTAACTTTTAGGTCCCATTTCCTCTTCTGTAAAATAATACGCATATCCTGTTTGTCTCTTAGGTTTAAAAGGAGGAATAAATAATTTAATTTATGTAAAGTACTTAGCGCAGTGCTCAGTATACTGTAAAACACATGGTATGTAACACTGAAATATTAGCTGCTGTTGTTATTTATAGAAAGCTCTTGGAGTTCCCTTCGTGGCTCAGAGGTTAACGAATCCGACTAGGAACCACGAGGTTGCGGGTTCGATTCCTGGCCTCGCTCAGTGGGTTAAGGATCCCGTGTTGCTGTGAGTTGTGGTGTAGGCTGGCAGCTACAGCTCCGATTAGACCCCTAGCCTGGGAACCTCCATATGCTGCGGAAGCAGCCCAAGAAATGGCAAAAAAAAAAAAAAAAAAGAAAGCTCTTGAAGTTTTCTGATATGCTGGTTTGATGGCAACTTTTTAAAATGCTTTATAGTCATTTTCTTCCTTTGTTTTATTTCCCACTCATTGTCACACATGGGCGCCATTTCAGTTAACAACTGCAATGATTTAAGGAGAGGTGGTTTAATAAGGGTGAGGGTGGGATAAAAGAGGTAAAACCAACAGTAAAATGCTCCTGTCCATTTGTGGGTTTTGATTATAATGTTTTCCTCTTTATTATCTGGGGGAATTTTTTTCCTATATTTCCTAATTAACTTCTTTGTATACTTTTGAAAAATGCAAAAAGAAACAGAGAACTCTTAAGAGGTAGTGTTGAACTTTTAGTAGAGGCTTACTAAAGGCTGTTGCTTTGATTGGCTTCTTTGGTTTTGTTTGTTTTTTGCTTTTTTTTTGTTGTTGTTGTTGTTGTTGTTGTTGCTGCTGCTGCTATTTCTTGGGCCACTCCCGCAGCATATGGAGGTTCCCAGGCTAGGGGTTGAATCGGAGCCGTAGCCACCGGCCTACGCCAGAGCCACAGCAACGCAGGATCCGAGCCGCGTCTGCAACCTACACCACAGCTTACGGCAACGCCAGATCGTTAACCCACTGAGCAAGGGCAGGGACCGAACCCGCAACCTCATGGTTCCTAGTCGGATTCGTTAACCACTGCGCCACGACGGGAACTCCTGTTTTTTGCTTTTTATGGCTGCACCCAAGGCACATTAAAGTTCCAAGGCTAAGGGTCAAGTCAGAGCTGTAGCTGCCGGCCTATGCCACAGCCATGGCTACGCCAGATCCAAGCCACATCTGTGATCTATACCACAGCTCACAGCAACACGGGATCCTTAACACACTGAGCAAGGCCAGGGATCGAACCTGCGTCCTCATGGATACTAGTTGGATTCTTAATGCACTAACCCGCAACAGGAAATCCTCCTTTCCATTCTTTTTCCCAGCCACTAAATTCATTTCCCTGGAATAATAAACTAATGTATTCAGTTTCAGTATCCTTCCAGAGAAAAATTTTTTTTCTGTAGATCAAATTCAGAGAAATTTTATGGATAAAATTCTCACCTTTTCTCACAAACGTTAGCCTAACATATTTATTGGTTTGTACCTTACTTTTGAATTTTAAAATATACTTTCATGATTTTATCATTTCAGTACATAAAGCTATTTCTGATATTCAGTTCTTTCATGGCTTTAGTGTATTCATTTGTGTGAATGTACCATAATTTATTTAAGTTGTTCCTGTTGATGGATATGTAGATTACTTCCAATTTTTCGTGTACAGTGTTATTCCCTGCAATACCATTTGACACCTGTGGGTGTATTTCTTTAGAGTAAATGTCTACAAAATGGAATTAGTAAATCGGAAGGGTATATGTATCTTATTTTTGATAAATATTAACAGAATTGCCGTTCATGGAGTTTGTACCAACTTATACTCTTAGCTATCACACTTCTTCACTCTTAAACATAATGTTCAACAAACATTTTTCTCCTCATCCCCAACTTCTCCCCCATGTGTCCATCATTATTCTGAGAAATTTCACAAATGAGTGAAACGTGATGGGCTGGAGAGATCCCACCTTGGCTTTCTAAGAGAAGTGTAGTCTAAGCTGATACCTGAAAGGTGGGTGTGAGGAGCTAGCTGGATTTAGAGGAAACAGGGAGAGAAAAAGCTCTAGATTAGAGGAACAGCGTATGAATGATGCATGAGAGAGTAGAAAGTACTCAGTTCAAGAGAACCAATGGTCACAGAACACAAGTGGAAGACGGTCACAGGATACAGGGTGAGGTTGATGAGGTGAGTGCAGGTGGGATGTTCCTATGAAGGATGCTGTAAGCTATGTTGAAGACTGTCCATTTTGTTCTAAGGGCAATGGAGAGCCCCTCAGTGATCTTTACCATGGAGCAATATGATCAGACTTAAGTTGGTTTATTCTTTTTTAATTAATCTTGGCTTCAAAACAAAGATTGCAGGTTTAAACTGAGAACAGCCAGACCACTTAAGAGCTAGTGGCAGTGATTCAGGAAGAGGAGATGATAGGTTACCTGAACCTAGATAATGAATTTTTTTTTTTTTTTTTTAGGGCCGCACCCCATGGTATATGGAGGTTCCCAGGCTAGGGGGTCCACTTGGAACTGTAGCTGCCGGCCTACATCAGAGCCACAGCAATGCAGGATCTGAGCCATGTCTGCGACCTACACCACAGCTTAAAGCAACGCCAGATCCTTAACCCAATGAGTGAGGCCAGGGATCAAACCCGCAACCTCATGGTTCCTAGTCAGATTCATTTCTGCTGCGCCACGTTGGGAGCTCCTAGGTAATGATAATTTGGATGACAAGAAGTCAGAGAATTTTAAAGACATTAAGGAGGTAGGATTAATAGAATTATTGGTGACTGAATGTGAAAAGTTAGGAAAAGAGAGGAGTCAAGGATGAAAGTTAAGTTTCTAGTTGGCGGGTAAGTTCACTGAATGAGGGAGCAGTGGAAAAAGGACTCAGTTTGAGGGAAAAGATGATGAGCTTGGTTATGAATGTTCAGGAGCTACAGCCCATGTGTTATCTAGTGCTTTTGAGATAGGTAGTTTGAATACTTGGTCTGAGCTGAGGTACACATTGGAGATGTTGATTTGGGAGCAGTGAGCAGCATTAGATTGGGACAATGATAACGAGCTGTGATTGTCTTTGAGAAGTGTGTATAGAGTAGGAAGAAAGCCTAGGATAGAGCCATAATGAAAACCAATATAAGGGCCAGTTGGACAAAGAGTATGCAAATACTATCAGAAAAGAGCAACCAGAGGAGCAGGAAGGAAAACAGAAAGGGGATGTCGCAGAACCCAGAGTAGGATTTCATTGAGGAAGGAGTGGTCAGCACTATCCTTTACTGCCAGGGACCAAGTAAAGTAAGGACTGAGAAGTGCCCATTAATTTAGGGCAAGGAAGCCACAGTGGTGATCACTTTGGCAAAGGTCATTTTTGTGGTATAGCTGGAAGTGGGTTGAGGAATTATTGGGAAGTGAGGAGGTAAAAATATCAAGTAGAGACTATCCTTTCAGTATGGCTGTGAAGGGGAAGAGAAATGAAAGGCCTGGGCTAGATGTAGATTTGGCATCAAGGGAGGACTTTTTAGAGAAATTTGAGTATGTTTAATCCCAAGGGGAAAGAATCAGTAGGGAAAAGGAAAGGTGAAGATGTAGGAAAGCTAGAAGAACATCAGGTCTTGGGGTTTTGTCAGGTAAATATTGTATAAGAGAACCACTGTAGTAATGAATCATGGATTTCTAGGGGGATGAGGTAGAGAGCATTTAAGGAGAGAACAGAGTGACTGACCAGACTTGGAGGACTTGCTAAGGATGAGAATGCCGTATGCTCTCGCTCTCTCTCTCTTTTTTTTTTTTTTTGTCTTTTTGCTATTTCTTGGGCTGCTCCTGCGGCATATGGAGGTTCCCAGGCTAGGGGTGGAATTGGAGCTGTAGCTGCCAGCCTACGCCAAAGCCACAGCAATGCAGGATCCGAGCCGCGTCTGTGACCTACACCACAGCTCACGGCAACGCCAGATCGTTAACCCACTGAGCAAGGGCAGGGACCGAACCTGCAACCTCATGGTTCCTAGTCGGATTCGTTAACCACTGCGCCACGACGGGAACTCCCATATGCTCTCTTTATACTTATTAATATATCTTGGAAATCACTCAGATCAGTTCATAGTGTTTTTTTCACAGCTGCATAATACTCTAGTGTGTAGATAAACCAAGATTTATTCAATGAATTTCCCCATGTATGGGCTCTTAGTGTTGTTTCTAATAGTTTATAATTATAATATCATAATGAATCACCTTGGGCATATTTTTTATTATTATTGCTGGAGATGAATCTTCAGGGTAAAAGCCTAGAAGTGAAAGTGCTGACCAAAGGGTAAATGCAGTTTTGTTAGATATTGCCAAATTTCCCTCTGAGAAGTTGCACCCTTTTGCCTTCCTGGTAGTGAGTGATGCATGACAGTGCCTGTTTCTCCACAACTCACCAACAGACCGTGTGGTTAAGATTTTGAATTTTTTACCATTCTGATAGATGAAAAATGGTATCTCAATATCCTTTTAAGTTACATTTCTCGTATGAATGAAATTGAATATCCATATATTTAAGGGCTATTTTAATATAATATTGCCAAAGGAGGGATAATTGGAATTTATATATAAACCTATATGTTTTTGCAAATTAAGCATAGAATGGATAAGCAGAAACTAATGAAGAGAATAAACCTTTAGGGGATAGAAAGCATAGAGTGGAGGGGTAGAGAAAAGGGAATAGCTCTTCTGAATCTTTTTGTAGAGTTTTTACTTTTATAACCACATTGAGGTAAAATTAAGTCAGCAAAGTTGGGAAGGGGTAATTTCAAGTACATTTTCTTTCTTTTTTTTTAGGGCCACACCCGCTGCATAGGAAGGTTCCCACGCTAGGGGGGTCGAATCGGAGCCACAGCCACAACAACACAAGATCTAAGCTGTGTCTGTGACCTACACCACAGCTCATGGAAATGCCAGATCCTTAACCCACTGAGCGAGGTCAGTGATCGAACCCGCATCCTCATGGATCCTAGCTGGGTTTGTTAACCTCTGAGCTACAAAGAGAACTCCTAACTCAAGTAATTTGTGAACATGGTACTCACTGTATATTCTAAGGACAAATACACTAAAGAAATCTTGATTGAGTTCCAGTTAGTAGATTTGTCATTTGTAGTGGTATTATAGCAATTCTGTTAACTATTTTATGTGTATTGTAGAATTGATCAAATGAGTAAATATATCAGTGTTGTTGGGATAAATATATCAATGTTAATATATAATAAATATATTTACAATATTGATATGATATATCAATGTTATTCTCACACAGTGAGAAGGGAAATTCAAATATGGAATAGGGAAAGGCAAAGAAAAACTCTGAGGTACTAGACCGGAATCAGTATCAGTATAAACTCATGGTTTTAAAATATGTTTGGTGTGTTTTTTTTGTTTTTTGGTTTATTTTTGTCTTTTAGGGCTGTGCCCTTGGCATATGGAGGTTCCCAGGCTAGGGTCTAATCGGAGCTGTAGACACCAGCCTACGCCAGAGCCACAGCAACTCGGGATCCAAGCCATGTCTGCGACCTACACCACAGCTCACGGCAATGCCGGATCCCCAACCCACAGAGCAAGGCCAGGGATGGAACCCGCAACCCCATGGTTCCTAGTTGGATTCGTTTCCACTGCGCCACAATGGGAACTCCAGTATTTTTTAATATAAATTTATATGTTATTTCCAACTCTGTCTTCTGAAATGGTCCAGAAGCGGTGCTCCCTCAATAACTATGTGTTACTATTTTCCAAATACCATTCCTCACTAAAAGGAACCAGAGGTCTTGGAGGAATAATTGACCTAGGTTTGAGACAGTGAGTGTACAAAATGAGCTTACAGCATCTTGTGGCAGAAAATCAACAGAAAGTAAAGAATTAAAAACGATAGGGGAGTTCCCATTGTGGCGCAGCGGAAACAAATCCAGCTAGGAACCATGAGGTTGCTGGTTTGATCCTTGGCCTTGCTCAGTGGGTTAAGGATCTGGCGTTGCTGTGGCTGTGGTGTAGGCTGGCAGCTACAGCTCCGATTAGACCCCTAGCCTGGGAGCCTGGGAACCTCCATATGCCGCGAGTGTGGCCCTCAAAAGATAAAAAAAAAAAAAAATGACAGGGACATATCATAAGGATATAGAAGCCAACTCTAAGGGCATGCTACTGGCCAAATGTGTGGTAATTTGAGCATCAGGATGAATAATGACAGTAACAATTAAAACCCACTGAATAGGAGTTCCCACTGTGGCTCAGCAGGTTAAGAACCCAACATAAAGTCAGTGAGAATGTGGGTTTGATCCCTGGCCTTGCTCAGTGGGTTAAGGATCTGGCGTTGGTGAAAGCTGCGGCATAGGTCACAGATGCAGCTCAGATCCCATGTTGCTGTGGCTGTAGTGTAGGCTGGCAGCTGCAGCTCTGATTTGACCCCTAGCCCAGAAACTTCCATATGCCACAGGTGCAGCTGTAAGAAGATTAAATAAATAAATAAATAAATCCCACTGAATAAAAAAATATCTGAGTTTGCATTGGTAAGAGAGAAAGGAAGAGAAAGAAGGAGGGGGGAGAGAGAGAAAAAAAAAAGCACTTTATTCTAGTAGGTTAGCAACCCTAAATGAAGATATGGGGAGTTCCCGCTGTGGTGTAGCGGGAACAGTCCGACTAGGAACCATGAGATTGTGGGTTTGATCCCTGGCCTCGCTCAGTGGGTTAAGGATCTGATGTTGCTGTGGCTGTGGCGTAAGCCAGCAGCTGTAGCTCTGATTCCACCCCTAGCCTGGGAACCTCCATATGGTGTGGGTGTGGTCCTAAAAAAACAAAAACAAAAGCAAAGAAAAAAAATGAAGATATGATAAAGTTGGAAAAATCACCATTTTATAACCGTCATACCACATCACACTAGTAATTGATTCAGACAAGAATAATCAATGAGTGATTGAAACTGTTGGGTGGAAGTTTGGTGGAGGACAGGATATCTGCACAATGTAAAAGTATTCCTCACAGATAGCAAAGGGGGAAATAGTAATATTAGATTAGAGAAACCTGGTAGATACCACCGTAACATCAGATGCCCCTTGATAGTGTGCATTGAGGACACAAGATCACTTAGGTAGTATTTCTTTTGTTTGTTTTTATTTTTTTAGGGTGGCACCCTCTGTATATGGAGGTTCCCAGACTAGGGGTCAAATCAGAGCTGTAGCTGCCAGCCTACACCACAGCCACAGCAACACCGGATCCTTAACCCACTGAGCGAGGCCAGGGATTGAACCTGTGTCCTTGTAAATGCTAGTCTATTTGTTTCTGCTGAGCCACAGTGGGAACTCCCACTTCTGACAAAATGTATGACCTAAAACTAATCACAAGGAAATAATCAGACATATCCAAATCAAGAGGCATTTTTCTTTAGAAGTGTCAATGTTTAAAAAAAAAAAAAAAGGCTGAGGAACTCTTCCAGATTAAAGGAGACCAAACAGAAAGTGACAACTGAATGCAATATGTGATCCTGGGTTGGATCTTGAGAAATCAAAATCAAAAGAATAATATTAGGGCAGATAGTGAAATGTGAATATATACTGTATGTTGAATAATAGTACTATATAAATGTCAAGTTTACTGATTTTGTTAAATATTCTCTGGTTAAATAATAGAATGACCTCATTCTTTGAAATACACACTGAAATAAGTACGTAAAGGTTCCTGAAGTCTGCAGGTTATTCCTAAATGGTTCAGGGGAGAGAGAGAGAAGGAAGGAGGAGGAGAGAAAGAAAGCAAATGTGGCAGTGTTAGCAATGAATCAGGGGAAAACTATATATGGGTGTTTTTGTACTATTCTTTCACCTTTTTGTATGTTTGAAATTGTTTCAAAATAGAAAGTTAAAAGTGTTCATTAAGAAAATACAAAGAATTATTGTAGTGACAGCATCTGAGTAAGAGAGCCAGAAGGGAGGTTGAGATGTGAGGATTTCGGTTTAATGCTAATTAGGGCAAATTCTAAGATTTTCTGGTATATAGACTAAATCACTTCTTCATATTCCTTGGACTTCTTTGCTGAGCGTTCCACATTCTCCTTGAGTGACATACACTAGCTCATCTTGTCTCAGTGAGTTTTATTGTCATAACCAGACAGGAGCCAAATATCCTGGGATTTCCATTTGTGGCCCGCAGTCCTCGCTTTGGGGCAGAGGGTATTTGCTTTCAACATCACCAGGATCTTTCAAGTCCACCTTAAAGTTCTTAGCACACTTTGATCCATTCTGTTTCTTTCACTTGTGGGCTTTCTTGTCACCATGTTAGGCATTAACACTGAGAGGGACAGAAAAGTAACCTTACTTTATGAGTAAGGAGAGTAAAACAGTGTTTCCAAGATCACATAAGTGGTAGAAATAAGATTAATAAGATTTCTATCAGGCTTGTCTGGCTTCAGAGTTCATATTCTTTCTACATCAAGCACATGTCCACTTTTTTTTTTAAAGGACTTAACAAGGAGTTCCCATTGTGGCTCAGTGGAAACAAACCCAGATAGTTTCCATGATGATGCAAGTTCAATCAATGGCCTTGCTCAGTGGGGGAAGGATCTGGCGATCCTGTGAACTGAGGTTTAGGTCAAAGACACAGGATCTAGTGTTGCTGTGGCTGTGGTGTAGGCCTCAGCTGTAGCTCTGACTCAACCCCTAGCCTAGGAACTTCCATATGCCACAGGTGCAGCCCTAAAAAGCAAAAAAAAAAAGAAAGTTAAAGGGCTTAACTAACAGTTTTTACCTTGGAGGATTTATTCTCTTCCTTTATTAGTTTTCTTAATATTGTCCTTAAACAAATTACAAACATTATATATCTAACCATCACAATCTGACTTGATTGCTTTTTATTTTAGGGGTTTTTTTGTTGGGTTTTTTTTTTTTTTTTTTTTGGCTTTTTGCCATTTCTTGGGCCGCTCCCTCGGCGTATGGAGGAGGTTCCCGGGCTAGGGGTCTAATCGGAGCTGTAGCCACCGGCCTATGCCACAGCCACAGCAGCACAGGGATCCAAGTCACGTCTGCAACCTACACCACAGCTCATGGCAACGCCGGATCCCTAACCCACTGAACAAGGCCGGGGATCGAACCCGCAACCTCATGGTTCCTAGTCGGATTCGTTAACCACTGTGCCATGACAGGAACTCCCTATTTTAGTTTTGTTTCTTGTATAATTTGAATATAAATTCACTGGAAACAAGTCACACCAAACTAGATTGGTTTTCTCTTTGAATGTATTTGGTATAATAGACCACAACAGTTTCATAGTGTATCCTGATTCGAACAAAGACTTGTCAAGGTTTTTTACAATACCAGTTTACAGAAGTAAATTGGATAACAAGTAAATAGTCCCCTCAGAGAAAAAGATGAAGAGAACTGATTTTATGAGAGATTTCAAGGACTGTCCTTTAGATCAGGGGTCAACAAATTATGACCTGCAGGCCAAATCCAGCCTACTACTTATTTTTTGACATGGTTTTTTTTATTTTTTATTTTATGTAAGTGTATGATGCAATGTTTTTTTGTTGTTGGTTTTTTTTTTAACATATTCAGAGTTGTGCAACTATCACCATCACCTAATTCCAGACATATTCATCACTCCAGAATAGAAACCTTTTACCCATATTATCAATTACTCCCCATCCCATACCTTGGCTCCACCTGTGGCAAACACTAATCTATTTTCTGTCTCTATGGATTTTCATATCCTGGATACTTCATATAAATGGCATAGTACAATTTGTAGCTTTTTGTATCTGATTTCTTTCACTTAGCATGATGATTCAAGATTCATGTATAATATAGCATGAATCATACTTCATTCCTTTTTATGGCCAAATAATAATCTATTATATGGATATACCACATTTTGTTTATGTAGTCATCAGTTGGTGGACATTTTGGTTGTTTCTACAGTTTGGCTATTATGAATAACGTTGCTGTGAACATTTATGTACAAGTTTTTGTATGGACATATATTTTCAATTCTCTTAGCTGTATACCTAAGAGTGGAATTTCTGTGTAATACGGCAACTCTGGGTTTAAATTTTTTTTTTTTTTGTCTTTTTTCTATTTCTTTGGGCCGTTCCCACAGCATATGGAGTTTCCCAGGCTAGGGGTCGAATCGGAGCTGTAGCCACTGGCCTACACCAGAGCCACAGCAACGCAGGATCCGAGCCGCGTCTGCAACCTACACCACAGCTCACGGCAACGCCGGATCATTAACCCACTGAGCAAGGGCAGGGACTGAACTCGCAACCTCATGGTTATTAGTCGGATTCGGTAACCACTGCGCCACAGCGGGAACTCCATGGGTTTAATTTTTTGAGGAACTGCCAAACCATTTTTCAAAGTTGCACCACCATTTTACATCCCCACTAGAAATGTATGAAGGTTCCAGTTTATTTTTATTTTATTTTTTTGTCTTTTTAGGGCTGCACCTGTGGCATATGGAGGTTCCCAGGCTAAGGGTCCAATCGGAGCTACAGCTGCTGGCCTACACCGCGGCCACAGCAACACAGGATCCGAGCTACATCTGCAACCTACACCACAGCTCAGTGCAACACCGGATCCTTAACCCACTGAACGAGGCCAGGGATTGAACCCGAGTCCTCATGGATACTAGGCAGATTTGTTTCCACTGAGCTAGGATGGGAATTCCTAATAGAGTTATCTTTTTATTGTTGAGTTATAAATAAGAGTTCTTTATATATCCTGGATAATAGATCCTTATCAGATACATGACTTAAAGTTTTTTTCTCCCATTCTGTGGGTTTTTTCATTTTCTTAATAGTTCCTTTGACACACAATTTTTATTTATTTATTTATTTATTTATTTATTTATTTTGTTGTTTCTAGGGCCGTATCTGCGGCATATGGAGGTTCCCAGGCTAGGGGTCAAATCGGAGCTACAGCTGCTAGCCTTCGCCAGAGCCACAGCAACTCGGGATCCGAGCTGTGTCTGCAACCTACACCACAGCTCATGGCAACGCCAGATCCTTAACCCACTGAGCAAGGCCAGGGATCGAACCCGCAACCTCATGGTTCCTAGTCAGATTCGTTAACCACTGCTCCACCACGGGAACTCCCACAATTTTTAATTTTAATGAAACCCAAATTATTTTTTCTTTTTTCAGTTATGCTTTTTTGTCATATGTAAGAAACTGTTGCCTAAAATAGGATCACAAAGATTTATACCTGTTTTTTTTTGCTAAGAGTTTAATAGTTTTAGATCTTTGATCCATTTGGGATTTTTTTTTAATTTTATTGGAGTATAGTTGACTTACAATGTTGTGTTAGTTTCAGGTGTACAGCAAAGTGAATCACTTCTATAAACACATATATCCATTCTTTTTCAGATTCTTTTCCCATACAGGTTATTACAGAATATTGAGTAGATTTCTGTGTGCTATGCCATAGGTCTTTGTTACTTATCTGTTTTACGTGTAGTAGTATGTATTGTTAATCCCAACCTCCTAATTTATCTCTACCTCCAACATTTCCCCATTGGTAGCCATAAGTTTGGTTTCTAAGTCTTTGAGACTATTTCTGTTTTATAAGTTCTTTTGTATTATTTTTTTATTGAATTCCACATATTAGTGATCTCATGATACGTGTTTTTCTCTGTCTGACCTACTTCACTTAGTAAAAGAAATTAGGGAACCAATCCCATTTACAATCACATCAAAGAGAATAAAATACCTAGGAATAAATCTATCTGAAAAGGCAAAGACCTATACTCTGAAAACTGTAAGACACTGATGAAGGAAATCGAAGATAACACAAACAAATGGAAAGATACCATGTTCTGGATTGGAAGAATCAGTATCATCAAAATGACTACATTATCCAAGGCAGTCTGCAGATTCAGTGCAATCCCTATTAAATTACCAATAGCATTTTTCACAGAAAAAAATTTTAATTTATATGGAAACACAAAATTTTAATTTACGTGGAAACACAAAAGACCCCAAATAGCCAAAACAATCTTGAGAAGGAAAAACAGAGCTGGAAGAATTAGGCTTCCTGACTTCAGACTATACCACAGAGCTTCTGTTATCAAAACAGTATGGTACTAGAGTTCCCATCGTGGCTCAGTGGAAACAAATCTGACTAGTATCCAAGAAGATGAAAATTCCATCCCTGGCCTCGCTCACTGGGTTAAGGATACAGCATTGCCATGACCTGTGGTATAGGTCGCAAACACGGCTCGGATCCCACATTGCTGTGGCTGTGGTGTAAGCTGGCAGTTGCAGCTCTGATTCGACCCCTAGCCTAGGAACCTCCATATGCCACAGCTGCAGCCCTAAAAGACCAAAAAAAAAACAAACAGTATGGTATTGACACAAAAACATAAATATAGATCAGTGGAACAACATAGAAAGCCCAGAAATAAATCCACACACCTATGGTAAATTAATCCATGACAAAGGAGGCAAGAATATACAATGGATTAATTTTTATATATAGTGTCATGTAGGGGCCCAGCTTCATTCTTTTACATGTAGATATTCTGTTATTCCAGCACCATTTGTTGAAAAGACTGTTCTTTCCCCCATTGAATTGTGGCACTCTTGTTGGAAACAATTTGTGTTAGTTCTTTATGTCAGTACTACACTATTTTGATTACTGTAGCTTTGTTGTAAATTTTGAGATTGGGAAGTATGAGTCTTCTAACTTTTTCTTTTTCAAGATCGTTTTGGCTATTTTGTGTCCCTTGTATTTTCACATGAGTTTTATGTTCAGCTTGTGATTTCAGCAGAGAACACAGATGGGATTTTGATAGGAATTGGGTTGAATCTACAGTTACTCCCCCTCCCGCCCCCACTGCATATGGACATTCCCGGGCCAGGGATTGAATCTGAGCCACAGCTACGACCCAAACTTCAGGTATAGGAATGCTGGATCCTTAACACTGCACTGCGTGTGGCTGGGGATCGAACCAGTGAGATCTGGAAGAACACACAGACTGGCGAGACCAGCTACCTGAGGACTAGTTCTAGGAATGAGATCCAGCATTAACCAGAGCATGCTAGGCACGTTGCATATATTATTTGATCCCCACAGTAATCTCATCAGGTTAACATTGTCATCATCTCCATTTCCAAATGAAATATCTGAGGCTCTGGGAACCTTAGGTTGATTGCTCGTAGCCCTAGGAAGAGACCAAGCCAGAGCTGAACCCAGACAATTCTTTTACTTTACAATTCTGCCTTATATCCTCAGCTTCCTCTTGTAAAGAATACATCTGGACAGAAGGATCTCTAGTTCTTTGAGTTGTGCCAGGATACACGTTGATTGGCAGACTTCCTAGCTCTTTGCCTCTCTTTTTTTATTCCCTTAACTCATTGAGCCCCAACTTTTTCCCCTAGCAAGAATGACTTTTATTATTTCCCCTTGTGGATCCCACATTTTGATAAACTGTTTTCTCCTAAATTGTGTTCGTTAATAATGTTTCTCATTTTAATGCATTTTTGCACACCGGGACTGCTCATCAGAGCTCCTGAGTAGCACTGGCTGTACCTAAAGTTACAACACAAATTTTATCTATTTCTAGTCAAATGCAAAAAATCATGACATTGTGCCTAGTCTGGGATGTCCAGTCACCTGTAAATGTTCTTTCTCCACTGGATTTTTAAAATACATCAATTCACAAAAATTGGAACTAACCTAAAAGTACAACATTAAGGTCAAGATGAATTCCTTTGGAGGAATATTCTTTAGCCATATGAAGTGCTTCTGAGATCATAGTAACCTGGAGAAAGGCTCATGTTTGGAGGAGGAGAGGAGAAAACATCATCAGCTCCGTGAGGACAGGAGATGTGTCCCTCTGAGCCCAGTCCAGTACTGGCAGACACACAGCAGGCATTTAAGTTTTAGGGAGATACTGCGGAATTTGAAAAGGCTGTGTGACATCATAGTTAAGAAGCAGGCTCTAGAATCTGTCAGATATGGGTTCACATTCTTGCTATACAGTTTGTACAGTATGAGATATTAACCTTTTCCTCATCTGGAAAATGAAAATAGTGATGCTGTTTCCATCACAAGGTAGTTGTAAAGTTTAATTCAAAGCACAAATGAAGGGTGCAATGTTGTCTCTGGTAGATGGTGAGATAGTATATATTAGCTACCACTATCACTACTGTTATTGTTACCTCCCCCCACCTTTATTGAGGTATGATTTACATAAAAATAAAGTGCTAGGTCTCAAGTGTTGAGTTAGATGAATTTTGACAGGTAACTACCACACCTACAGACAAGGTAGAAGATACTTCCATCCCCCTGGAAGTTTCCATGGTGCCCTTTCCAGTCACTTTTTCACTTCTGTCTCCATAGAAGTTAGTTCCTTTTTATTTCTGAGTAGTAATATACTGTATGGATATACTATATTTGGTATATCCATTTTGTTGATAACCCATTGGGCTTGTTTTCCATTTGGGGCTTTAAAAATTATACTGTCTATGGTGGGATTTTTTTTTGCTTTTTAGGGCCACCCCTGCCGCAGATGGAAGTTCCCAGGCTAGGGGTCAAATTGGAGTTGCAGCTGTACGTCTACACCACAGCCATAGCAACACTGGATCCGAGCTGCATCTCTGACCTACACCACAGCTCTCTGTAACACCCGATCATTAACCCACTGAGTGAGCCAAGGATCGAACCCATATCCTCATGGATTCTAGTCAGGTTCATTTCCACTGAGACACAACTGGAACTCCATCTACGGATATATTCTTTTTTTTTTTTTTTTCCGTTATCTTTTTAGGGCCACACCCATGGTGTATAAAAGTTCCCAGGCTAGGGGTTGAATCAGAGCTGTAGCTGCCAGCCTGCACCACTGCCACAGCATTGCCAGATTGGAGCCATGTCTGGGACCTACACCACAGCTCATGGCAACGCCAGATCGTTAACCCACTGAGCGAGGCCAGGGATCAAACCGTCATCCTCTTGGATACTAGTTGAGATCGTTACCACTGAGCCGTGATAGGAACTCCTGGATTTTTTTTTTTTTTTTTTGTCTTTTTGCTATTTCTTGGGCCGCTCCGCGGCATATGGAGGTTCCCAGGCTAGGGGTCGAATCAGAGCTGTAGCCGCCGGCCTACGCCAGAGCCACAGCAACGCCGGATCCTTAACCCACTGAGCAAGGACAGGGACCGAACCCGCAACCTCATGGTTCCTAGTCGGATTCGTTAACCGCTGCGCCATGACCGGGAACTCCCTGGATATTCTTAAACCAGTCTTTTATGTGGACAAATGTTTTCACTTGCCTTGAGTAAATATGTAAGGAATAGAATTGCTGGGTTATATGGTAGATATAAGCTTAACTTACAAACTGTTAACTAGCAAACAGTTCTCTAAGGTGATAGCAGCAAGGAGGTCTGTCTTTAATATAGGTGGGAATAAGCATAGCATTTGAGGTAGTCCAGCAAAGCCAAAGAATACTTTGAAGTCATATGGACCTAGATTCCAATCTGGGGTCTGGTGTTTACCATTTATGAGACCATGGGTTAAGTCATTTAATATCTCTGAGACTTGGTCTTAACCTGTAAAAATGGAGTGATAATGAAATCATGTATATTAATATCTTGTATTCTACCCAGCAGCAGCCTTTCAAAGTGGGGGCAGTAGTGCAGGCTTATAAGGGCGTGGATGTTAACTGTAAATCCATTTGTTTTTTTGTTGTTGCTGTTTTGTTTGGGTTTTATTGTTGTTTTGTATTTTTTGGCCTTGCCCACGATATCTGGAAGTTCCTGGGCCAGGGACTGAGCCCAAGCCACAGCAATGACTGTGCTAAATCCTTAACCTCTAGGCTACCAGGGAACTCCAGAGTTCATTTGCCTTTTTTTTTTCTTTTTTTGGCCACCCTGCAGCATATGGAGTTCCCAGGCCAGAGATCAGATCTAAGCCACAGTTGCAACCAAAGCCGCACCTCCGGCAACACCAGATCCTTAACCCACTATGCCAGGCCAGGAATCAAACCTGCATGCCAGCACTCCCAAGACAGCACCAATTCTCTTGCACCACATCAGAAACTCCCCCATTTGCTTTTTTTTTTTGGTCTTTTTGCCTCTTCTAGGGCCGCTCCCACGGCATATGGAGGTTCCCAGGCTAGGGGTGGAATTGGAGCTGCAGCTGCCGGCCTACACCAGAGCCACAGCAACAAGGGATCCTAGCCGCATCTGCAACCTACACCACAGCTCGTGGCAACGCCAGATTCTTAACCCACTGAGCAAGGCCAGGGATCGAACCCGCAACCTCATGGTTCCTAGTCGGATTCGTTAACCACTCAGCCATGACGGGAACTCCCTCCATTTGCTTTTTATCATCATTATACACCTACAGTTGTAAGCTGTGTCAGTTATAAAATGCTTCTCCCTTCCTCCTTTTCCTTCCTTATACCATGCTACCTAGCAAATTATAGGAACTCATAATAAAGAGAATTATCAATATTTAATAAAGTTAAGCAGGAACTGAGAGGTTGTAATTTTGAACTTAAGTGAGATTTGAAACTTTTATTGTACGTTCCTTCTTAGTGCACTTTCTGGAGTTCCTGTTGTGGCTCAGCGAGTTAAGAACCTAACAAGTATCCATGTGGTTGTGGGTTTAATCCTTGGCCTCACTCAGTGGGTTAAGGATCTGGCGTTGCTGCAACCTGCGGTGTAAGCCACGGATGCGGCTTGGATCTGGCGTTGCTGAGGCTGTACTGCAGGCTGGCAGCTGCAGTTCCAATTCCACCCCTAGCCTGGGAGCTTCTATATCCCTCGGTTGCAGCCCTAAAAAGAAAAAAATTTTTGAACTTTCTTTTTCTTCCAGGTCCCTGGTGTGCAAGGCTCACCCTAAGTAGAAACATTTCCAGGGTTCCAGGGAGGCACTTGGAGGTTTGTTCCTCTCAAGGGGCCATCTGTAAACAGTGCTTCCTCTTGATTCCTTTTGCAAGTTTGAGGTTTTCTCCCCTTCTTTTTTACCCACTGTTTAATTCTCCTCTGTCACAGGCATGTTTTCTTCTATTGTATTCAACATAATTACAGATTGTGTACTAACCTAAGCCAACCTTATTTGTCAAGGCCAAAATAAAGCCTCTTAAACACTCTGTGCCTTGTAAAGTAACTTCCCAAACACCTATTCTAACTTCTAACACCCTTTATTAATATTTTTTTCAGTAGTTACTTTGTATTTTGATAGACTCAGGTTTGAGCTTTCTCTTTATGCTTTCTCCAACTTAAATGCCTCTGAGCTGCTGAATTGTTTTTTACTATATAAAAATGAATTATAAGTATCATATTTGTCTTCTGTGGCCTGTCTTCTGTACTTTGGATGGCCTACTGATTTGAGGACAAATCTAGTAGTTCACGCATTTTTCAGACAGTCTTAAGAGCCTGAGCGTACGTAGGTCCTGCTTCCTGACACTACTACTAGATGTGCTTCATTAGCCACATTCAAGCAATTCTCTGACACCAGTAGAACTGCCTACACTTTAACTTAATCCCAACACTGTCTACCTGGAGACAGCATCAGATCTCACAGGTTAAGGGCTCAGTCCTATAAGACTAGCCTGCCGCTCTGCACCCTCAACCCTACCTCATTTTACTTACTCAATTGCCGATTTATTATAAAAGGCTATAATTCAGGAACAGCCAGATAGAATAGGTGCACAGGGCAAGGTATGTGGGAAGGGGTGCAGAGCGTCTAGCCCTCTCCCAAATGTGCACTCTCCCCAAATCTCCATGTGTTTACCAACCCAGAAGTTCTCCAAACCCTGCCCTTTGGGGTTTTTCCTTATATTGGCATGATCAATTAAATTGTTGGCAGTTGGTGATCAGCTCAGCCTCCACCCCTTCTCTCCTCCCTGGAGGTCAGGGGAGTAAGACTGAAAGTTCCAACATTCCAGTCCTATAGTTATTCCTCTGGCAACCAGCTTCCATCCTTAAGTGCATTCAAAAAAATCACTCCAGAAGTTCCTGTTGTGGTGCAGCAGTTAACGAATCCGAACTAGGAACCATGAGGTTGCGGGTTCGATCCCTGGCCTCACTCAGTGGGTTAAGGATCCGGCATTGCTGTGGCTTGTGGCATAGGCTGGCAGCTGTACCTCCAAATCGACCCTTAGCCTGGGAACCTGGCTGCAGGTGCGGCCCTAGAAAGCAAAAAAAAAAAAAAAAAAATCACTTCATAACAAACTCAGGCGTAGTTGAAAGAAGTCTGTTATGAATATCACTCTTACTACTTAGGAAATTCCAGTGGTCTTAGGAACTCTGTGTCAGAAATGGGGATGAAGCCTAAATATATATTTCTTATATGTAAATGTAGAGATAAATAAATCACAGTGTCACAACAAATTACCTAACCACTCTGAGCATTGTTTTTCTTATCCATGAAATGAGTAATGATGCCTGTTTCTTAAACAAGATAATGGATATATAATGCTGTATTAGTGTCCTATTGATGCCACAACAAATTGCCACATATTTAGTGGTTTAGAACAACACAAATTTTATTATCTTACAGTTCTATAGATCAGAAGTCTGACATGGGTCTCATCAGGCTGTAGTCTCGACAGGGCTATATGTTCCCTTCTGAAATCTGTAGAGTAGAATGTTTTCATACTCTTGCAATTCCTGGTTTCTAGAGACTACTGCATTTCTTGGCTCATGACCCCCTTTCATCTTCAGAACTGGCAACAACAGATCAGTTCCCTTTCACACCTACATCTCTCTATTCTCTGCACCCAGGAGATGTTCTCTGATTTTAAGGACCATTATATTGGGCTCACTTGGATAATCCAGGATAATCTCCCCACCTCAAGGATTTTAACCTTAATCACATCTGCAGAGTCCCTTTTGCCACCCACTGTAATGTGTTCATGGGTTCCAGAGGATTAGGACATGGACATTTGTAAGTGGGCTGTTGTTCTGCCTATGACAAGTGCTAGGTACTGTGCCTAGCTCTTTGTGAGCCCTCAGCATTCTGGGAAATTGCAAGCTGAAGATGTGACCCCTGGACACAAGTAATTTAAAGCCTGGTGGGAAATTGAGATGGGTGAGGACAGAAATGATTCTGACCCAGAAAGAGTGACCAGAATAACGTGTAGGGTTTCAACCAAGTGAGAGGCTTCAGGTTAGCAAGTGGTCTGGCAAGTTTGACTGGAGTGAATGTACTTAAGTGCAGGACCTGGAAATAAATGAGGTTCAACCCAGACGAGAATCATTATAGAACAGTGTGTGAGAGGGAATTAGATTTGTTCATCTCTCTCTCTTCCCACTAGTCCCACTGGACTCATTTGTTCATTATGCAGCAGATACATGCCAGGCGCTGTACTTGGCCTTGGGGATACAATGAACACAGTACATATACAAAGCCCACTTTCTCAGGACTCAGTCTGGTGAAGCACATAACCATGTCAACACAGAGCCATGATATAGTGTGACAGTAGGAGTCCACAGGAGGAGAAGGCCTCCCTCCCAAATTTACGGGACGGGAAAGGCATCTTGAGGAAAGTACCCATAAACTGTGACTGAAGACTGGATTAATGAGGCGGCTTTGAGCCACAAGTAATAGCCCAACTCAAGTGACCTTAAAAAATAATGAACAGACTGCAGTTTATCTATTCACTTCCATTTGTGTTGAGTTCTCCAGGAGAACCTCTAACTGGCTGTCTTCTTGTTGACTCCCCTAGGGTCACTCAGGATGTGTTAACTGCCTGGAGTGGAATGAGAAAGGAGAGTAAGTATGAGCTCTGGCACCTAGGGGATGCTAGAGAAGGGTGTGTAGGCACTGGGAGAAGGGCTTTCTTTCCTCTTCGTAGATCTAAGGAAAAGAGTTGGGGAGTTCCCGTCGTGACACAGTGGAAATGAATCCGACTAGGAACCATGAGGTTTCGGGTTCAGTCCCTGGCCTTGCTCAGTGGGTTAAGGATCCAGTGTTGCCGTGAGCTGTGGTGTAGGTCGCAGATGCGGCTTGGATCTGGCATTGCTGTGGCTGTGGTGTAGGCCGGCGGCAACAGCTCCAATTGGACCCCTAGCCTGGGGACCTCCATATGCTGCGGGTGCAGCCCTAAAAAGACAAAAAAAAAAAGAGTTGGACTTAAGTGAGGAGAGACTGCTGCTCTCTCCTATATACTTAAATGTAGTTCATCATTATCAATACACAGTTAAATAATGAATCCCAGACAGGTAAAGGTTGGTTGGGTGACCGTCCAAACCCCCTCCCCCCTTTTTTTTTAATAAGATAATGCATTTAAGGAACAATGAGAAATTCTTAGAACAAATTAGAAGAGAATCAATCACTGTTTAAAGATAACCTTGCATTCTGTGACATCTCCTGTTCTTCAAGTTCAATCTGGCTTAAGTCTTTATCAGCTGGGAAACATGGGATAGAGAAAAGGGGGCCCAGGAACTTGAGGCGAGGTCAAAACTGTTCCCCCTCTCTGCTTGCAGCTTGCTGGCCTCTGGTTCCGATGACCAGCACACAATTGTGTGGGACCCGCTGCACCACAAGAAGCTGCTCTCCATGCACACAGGACACACTGCAAATATCTTTTCTGTCAAGGTGAGCAGGATAAGCCACAGAGCAAGTGAACGTGTGACTGGGCTTTGCACATGGGTTGTGTTTGCGTGTGTGTGTCCTCTGTACCCTGGGGTCACACACATCTTTGTGATCTGAGTATCTGCTGGTGACTCATGAAACCCCATCTCTTTTCCATCCCTTAGAGCCTGGAGGCCAGCTCCAGGTGAATATATATGTGAGTGGTATGGTTCTGAGCATGAACTTCAATAGCAGGCCAACCCGTGTTTGACTCCCTTACCTGCCTCCTGGAAGCTGTGTGAACTAGGCAGATCACTTGGCCTCTCTGAGCCTGTTTACCCATCTGCAAAAAGGAAGTAGCTAAGGAAAATAATCTACATTAATGAGTAAATGAGTAAATACACTTAAAAGGAAGGAAATAAATAATTCAATTAAAAAGAATTGATGTTACAGTTCAATGTGACGATTGATAAAAAAGTACCTGGCACAGGTGCTTTTAGCTCTTCTACGTTTCATAGGAAATGAGTCTGCTGATTTCTTAGTCGAGGGGAGCTGAGCTGAGGAGAGGCGAGGGAGATTTACAAGTGTCTTCAGACATCTGAAGACCTGTTATGTGGAAGTGACATGGAACTTTTCCCTTTTGCTCCCAGACCTAGAACTAAAGACTATAAGTCTACAGAAGCAAATGTGAGCCTGATGAAGGAAAGGGATATCTAATGCTTAGAGCTATCTGAAAAAGATAAAATGGGCCTTCCGAGGTTATGGTAAATATCCTAGCACTGAGGTGTTCTCCTCATTGGGAACTTTTTTTTTAGGGCCTCACCCTCAGCATATGGAAGTTCCCAGGCTAAGGGTCGAATCGGAGCTGCTGCTGCCGGCCTACACCACAGCCACAGCAATGCCAGATCCTTGACACTGAGCGAGGCCAGGGATCAAACCCGCATCCTCATGGATACTAATCTCCTTAAACCCTCTTTCCCAAGCTCTGGTTCTCATCTGTTCCACGGAACAATCCTTGATGAATTTCTGTGATTTGAGAGACAGAACAGTGCTGGCTCACCTATTGCATGGTGAACAGAGACTGCTTTTTGCCCCTGAGAAGTGTTAGGTCCAGTTTAAATCTGTGATGTCAGATAGAGGGAAGGGACCTAAGCCATCAGTTTGGCGTCATAGAATATAAAATGTTTTGTTCGGAGACCAACACTGGACAATGGCCTTGATACTCCCTAATATTAAGACCTTGGGCAAGGCACTTATAGTCACTTATAGTCAGCCTCCTCTTCTTTTTTTTCTTTTTCTTTTTTTTTCTTTTTTTTTTAAGTTATGGAAAAGGGTTCCTTTCTCTTCTGGTAGTAAAACACCACAGATTTATTTATTTAACACCTGAGCTCCCCCTGGTGGCAGGTACAGTGTGGGACGAGTGTGACCCAGCCATAAGCTCTTCCTAAGGGCTTGCCTGTTTGTTTCTGTTGTGCATGGAGTATATGTTGTCTCCAGACAGGATCAAAGACTATTAGTTGTCTCTAGAAATTATTAAATTCCATCTCTTTCATCTAGCCCTTGTCCTAGTGGACCATTAGAGAAGTGTATGTGGAAAGACCGAATTGTTGCTCTTGGTAACCGTTTCAGTCAAGTGAGACTAGAGCTGTTTAAATGCAGAAAAAGATCCCCACCCACCATCCAGCCCTCATTCACCCTTATAGGTTGGAAGAAACTTTTCAATTAAGGGAAAAAAAGATAATTCAATCTTTTGAACTCAAGAAAGAAGGGAAGAACTCAGCTAACAGCATAGCCAAGTATTTTTCTTCCTCAACACTGGTAGTAGAATGGTATACCTTTTTTAAAAATAAATATGTTAATCAAAATTAGGCTTGTGGCTATTTTGTCCTTGCCATGGGTAATCTGGGGTGTTTTGTTCTCAACTTCATCAGAATGATGGGGTTTTCCTTCTGTATAATAGCCACTTAGAGGTGGATTCTCCTGATGCTCAGCCCTTCCTCAAAGTCCAGTATTTGAGCCATTTCTGGCACTTGTCCTTATAAGGAGTACTACTCAGAGGATTTCTGCACAGGCCCCTTTTTTCTTTTAGAATTATTTCTCAGATATGGAAGTTTTGGCTCAAAAGATAGAAATAGTTTCTGTCTTTGTTGCCTATTGCCAGATTGTTCTCCAGAAATATTTGAATCAATTTAAAACACCCCCTCCTTTAAAACACTGCAAGTCCTTTTCATTTTAAGACTAAATGTTTACTTAACCCCCAGGTTATTTATTTATTTATGTAAGTATTAATAAGATAAATCACATACCTGATGTCTGGCACATGGTAATTGCTTAGTAAGTGGTGACAGCTATGATTACCATCCATTCAACTCTTACCTGGGGAGAATCAGAGGAAGAGGGTTCCCTGCATAGTCTGGCTCGGCACAGCTCAGGACCACTCTGCCAGAGTAAAGGTGTACATCCTGATTTTGATCTTTAGGCCCACAGGCTGATGCTCAAGATCCAAAGCTTTCTTGGTGGATTGACTTGGGTGAGCTCATTGTCTTATCTGACCTGGAGAGGGAAAGAAGGTGTTAACAGTCCAGGCTAGTCTCCTTCCAAGGCCAACCCAACCGCCACCTCCTGCCAACCTCTTCTTCAATCTCTCCCGAGCAGTTCCTGCCTCACGCTGGGGACCGCATCTTGATCACGGGGGCAGCTGACTCCAAGGTGCACGTCCACGACCTGACAGTAAAGGAGACCATCCACATGTTTGGAGACCACACAAACCGGGTGAAACGCATCGCCACGGCACCCATGTGGCCCAACACGTTCTGGAGCGCTGCTGAGGATGGGCTTATCCGGTGAGGACCTGAGGCGTGGAGTGGGCCTGTGCCTCCCCTGTTGCTACTGCATGTCAGTTACTCCGTCCCATCTGCCCTGCAGCTTCCTTCCACAGGCCGGCTCCATCCTCCAGCAGAGTTCCGGCCTCACTTGTCTGCCCCGCACAGTTGTCTGTGGACAAACTCAGCTGGCAACATTGCCTTATCCTGTTCTTCACCTTCCCACTTCTTACCCTCTCCTGAACTACAGCCAAGCCCCCTGGCCTTCTCACCACCTCAGATGCACCGTCTGCCTCCTCTGGACTTTCACGCTTGCCATTCCCTCTAACTTGTTTTCTCAGGTCCAGCTCTTTCTTCAACTCCTCCTCACCCTATGGAGACAGCTTAAGAGTCACCTCCTCAGAAGTACCTTCTCTGACCATCCTATCTAAAATAGGCCTTCCCACCATTATTCTTTGTCTCTGTACCCTAATTGTATCCTCCGTAACTTGAATGTCTGTTTGCAGTTCTTTCATTTTATTTGCTTGCTTTACTTTTTTGTCTGTATCTCTCTCTCTGAATAGTAAACTCTCAGAGTTTTTATTTGTCTTGTCAGTCTTCTCCATGTCTTTTGTGTTGTCCCTGGTTGTGTCCCCAGAGCCCTGCGCCATGCCTGGCACATAGAGTCACTTGATACATTTCCCTTGAACAGTTGATCAGTGGGCATTTACCTGGAATAGGGATAGCCAACCAAAAATGGTCAAGTGGACTGTCCTGTCCCCCTTTCCATTGGCCTGTACTGCCACACCTTTGTCTCTACGTCCCTTTGTCTTAAAATGGTCTCATTGCCTTTCTTTAATTCCTTTCTTCAGATGTGACCTTAGGACTATTTTCTTATCTCCCCATCTGCTTTAACGGCCTCCCTTGAGATCCTATGGGACTTTGTGCCTTCTTCCCTGTTACAGAGGAGAAGGACTATCTAAGTCATGCATGTACTATAACTCAGACGAAGTCAAGTCCTACCTCTGTCATTCAGTGTCTGGGGCAAGTCACTTCACCCCTAGACCTCGATTTCCTCATCTATGAAGTGGGAACTATCTTAGTATCTCTTTTGTTGGCCTGGGCATTAAGAGTGAGATAATGCCTGTAAAACTTTAGCATAGTACTCAGAAAACACTTAGTCTGTGGCGGGTCCAACCCTTGCACTTGTTGACCTTCACTGACCAGACTGTGCCAGGGCAGCAGGTAGAGGCTAAGCCCTTAGGAGCATGCACAGCCAGGGAAGGTGTCCTAGCAGAAGGTGAACATAAGGTGGCCTTCCAGCATAGACAGGATTTGGGGATGGGCAAGGAAAAGCAGAGTGAACACTTCAGCTTGAACGGAGTTTGTGAACGCAGGGGTAACGTGCCACATGCAGGACACAGAGTTCTGTAGTCCTAAGTGGCCCACTCTTAGAAAACTGAGGAACGAGTTTGGACAGGTAAGTGAAATCACATGTTGAACACCAGACTGAGAAGTTTGATAGAAGTAAACTAAAAGTATTGAGGAGTCGCTGCAGTTTTTTTGAGCAAGAGAGTGATGTAGCAAAAGAATATTTTAGGAAGAGCAGTCTGGTGAGGATGGCTTAGAAGATAAAGTGAACAGTGAAGAGATTATTGCAAACCTCTAGGTAGAGGTGAGTGAACCCATGGGTGATGCTCTCCCCATCCTCCCAGCAGCAAAGCAGTCCCCCAGTGGGCGTGTGCTGTGCATACCTTACCACCTGGATGGGACTTGAGCTTGTCCTGGCAGTTGGTGTTTCTAGGTAGCTCTTGGATCATCCCCAGATTGTCTTTTCTGTCACCTCCATACTTCTTTTGTTTCTTGCAAGAAACTAGATTTAAAATAGAATTAAGAACTAAAATCAAGAAGCAGAGCAAAATAGTTAAAACGCAGTCTTCCCAGCTCTGCACTTAATACAGTGTCGTCCAGCCAAGTTATTTAACTTTGGACGTCAGTGGTACCTAGGGATGGTGTGGAATTTAATTAGATAATACATGTATAACACTTACGGGCAATACTGGACGCAAAGCAGTTTCTCACTAAGTGTTAGTAGTCAGTAGTGATAGTACTTAGTAGCAATAATATTGATATCTGTTTTTTAAAAAGGTATGGCAGTTTCTATCTTAAAAATATATTAGATGGAGTTCCCATCATGGCGCAGCGGAAATGAATCCGACTAGGAACCATGAGGTTGCTGGTTCGATCCCTAGCCTCGCTCAGTGGGTTAAGGATCCAGTGTTGCCATGAACTGTGGTGTAGGTTGCAGGCGTGGCTCAGATCCTGCATTGCTGTGGCTGTGGCATAGGCCGGCTGCTGTAGCTCCAATTCGACCCCTAGCCTGGGAACTTCCATATGCTGTGGGTGCTGCCCTAAAAAAGAAGAAGAAGAAGTTTCTAGAGGGAGTTCCCTTCATAGCTCTCAGCCGTTAATGAACCCAACTAGGATCCATGAGGACGAGGGTTCGATCCCTGGCCTTGCTCAGTGGGTTAAGGATCCAGCATTGCCAGGAGCTGTGGTGTAGGTCGAAGACGTGGCTCAGATCTGGCTTGCTATGGCTGTGGCATAGGCCAGCAGCTACAGCTCGGATTGGACCCCTAGCCTGGGCACCTATATATGCCAAGGGTGCAGCCTTAAAAAGCAAAAAAAAAAAAAAAAGAAGTTGTTAGAATAAAACGGAATGTGTGAGAAGCCTACTACAGTGCCTGGAACATAGTAGGCACTCAAGAAGTGGGGGTGGTTTTTGGTGTTCTTATTATTTACAAACAGGTCCAAGTCCCCTCCCATTCCCCTTGCATATAGGGTCATGGCTTCTCCCTGCCTTACACCCCCGACATGACCCCCAATCCCCTAACCGTGTGTCCTCTTTCACAGCCAGTATGACCTTCGGGAGAACAGCAAACACTCGGAGGTGCTGATTGACCTGACAGAGTACTGTGGCCAGCTGGTAGAGGCCAAGTGCCTCACCGTCAACCCCCAGGACAACAACTGCCTGGCAGTAGGGGCCAGCGGGCCCTTTGTGAGGCTCTACGACATTCGCATGATCCACAACCACAGGTATGAAGAGCAGGGCCTCCCATGGGCAGGTCCCTGAGAACCTGCTGCCCTTTTCCCTCATTGCCATGCCCCCTTCTTTTTGAGGTGGGATTTTTAAATTTTGTGACTAAAAAAAAATTAATCCATTCTTGTTTTGGAAAATACAAAAAGCGTATTAGAAATTACCCATAATCCATCACCTGAAAGAAATTACTGTACATATGTAATATTCTCTGCTTGTTCTTTTACTGTGAGCGTATGTACAAAGTTATAATCTTGCCCATGTAAAGCTTTTATTTGTACATGTAATTTTACTTTATTCTTTTTTTAAAACAAGAGTAGAGAGTATACTCAGAACCTCCACAGAAGTCCCAGACCAGGGCAGCTCCTGGGACAGGTGCAGAAACGTGTGGCCTGCTTACCTTCATTTTGGACTTGGGTGACCACTGTTGCTCTTGACACAATGCATGACTTAGAGTGGGCCTTGAGCCCAAGCTTCCTCATCTATAAAATGGGGGTAATAGGGTGGCCATGAACCAAGACAGTTGGCAGGACCTGCTTCAAAGCATTTTGATGTATGTGTCCACGGCCATCTAGTTGGTGGACCTTTGGGGATGCTGAGATAAGGAAGAAGGTACCCACCTCCCCCTGTATCTCTCCGGGGATACAAAGTTAGGTTTTTCTCTAGGGAGTGTGGTCGGGTCTGGCCAGGGATAATATTGGGCCTTGTAACCTATATGATTTGCCTTCCCACCAGAAAGAGCATGAAGCAGAGCCCTTCAGCAGGTGTGCACACTTTCTGTGACCGGCAAAAGCCCCTTCCGGATGGTGCAGCCCAGTATTACGTAGCAGGTAGGGCTCAGCCCAGCTCTGGCCCCCAACTCTTGGCTGGTGCTAACTCTCTCTGGGGCAGGGCAGGAAGGCAGCATGGAATGGTGATCAAGAGTAAAAGGCTTAGGGAGTTCCTGTCGTGGCACAGTGGTTAATGAATCCGACTAGGAACCACAAGGTTGTGGGTTCGGCCCCTGGCCTTGCTCAGTGGGTTAAGGATCCGGTGTTGCCGTGAGCTGTGGTGTAGGTTGCAGACGCGGCTCAGATCCCGAGTTGCTGTGGCTCTGGCGTCGGCTGGTGGCTACAGCTCCGATTGGACCCCTAACCTGGGAACCTCCATATGCCGCGGGAGCGGCCCAAGAAATGGCAAAAAGACAAAAAAAAAAAAAGAGTAAAAGGCTTAGGAAGCCCTGTTGTGGCTCAGCAGGTTAAGAAACTGACTGGTATTCATGAGGATGAGTTTGATCCCTGGCCTCATTCAGTGGGTTAAAGATCTGGCATGGGTGCAAGCTGTGGTGTAGGTCACAGACGCAGCTTGGATCCAGTGTTGCTGTGGCTGTGACGTAAGCTGGCAGCTGCAGCTCCGATTCAACCCCTAGCCTGGGAACTTCCATATGCCACAGTTGCTGACCTAAAAAAAAAAAAGAAAAGAAAAGGAAAACAAAAAAGAGCAAGAGGTTTAGAGTCAGACAAACCTGGGCTTTTATCCCGACTGCCATTGACCAGTCATCATGTGACCTTTGGCAGATTACTTAGCCTTGATGAGTCTCAATTTCTTATCTGTAAAGTGGAGTTGTAATAACTCAATGAGATAAAGCGTATGAAACAGTTGGCCCAGTTCATATACTAAGGGCTCAATACTTGTGCTGCTTTTATGATGAAGATGATCGCTATCATCATTGATGGAACAACTCCCCGCCCATCGGGGAGGGATGGGAAGCCTCACACTAGGCTGACTGGGCTGTTCCCTGCAGGTCACCTGCCAGTGAAGCTGCCTGACTACAACAACCGTCTGAGAGTGCTGGTTGCCACCTATGTGACTTTCAGCCCCAATGGCACAGAGCTGCTGGTCAACATGGGAGGAGAGCAGGTATGGACAGCTGCCCAAAGGGGCTCTGCCTCAGCCCACCCTCATAGCCGTCAGCCAGGGCTGTGTAGCCCATGTTCACCACCATGAAGCGACGAGAATCCTCATTGTAAATGACATTAGAGCGAGATGTGGACATGCCAGGGCATTGTTGAAACTCCCTGAGAGGTGCCCTGGCCTTGAGCATAAGCTTTAGAACTAACAGATCTGTCTTCAAATGCCAGCCTGTGTACTATGACTTTGAACAAATCTCTTCATTTTTTCTGAACCTTGGTTTCTGCATCTGATATTTTCCTAAAAGGAAACCCTGACGCTCAAAGCACACAGCCAGGCTGTGGTTTAGGACCAGCTCTGATGATGGCAGGCTGTTTACACATCCTCCATCAGGATATTTAGTAAGCCTTGCATAAATTCATTTATTCTACCAGCACTCACTGACTGCTTACTCTGAGTAGCATCATAAACATGAGGGAGACAGATGCGAAATGTGACCCATCCCAGGCGGACAGGAGAGACCTGGCAAGTGAAACTGTTGATGACATTAAAAGGCAAGAGGAATAGATGGAGAAGAGGTGACGCCTGAGTTCAGAAGAGAACTCTGGCTTCAGGTTGCTGAGCCACCTCACCTGGCCTAAAGGTTGCGTCAGGCTGAGAAGGGAGACAATCTAGCAGAGTGGTTTGGAGCCAGCCAGACGTCCTGGTTGTGCCACATGCCTCTTTTTTTTTGGCTCTGGGTAAATTAATTAACCTCTGAGCCTACATTTCTTCATCTGTAAAGGGGATGATGATAATAGTCATTTTTGTGGGGTTTCTAAGATGAAATGAGAAAAGTCATATGAAACACTTAGCAGAGATCCTGGAGCAAAGTAAGAATTCGATAAATGTTAAGTAGTAATAGATAATATTTACCAAGGGAAGTAACCAGCCGTGTTACTTTGGGCAAGTTGCTTCCCTTCTCTGAGCCTTGGTTTCCCATCTGTGAAGTGAGACCTCTGAGGATCTTGTCAGCCTACACATGTGATGATAGTATTTCAAGCCATCTGCCCAAAGGGCCAGAAACTGGAAAGATTTTCCTGCCTGAGGTTTACTCCGTAGACACACCCCTCCTGCCTCACTTGACTGTTCCCTGATCCACACCCAAGAGTTCCTGAGAGGCGCCCAGGCCTTGCTCATGGTCCAGCCACATTCTCGCCTCACAGTGTCCATTCTTTTCTTGACCCCTGCACTCTAGGTCTACTTGTTTGACCTGACTTACAAGCAGCGGCCATACACCTTCCTCTTGCCTAGAAAATGCCACTCCTCGGGGGGTAAGTTCTCCTGTTGGGTGTCCTTCAGGGCACCTCTGCTGGGGCCCGTGAGTGTGTTCTCCCTCTGCTGCGAATCCGGCCCCTTACCTTGTGCTATGGTTGTAATCCTCCAAAAAGAGTGCGTTCTTAGAATTCCTGCTGTGTTAAGAATCCAACTGCAGTGGCTTTGGTCGCTGGAACGGCACAGGTTTGATCCCCAGCCCAGCACAGCAGGTTAAGGATCTGGTATTGCTGCAGCTGTGGCACAGGTCGCAGCTGCAGAGGGGACCCTGTGCCACAGGTGTGGCTGTCAAGGGGTGGGGGTGAGTAGATTCTCTGAAATAACCTTGTACAGTAAGAAGGAAGGTAATGTTAGGTCAGAGAGGTCTGTCAAAGGGGTTCGCGTCACAGCCCTTTTCACTTCCCTCCAGAAAAGCAAATTCTTTCCATGGCTTGGCTCTTGAGGATCTGGAGTAGTTGCCCTTCCTTTCTTGTCCTGGATCTCGCCTCATGGACTTCCTCCTGGGTCCTGCAGTTGATGTAGGCACCTCCTCACCCACCCATCCCCACCCTCAGCTAAGGAGAATGCCAAGTTGAGGCCGTGTCCCTCTCCAGCCAGCAGAGGGCGCACAGGCTTTTCTTTAGCCTTTGCCTAACCTGTCCGTCAGAACTTGCTTTCTGGGAGTGGATCTTACCCCAGGAGAATAGCCCTACAGTGGAACCCTCAGACCTTGTGATGGAAACTGGAGGGCTGCTGGGGAGAAATGAAGGACTTCTCCTAATTGTTGCTGTTTCATTCTTCCTATCCCCTGCCAGAAGTTCAGAATGGCAAGATGTCTACCAATGGTGTGTCCAACGGTGTGTCCAATGGCCTGCACCTTCACAGCAATGGCTTCCGGCTGCCCGAGAGTAGGGGACATGTCAGGTGAGGCCAGCCTGATTTGCCCAACCCTCCCCTACCCCACTACAGACTGGAGGGAGGGACATGTCCTGTAAACCTTCCTCCTGGCCCCAACATAGGCACACACCCCAGAGTCAGGCCTGGGCCAAAAGGGCTTCTGGAATGTGGCTCGTGGTCTTAATACCACTTCTGCCTGGTAGGACTCTAGGCATCTTCAGACTGAAACTCTGGGTCCTTGGTACAGTAGCTGGGGTTAGACTCAGAGGGGCTGGGTCCTCTTAACACTGAGCTCCCTTCCACCCAGATGGGCCTGCTGTGTTACACTTGTCCCTCTACAGCCTCTTCTGGCCTCTGTTTGCTGCTGGGCCCTGTGTGTTGGGATTTGGATACAGAGGTACCCAGACCCTCTAGCCCTTGAAAGGAACATAATTATCTCTCGAGAGCTCCATGGCAGGGACTGGGTGGTAACCAACAAGGTTCACCTCAGCATGGAGGCAGGTGGTGTCAGCCACTTTCATGGCCAGGAGTTTGATTAAGAATTCCTTAAACCTGTTCAGGACAGCTTCATTTCTCCCCCTCTGTTTTGTTTTGCTTCCCCCCCCCCCCCCGCCCACCTTTGTCTCAGAGCATCTGGAACTGTGACCATTACCTATCACAATAACTCAGGCCAAAGATGGGAGTGGTGCCTTCTTCTAGAGGACAGTGCAGATCCCAGGGACCAAGACAACCGAGAGGCCTTCAGGCAGGGCTGCAGACTTCCCGAAGGACGGCTCTGACCTTTCCTGGTTGGTCTAACTTGGCTCTGCTTCCTCCACAGCCCCCAGGTAGAGCTGCCCCCATACCTGGAGCGTGTGAAACAGCAAGCCAATGAGGCCTTTGCCTGCCAGCAGTGGACCCAGGCCATTCAGCTTTATAGCAAGGCCGTGCAGAGGGCCCCTCACAACGCCATGCTCTATGGGAACCGAGCTGCAGCCTACATGAAGCGCAAGTGGTGAGTGGGCCTAATGGAGCCAAGGTTCTGAGGCATCCAGGGAAGGCAGCAGTGACATCCTGCTGCCTCTTAGGGCTTCTTAGGCCCAGGTGTCTCCTCCCCACCTCCAGGTTGGTGGTGGGAAGGCACCTGACACATTGGTCAAGAAGTCTTAAGCATCAAGAAAGCTCACATGGAGTTCCTGTTGTGGCTTAGTGGTTAATGAATCCGACTAGGAACCATGAGGTTGTGGGTTTCATCTCTGGCCTCACTCAGTGGGTTGAGGATCCGGTGTTGCTGTGAGGTGTGGTGTAGGCAGTGGCTACAGCTCCAATTGGACCCCTAGCCTGGGAACCTGTATATGCCGTGGGTGCAGCCCTAGAAAAGACCAAAGAAAAGGAAAAAAAAGAAAGAAAGCTCACACTTAAGTGGAGCATGTTCACAAGTAGCTTCAATTTGGTGCTTTGTTATAAAGTGCTGTGGCCACTGAGGAAGCAGGGAGTGGGAAAATGGTTAATCCCACCTCCTGGGGAACTGGGCCTTGAAGTGGACTTTGAAGGAGCAGTAGAATCTTGCTGGATGGAAATGAGGCATTTGGTGAACTCAGATGGTATCTGTCTGAAATGATTTTGCAGCTCCTTGACCTTGGGGCTTGCTCTCTTGTGCTCTTGGACCCTTTATTTAGACCAAGCCCAAACAAGATCCCAGACATCTGAAACTGACAGTGGGTCTTGCTGGGTTGTAGTGGCTGGAGGTAAAGGAGTAGGTCCATAGCCTGAGAAACGCTTTATCTTTGGAGACCCACAGGGCCCCCAGCCCTTCTGCCTGTAGCACCAGCAGGCAAGCAGGCAGGCAGACCCCATCCCCCAGCCAGGGCCAGGACGGGAGATGGATAGAGCTGGGCCCACAGCCATTTCTGCTCCGTCTGGCATCCGTCGGCTCTGCCCAGACAGACAGGCCAGCTGGTGTGCCATCGTCTGGCTGCAGCTAGGCAGGCCAGAGAGGGAAGCTTAAGAAACCCACCCAAGTCAGCAGGATGGTAGATAGGGGTTTGAGAAGATGCTACCCCCACGGGTCTTAGCTCAGGCATCAGGAGTTTGCCAAGGGCTCAGATGGCAGCCAGCCCCAGGAGATGACAGTTGGGGGGCCATCCTGGGGTGTTTTCCTCTGTCCCAGCAGGTGGGCAGAATGCAGTCGACTTCGTCCAGGCTCTGGGCTGAGAGCTGTCTCCCTCCTGCATTCTTGCTAAGAGAGACTAATGGTTTCCCAGTCCATGGTACCTTCAGCTTGGGCTCTGAATCCCTGCTGTGACGTGGGAACTAGGGAAACAAAGCTCTGGCACTCTGAGCTGCTGTGCTCCCGAGTGCCCAGCCTCTGGACAGGGGATAAAGACGTGGACATAGCTCGTCACCCAAGAGGCAGAAGCAGGAAGTCTTTGAATGGTCAGGTGAAGTGCTGTGGGCTTCAGGCAAAGTTAGGTCCCTTTAACTGGTGATCAGGGAAGCACCAGGAAGATGTGGTGTCTGAATGGGCTTTCAGTGTGGGCAGGCTTAGACGAGGAGATGAAAGGAGGAGGGGACTGTGGGGAAAGGACATTCCCAGGGAGATGAAATGGTGTGAACAAAGGCGTGGGGGTGGGGGACTGACTGAAGAGCTTGTTTGCTGAACAACAAATCCATTTGGCTGGAGCAGAGGGTTCTGGAAGGGACTGGCAGGAGATGAGTCTGTGAGGTAGCCTGGGGCCAGCCTGGGAAGGACTTGGAATGCAGAGCGGTGGCGTTTTGGCCTCGATTCAGTGGATGATGGGCAGCTACTGAAGAGTTTTGAGCAGGAGAGGGATGTGCCGAGGGCTGTCTTTTCAGGGAGATTGATCTGGCAGTGAGTCTGGATGGGTGAGCCCTCGGGCCAGCCTGCTCTCTCCCCATACCCTCATGCCTGCCAGTGACCCCTAGAATGTCACATTCTGTCCCAGGCCAGTCTCCCCAGGGCTGCCATCTGCTCCTGGATGCAGTGGGAGCTGTCACCCTCTGGCTCCTGGCTGCTCTCTGGTCTGGCTCTCCCCAGGAGCTCTGAGGGGCACCTTGCAGGCGGTAATTGGGTTTCCAAACAGCGCGTGCTCCTTCGTCACAGCCACTCGTTCTGACGCAGGCCATGCCATCGAAGCACTCTGTCTCTTGCGGGCCCCCAGCCGGACTGGGCTGCTTGTTCCTGCACTGAGCGTGGCTGCTGCAGGGACCTGATGCTCCCTCTGAGTGCTATGGGAGAGGAGGCTCAGAGAGCCCTCTTCCCCATCAGTCAGGGCTGCTTCGGCCCCATGCAGGAGGCTTGTGAGCCATGCCTTGGGGGAGGGGACTTTAGTTCTGGGGAGTGCTGCTTAGCACACTTGGGTCCTAGGCCCTCCTCAGCCCAGCAGGAAAAAGAACAGCTCCCAAAGGAGCAGTGGCTCCCGTAACCCACCTGGCTCTCCAGATGAAACGTGGGAAATGAGTATCTTATATTCTGCCACAAGGCGGGAGCAAGAGGAGCTTCTTTGGCCTCTCCCCCAGTTCCCACCCCCAAAACCATCCCCACGTCCGCATATCCATGCCTTGGGAGTTGGAGAAGTTGGAGTGGATGATGTGGCGCTCCTGACGTGCTGCACCCCCTGCCTGACCCCCCACCGTCAGCTTCCAGAGAACTGACTCTGCCAGACTGTCAGGCCCCATCCTCCAGCCCCGGGAGGTAGAGGCCACAGCTGCTGTGGATCAGTCAGCCAGGACAGAGGGGGGTCTGGCTGAGGGCTTGCTGCCTGCTGGTCAGAGCCTGAGTCCCCAGCCTGGCACTTCTGGCTTCCTCAGACCACAGAACTGCCCTTGAGGGCCCCCTGCCTTGGACATGGCTTTGAAGGCCAGCCGGGGGGATTTGAGGAGATGGACAGTGGAGGAGAGAAGGAGGGCTTGGGGAGCCTGAGGCAGGCAAGATGCCAGGCCTTCTGCTGCAGAGCTGCGGGTGCCTGGGATGACTGGGTATGCACTTGCACTCTGTGTCCAGCAGAGGGCAGCCGGACACTGCTTTTTGCCACACACCCACCTCCCACCTCCTACCCTGCCAAGACCTCCAGGTTCCTGGCTTGCCTCTTTTTTTTTTTTTTTTCCTTTATTTTTCAGCCGCACCTGCAGTATTTGGAAGTTCCCAGGCTAGGGGTCAAATCTGAGCTGCAGCCGCCAGCCTACACCACAGCCACAGCAATGAGGGATCCAAGCCACATCTGTGACCTACCCCACAGCTCATAACAGCACCGGATCTTTAACCCACCGAGCGAGACCAGGGATCGGACCTGCATCCTCATGGATACTAGTCAAATCCATAAACCCCTGAGCCACAGCAGCAACTCCCTGCCCTGCCTCTTTAACATATTCTGTCTCCTGGTGAGCAAGGCCTGGGTTGATCCCGGATTCTCTTTATCCCCAAGTACCCTTGCCCTGAGGTCTCTCAAAGGTGGGCTGGGGTGGCCATAGAAAATGAAGGAGAACGAGTGGGAACTCCCTGCTTGCCATGTGGCCCCACCTCCAAGCCATATTCCCCTGCCTTCCCAGGGATGGTGACCACTACGATGCCCTGAGGGACTGCCTGAAAGCCATCTCCCTAAATCCATGCCACCTGAAGGCACACTTCCGCCTGGCCCGATGCCTCTTTGAGCTCAAGTACGTGGCTGAGGCCCTTGAATGCCTGGATGATTTCAAAGGGAAGTTCCCGGAGCAGGCCCATAGCAGTGCTTGTGATGCACTGGGACGCGACATCACGGCCGCCCTCTTCTCCAAAAATGATGGTGGTGAGTGGGCACTGAGGAGGGGTTGCTGTCACTCTTTCTGTTTGAGGTGCTGCGTGACATTCTTGAGAGAATATAGTTCTTGGGTTGGAGCGCCTTGGGCTCAGATGCTGGTTGAGAAGCTGTGTGACCTCGAGACAGCTACTTGGTCTCTTTGAAACGAGGGTTAGCAGTAGCACATTTAAGGCACCTGATGTAGTTCCCCCAGGACTCAGGATAGGAGTCGGCTGAGCCCAGTGTGCCTCGAAGGTCATTCTCTCCTGCTCGCTGACAGGGCCTTGGCCCCTCCACTGTGGGGGTGGGGGTTGGCTGGCATGCTGGCTCCAGTTTACAGGGGCGCAGAAGAGACAGCAACACAGGGCAGTAGAACTGCCTCAGGCACAGGTATGGAGCCTCAGTTCCAGTCTCAGCTCTGCCATGTGTAACCTTGTGACCTTGAGCAAAGCACAGACTCTGCTACTGCCTTATCTGCACCGAGAGCGTTTAAGGCCCTGCCCAGCTCACCTGGCTGGCACTGGCGAGTGATAAACTTTGAGAGGGGAGCTCAGTGGGGCAGACATGAATCCTCCCTGTCTGCTTTGCAGTTCACTAACCACGGATTGATTCCTTTGTCTGAATAGTGCCAGGTACTGTGCTAGGTCCTGGGAACACATCTGGGAACAAGTCTGATGGAACTTCTGTACTCATGAGTCTGTAGCCTAGTGAAGGAACCAAGCAGCGAAGGAAAAACAGAGGATGTCCTGGGGACATGATAAGATGTAGATGGGGGGGCGGGGGGCAGGAGGGGGGTTGGTGGCTGTCTGGGGTTTTTGAGGAAGAGACATACAAGCTGAGATCTTGAGCTTGGAGAGGAAGAGTTAGCTTGATATGTAGTAGAGCTGTGGGAGTCAAGAGTTCCTGCCTCCTGGCACAGGGGCCAGCACATGCCAGACCCCTGAAGCAGGCAGGAACAAGTCACTTGGAATAGTGGTAAGATTTACCCAAGGCCCTAACACATCAGTACGTCCATTGGGATCCATGATAACTTGTGTGCTAGAGAAGGAGGGCTTGGACCTTCCTGCCTTCAGAGTGGTGGATCTATTTAGAAAAGTCAGGAGTTCCTGTCGTGGCGCAGTGGTTAACGAATCCGTCTAGGAACCATGAGGTTGCGGGTTCGGCCCCTGGCCTTGCTCAGTGGGTTAACGATCCGGCGTTGCCGTGAGCTGTGGTGTAGGTTGCAGATGCGGCTCGGATCCCGCGTTGCTGTGGCTCTGGCGTAGGCCGGTGGCTACAGCTCCGATTCAACCCCTAGCTTGGGAACCTCCATATGCTGCGGGAGTGGCCCAAGAAATAGCAACAACAACAACAACAACAACAACAAAAAGACAAAAGACAAAAAAAAAGAAAGAAAAGTCAGCCCCTCCAGCTCTCTTGGCAGTGTTCCACTCTCTCCTCCCTGCCTCTCACCTCCACAGAAACAGACTTGGGGCCTGTGCATTCTTGGGGCTTCCAGACATTATTCAGGACCTGCGCCAAGCCCTCCTGGCATCAGAGGTCTCCTCTTGAACACCCTCAAGGGCAGGATCCACAGTGCTTCTTCCGCACAGTGCTCGCAGTTTTCCCGGGGAGGGGTAGAGGCAGGTAGCCCTGTGCTGCTTACTACTTGGACTGAACACAGGGTCAAGGGTGGGGAGGGGAGAGGTGGACAGGCCTCTCATCTTCCTTTGTTCTCTGCCCCCAGAAGAGAAGAAGGGAGCCGGTGGTGGCGGCGGCCCCGTCCGCCTCCGCAGCACGAGCCGCAAAGACTCCATCTCAGAGGATGAGATGGTGCTGCGGGAGCGAAGCTACGACTATCAGTTCCGCTACTGTGGCCACTGCAACACCACCACGGATATCAAGGAGGCCAATTTCTTTGGCAGGTCCGAGGCACTGAAGAGGAGGAGGGCACAGCCCAGTTGGCAGTTGGAGGTTGGGGGGACATGGGGACATAATGCTTTCAGAAAAGAGTCTCAGATCCCAGCTTTACCTCTGTACCCCTGGGCAAATGGCTTCACCTCTGTGGGCCTCAGTTTCTTCATCTATAAAATGATGCCAGCTTTCCCCACCTCAGGGGCCATAAGGAGGACTAACGAGGTAACCCAGAAAGCACCCAGCGCGCTGCCCGGCCTCCTCCTTAACCCCCTCCCCACCCCGGTCTCCATGTGTCAGAGCTTGGTGTCTTTATCTGGTTGCTTGGGGCCTTCTCCTGCTGAGGGTAGAGACAAACGCCCTCAGAGGCTGGCAGTCTTGGCAGTCTTTTGTGCCTGGAACTGGGCCCCAGTACTTAGGGACAGAGCCCATGTCTCAGACACCATCACCTCTAACCCGCCTTTGTGGGTGATGTGCTTTCTTTGGGTAGGTGAGATACATGAATGCAAACCAGGACTCTCCATCAGGAGCCCTTCTAATGGCCGTGGTGTGAGGGCAGATGGTTAGGAGTTGGGGGGTCTGGATCCAGGAAGGCTGGGGCTGCTGAGCCTTGTCTTCAGCCAGAGTGTTTCCACAAAACAAAAAGAAAAGACGGGGGCGGGGGGCCAGTTTCCGTCTTGTGGCGCAGCAGGAACAAATCCCTCTAGGAACCATGAGGTTGCGGGTTCAATCCCCGGCCTGGCTCAGTGGGTTAAGGATCCAGCGTTGCTGTGAGCTGTGGTGTAGGTCGCAGATGCAGCTTGGATCTGGCATTGTGTTGCTATGGCTGTGGCGTAGGTCAGCAGCTGTAGCTCCGATTAGACCACTTGCCTGGGAATCACCATATGCCGCCGGTACGGCCCTGAAAAGACAAAAAAAAAAGTGTTTCAGAGGCCCAAGAGATGTAGGATATGGTCCTGGCACCCAGGAGCTTATCAGATACTGTGGAGGAGAGTGAGTTAGAGGGACCCAGGCAGTCCCTGACCCCGAGTGACAGTGACAGGGCTCTGCAGTGTGAAGGGGATTACTGTGTACGAGGGAATTCTGAGTCAGGTGAAGACGCTGAGTGGCTCCAGAAGTCCCTGCTCCCCGTTTGCCTGAGCCACACAGCCTCTACTTGAGGCTGCAGGGCGGTACCCCACCTGACCTCCCTGCCCTTTGCCCCCCCGCCAGCAACGCTCAGTACATCGTCAGTGGCTCTGACGATGGCTCCTTCTTCATCTGGGAAAAGGAGACCACCAACCTGGTCCGCGTGCTCCAGGGGGACGAGTCCATCGTCAACTGCCTGCAGCCGCACCCCAGCTACTGCTTCCTGGCCACCAGTGGCATCGACCCTGTTGTGCGGCTCTGGAACCCCCGGCCAGAGGTGAGGATGCAGACAGGGTGACAGAAGCCAGACGGGGAGGAGGGGAAGGATGGGCTCTGGGCGAGACCTCCAGCTGAGCCCGTGAGGGTTGGGAAGGGACATGAGTCATGCAGAGGCTGGAAGCTGCTGGGATGAGTGAGCTCTTACCCCAGGGCCCAGGGAAGCATCAGGGTAGGAGCCAGCAAGTTCCGGAAGCTCCAGATGAAGTGAGCGCTTCCAGGGGCATATCCTTGAGCCAGCTGCTGCCAAGGTGAGACTCGCATGTGGGAAACAGTAACGGAGGCCTGGCTACAGGAGGGCAGGGAGGCACCCAGAGCAGCCCCATCCACCTCATGGGAACAATACCTCAGAGGCTCCCTAGGCACCTTGTCCTCATAGATGGCTGCCTTGTGTCCCCCAGAAGCTGGGCAGAGGCCAGGCCCTCAGACACAGGAAAAGTATGTGGGCTTTAGAGTCTGAGTTTGAATCCTGGTCCCTTGACTCACTGCCTGAGGGACTCAACCATCTCTGAGCCTGGTGTCTATCAGGTGTGCATTAGAATGGGAATGACAGCATCCCCTCAGAAGGTTGTTTCGAGGGTTAAAGAAGTGAGGACTGTGGTGTGTGTGGCCCACAGGGACACTTAGGACAGCGTGCTCCCCTGCACTCCCAGTGTGGGTAGCCAGGTGGGCCCCGCTGAGGCCGCCCCTGCTTTTTGCTCCACCCTCCCCCTTCCCAGCTGGTAAAACAGAAGAGAGGGATATCTAATTCCAGGGGCAATTGCCTATGAATTTTAAAGAGGAGCCCAACAGGACCCTCCCTTGTAGGGAGGATAAAGGAATCACATGGAGGCGTGGCAACAGAAGAGTTGGTGGGGTGGGGGGCACACTGTGTCTCTACCTCCACCCCCGGCATCTAGTGTGTGTGCCCAGCATATCCTCGTGTGAACCCTCCCCGCTTCTATGACCCTGCGCGGTCTGTCCCCCCCATAGATCTGGATGTGGTCTCTCCTCCTCGTCTTCCGGTGCAGGGACTCCGATGTATATCCTGCTCTGTGTGTTCTCCCCTGTGTATCCCAGTGTGTTGTCTCCCCTCACAATGTATGTTATCACGTGGGTTCCCCCAATATGTGTGGCCCCGCATGATGTGCCATCTCCCTCACATACATCCTGGTGTGTGTGTGGGGGGGGGTAGATCCCAGGATGCATTCCGCTCTCCCCATTTACACACGTGGGTGTACCTGTAGACACCTCCTGGTGTGTACGTACCCTCTCCATGTGTATAGCTGTGTGTGTGTGTGTGTGTGTGTCCATCCCCTGCACATAGCTCCCAGCAGTATGTGTGCCTCCCACTTAAGTGTCTCCTGGTGTCCCTCCCCGCCGCAGAGTGAAGACCTCACAGGCCGGGTTGTGGAGGACATGGAGGGCGCTTCACAGGCCAACCAGCGGCGCATGAATGCAGACCCGTTGGAGGTGATGCTGCTCAACATGGGCTACCGGATCACAGGCCTGAGCAGTGGAGGTGCCGGGGCCTCCGACGATGAGGACAGCTCCGAGGGCCAGGTGCAGTGCCGGCCCAGCTAGACCCTCCTGGCCCTGGTCCCCAGCCCCTGTTGTTGGCTGGATCCTCCACCCCAGGCAGGAGGTCAGGGGGTTCCATTTTGGTTTGTCTTCCCCTTTCCCCCATTTTTTCATTTCCCTGTTTTGTTTGTTAGTTTGGCATTGGGGATGGGGGATGCTGCAACTTGCTAGCTTTCGGACTTTGGGGCAGATTGCCCCTTGACTGGCCCCAGCCCTGAGCAGAAGAGCAGGAGGGGAAGCCCCTCTATATGCCCCCACCTCCCACTTCCATGTCCCTGGAGAGCTCTGGCCCGCCTCTGGTGGGGAGGGAAGGGCTGAAGCTGTCTTCAAGGACTGCCCTCCCCTCAGTTGGCAGCAGGAAGGGGAGTGGAATTCCCAGTCCATAAGGACTAGCCTTGACCTGTTGCCACTCCTGCCCCTGGCCGGCAAGGCTAGCTCCCTCCTGGTCTTCAGGGAAGCTTCTGAAAAAGAATAGGGTCCCCCTCTCCCTCCAGAGCCACTGTCACGCTGGAAGCAGAAGGAAGGAAGGGAGCCCTGGAGTGGGCTAGACCAGGCCACTGCCTCCTTGCAGTACAGCCTCCTTGCCCTCGTCCCGGGCACTGGCTCTGGGTCCTGTGCAGGCTCTCACTGGCCACCTCTGGGGGCTCCACCTTTCCCAAGGGCCCTGGCAGAGGGTGGGGCACCGCACCATACCCCACCTATCTGTCCAGCCCTCCCAAACTCTGGAGGACCACCCTCCCTCGGGCGCTCTTCGGCCTCACTGTGACCTTTCTGCCAGAGCTCCCAGCCAGGCCTACTCGCTGAGGTGGCACTCCCTGCTAGGGGCCTTCCAGGCCCTCTGCCCTCCCTCCCACCCCACATGCTGAGCCGCCACAAAGACCAAAGAAGTGATGGCTTTTCTCTGGCCCCTGCTGCTCTGGGGGAAGGGGGGTGGGTCTCCTGAGCCGCTCTATGGGAAGGTCCCTAACTCAGCCCCCTCCCTCCTCAGCAGCGTGAGCTTTACACTGGATGCAGCAGTCACTCCACCATTCACCAAGCCTCCCCCTTTGCCCCCTTGGCTCTCAACTCCAGAGCTGCTCCTGGTAGTTGGTTCATCCTTCCTCCCCTCTCCCTCCCCAGTCCCCTTAGCACTCACTTGGTTCCAGCCCTCCAGCTGCAGCCTCTGGGGAGAAGCGGCCTCCTTCCCTCCCTTCCTCCCTCCCCCTCTTTCTCTGCCAGGTGCCTCCTCTCAGTCAGGCTTCAGAGAAGCCCTGGAGACAGCAGGGCCGTGTAAAAGCTTTTTCACAGTTTTAAGAAGATGAGGAGTGAGGGGGTGGCAGGGATAGTGGTGGGGGGTCTGGCCCCGGCTCGTCATTGCTTTAATCCCAGCAACACAGGTGGCAGCCTCTCCCCCTTCCTCCCTACCCCATCCCTCTCCCCACCCCTCTTTCTAGCTTGGTAATGAAGTATATTTATTGGTGAAGGAAACAGCTGCTGCTGCTTCTCCTGCTGCTGGGACTTGCTCCCCTGTATCTTCTCCACGACCTTTCTCCAGCCGGGAGGGGAGAGCGAGAGCACTGGAGCTGGGCCCTGGGGCCCAAGGACCAGCAGGGGCCCCTTTGCTTTCCTCTGTTCAAGCCACCTGCCACTTCCTCTCTCCCTGCCTCCCACCCTCTCTCCCTGCCTCCTGCCCTCTGCCAGCCCAGCCTGGGCCCTGCAGTGTGGAGAGACACATAAGCCTTACTGTCCTCTGGGGGCAGGAGCCGAGCCTTTTTGTTGCTCCGCTCCCAGAAGAGTGAGGGTGACGCAATTGATTAAAACCATTTTGTTCTAGGTGTGGCTGGTGACATTTGTGGGGTGCAGGTGGGTCTCGGGATCAAAGTGAGGATATCTCTCTTGACTCTGTGGCTCTGTGACTTTGATTAACCACACCTCTGCTGGGTGGAATAGGCAGGCCTGCCTGGGAGGGTCCTGTGGATAGTGGCCACCCCGGCTGGCAGGGCCAAGTGCAGAGCACAGCTCCAGTGACTGATTTGCAGCAATCAGCTTTCACTCTTTAGGCTGTTTTCTCATCTCTAAAATAAGGAGGTTGGAGTCTTAGTGTCTTTTTCAAACTTTCAAAATTGGAATCCAAATAAGAAATATACATTTTACACTGTGATCCATGAGACCCATGCTAATTTGTATGTATATAATGAACATAAGTTTTATACAGTATTTACCCTTGCTACATTCAGTGTGTTCTATTTGCCATTCTATTTTATTAAGGAGAAAAAATGTTGATTATAATCCACTAAATTGATTTCACAACCTGCAGTTTCTTGATTGGCCCTGGTTTAGAGGATTTCTTAGACCAGACTTTCTCAGCTCACGCTGAACCATTAGTGTCTTGCAGTTTTTTGTGGAACACCCCCCAAGCCAGAAGAAATACCTAACATTTCAGTTTGTTAGTTAAGCCCAAATCTCTTTAAGAATCTAGGTCCTACCAACTTAAGTCATTTAAAAAAAATAATACATACAAGTTAGAAGAAACTTTTTGTTCATTCTTAAATAACAACAGTAACTAATGGAATCTTTGTGCTTGTTGAGCGCTATAAAACTTATCAGCTTTTCTAATCAGATTGGACACTGCCACCCTCATTTCCTGTTCCACATTGATTTTCATTTGCTTCGTATCACAGCAACCACTAAAAAGACAGCTTCTCAAAGATGCCATAACCAGAGGAATGTAGTGCGATCTAATGACGAAACTCCGATCCACCTTGAGCTAGTAGTTCTCCTGGTAGCCAACAGATGCTGAGTATCTCTCAAAGTTTAAATATCCTACTGTGCTCCCTATTGCTTTGCTTTGGTACCCTAAGGTGCCTTAATGCACAGTTTGGAAACTATGGTTCAGTACCGTGGGAACAAGAATTTCCCTAGAGAAATTTTGTGATTACATTCTTTGTACATTTGGAAAGAACCAGGCTCAAGCCAGCAGGGTAATAAGCTCAGTTTCAGTACAGGAGACAGACAGGGAAGAGACACTGTCAGAAGCACAACAGGTGATGTGATAAAGCAGGTGCTGTGGGCTGGTATCGTTTCTCTGTTACCAAATTGAAATCTTCAGAACCTTCTTCAAGACATTTCCAAGACCAGGCCAGGAAGAGACGATTTACCAGGCCAAGGGAGCAATCCCCAGAGGCCCTCATGGACCCTGAGGCATTCCATGCAGCTGTGTTATGTTATAGAGGGTAGAGTGGCCCATGGACTTCAGAAGCAGCCAAGCTGTGGAGGACTTCCTTTGCTTGAAGAGAGACTGCAGGCTTTATCCTGTAAACAAGGAGGAACCATTGGAAGACTTCACCAGGGGCTCCACTTCATTTGGAATTAGTACTTTTTTTTTTTTTTTTTAAATAGGGCTAGGGTTAGACTTTTTTAGAGCAGTTTTAGGCTTACAGAAAATTGACAGGATAGTATAGAGTCCCATATACTGCCCCCTCCTCCCAGGTTCAGTTTCCCCTTTCATTAACATCTTACATTAGTGTGGTACATTCGTTACAATTAATGAACCAATGTTGACACATTAACTAAAAGTCCATAGTTTACATTAAGCTTCATTCTTTGTACGGTTCTGTGAGTTTTGACATAAGCATAGTATCATGTATCCACAGTGTCATAAAGATTAGTGTTACAGCCCTAAAAATCTGTGTCCCACCTATTCAGTCCTCATCAGCACCACAAAAAAAAAAAGTACTAAGTTTTTAAAAATAAATCTCACAAAATGTGTACAAGATCTATATGAAGAAAACAATAACATTCTGATTAGAGAAATCAAGGGAAATCAAAATGAATGAATAAATGCTCAATGGAAAGGAAGACTCAATGTTATTAAGATGTCATTTCTTCCCAGCTTGGTCCTTAGCTTCAGCAAAATCGCAATCAAAATCCCAGCAAATTACTTTGTGAATATTAACAAATGGATTCTAATGTTTATATAGAGAGACAAAGACCCAGAATAGCCAACACAAATAATAAAATCAAAGAAAACAGAGTATTGATACTACCCGACCTCAAGACTTCTAAAGCTGCTCATTAAACTGCCATAACCAAGACTGTGACATTGGCAAAAATATATATATATGTGTGTATACACACACACAAATAGATCAGTGGAGTGAATTAAGAGAATCAAGAAGTAGATCCACATAAATATAGGTAACTGATTTCTGACAAAGGAGCAGAACCCAATGGAGCAAGGAAAGGAAAGTCTTCGACAAATGGTGCTGGAACAACTGCCCATGTACATGCAAAAAAAAGGGATGTAAACACTGATTTTTTCACCACTCACAAAAGTTAACTCAAAATGGATCATAGAACTAAATGTAAAACACAAGAAGATAACAGGAGAAAAATCTAGGTGACCTTGGGTTAGCAAGGAGTTTTTAGGTACAACATCAAAAACACAATCAATGGAAGAAAAAATTGATAAGTTGGACTTCATCAAAAGCTTCTCTACAAAAATCACTGTTAAGAGAATGAAAAAGATGGAGTTTCCACTTTGGCACAGCAGAAACGAATCCAACTAGGAACCATGAAGTTGCGGGTTCGATCCTTGGCCTGGCTCAGTGGATTGGGGATCTGGCATTGCAGTGAGCTGTGGTGTAGGCTAGGAGCTGTAGCTCTGATTCGACCCCTAGCCTGGGAACCTCCATATGCCTCCAGTGTGGCCCAAAAAAAAAAAGAAAAAGAAAAGACAAGCCAAAGACTGAGAGAAAATACAAGAACTCCTACAGCTCAACAATATGAAAACAAGCAACCCAATGAGAAAAATGGGCTAAAGATCTGAGTAGATACCTCCCCAAAGAGGATATGTAGTGACTAATAAGCACATGAAAAGGTGTCCAGCATTATTTCACTAGGGAATTACAAATTAAATCAACAGTAAAATATCACTCCACACCTATTAGGATGATGATATCAAATGCTGTCAAAGATGTGGAGCAACAGGAACTTTCATTGCTGAGAATGCAAAATGGGACAAGCCTCTTTGGAAGACAGTTTGGCAGTTACTTACAAAATTAAATATAGTATATTATTATAGGATTCAGCAGTTGCTCTCCTTAGCATTTACCCAAATGAGTTAACTTGAAAATTCATGGCCATACACAAACATGTACATGAATGCTTACAGCCACTTTATAAGTAATCACAACTGGAAGCAACCAAGAAGTACTTCAGAAGGTGACTGGATTAGCAAACTTACAGCTATACAATGGAATATTATTCAGTGAAATGAACAGTCACGCCACTAAGCCATAGAGGTCTTTAAATACATATTGCTTAGTGAAAGAAGCCAATCTAAAAGCCATACCGAATGATTCCAACTATATGACATTCTGGAAAAAGCAAAACCATAGACAGTAAAAAGGCCCATGGTGCTCCATTTTTAATGTGTTTCCGAGTGTGTGACTCAGCCCTGCTGGTTGAGAGCCTGGGGCTCAGTCAGATAAGCCTGCACAGTGAATGTATAGCAAAACAGACATTAGAATTGGAATCCCAGTATTTGTGGGGGGGTAGGTGTGGCCCCAGGGGACTGCTACAGGTCTCTGTGCTAAGGAGCATGCTTAACTATGGTCTCAGAACTTTCAAAGGTAATGAGAGGAGTGCCTGTTGCGGCTCAGTGGGTTAATTAAGAACCCAACTAGTACTCATGAGGATGCTGGTTCAATCCCAGGCCTTGCTCAGTGGGTTAAACTGTGGTATAGGCCAGCAGCTGCAGCTCCGATTCACCCCCTAGCCTGGGAGCTTCCACATGCCGTAGGTGTGGGCTTAAAACGAAAAAAAAAAAAAAAAAAAAACTGATGAGAGATCACCTATCTCGGAGGATCCCAGCCCTGGCTATACATCAAAACCATCCAGTTTACTTTAAAATCTACCACCCCAGAGATTCTGTTTTAGTTGGTTGTGGTGGGAGGTGGTGCTCAGTCCATCCATTATTTTGAAGCATCCTAGATTCATTCTAATGTAGAGCCAGAGCTGAGAACCACTGATCTAGTCCTATCTCCACATTGTGCAAAACCAGGACTGGATCCCTAATTTTTGATTCCTGGTCTAATAATTTTCTTAATGTCATGATATTTTTTGAGCTTCTCTTTGCCTGGCACTGGCTTAATGAAAATGCACACAACAGATTAGTCCCTGCTCTCCTGGAGCCTCCACATTATCTGGGAGATGTGGAATAGCAAATGCTGGAGGTTGTGCATGATCCCTGAACATTGTATTTCACTGGAAATCGTGAGTCCTCCATACACTCTGCCATGGTGTGCCTCTGGCAGGGCAGGTGGGGGTAGGAGGGCATTTTGATGGACATGATGGCAGGCCTGAGGCACTCTGTTGTTCAGCCATGTTCTTCTGCCTCCTGCACCCGACATGTTTCTTTTTATTTTATACATTAGGTCCTGGTCCTAGTGAAGCCATAGCTTGCACCCTTTTTATGGTGATTCACAGAATCTCAGGTCACTCTTTAATGATCCAGCGGTCACCAGCAGAGATAGCCCAAGATCGAGGTTCAGAACCCCAGCTGTACCTAATATATGCTTAGACCTTGGGAGAGTTCCTGAAACTTTCTGGGCTCATTTTTCTCATCTGGAAAATGAATGTCTTGATAACTGCTCTGGTTACTTCACCTCACTGCTTTGTAAGGAGGCTCCAAATCATAGGGAGATTATGTGCATTAAAGTGCTTTTTAAGTGGTTAAGGGTCCTGTGATGGTGATGAGTGGTTTTAATTGCTATAATAGCCAACTTTGAGTGTACATTTTGGGCAAGGATCTGTTCAGCTATAGCTTATCAAATAAACCTTACAAGAACTCTGCAATTTTAAATTCCCATCTTAGGGATGAGGAAACTGGTGCTGTAACAGGTTCAGTTACTTCCCTAAGGTCTGACAACCACTGACAGAGCTAAGGGTCAATATTGGGCTTGCTGGCTGACTCCTGAGTTCACATACTTAACCATCATGCTTTACTGCCCACTTGGGAGCAGAATGCTTAGAGTCTGGTCTTAGCTATGTTTTATATATTCTTGGGTAAGTTTGTCTTTCTGTAAAATAGAATGGAGAAGGAAGTCATTTTGTAAACTCTGGTATCTAAAGGATAAGAGCCTGTTCTCAAATGGTTTCTTGCATTATATCGGCCACAGTGTTCCCCTCCCCATCACAGAAAGGTTTGGAGCCATCCAGGAAAACTAAGTTTAGGGCTTAATGGGGGGAATCCCATTCTCCAGGAGCCAGAGAAGGTAATTAATGGAGCAGAAGCAGATAGGCTGCAGGAGAGGACAGTGTGTGTGTGTGTCTGTGTGTGTGCGCGTGCATGCGCACAGACACACACACACACACACACTGCATCATACCCAGCAGCTCCTCCAACCTGTGCTGTGGTTGCCCCGGGCTCAGCCCTGCTTCCCTGGATTATTGAGGTGATTCTTCCCCAGATTCCTTAAGGAGACTATCTATGGTCAACAGATAGCTCTGCTGCCATTCCTTGAGCACTTCCTATCTGCCAGGTGCCATGCTGACTACAGGGTCCAAAGAAGCCAGTCAGTCCCCTTCTCAAGGAGTTCACAGTCTCCTGGGGGAGACAGACATGTAAACAGCTAATGCTAATGCAAGTATGCATGAATATTCAATAGGCAGAAACAGCCTTCGTGCTCTGGGAGTAAAGAGGGAGGATTTGCTGGAAACCTTGAAAGCAGTGTAAGAGTAGAGGAAGGGCACTCTGCTGAAGGAGCAGTGGGAGCAAAGATTGAGGTATGAAGTGCAGGGCTTGTTCTCTGAAGGGCAAACAGCCCAGTGAGGTTACCTCCAAGCAAGTCCCAAGGGTAACAGATGAGAGTGGAAAAGAAGATTAAGGGTTGGGACCAGACCATGGGGGCCTAGAATACCAGAATGAGAAGTGAGATAGCCTGGAAAAGGATGTATGTGAGCCCTGGGGACTTATACAGGGGGCCAACTGAGGGGGTGTCCTGACTCCCACCAAGAGAGGACATGCCCTGAGTTCACCCTTCAGATAAGCACCATCTTACCCTCAAAGCATTCCCAGCTTGACAGTTCCAGCTCTGCCATCCTTTCATCCCCCAGCCAGTCCTACAAGTGGATCCAGATGGTCATTCCTATTTTAGGTCGGGGTGTGTGTTGAGGGAGGGGCAGCCAAGAGCTCTATCAATCCTTCCCTGAGCTCTCTGTTAGAGGAGCTTCTTCCAGGACCCTGCTGTGATCCTCTGAGCCCAGAAGGGAGTGTTAGTCTTTGATGGAGATTTCCCATCTGTCCATGGGTGACAGAGGCAAGGACACAGGTCAGGGAGGCTTTTACATTGGGTTAGAGAACCAAGGTGATGCGTGCATGTGAGAGGGCGCCCCTCAACAGGCCGGGATGAGGAACAAGCCTGGGAGAAAGGCTCCAGGGGTGTCACAGAAGGAACTGGCTTCTCCCTTTAAGTAGCTGGCCCTCCTCATGTCCCTGCTCCTGCAGCTGCCTAAGCCAAGGGAAGGAAGGTGCAGACCACAGGGAAAGCAGGTAGGGCTCTCTGGCCAGACCCTACTCCTGAGCACTGTCCATCAACATCCATGATTCTCTTAAAAATCTTGGGGCAGGAGTTCCCTTATAGAGCAGGGGGTTAAGGATCCAGCATTGTCACAGCAGTGGCTGAGATCACTGCTGTGGCATGGCTTCAGTCCTTGGCCTGAGAACTTCCATATACTGTGGTGCAGCAAAATTTTTTTTTCCAATTTAAAAAATTGTCTGTTTAGGGCCGAACCCACAGCATACAGAGGTTCCTAGGCTAGGGATCCGATTGGAGCTGCAGCCGCCAGCTACACCACAACCACAGCAATGCAGGATCTGAGCCAAGTCTGTGACCTACACAGCTCACAGCAACACCGGATCCTTAAGCAAGGATCCGGGATGGAACTGAGCAAGGCCAGGGGTCAAACCCGTGTCCTCATGGATACTAGTCAGGCTTGTTAACTGCTGAGCCACAACAAGAATTCCAATTTCAAAAATTTTTTTAAAGTTCCATTGTGGCTCAGCAGGTTAAGAACCCTGGTGTTCTTACACTCACATGGTGTCAGTGAGGATGCAGGTTTGATCCTTGGCCTCACTCAGTGGGTTAAGGATCTGCCGTTGCCACGATCTGCAGCATAGGCCAGCACCTGCAGCTCTGATTCAACCTGTAGCCTGGGAACTTCCATATGCCACAGGTGTGATCATAAAAAGAAAAAAAAAAAAGGAATTTTAAAAAAAACTCGGAGTTCCCGCTGTGGCACAGTAGGATTGGTGGTGTCTCTGCAGCACTGGGATACAGGTTTGATCCCTGGCCCAGCACGGTGGGTTTAGGTTCCGGTGTTGCCACAGCTGCTCCATAGGTAGCAACTGTGGCTCAGATCTGATCCCTGGGTTGGGAACTCTATCAAAAAAAGAAAAAACAAATCTTGGGGCACTGCAAAGTAGCATGTGACAAGCTAGGTTCCTTCTCTCAGAATGTAGTTAGCATGTGATGCCAAGCTTGTAAGTATTTGCCATTCATTCAGTTTAGCAAATACTTACTAAGCAAATGCTATGTGCTAGACACTACTAGGCACTGGGTTTACAGAAATGAACAAAACAAACACATTGTCTGCCCCCAAGGAGTTTCCAGCCTATTGGGGGATGACACAAAGCCACAAAATATGTATGTTATTAACAGGGACTTTCTAATGTTTTGCTTTTTAGGGCCACATGCACAGCATACGGAGATTCCCAGGCTAGGGGTCAAATCAGAGCTACAGCTACCAGCCTACACCACAGCCACAGCAACTCAGGATCTGAGCCACATCTGTGACTTACACCACAGCTCATGGCAACGCCAGATCCTTAACCCACTGAGTGAGGCCAGGTATCGAACCCACAACCTCGTGGATCCTAGTCCTGTTCATTAACTGATGAGCCACAAAGGGAACCCCAGGGCTTTCTAACTTAGATCAGGAGGCCAGGGAAGTGCTTTCTGAGAAAGTGACATTTAATCTGAGACTTGCAGGGTGAATGGGATATAACAGCCAGGGTTTTTTTGGTGGAGGAAGAGGCATTTCAGGCAGAAGAGAACAGTGTATCCCAAGTCATGGGGGTATGAAACAGCATAGTACATGAGAGGAACTGAAAAAAAAGGCCAAAGTGGCTGTAGTACAGTGAACAAGCAAGTAAATCAGGCATGATGTAGGTCCTTGTAAACCGTGGTATATTTGTGTTCTATCCAAAGTGCAATGGGAAGCCACTGTGGCTGTCAGATTAAATACGTTATTTGTGTTAGTACTACCAAATTTGTGGCAAGCCCGAAGAAAGACTGACTTTGGTTGTTTATTCATCCACCCATACAATAAATGTTTAAAGGGCACCCACCAGCCCTTTGTTAGAATTATGAATTGACAGTGATGGTAGAGGAATGTCTAAGGTATAGACCTTCCTTGGAGCCTATGATCCAGAAAAGATGAGACAGCTATAGTGATTGATTCAAGATGAAATTTATTCATTCAACAAACATATACTGCACACCTAATCTATTCCATGCCTGGCCAGATGCTGGTTGTTGCCCTTCAAGGATCACTTACTACACATGGGTCACAGGAGAGGCACAAAGATACTCAAAGAATTTTGAGTGGGTTAGAATCATTTTCTGCCGTGATATCTGCAAGGCCTTTATAAAACACCCATTCAATCATTCAGTAAATCAGTAAATATCTAGTGGGCATCTGTTCTACACTGGGAACAATGCTAGGTACGGAAATTAAGGACCTTAGAGTTCCATAACAGAAAGACATAGCCCTCAAAATGCACTGAAACATTAGGTGCTAAAAACAGGACAGCAGGCTTTCTTTAGAACAACTTTAAGAGAGCGTGAATCAGTGGAAGAAAAACCTTCCCAGAAAGGCATAGCTCCCACCTTCCTAAGTGGATTTGTCCAAATCTCCCTCTAGCCCGATTTTTAGCCACTGCCTTCCTGCCCCCCCCCCCATTTTCCCCTTCCCACCCCAGCAGATTCCATTTTCTTTGTCTATCTTGGCATTTGTAAAAAAGCCCAAAGAATCCAAGGTTTGAGTCTGGCTTCTTTACATGATAGTGCGCGATCTCAGACAACTATTTAACTTCCCCGAGCCTCGGTTTTCCCATTTGTACAATGAAAGGATTGGATCACATGGAAGGCTTGTAATTTAATCCTGCCAAGGTGATATTCACACTCCTGCACACTGTGTTCTGCAAGGCCTTTTTTTCTCTGCCCGGCTGCACGCATCCCTCCACCCCACCCCTGAGCCACCTGGCAAACAGCTCAAGTATCTTCAGGCAAATCTTCCCTGTTTCTACACACACGCCACACATCATTTCAGTCTATCCTTCCTTTATCACTACCTCGTGAGAGACTACAGAATGACAAAGGGGAGACAGACTTAGGTTTGAGTCGTGGCCACTTACCTCACCTCTTAAGCCTCAATATATCACTTGTAACCTGGGTAAATACCCAAATTCGCATGTCTAACAAGACTGTGGGGATTAGAAACAGTGTATATCAAGGCAAGGCTTGGCGCCTAAGAATCGCTCAGCAGAGACCGTACCACCCTCTTAGGAGCCCTTAGCGTACTGAATGACAGAGTTCTTGGTGGGTCTCCCGCACTAGACTGAGCGCTGCCTGAGGGCATCCCTTCCGCAGCGGTGCTGTGCCAGCGCAAACACTTCTGGCTGGTCCGCGCAGAAGGAACCAGGGCCAGGCAGGCCGGGCCCAGAGGGACGCGGTTCCAATTCCCGGGGGGAGGCCAAGCCGGGCGGACCGCACCTCCGGGAAGTGACGCCACCGAGCGAGCTGCGCCCGGACGGGGGCCGACCGGAACGGGCGCGCAGCATGGCGGAAGCGGAAGGGAGTTCGCCGCTCCTGTTGCCGCCGCCACCGCCGCCCCCGCCCGGGATGGCGGAAGTGGAGGCGCCGACGGCGGCCGACACGGACAAGAAGCAATTTAGCTGCGCGAGCGGCGGCGCCATGGACGTTGAGCGGAGCCGCTTCCCCTACTGTGTGGTGTGGACGCCCATCCCGGTGCTCACGTGAGTTTCCTCCCGCGTCCGCCCTGGGACCGGGAGAACCGGAGCCCGCGCGACGTCCTCCCGCTGCCCCGGCCCCAACGCACAATAAACCCTTCCTTAGGGTCCGGGGTTCGCTAGAACCCTGCCACCCGCGCAGCGCCAGTTTTGCTGACGGCCACAACCAGCTCCCCGCCCTCATTACACCCGGTCTAATCCGGGAGAAAGACAGTTGTTGACCGCGGAAAAGGTTCTGTGGCTGGGAAGCTCAGGACCTGTGGGCGTACTGATCGGGCCCCTAACCGGGTCTGAGAGAGACATCTTCATTCAACTCACTGGCTTATTCATTCATTAAACAAATGATTGCTGATCACTTCCTATACGCAAGACAACTGCTAGGTCTGGAGGCAAGAGTGGAAGTTTGGTTGGGACCACACCGACTTCTGAGATGCTGTCACTGGAAAGGTTCCCAGAGATCTGGGAGTCCAACCCTTTGTCTCACAAATGAGGCTGGAGATCACACACCATCTCAGTTGCAAAGTGGGTTTAAGTAGCAGGGTGTCTTTGTCAGAAGAGAAGGCAGATGCTCTGGTACTGCTGGCGCCTTTTAGCAAGAACTCCTGGTGGGAGTAGAGGGGGAGCTGGTTTGCCCTTGTGCTTCAGCCTTGACAGCTGGTAATAACCACTCTTCACAGTGCTGGACAGTTGGCCAGCTCTTTCATGCCCATTTTTCTTGTGTGTGAGTTTCACAGCCACTTTCTAAAGTAGGAATTACATTCTCAGATGATGAAGCTGTACCATTAAATACCCTGATCAGGTTCACATGACAGTAAACAAAGGCATCCCAAACTCAGTTTTCTGACTCCATAAGTTGCTCTTCTTTGACTCCATCCTATCCCCTCTCACCTGATGGGATAGATTTGTCCCTTCTATCCAAAACAGCCAACTTGTGTGGAGAAGGAATCATGTTTGGCCTTATATGTTGCTGAGCCTAAAATGACCTTAATTCTTGTATTATGTTAAAATACTTCAGTTGTTCTTTCTTCAAATGCTTATGCATTTGTTTAAAAACATCCAAGTCTGAGTCCTTTAAAAATAAAAATGTTAAGAAAGTGCTTTCATTGATTCATTCAGTCTTCTTTTTAACACCCCTGCTAGGTGACTCCTGTGTACTTAAAGTAATTCTAGGTGATAAGAATTTACAGTGGTGAATAAAGCAGCTATGATCCTTGTTCTCACAAAGTTTAAATCATGGTGGAAGGAGATAGTTAGTAAACGAGTAAACTAATAAAAGAACAGATAGTGATTAGTGCTATGAAGAAAGTAAAATATTAATGTGAGAATAACTGAGAGGGAATGTATTAGTTTTGCTAAGACCTGTCTTTTTATCCCAAGATCTCTGGTTTTTCCCTGTTCCTAAAAACACGTTTGTGGAGTCATTCGCTCTTCAGAGAGCTGGTGGCGGCATTGAGTGGAGGCACGGTGATCCTTAGTCATCTGGGCCAGAGGAAGCACACACCCCATTTCTATTCAGATCTATGTACAAGGGTTCATAAGAGGAATAAGGCATAATATCTCTGTCAGAAGTTCATGTTCCCATCAAAGGACTTGCCTTCCAGCAGGAGTAAGAGAGGGAGAGAGACGGGTGAACCAGCCGTTGTAGTGCATTATGATGACTGCTGACCTAGATGTGGCACAAGGAACTGTCCTCTGATTTTGGAGGGGGGCGTCAGAGAAGAGGCAGCTGAATCCAGATCCTACCTGGGCCCTCAGAGATGTTGATGATTCTGTGTGAAGAGCCAGATAGCAGCTACTGCTACTAATTGGATACCTACTCTGTTCTGGGTTCTGTTCTAAACACTTTATATTCATTATCTCACTCAGTTCTTATATCAACCTAATGAAAATAGATACTGTCATCCTCATTTTATAGATGAGGAAATAAAAGCTTAGAAGCCAGCATAGGGCTTTTTCCACTGAGATATTCTACCTTACCAGCTAGAACTCCAGGGTCAGTAGCTCATTCATTAGCTACTGAGGACTTATCATGTACTAGGTCTGAGTAGACAGTAGCCCACAAAGCAGCTTTGGAGCTTGCCTTCTTGGAGCTTCCAGACCAACAGATACTTTGAGAGTTTCGTCTCTGGGGCTTCCCTGGGTACAGGCTCCGCTGCCTATCTCCAGCCTTTAATTTCCAGTGCAACTGTTATATGTGGAGTACTGGTCAAACTCAGGCCTTCTCCCCAAGGAGAATTCCCAAAGGAATTAGGGGTGGGAGGGTCTTGAGGTTAGGGTCTGAGAAGCTACTTTCCCATGATTCTGTGTCCATTCTGTCCACTGCGAGTCTTGAGCCACTTATATTGTACTCCAGTCCAGCCAATCAGATAGCACGTACTTAATGAAAACCTCTTGATAACAACATTGAGCAACAACCAAGTGCAAGAAAGGGTGCTAAGTATTTTGCAAACATTTCCTATTTGATCCTCACAATAGGTCATTTTCATTACTGTTCACCTCTCACTGACAAAGATGGGAATGAGTATGTGCCCAAAACCAGTCAAGACTCAACCCAGATCTGACTTCAGAGCCTGACTCCACTCTTAAATGCAGGATGTTCATTCATCATTTAGTCAATGAGTACTTGGCTCCAGCTGTGCCAGGCACTGCCCTGGGGGCTGCCATAATAGATGAGAGGAAATCCCTGCCCTCTCGGAGCTTACCCACTAGTGGGGAGAAACAGTGACCATGTAAGTAAACAAGGTAAATTTCAGGTAGTAGATACTGTGAAGAAATTAAAGCAGAATAGTGGGATCTGGGCTGCCTGGGGTTGTGTGTGTCTACTCTAGAAGGCATTGTCAAGGAAGACCTCCAAAGTTGACCTTTGAGCTGAGGCCTAAATGAGAAGCAGCAGCCAGCTGTGCCAAGTTCTAGGCAAAGAGAGTTCAGGACAGAGCCAAATGCATACAAAAGCATTGAGGTGAGAGGATTTGCTATGTTTGACTAACCAGAGGTGGGCACTGTAGCCTGAGAGAGGAGTGAGGTGACTTCAAGGGATAAGCAGGGCCAGACTGTTAGAAGTTTGAAGAATACGTGTATTAGGAAGCCCTTAATGGAGGTTAAAGCAGGAAATGATGGCATCTGAATCATGTTCCTAAAAAGCCACTCTGGGAGTTCCCACTGGTGCGGTGGGTCAAGAATCTTGACTGCAGCGGCTTGGGTCACTGCAGAGGCACGGGTTCCACCCCTGGCGCAGTGAGTTAAAGGATCCGGCATTGCCACAGCTAGAACATCCAGTATAGGTTGCAGTTGCAGCTCAAATTCGATCCCTGGCCCAGACGAGTTTCCCGATAACAAACCGGATTACTATCCATGAGGATTCAAATCCAATCTTTGGCCTCACTCAGTGGGTTAAGGATCCTGCGTTGCCGTGAGCTGTCACGTAGGTTGCAAATATGGCTCTGATGTAGGGTTCCTGTGGCTGTGGCATCGGCCAGCAGCTACAGCTCCAATTCTACCCCTAGCCTGGGAACTTCCTTATGCTGCAGGTATGGCCCTAAAAAGACAAGAAAAACCCCAAAAAACAAAACAGCCACTCTGGCCCCACCACCCTATCAAGGGCTCAAGCTGCAGACCAGGAAGAGCCCTATCCTATCTGTCATAAAACTGCCCAGTCTTCCTTTTGAAGATCTTCTGAAGCCATCTCCTTTTCACCGCCCTGCCACCAGAACTCTGGGCAGGATTACCATCATCTCTTGTCAGTATTCCAGAATAGCCTCTGGACTCCTGTCCCCCTCCCATTCTCCAAGCACATGCAGCACTCTGCTGCCTTGGAGTTTTTTTTTCTGTCTATTGACATCCTGTCCTTTCATAGGTCAAGGGTTGTTTGTTTCTTTGTTTGTTTTGTTTTGGTTTTGTCTTTTTGTCTTTTCTAGGGCTGCACCCGTGGCATATGGAGGTTCCCAGGCTAGGGGTCAAATCAGAGCTGTAGCCACCGGCCTACACCAGAGCCACAGCAATGCGGGATCCAAGCCTCGTTTGCAACCTACACCACAGCTCACGGCAACGCCGGATCCTTAACCCACTGAGCGAGGCCAGGGATCGAACCTGCAACCTCATGGTTCCTGGTCAGATTCATTAACCACTGAGCCACGACGGGAGCTCCATACCTCTGTGGAGTCTTTGCTGACTCTGACCCAGCCCCACATAATTGTTTTCCTTGAGCTACATCTCTGCAGATTTTGCATCTGCCTCCCTAGCAGGCATCCTGAAGATCAGCACTTGGCCACCGGTCCTGGGAGTGGTTTTTTCGTTTGTTTGTTTTGTTTTTTCTGTGAGTCCTTCTTAAACTGGGTCAGTCTCTCCAGCACCTAGGCCCTGTAGAGCTGTGGTTCTCAGGCTATAAGCAGATCTGGAGTCTGTCTCTCTGTGCTTTGCATATTAGGGTCCAACTGAGATTTGGTTTTTTAAAAATGCCCATGGCTTTTAAATTTTTTATTTACTTATTTGTTTGTTTATTTATTTATTTTTTGGTCTTTTTGCCTTTTCTAGGGCATATGGAGGTTCCCAGGCTAGGGGTCTAATCAGAGCTGTAGCTGCCAGCCTACGCCACAGCCATAGCAAAGCCAGATCCGAGCCGTGTCTGCGACCTACACCACAGCTCAAGACAACACCAGATCCTTAACCCACTGAGCAAGGCCAGGGATCGAACTCGCAACCTCATGGTTCCTAGTCGAATTCATTAACCACTGAGCCACGATGGGAACTCCAGATTTTTAAATTTTCAGTTCCTGGAATACGCCATGCTTTTGTCCTGCTCTCTACCCTTGCACATATTGTTTCTTCCTCATTTCCTCAGGGGAGGCTTCTGAACTTATGCCCCCCGCCACAACACACACACACTGGTTTATATGCCCCCCTCTCTTTTTCTTTCTTTTTTTTTTTTTTTGGTCTTTTTAGGGTCACACATGCAACATACAGAAATTCCCAGGCTAGAGGTCGAATCGGAGCTGCAGCCGCTGGCATTACGACACAGTAACGCCAGATCTGAGCCACATCTGCCACCTACGCTGGATCCTTAACCCACTGAGCGAGGCCAGGGATCGAACTCAAATCCTCATGGATACTAGTCAGGTTTGTAACCCGCTGAGCCACAATGGGAACTCCCTTGAAACTTGTTTTTTTGTTGTTGCTTTCTTTTGTTTTTTCTTTTTTGGCTGCCCTGCATGGAGTTCCCAGACCAGGGGTCAGATCTGAGCTGCAACGGTGACCTATACCACAGATGTGGCAACACCGATCCTTTAACCCACTGTGCCAGGCCAGGGATTGAGCCTGTGTCCCAGGGCTCCAGAGATGCCACTGATCCCGTTGCCCCACAATAGGAGCTCCTCACTTGACCTTTATATAGACAGAATAACGTGTGCCCTTTTGTGTAAGCTTTACTCTGCCTTATATCCATGAGAATCTGTGTTGTGTGTAGCAAAAGTTTATTCTTTTTCATTGTTACCTACAATTTCATGGTATGACTATACTATACCCCAGTTTGCTTACTGATTTTACTGTTATTGGATATTTGGATCACTTCCGGTTATTTTTTAATCAACTTACTGGGATATAATTCATGCACAATAAAATACATACTTTTTTTTTGGTCTTTTTTGCCTTTTTCTAGGGCTGCTCCCACAGCATATGGAGGTTCCCAGGCTAGGGGTCTAATCAGAGCTGTAGCCACCAGCCTACACCACAGCTCACAGCAATGCTGGATCCTTAACCCACTGAGCAAGGCCAGGGATTGAACCCACAACCTCATGGTTCCTAGTCGGATTCATTAGCCACTGAGCCAGGACAGGAACTCCTAAAGTACATATATTTTAAGTGTGCAGTTCAGTGCAGTGAGTTTTGATAGATGTTTCCAGCTTTTTTTTTTTTTTTTTTTTTTTGCTGCACCCATGGCATATGGAAATTCCCTAGCCAGGTTTGAATCTGAACCGCAGCTGCAATCCATGCCACAGCTGTGGCAACACTGGATCCTCAACCCGCTGCGCCGGGCTGGAGAGCAAACCCTTACCACCACAGAGACTATGCCAGATCCTCAACTGCCTGCACCACAGCAGGAACTCCTCCAGCTATTTTTCAATGAAGGTGCTGTTAGCATTCTTGTCTGCAGCTTTGGTGGACAGCAGCGTTTGTTCTGTTGGGTGTGTACCCTGAAGTGGAACAGCTGAGGTACAGGGCACGGTGCCAGCACACTCCCACCAGCAGTGATGGGGAGTTCCAGTGGCTCCCCATTCTCACCACTCTCGGTGTCACCGTCCTTGGAGTTTAGCAGTCCGGGGGGGCGGGGGGGGTGCACTGGTTCCCCACGCTGCTTTCATCTGCACCTGCCCCTCTTGTGTACTTCCCCCCAACCCCAGCCACCCTTATGGGCACCGTCACACACTGTATTCATTCGTGGGCTCTCCCTCTGGGTGGAGAGTGACCAGCCGAAAGACCCCTCCCTAAGCTCTGCCCCTTCCCTGTCCTTTTTTCTCCCAGGTGGTTTTTCCCCATCATCGGCCACATGGGCATCTGCACATCCACAGGAGTCATTCGGGACTTTGCAGGCCCCTACTTTGTGTCGGTGAGTCCCCATTCCGGCCTCCTCTGGAGGGTTCCAAGGCTCACATAGAAGGCTGGCCTGGCCTCACCTGCAGGCCACCTTCCTGTCTCCCCAGTACCCGGGAGAATGCAGGTGCCATGCAGTCTTGGCCCTGGCCCCCTGCGCCTCACCAGCATTTGGCCGCTTTCCCCCTTCTCTCGCCTCCAGGACAGGCCGGGAGGGCGGTGTGGCCAGAAGAATTCTTAAGTAACTGACCCAGACCTTTGCCCACCCCGGGGGTACCAAGACATGGGTAGGGGTTAGAGGCGAGAGTGGAGAGTCAGCCCATCCGGGAACCACATCTCTGGACCTTCAGAAGGTGGGAGTCACAAGCTTGGGGCTCAGGGGAGGCTGACGTGTTCCCTGGGTGTGACCATGGCAAAGAGGGGGTGGGCCTCCTAGAATGAACCAGCTGTGTTCTCAGGTCTGTTCCCTGGGGATATGCCTGGCATAGGGTGGTAGGCTTGCTCCAGCTGAGCAGGCGGCATCCTGCCAGTTTCAAGGTTGTGGCTTCCTCTTCACCAAAGGCTGGGTTGACGGGTGTGGCGGCACCAACCTGTGTCTTTTCGTAGTTGTCACCATCATCTTATCACCACAAAGGTCCTTCATACCCGTTACTTTCACTGTCATGCACTTCTACGATGATTCATCTTCCACCAGCTCTGTCGGCAGATTCTGAACCCAGAATCTGTGCCTGCAAAACCCCTGTGCCCCACGTCTTGTCTTGTGTGGCAGGTCCAGGACTCGGCTAACACATCTCCCTCACAGGGGGCCTTTCAAGGCCCAACCGCTGTGTCCACCCCACTCCGCGTCCTGCTCTATCTGCAGTCACACTGCCAGCCTCCGTGTGGGCCATCACTTTCGGGTCGGGGGTCAGGGGGTGTCCTCATTCACACCACCAAGGAAACCACCTCCCTGTGGGCAAAGATCAAAGACTGACCAGAGAACCTGGAGAACATATGGCCCAGAGAGGGTGAGAGAATGACCTGAGAGCCACACAAAGGGGCGCTCGTGGCTGTCCCCTGAGGCTTGGGTCTCCGGGTGCAGAGCTTAGTGCACTCCGGCTGCACTGCCTCTGTCACACAGAAAAACTGCTTCTGCTGCTGCTGCTGCTGCTGGCACCTCAGATACCAGAGCAGGGCCTGGCCCACTGGTGCCCAGACCTCCTCCTCGTCACTACACTTCCACCGCCACCCCAGCTCTGTCTTCCAGGCTGGACGCCGGTTCCCCACTGACCTCTGCTCTTGTCCCTCAACAGGAAGACAACATGGCCTTTGGGAAGCCCGCCAAGTAAGTGACGAACATCCGTGTGACTGGCCCTAGAGCCAGGTTCCTCCTGCCTGGAGCAGCAGGCCAGGCCTTCTGGGGCACAGCAGGAGCCAGCAGCCTGAGGACGGGGTGAAGGGGGGACAGCCAGGGTCCACCAGAGTGCCTGGCCTTGTACCTCACATCTCCGGCTCCAGGCCTTTGCTGGGTCCTTTACCCACAGGCTTCTGGGCCTTGCCTCAGCTCTGCAAGGTCGTGTTGTCAGCTCCATCGGAAACGTGAGGAAAAGGAAGGGCCATGGTCAGGATCACACAGGAAGTGGCAGAGCTGGGACTCGCATGCAGGTCTGTCTCACTCCCAAACGGAGACTTTCCTGCCCCTCCAGGAACAAACACGCCAGTTAAGGTGTAACAGAGACACCATTTGGAACTATCCTGGAAAGGTTTTGTGTGTGTGTGTGTGTGTGTCTTTTTAGGGCTGCACTCGCGGCATATGGAAGTTCCCAGGCTGGGGGTTAAATAGGAGCTACAGCTGCCAGTCTATGCCACAGCCACACCAGATCTGAGCTGAGTCTGCGACCTACAGCACAGTTCACGGCAGCGCCGGATCCTTAACCCACTGAGCAGGACCATCAAACCTACATCCTCATGGATGCTAGTCAGATTCATTTCTGCTGCGCCACAGCAGGCACTCTTCTACTGGAATGTTCTGGTTGGAAAGAATAGAGGCAGTGAAGGCCCTCTGGGTGCCATTGCTGGTCTGTGTGAGATTTGGGGACTTCATTTTTTTCTGTTTTGGGGACCCACTTCAGCTGTGGGTCCGGACAGTGCCTCAGAAGAGCATCAGGTGCTCTGGTGCCCAAGGCAGCATTCAGGAGGGTGGGGCACAAGGAAGAGTTGGTGGCCCACATAGCAGAGGCGGCCTGGAGCAGGGCTCCCTGACCCCTGCTGGCTTCCTCAGGCAGATGGAGGTGTGAGCCAAGGGCCTATGGGCTGGCCGTCTGCTCAGACTGCTCTTCAGTGGTAGTTGCAAGGGCACCCCTTTCAGGCAGGAACCCTTGAGCAGCCCCAGTCCCAGCCTCAGAGGTTTCTTGCTGGTCTAGTCTGAAGTCTGTTGGCTCCTCCATCAAGCCATTCCCCACATAGCAGCCAGAGGGCGCTCTGACCTCCCAGTGCCCCCTGGGCCAGGGACCCTTGAGGGGTGTCACCCAGCTCAAGGTTCTTGAGCTTTAGCTGCGCAGGCTGTTCTCACCCTCCTCTCTGGTGTGGGGGTGGGGAAGGTGCTTCCTGAGGATAAACACCCCAGGATGATATTCAAGTCCCCCAGTGTGGCCTCACTTCCAACATCCCTCGCCCTGTTCCTCCCTCTGAATCCTCCAGCTCATTTCTGGTACACACTGCAGAGTTTTGTGCTTCTCCCTCTGTTCACACTGTTTCCTCTGCCTAGAATGTTCATTTCTCCTTCTCTGCCTGGCACATCCTGCGGACTAGACTCAGGTGTCACCCCCACTGAGTGAGTCCGAATCCTCCCCAGGATCCACATGGCAGTGGGCATGTCACACTATGACACAGTTGTCTGCTGCATGGCTGTTTCCCCAGACCTGGCTCATCCCTGCAGCCTCAGCACCCAGCTCAGGGCCTGGCACAGAGCAGGCATCAGGGGACATTCGTGGAGCTGAGCCAGTACCCAGAACCCCCTCTCCCCCGTCAGGTACTGGAAGCTGGACCCTGCTCAGGTTTACGCCAGCGGGCCCAATGCCTGGGACACCGCTGTGCACGACGCCTCTGAGGAGTACAAGCACCGCATGGTAGGTGGGCTGCTCCCGAGGCCGGGAACCAGGGTGGGAGGTTCCCCCTGACAAGCCCCGCCCAACCCAGACCCTCTTGCATCTCCAGCACAGTCTCTGCTGTGACAACTGCCACTCACACGTGGCTTTGGCCCTGAACCTGATGCGCTACAACAACAGCACCAACTGGAACATGGTGACGCTCTGCTTCTTCTGCCTGCTCTACGGGAAGTACGTCAGGTAGGCCGCCCACCCCCATGCCGGCCACCGCCCTCCCCAGGACTGCTCCCCGTGGATCCCAACAGGGCCACTTCTGGAGTCCTTCAGCCAGCAGGGACAAAGCAGGTGCTGGTGGGAGCCACAAAGTTTCTAAAACAACTAGCTGAGGTCCTGGGGGAGAGGAGCTCAATATTTCCATTTGCCAGGGACAGCTGCAGCTCAGAGAGGCCGGGGAGAAAATGGTCCTGGCTCCTGGGGTGGCTGTGCCTATACAGAGCCCTGTGCTCAAGTCACGTGAACAGGTAGACCCTCAGAAGAGGGGGGGTGACCCCACAGGTCCCAGCATCCCTCGTCAGGGGCAAGGTTCTGGGCAGGTGGGCCCCAGTGGTGGCCTGCGAGGACCTTTGAGGCCGCTGGCTCACCTCTGTGAGGTCAAAGACTTTAGTCCCAATTCACAGGAAAAGGGAGCTCAGAGAGGTGGAGCGGCTTGCCCACCAGCCCCCCGCTCCCGACCATGCGCCCCGCCCCCGCCAGGCTCACGCAGCCGCCTCCCCAGGCTTTCCCCCAGCCGCCTTCATCCTTGAGAACTTCTGAAAAGGAGACTCTCGGCGTCATTTTTGGTCTAAAGGCTTTTGGAGGTCCCCTGAGAAGACCTGAACTATGGGGGCGTGGAGACCGAGGCAGAGCTGGGGTTGAAGCCAGGGCCCTGACGCCCACGCCTTGGCTCCAGCCACAGCACTGTGCCAGCTCGTGCCAACCCCTCCCCGCCCCGTGGGCTGTGAGCAGAGGGCACCTGGCTGCCCCACCCAGATTGAAGACTCCCTGGTCCTCTCCTGAGAGACCTCTCCCCAGACACAGGGGCGATGGTGGGTGGAATCCAGGCCCAGAGGGTGTTGCATCCCCAACAGGCTGCCTGGGACGGGAGCTGGTGATCCTTCAGAGTGGGCGCCAGGCCTGGCCGTCGCCCTTAGCTGACCAAGCTCACTCGCCGCACCCTCCCCTTCTTCTCTCTCGCCCTCAGCATTGGCGCCTTCGTGAAGACCTGGCTGCCCTTTGTCCTCCTCCTGGGCATCATCCTAACCGTCAGCCTGGTCTTCAACCTGCGGTGACAGCCGCCCCACCTCCCTGGACCCGCCAGGCTCCTGAAGAGGCAGCCGCCATCCCTTTTCATTTCCGATTCTTTCTTCTCGCCCCGAAAGGCAGGGATGGGCCTGCTGGTCTTGACCACAGGGGTCTGGGCTACAGGGGATGGAGTAAGGGCTGAGGATGGCCCTGGGGCGGAGGGGTTTGCATTTCGTGTCTCACTGGTCACTCCGCAGCTCCCTGTCCCCACTTCCCAGGCTTGTGACACACACACACACCCCGGCCCAGACACCCTCTGTTGGAAGAGCCTTAGCTTCCCTCTGTAGAGCTGCGTCTGCCACTGCCCACTGGGCTCCCTCTGCCTCAGCCCAGAACCTGGTTGGGGAGGGGAGGATACTTGAACCCAGCGGACAGGCGGCATGGGGCCAGAGCTGGATTCGAAGTCCATCCTCCTGCCAGGGCTCTCAGCTGCCCGGGGGTTGATGGGCCCCCCTTGGGATGTTTGGCCGAGGCTGCACCAGGGGTGGTTGGCGCCCTACTCCTAGCATCCTCCAGCCCTGCAGCCCCCTCCTCCCACTCCCCTGCGGCCTCCATGCACTTGCCCCCCCCCCCCCAGCTGCGGTCTGGGCGGGGCTGCCCCACCCAGGCTGGGGAGATGAGTGACACTGTCATATCCAGAGTGACCCTGCAGATTAGAGCCATGCAAACGAGGCTTGACCTTGGCCCCAGGTGTGGGCCTGGCACTGGTGATGGGACCGCTTGGGTCAGCGATGTCAGGGGGCCCTCAGAGCAGCCAGTGCCACCAGGGAGCTGTTGGTTCCCGCCTACCACAGCTCCCCCTTCTCTTCAAGTTGTGAGATGGGGCCCGTGCTGCCCCCTCACCCCAGCTCCATGAATTCCTTTGTGTGGGGCCCCCTGAGCAGGACAATAAAGAGTTTTAATTCCGGACCCCTTGTCCTTATTCCCTCCCTCCAGTGGTCCGGTTCCACTGAAGACATGAGCTCCCTTTAACTCTTATCTTCTCAGTCAACTTGGGGTCCTCTTTCCCCAGCGAGGGGCCTGGTTGCCAGGGACACGGTCGAGCCCTTGTCCAGTGCCTAGAGCTAACGGAGTCAGCACCCCTCATGTGTCCTGCTCTGAGCTTGGGCTCCGTGCGTCCTCACCATATCTCATCCCCGTCCCAAAGCTTTCTCCCTGAACCAAGTGAGTATTGGGAAGAACTTGGTGGTAAAACTGGGAGTTAGGGCTGGACAGACCAGGGCCCTGGCTCCCCGCCACTGTATCCATTCACCATGTTGCCCAGTTCCCCGTGCTGACTGCGGTGGCCGGGTCCCTGCCCTGCTCCGTGGTGCCTCTGCTTCTCCACAGCCTCCGGGATCCTGCTCTCCACCAGGACAGGGCAGCACCCGCTATCCCGCCCACGCCCACTCGTTGTCCTTGGCTTTCCACCTGCTGAGGTTGTGCCCGTCCTCCTCAAGGCCCCGCTTAAACGCCGCTTCCTAGGTGAAGTCTTTCCTAATGTTGCCCTGTGCAAGGTATCACTTTAGCTGAGCTAGCGAAGGATTTGATCTCTGAATCCTGAGCCCTTTCCATTCACCCCGAGGGTGGCCTTGAGGACAGCTCTAGCTGTGGCCCTCAGGGCCCTGCTTCAGATGTCAGCTCATCCCAGACCCTGCAGTGCTCTGATTTCCAAGCCTGGGGCTTCTCCAGGGCCAGGCAGAGGTGCCCCTTCCCCTCTTCAGAGCAATTCCAATTTCAGGTCTGTTTTGCATGTTGGGGTCCACCTGAGTGTTGGTTAGAGGAGGGGGATAAGTTCCAGTACAGAGCACAACCATGGCAAAAAGGCTAGAAAAGTTTTAAGGCCTGCTTTCATCCAGCAGAACTCTTCTTTTCTTTTTTAAATTTTTAAATTTTCTTCCTTCCTTCCTTCCTTCCTTCCTTCCTTTCTTCCTTTCTTTCTTTTTTTTGGAGTTCCTGTGGTAGCTTAGTGGTAACAAGCCTGACTGGTATCCATGAAGACTTGGGTTCGATACCTGGCCCCGCTCAGTGGATTAAGGGTCTGGCGTTGCCATGAGCTGTGGTGTAGGTCACAGACGCAGCTCAGATTGTTGTGGCTGTGGTGTAGGCCTCCAGCTGCAACTCCAGTTTGACCCCCAGCCTGGGAACTTCCATATGCCTCAGGTGCAGCCCTAAAAAGACCAAAAAAAAAAAAAAAAAAAAAAATCCAAAAAAAAAAAAGCCACTCACTGAGTGGCTGTAAGAAGCAAACAAAATAGTGTCCAGGAGTTCCCCTCACAAGCTCAGTGGTAACGAGCCCAACTAGTATCCATGAGGACGTGGGTTCAAACCCTCACCTCGCTCAGTGCATTGAGGATCCAGCATTCCCGTGAGCTCTTGTGTAGGATGCAAACTCTGCTTGGATCTGGCGTTGCTGTGGCTGTGGCATAGACCGGCAGCTGTAGCTCCAATTTGACCCCTGGCCCAGGAACTTCTATATGCCATGGGTACAGCCAAAAAAAAGAGATGCAAAAGAAAAGTAGCACAGGGAGGTGCCGTGGTCTGCTCAAGGTCACAGAGGTCGAAAGAGCAGAACGCTGTTCAGTCCCAGCAGCCAGGGTCTGGAGGCTCCCCTCAGAACCACCCCATGAGCTGGCCCGGCTGGAGCACACGAGGCACGTAGGGAAGGGCTGTGACGGCCAAGAAGGGAGAATGGACACTGGAGGCAAGAAAAAGGAAACGCTCCTTAAAACAGTTCTGTGAGATGGCTGCTGTTGACCCTGTGTTGTAAAGGAGGAGAGAGTGAGTGAGGCTTACAGAAATTGTCATTGATCCAAGGCCACGGGGGACTGTGGCAGAGCCAGAATTTTAACCCAGATCTGGGGCCTCTTCACTGTGGAGTTGCCTGGAGACCAGCTGCAGTGCAGCAGGGTGGAGCCCCCCAGAGCGGTGGCTGCCGGTGGGGAAGGCATTCTGCAGCTGAGGAGCAGGGAGTGGGAATGGCCCCAGGTGATAAAGGGACTGGAAGCAGAGCCTGCAGGTAGGGCTCTAAGGATGTGGGAGACGGGACTAGAGGACTAGTCAGAGACAGTCCTGAGGTCTGGGCTGAGGGCTAGGCAGCCCAAAGGAGGATGGACTGTCTTGGGAGGTGATGAGACTCCTGTCAGTGAGAGCATAAGGGAGGCTGGGCTGGTTGCAAACAGATTAATAAATCTGGTCAGAGGTGCGTCTGGTTGTCTGCTGGCACCTTTCGAGGCTGAGGAATGCTGGATAAAATTGGGTGCTGAGTAGGCCCTCTGATGGCTGTGTAATAAAGGGCTGGAGGAGTGCTGGATGTGGAGGCCCGAAGACAGGGAGGAGGAGGCTTCCAGAAGAGGCTGGCAGGGACAGAAACCTGGGCAGTGGGAGAGCAGGGGAGATGGGAAAGCCTCTGGAGGGAGGAGGGGGCAGTCCGGTGAGTGGCAGCAAGGATAAGAGGGTCTGGAGGCCAGGACACTGGGGCTGCTGTTCACAGAAGTGGAAATGTGGGCCTAGGTTGCAGGTGAGGAGGATACAGAGGAGTGCAGGTTGGGAAGACAGCAGGAGGTGGGTGGAAATATCGGAGTCCAGGAAAGTCATAGATGTCAGGACAGGAGATCAGAAAAAGGAAGAGAGTTTAGAAGCCAGAAGAGGGAGCTCCCATTGTGGCTCAGTGGTAACAAACCTGACTAGTATCCTTAAGGACATGGGCTTGATCCCTGGCCTCGCTCAGTGGGTTAAGGATCCAGCATTGCCGTGAGCTGTGGTGTAGGTTGCAGACGAAGCTCAGATCTGGTGTTGCTGTGGCTGTAACGTAGGCCTGCAGCTGTAGCTCTGATTCAACCCCTAGCCTGGGAAACTCCATATGCCTTGCACTAAAAAAGCAAAAAAAAAAAAAAAGAAGCCAAAAGAAAAAACAGTGAGGTTTGTTGCCTTCCAGAAGTAAGAGCTGAGGTGGAGGGGTTAAAGAAGCATCCTTGGGAGGAACCAGGACAATGATGGGAAGGGTGGCAATGCTGTTGGCCACTCCTCTCCCATTCTGGGAGACTTGAAAAGAGCTGGCAGGTGTCACAAGTAACCACTCCCACAGTGGACACTCAATGGATATGTATATACAAATGCACATATAGCAGTTGCCTGGTGGCTCAGCAGATTAAAGCTCTGTCTCTGTCACTGCTATGGCTTGGGTCACTGCTGTGGTGCAGGTTCAATCCCTAGCCCAGGAATTTCTGCATGCCTCAGGTGCAGCCAAAAAAAAAAAAAAAAAATTGCTTATCTATGTATGTATATATATATATATATTTTTTTTTTTTTTTTTGCTTTTTAGGGCCACACCTGCAGCATATGGACATTCCCAGGCTAGGGGTCTAATCAGAGCTGCAGCTGCCAGCCTACCCCACAGCCATAGCCACACAGAATCCGAGCCACATCTGCAACCTACACCACAGTTCATGGCAACGCTGGATCTTTAACCCACTGATCGAGGTCAGGGATCGAGCCCGCAACCTCATGGTTCCTAGTCAGATTCATTTCCACTGACCCACTACGGGAACTCCTGCATATCTGTATTTATTAAGGGCCTGTAGGGATCTCACTGAACTGTAGTGAGAACTGAGGAGGGATTATTACCTCCATTTAATAGATGAGGAGAAAGAGGCTCAGAAAATAAGATTGACTTGCAAAAGATAAATGAGGAAGGCTGGACCTTGGGCTGGGGGTGGGGGAGGCCCCTCAGGTGCTCTAAGTGGTCGTAGCATTTGGGTCCCGGTTCCAACCAGCAGAGGAGGAGTGGGGTTTCATTTAGAATCGACTCCTCTGCCACCTCCTCTCCTGGGGGTCTTTGAGGTGCCCTCTGATCTTTAAGCCATGGCAGAGATGGGGCAGGACAGGCAGGGTGGAACAACGTAGACCTGGTCAGGGGGAGCCAGAAGCTTTGGTGTGGCCTGGACTCATGGTCCCAGAAGCAGGTGTAGTCTGGGGCCCACCCTATTTTCAGGGTGGGGCAGAACCTGGAAGCAGAATGGGAGAGGCTCAGAGGGGCTCCCCACAGGCAGAGGGAGGGCATGGGAGCCTCACTTTGGCCCTGGAAGAGTCCAGGCCTCCTCGAACGGAGGGGGCCCAGGGTGGCAGGGGTGACAGAAAGCAGCTCTGCTGTGGCCAGCACTTCCTGGGAGGCATTTGTGGACATGGAGAGGCAGCGGCTATCAGAAGGGACTCTGCTGGCCAGGGCACACCGGGTACCTTCCACATTCCAGCTGTGCCAAGCACTTTCATTTCCCTTGGAGGCTCTTCACACTCTGCTGCCCGCAGTTTGCATAGGAGGAAATCGCAGCTCAGAATGTTTAGGAGACCTGCTGAAGGTCACACAGTGGCAGAGCAGGGACTACTCAGGGTTGCCAGACTGCAGTCTGCGATCCTTCCACTACGCTGGTTCTCAGAAAGGTTTCTAAGTTTGCTTTCAAAAAGCAAGTTTCTATCAACTCCTTAGCAGGCGGTGGGGGGGGGGGCGCTGTCACCCATTCTACAGATGGGGCAGCCAAGGCTCTGAGGGCTTGGGGCCAGCTCTGGTTACAGCATTCACGGAGTAAGTCTGCAGTGGAGCCAGGGCCAAGCCCCAGCCATCTTCCCACCCACCAAATCTGCTCTAGGTTTGCAAAACTCAAACTCAAGCCCCTGGGCAAACAGGGAATCCAGGCCCGGTTTTGCATCAGGCCCTGTGAGAAGGTGTTTCCTCCTCCCCAGTGGGGCAGCCACTCTGCTGGGCCGCTGGTTGAGTCAGCCTTAGTCCCTCACTGCTCTTCTGCTCCCTGAAACTCAGCTGCCAGGGGACCCGGGGCTGCTCTACAAAGCCGTCCCCTCCATACTGGACCCCTACAGGTAATACACCTCGAGGTGGGGGTCCCCGGCCAGTGTCCTGAGGAGCAGGCACTGCCACCTGGAATCCTGAGCACCCTCCAGGACCTTGGGATGGGGCAGGTGGCGTGTGTCTGGGGCTGGAATAGCCAGCCAGACCCTTATACGGACCAACGGGTCAGTCCGATGTGTTGAAACAGAGTGGAGAGGACCAGATACCGGATTCTGCCTCTGGAACCAGAGGGGACTGCAGGGAGCAGGGTGCTGCTGGGGCTCCTGGGCTCAGAAACCCACAGCCCAGCCTGAAGAGACCTGAGGTCAAGGGCAGGGTCAGTTCTGCGAAATGTTCCTCCGCCTCTACACACACACACACACACACACACACACACACACACACACACACAGTGGCCACCTTGGCACCAGAGTTCACATCGCAACACACAGCCCAGTCACACACACACACCTGCACACACACCACACAATGCTGCCACCCAGAAATTCACTGAACATGCCATACAGGTGACAGTCACCCATGCAGCACCACACTGTGACATGACTCACAGACACATAAGTAGTGACACTACATTCACGCCCACAAAATATACAGGCTCACAGACCCCGCAGGGCACAGACAAGCCCGCCAAACGGAGACTCACAGCGTCACAAGGTAACACAGGGGCAGCCACACAGGCTCCCCCACCAGGCCACAAAGGCGCCCCAAACAGTGCATCTGCAACACCCAGGACCTGCACCCAGGAGATGTTCAAGAAATAGTGTTACCATTGACAGGCATTTCCACAGCGTCGTCCATGACACCCGAGAGACACCCACACCTCCACCTCCCCAGGCGAGGGTGGGGCGGCCGGGGGCGAGGGCTCACCGGACTGGCTCGCTGACTCAGCCAGGAGGGCACAGAGCGCAGGCGGGCGGCAGGCGGCGGGCACAGGCCAGGACCTGCCTGCTGAGCGTCCTCTTCCCACCCCAGCCCTGCCCGCTGCCCCGGGTGGGAGGGGACTGGAGGGGCGGGAGGAGAGGAGAGACCGCCCAGTGGGCTCAGGCCACGGCTCTGCCCACGGCCCAGTCACGGGCCCCTTGCCACGTCCACACGCCCCTCAGGGCTGGGCAAATGTTTTCCTTCCGGAATCACCGTGGTACCTGGTCTGCTTTGCAGCACTTGGCCTCCACTGCTGAGACCCCAGGCAGGTCCCCGGTCGTGGGAACACATGTAGCCAGAGCAGAGGGGCCCAGGGGCTCCAGGCCAGGGGGCAGGGCTGGCAGCGGGGGCATGCGTGGGCCTCAGTGGGAATGGGTGCAGTGGTTACCTCCGGGGGAGGAAGTTGGGCTGTGGGCTGGGGAGGAGGTTGCCTCAGACAGGAAGGCCGAGTGGGCCAGGGCAGGGTGGAGGCGAAGGGTGGAGAGAATGGACTCAGGCTGAGAGATTCCCGGGGGGCTGGGGGTGAGCAGTTATGTGTGTGCCTGGGGCGTCTGGCTGTGTGTTTGTGTGTGTGCATTTCCTGTGTGGGCGTATGTGTCGGGTATTTCTGCATTTATCTCGTCCAACTTTTACCAACCATCTGTTGTGTGCAAAGCTCTGGCTTTGGGGGTGAGGCCCTGTTCCTACCTTCAAGGAGCTCACGATCCAGTTTAGGGGATGCAGTATGTGTGTGCAAAAGTCTGCGTGATTTGTATATATGTAGGGACCTGTCTTTGTCCCTAGGCTTATTCTTGGGCAGGTGGACCCATCTGTGGGTCCGTGTCTCCCTTGTGTGCACTTGCCTGTGTGCGGGTGTATAGATGTGTCAGGTGCATCTCTTGGTCAGGACACATGGGTAGGAGCCTTTATGGGAGACCAGCTGTGAGTAGGCCTGTTCTTGTACAAGTGTCAGTGTGTTTGTGTGTATGTGACCAGGTGTGCTCACCGTGGATAACTGTTATCTACATGTATCCGTGTGTGTGCCCGTATGTCTCTGTATATGTCTTCAAGTGTGTCCTTAAGATGTCCCTGGGCCTCGGTTTGCACGTGTCCATGAGTGCATCTCATGCCACCTTGATCCCAGCTTTCCTGGGCTTATACCCTGCCTACGAGGGGGGTGGCTATTTGGGCAGAAAAGGGCATTTCACTCCAGGATGTGCACTGTATATGGGCAGGACTTGATCTGACCCTTGGTCTGCCCCCAGGGAGCCACGTGTGCCCAGCGGGGGCACCGCCCCAGCTGATGCCCCAGAGGGGCTACCCATCTCAAGAGGGGCTCCAGGTCCTGCCTGGCCTCCTCATGGCATGTGAGACAGAGCCTGAGGCTGATGGGTTACTGGACCTCAGCTTCCTGACGGAGGAGGAACAGGAAGCCATTGCTGAGGTCCTGAAGCGAGATGCCCACCTACGGCAGCTGGAGGAGGGACGGGTCAGGTAAGGCAGAGCCGGGGAGCTGAGGAGGAAGGGGCCGCAGGTACTGGGGGCTTGGGTGGCCTCCACCCTGCCACCTACCAGTATGCAGCCTGAAACCTTTCTATCTGGGTAGGTCTTGGTTTGGCTCCCTGGTCCCCTCAGCCCTTGGCCAATTTGGCTCATCACCTCTCTTAGGTGGCTGCACCAGTCCCCTTGCCAGCCTCCCTGGCTCCAGGCTCACCCTTTCCAGTCCACCTGCCATGCTGCAGCTGGAGCGCTCCAGATCTGCCCTTAATATCCTCTCCTGAAACCTCCCACGGTTCCTCAGCATCTCCTGTCAAGAGCAAGCTCCTCAACACAGCCCACAAACCTCCCTGGTTGGTCCCTGCTAGCCTCTCTATCTCATCTGCCACTAGTGAGCCCCACCTCCTGACACACATACACAAAATGTCCACTTCAGCACTCGGGTCCCTGAATTCCCTCTTCACTTTTTTTTTTCCTTTGGGTCTCTTTTTTTTTGTCTTTATAGGGCCACACCCATGGCATGTGGAGGTTCTCAGGCTAGGGGTCTCATCAGAGCTGTTGCTGCCAGCCTACACCACAGCCACAGCAATGAGGGATCCAAGCCGTGTCTGCGACCTACACCACAGCTCACGGCAACGCCGGATCCTTAACCCACTGAGCCAGGCCAGGGATCGAACCTACAACCTCATGGTTCCTAGTCAGATTCATTTCCGCTGTGCCACAATGGTAACTCCCCCTCTCCACTTCTATACTGTTCCTCCTTCCTTGAAGAGCATAGTGGCCGAGAAGCATGGGACTTACAAGTAGTGACTGGGGACAGACAGATAACCTCCTAGCTTGTAATCTTGGGCCTCCCCAGCACCATTCTCCTCATCTGTAAAATGGGGCGAAAGAGCCCTACCTTTTAACATTAGGAAAGATTATACACAGTCAATTAATGAATAATAATTATTCTTTTTCTCTACCTGAGAACTCCAATTGGTACTTTAAGAAGCAATTCAGGGAATTCCCATCGTGGCTCAGCAGTAACAAATATGACTAGTATCCATGAGGATGCGGGTTTGATCCCTGGCCTTGCTCAGTGGGTTTACGAATCCGGCATTGCCATGAGCTGTGGTATAGGTCGCAGAGGTAGCTCAGGTTCCATGTTGCTGTGGTTGTCATGTAGGCCGGCAGCTACAGCTCCAATTCGAGATTCGACCCCTAGCCTGGGAACTTCCATATGCTGTGGATGGGACCCTAAAAAGATCAAGGGGAAAAAAAAGAAAAAGACGAAGAAGCAATTCAAATGTCTCCTCCTCTAGGAAGCCCTCCAGTATTCTTACAGGCAAAGCTGACCCTCTCACTTACATCATGGCTCATACTCACCATAGTGCACTTGTCTATTCCTGACTCAGTCTTCTCACCAACCTAAGCTCTTCCAAAGCAGGAATCAAGTCTGATTTGCTGTTGTATCCCTGGCCCCAGGTACAGGGCCTGGCAGAGTGGGTGGCAAGAATGTTGATTGCATGAGTGGTGATAACCACGCCCTCCCCCATCCTTCAGAAAGCTCCGGGCATCGCTGGAAGACCCTGGGCAGCTGAAGATCCTAACAGGGGACTGGTTCCAGGAAGCACGCTCCCAGAGGCACCACCACACCCACCTGGGTTCTGACCTAGTCCGAGCCTCCATCCGCAGAAAGAAGGGCTCCAGGGGTGAGATGAGATCCCCAGAGTGGGGCAGGTCCCATGGAGTTCAGGGCAGTGGGTGTATGTGAACAAGGAAAGAGGGCCCCTTGTTTCAGTTCCAGTTGCCCCTCGTACAGTGTGACTTTGGGTGGGCACCACCCCTCCATGGGCTACGGGGAGGTGGGTGGGCATCTCCAAGGGTCAGACCTCCTGAGAACCGGGGTTCATGGAACTTCTCACTTGGGCGCAGGAGACCAGGCTCAGGGCAGCAATGGGGAGGCTGAAGCTGCTGGGAAAGAGACCGAAGAGGCGCTGGAGCCCAGGTGAGGAGGCATGGCAGGGAGTAGAGGGTGCCTGCCAGTCACCTGGGTCCCATTCCTGACAACCACCTCTCCCTCCTCTCAGGCTCCCCATAGACAAGGCCCCCCAAGAGAGTCTCAGCGAGGCTGAGGTGAGTAATGAGTGACTGAATGGGCTAAAGCATGAAGGTACAGGGTCCCTGGAGTGAAGGTGGCCTGGTTGCGGAAAGCCCCCAGCCTGAGAATCAGATGGCCCTGGTCTGGGCCTCTGTCATCCTCCTCTGTCAAATGGATGTGGGCCCAGGCTTTAAAGGGAATTCTGAATCTGGTTATTAGGGGTAGCATGGGGACTGAGCTGGGCGAGGCCCAACTCAGATGCTATCGTCCCCCATCAATGAGACCCTGGGAGTCAGGCAGGGCAGGCCCTGAAGGGTGCAGGAGTGTGACATACAGGCTAGACCGCTCCTGCAGCTGGCTGCCAGCTCTGCCCTGAGGACTGTGCAAAAGCCGAAGCTGGAGTAGCCAACTGGAGCCTCTGACCTCTGACCCCAACATAACCTTTGACCCTTTCCCATTAGCCCCCACTGTGACTTTTTCCCCTTGCTTCTTTCAGGGGCCTGATTTCCCCTCACCATATGTCCCCACTAAGGCATCAGATAATGAAGAGGAGCCCCCGGCCCAGGAAGGTGAGTGGGAAGCTGTGTGCTGTGAGCGCAGAGAGGTGGCGGGAATCAGAGGCGGCTCTAAGTGATCCCCACCACCTGTGTTCCCCTCCCTCCTCCCGCATGGGGTGGGGGGGCGGGTAGGTGTGGTCTCCGCGGGCGACTCCAGGGCAGCACTGGGGCCCAAACAGGGTTGGAAACCGGTCCCTCCAAATTTGCTCAGGGGCGGGGCAGACAGGGGAGGAGCTCGCTAAGTAGTTTGTGCCCCTCCCAGCGCCGGGGCCGGCGGACGTTCTGGTCCCAGCCGCGGAGGAGGCGGACCCGGAGCCAAAGCCGCCGTCGGGGGCGGAGGAGGAGCCGCAGCCCAGGCCTGCTCAGGTAGGCGGGAACGGCCCGTGGCTGCTCTCAAGACCCGGAGCGGACTCCGGGTGGGGAGTGCCGCTGCTCTGAGGCTGCGAGCGGTAGCAGGAGGGGCGGAGTGGGGGACGGGGATAGGGGGCCCCCCTCACTTCCCCCCTCCTCAGACCCAGGAGGCGTCCGAGATCCTGGAGAATGGGGAGGAGGCCCCGGGGCCCGACCCCTCACTGGACCGTATGCTCAGCAGCAGCTCCTCCATGTCCAGCCTCAACTCCTCCACGGTGAGGGGGTGAGGGAGGAGGCCTGGGGTCGTGGGGGGGGAATCCTCCCCTCCCCGTACCCGGACGCGTAGCCCCGGTGTGACCCCTCCGCACCCCTCAGACCTGCCACTCCAGCCCCCAGGCAAGCTGCTTCACTTTATCCCCCGGACCATTTGAAACCCACCGCGCTACCCCTTCCCCAGCCCCGATGTGAGCCCCGCAGCCCGCCCTAACCTCCCCACCCTCTGCCTGCAGCTGAGCGGCAGCCAGATGAGCCTGTCGGGGGAGGCGGAGGCGGCGGCAGTGCAGGTGCGCGGCTCCGTGCACTTCGCGCTGCACTACGAGCCTGGCGCCGCGGAGCTGCGCGTGCACGTGATCCAGTGCCAGGGCCTGGCCGCCGCCCGCCGCCGCCGCTCAGACCCGTGAGTGCCAGACCTGGACGAGGCGGGACGCGAGGGAGCCGCTCTCATTGCCCAACCCCACCGCTTTTCTTGGCCTCAGTTTCCTCATCTTCAAAATGGGAATGGCGTTCTGGGGAGGCGCGGGGGCTGGGTGAGACCACTGCTGCGAAGCGTTGCACGAGGCCAGGCACGCGAAGCTGCGTTCCAGGCCGTGACTGGGGAAGCCCCGGAACTGGGGCGTAGGCTCTGGAAGGGGCTGCTAGGGTATAGGGGCCCCCCTTTACCTCCGGTCCTCACCTCCCCCGCTCCAGCTACGTCAAAAGCTACCTCCTCCCGGATAAGCAGAGCAAGCGCAAGACGACAGTGAAGAAACGGAATCTGAACCCGATCTTCAACGAAACTCTTCGGGTGAGGCTGCGACTACGTGGCGGCCCCGCATTAATGCACTGGACGCCCCTTCCTGCTGAGGCCTAGTGGCAGGGGCAGCCATGGCATCGTTACTGCTGGTCGCTCCAATCCTCCATTCTGCGGGAGGAAGGGCAGGGAGGCCCTCGCTTTCAAGCGCTTCTCCACCACGTCCGTCTAGAGGCGGGCATGGCGCTGGTCCAGACCCCTCTAATGCTCTCCAGGGCTCCCCAGGATTCCTTCCGGCTAGGAAAGTGCTAGGATAAGCCCCAACCAACACTGTCGCAGCCCTGAGGCGGGGGCCATCGGCGCTGTTCCATTAAAGTGCACGTCCTGTCCCCAGTACTCTGTCCCGCAGGCTGAGCTCCAGGGCCGTGTGTTGAGCCTATCCGTGTGGCACCGCGAAAGCCTGGGTCGCAACATCTTTCTGGGCGAAGTAGAAGTGCCCCTGGACACGTGGAACTGGGACTCCGAGCCCACCTGGCTCCCCCTGCAGCCCAGGGTGAGCAGCTGGCCCGCGTGGGGGGACCCGTGGCACAGATCTCTCTCAGCCCGGAAACTTCACCGGCCCACCGCAAAGATCTGGTCCCCGGCGGCCGATTCTGTTGGGGCGCCCAGATTCCTCAAGCCCTTCTCTTGGGCTCCGCCCCCAAAGGCCCCGCCCCGATAGGCACGCCCCATCGGTGTCTGGAGACTCCACCCCTTTACGGTCCCTTTCCCTGGGACCTTGTCCCCACCCCCTGACAACCCCACCTCTCGCAGGTCCCGCCGTCTCCCGATGCCCTTCCCAGCCGCGGGCTGCTCTCTCTGTCCCTCAAGTACATCCCCGCCGGCTCCGAGGGTGAGTGACCGCCCGCGAGTGGCCAAATTGGAGGGCTTTGACAGGCGGGCAACCCGCAAGGGTGGGGGGCTCTGTCCTTGGGGCAGGGCCTGATCCAAGCTTCTCGCAGGTGCAGGACTGCCTCCCAGCGGGGAGCTGCACTTCTGGGTGAAGGAGGCTCAGGACCTTGTGCCTCTGCGCTCAGGATCTCTGGATACTTACATACAATGGTGAGGGGCATAGGGGCATCGGACCTCCCTTTTCCCTTCCTGTCTCCTGTAGTGGAGCTCCCGCCTTCTAATCACCCACCCTTGGTTCCTCAGCACTGAACAGAGGTGGAGGGGACTGCTTGAGAAAGGTCTGGGGTCAGGAAAGTTCAGGACGCCTTTGAGGAGCTGCATTTCAGTGACGGGCATCTATAGGACTTGTTGAAGAGCTGAGGCTGAGACCTGGGAGATCCCAGGGGCCCGTCCATGGAAGACCTGGAAAGCCAGGCTGTGGGGCTTGGTCCTGAACATGCAGTTTAGCGGTTTTCAAAGTAAGCTGGGAAGGAATTCTAGAGATGCCTCCTGGTGATGCCCTTCCCTCAGAGAGTGAAACGGAGGTAGGTGGATGAGGTTCTGAGTTTGCAGCCCTGATTCAACCAGGGACATTGTTTTTCTTTTAGGTTTTGTACTTCTGAACAATACTTTGTCTTGTGGAAAGAGCGCCAAGGCTTTAAAAAGTTTGGAAACTATGTCTGGGGGGGCAGCAAAGGTTATGGGGCTGTGAAGTAGCAGCATCGCATTTCAGAGACATTACTCTGGGGTCCTGTGAATGGGAGTTGTAACATTCAAAGGCCAGAGATCTGAGAAAAGGCTGGTACAAAGGCCCAGCGTAGCAAGGTTTTAGCCCAGACCTCAGGCAGGAGCCAAAGGACATGGACATTGTGAGGGAGGATAGGTAAGACCTGGTCACTGGTTGGTTCCAGGGAGTGTGAGGGAGTGGCCACTTGATGCCAGCCTGCCTCCCCCACAGCTCTGTGCTGCCTGATGACAGCCGGGCCAGCCGCCAGCGGACTAGGGTGGTGCGTCGCAGCCTCAACCCCATGTTCAATCACACCATGGTTTATGATGGCTTCGAGCCTGCTGACCTGCGCCAGGCCTGTGCTGAGCTCTCCCTGTGGGACCATGGGACCCTGGCCAGTCGCCAACTGGGGGGTACACGCCTCAGCCTGGGCACCGGTGAGTGGGGCAGAACCCTGAGGGGACCTGATAGCAGGGTGGCACATCTCTGCCCTTTCCTGAGCTCTGGTGTCCACTGAGAACTGGAGGGGATGTTGCATTATCTGGGACCAGGAGGATGTTCCTTGAGACCCGGGCTGGCCAGTGTGACCGTGCCTTCCACCCCTGCCCGCCCACATCTAGGCAGCAGCTACGGGCTCCAGGTGCCCTGGATGGACTCCACGCCTGAGGAGAAGCAGCTGTGGCAGACGCTCCTGGAGCGGCCGTGCGAGTGGGTGGACGGCCTTCTGCCCCTCAGAACCAACCTGGCCCCCAGGACTTAGCTGCCCTACAAGCCCTACAAAACCCCTCTCTCTGGACCCCCATCTCAGGGCCTGCCCTTGGCTAAAGTCAATAAAGTCTGTTCTGAGGGCAACAAGGGGCTGATGTCTGCCAGGGAGCAGGGTGGGTGGGGGAGACAGGAAAGTGAAAGAGACCAGATGAAGGTGTTTTGGTCCCAGAACTCCTCCCCATACTTCAGAAATTGCCAAAGGTACAAAAGCATCGTTTAATAGCCTTTGCCTGATGGTACTCAGTGAGCTTAGGGCATCTCTGTGGTTGGTTTCCCTCCCTGGGGCTGGGCCTGGCCCTACCCTGCCCCCCACCCACCTGGCCTTCTCCAGTGGCCCCTGGGTCCTGGGGCAAGTGTGTCAGAAGCCTCTTGTGTTTTCTCCATTCATCCATCCTTGGGCCTGGCCTCTCGCCTCTGATGTCCTCAGTCAGCCTCCTGGAGGCTAGGGGTAACTGGCGTGGATCTTGCTCGCTGTGCCAAGATGGCTCTCCAGATGCGGCATACCATCCCTCCCCTAGGGGTACCAGGCTCAATGTGGCTCAACCAGAAGAAAGCCCTGGGCTCTCTCTGGTAGTCACTGTCTGCCTGATGCCCCTTCTGTCCCCAAGGAACCCTAGTGTCCCTGTTGTTTCCAGAGAGGAACCTAGGCAGGCCTGTAACTGGGTTGGGTGGGCTGGTGTCAGGATCTGGCCAGCATGAGGCCATATGTGTGGGTTATCCCCAAAGTGCCCAGGACATACCTGATATGTGTGTAGATGAGGTCATCTCGAGTGGCATAGGTCAGTAGGGCATGGAGGGTAAAGCTGTGGTTCAGTAGCTGGTTATGAACAAAGATCCGTACACAGAAACACAGAGGTAAGATCAGAGAAAAATGGGTCCAGAGACCCAGGAACTAACTCTGTTCTACTACCAACATGCCAGGGCCGATCACACTCCTTTCTGGGCCTTAGTTTTCTCATCTGTACAATGGGAGGGGTATACAAAGTGCTCATGCAATATTGAGATTCTCTGTGCCAGAGGGAGAAAGTGAGAAGAACTGAAAGATGGGTAGAGATGGAGTCTTTGGTTGGTGAGGGTCAGGGATCACCAAGCACTCTCCCCCTCACCGTCTGGATGGTTCCTGAGTCCACATTCAGTTCCTCCAGCCACTGCACCAGGCCTTGGTCCACTGTGAGAGCAGCTATCAGGGAGAAGTCAGGTAGTGAGCCCCACGGTGCCTCTGCTAGAGGCTGCCTCACACCCACCAGGTGCATTCTCCAATCTGGTCCTGCTCACCTGGGGGCTCTGCAGCCAGGGCACAGGCCCTGGACTCCCCACTGACCCGCTGTAGGGCTTGTTGCACCAGGGCCTGGTACTCCCGTTCCTTCTCAGCCAGGACATCTCGAAGCCTTTTGGAAGGCAGAAGACGGTAGAATGGAGGGCGAGAAGGGGTGAAGCTTGAGCAGAGGCCACGGGTGGTCCCAGGAGCTGTACCTATCGGTCTCTGCTCTCAAGAGGCCCAGCTGCACCATCAGAGTCCGGGTGCCCTGCTCAGGTTCCCCAGGGAGTGGGCTCCGCTGGACTGGGGTCTCCAGCTGCTTGGGCTGGGACTCGTCTTTATTGGATTCCTCCGATCTCGGTGCGACTCCCTCCTTCTCCGCCTCTGCCAATCCGAATGGGGTCTCAGGCAGGGCGAGAACACCCATTTGGGAGCCCCAGACATAGGCAAAGGGGTCCTCTGGCGCCGGCCAGGCAGTCTCAATCGGCGAGATGGCTGTTTGGTCACACATCCTCTCCCCGCCCCCGCCGGCCCCAGGACAAGCCTGACCCCAACTGACCACGCCCCTACCGGCTCTGCTTGTGCTCGCCACGCCCCCAAGGACCACACCCTCCTCTGGAGGGCAGGCAGGCAGGCTCCATTCCCCCGCCTACCTGGGGCCAGCACAGCCAGGGCTGCCCGCACAGCACGACTCAGCAGCGTGTCCAGCACGAACATCCAGTGTGGGCGGATCTGGCGCCTGCGGAGGATCTGCTTCACCTGAGTGGGAGGGAGGGTGCGGCTGAGACGCTGAGCCTCAAAGAGAGGCGGGGCTTAAGTTGGAAAGGCCTAGAAAGTCTTCTGTCGGAGGCAAGTTGGGTGGGTGGGCTTGGGGTCAAAGGAGGGGCTGAGAAGCTAGGCCTGAGCAAATGTCCCTTTCTTCTATCTTCACGAGGACGACATGGAATCTTGCAACATCAAGTCCTTGCCCATTCCCAAGCATTGGGAGCTCACTGTCTCTTACTGGGCAGCCCAAACTGTGAGAAACTCCCTCACCGCATCCGGGAAGGCGAAGAGCGGTCCTTGCAGAAGCTCAGGCCCAAGGCCCTGGGAGCAAAGCTGCCCTTGCAGGGCCCGCAGCTCCTGGGCCAGCTGCCGGCGGTTGGGAGTGTGGATGTGCGTCCTAAGGCAGCGCAGTAGCTCTTTCACGTGATTCCTCTCCAGTCGGGGACCCTGACAAGGAAGAGAAGGGGCGTCCGCGGGTATTCCTACCTAAGCCGGGCGAGATGCTGAGGGGTGGGGAGAGCCGGGGACAGAAATCCTAGTCCTGTCGTTGCTCGACCAGCAGGGGGCGCTGGGGCGAGCCGCCCACCTGTTCCTGCTCCAGGCACAGATTCTCTGCCAGCACTGGCAGCTCCTGCTCCAGCACTGTGGCCAGCATGGCCCGGCGCTTGCTCTCTTGGTGCAGGAGGCTCAGCCCCGAACTCTCCTCAGGCGACGCGGGCTCCTCGGCCCCGGGCTCCTCAGGCACCCTGAGTGCAATGAAGAGCAGCCAGTGCAGCGCCGGCAGCAACACCATCCAGCCACCTCCACCCCAGAGTCTGAATCCTGGCTTTTACTTTTATGCCCACCTCACAGGAATAAAGGAGATGAATTTAGCATTGAGAGGGCACAATACATACAAATAAGAGCACTTGGGAGGAGAAGGACACAAATGCCATCCTCACAGGTGGTCAAAGAGCCCAGGGCCCCAAGGACTTTTTCTGGAAGGAGTACGCCAAGACAAACCAGATGAAGCGAACCCACCCTGGACCCTGGGTGCTCACCGCAGCTGGCTGGTGTCTCCATAACTGAGGCAGCGCTTGGGGGGACTGGGAGGGTGCTGAGAGGGTGCCTGAGGGCGCGGGAATGTCTGGGACTGGGAGGTGGCAGAGTCAGCTGAAGGAATGGGGCTGGCTGAAGAGGCATCTGAGGGAGGGACAAGGCTGTCAGCCGGGACCCCCTCAGCCCTCACACCTGCACAGCCCCTCTGCCCTCACCCCAGGGTGCTCCCTCCCTCCACCCACTGAGTACCTGTGGGCCTTAGAGCATGTCGGGGAGAGCCAGGGCGGCGGCTGCGCTTCCCAGGCTGCAGGAAGGGGTCCTCCAGCAGTGCTTGAGCACTGGCTCGGAGGCGGGGATCTGGCTCAAAAGTTCGGAGGAGGAAGGCTTGAGCCTCAGCTGAGAGAGAACTGGGCATTGGCGGGTGCACCTTGTACATGCCCACCTGGGAGGGGGGCGTGGAGGGCAGACAAGGGACAAGTTGAGAGGTGTTCAGGGCCCAGTCTGTCCCCACCCGCACCTTCTAAGCCAGGCCCTGCAGGATCTCACCTGAAACATGGCAGCCTGCGGGCTCCCTAGCTCGTGGAAGGGTGGACGACCTGTGGCCATCTCGATGACAGTGCAGCCCAATGACCAGATGTCTGCCGCCTTCCCATACCCTCGTGGGCCCTGGTCAATGATTTCTGGGGCCATATATTGTAGTGTTCCTAGGTAGAAATCATTTTTATCTAGACTTTATCACTGTGGGGCTGACAGGGGCGTCTGTCATCCTTTGGCCACCTGCACTCACCCTGAATTCTATCATCCAAAATAGTTCCCCTCGCCTACCCTGGTTGTCAAACATCTATCCTGAGTTTCCTCACTCATCTCAGGCTCCATCACATTCATGGCCTCCTTCATCCACAGCAGGGGCCATCATCTCTCCTGGACTGCATCATCCCCTCTGAACTTTGGGCTGTACTTCAGGGACTAAGCTCAATGTCATCAGCTATCCAGGCTCCAGTTCTAGATTCTATCACCTCACTCTTGGCTCAATTACCTGTCCCAGGTTCCATCCCCCATTAGGACTTTAACTCCATGCCCAGGAGCAACGCCATTCCCTGGAAGGCCTCAAGAGTTCTCTGCCCCATGTCTTGGTCCCATTCAACTCCCCACACCTGGTACCTGTAAAGGTCTCTGTGCAGGGTGTGATGCCTGCCAGACGCTTGGATGTGCCAAAGTCAGAAATCTTGAGCAGCCCACTGAAGGTGTTGATCAGCACGTTGTCCCCCTGAGTAGAGTGAACACTGTGCTCAGGGGACATCAGGCTGGACTCCTGATGCCAGAACGGGACCCTATCCTGAAATCCCATCTCCTGGGACTCCCCTTAAGCCCCTCTGGAAGCTGGCTTCAGATAGGAACTTCTTTCCTTCTCAAGGGAACCTTCTCTCTCTCTCTTTTTCTTTTCTTTCTTTTTTTTTTTTTTTTTTTTTTTGCTTTTTAGGGCTGCACCCTTGGCATATGGAGGTTCCCAGGCTAGGGGTCAAATCAGAGCTGTAGCCACCAGCCTACGCCACAGCCATAGCAACATAGGATCCAAGCCTCATCTGCAACCTACACCACAGCTCATGGCAACACCAGATCCTTAACCCACTGAGCAAGGCCAGGGATTGAACCTGCAACCTCACGGTTCCTGGTCGGATTCATTTCCACTGTGCCACGATGGGAACTCCTCTAGGGAGCATTCTTGATGAATTCCCCAACCCTTTGCAAAAGATCTGCCCCTTTAGTCTAAACTATCAGCCTCTGTCTGGGGCCGTATCTCTTCCTGTCCCTCGCCCCCACCAGGGTGGGTCAGCTACAGGCTAACCTTGATGTCTCGATGGACGATGTGGTTGTCGTGCAGGTAGCTGAGTCCCTGCAGGATCTGGCGGGTGTAGAAACTGATGGTGCTCTCGTTGTCCTGCAGAGGTCCCCACACTGACCGCAGCAAGGAGGATAGGCTGCCTAGGCAGATGCAGTCCAACGTCATTGTTGGCACCTACTTACTCCAGCCCACAGCTCTCTGCTCAAGGCCCAGGCCATGGCCCAGGCTCCATCATCCAGCTGCACAGCCTCAGAGAATTCTGGGCTACAGCACCCACACATGCTAGGGTTCATCTTCCCTGAGGGTTCTCCACCCCTCTTGGCTCCATCCCCATGCCCCACAACTCCAGTTCCATTCCCATCCCACGCAGGGCAGGCACCTCCAGGCACTTCCTCCATGAAGATCTTGAGGTAGCCACCCTGGCTGGCTGAGCCCAGATAGCGCACGATGTTCTTGTGGCGCAGGCGTTTGTGCAGCGCGATCTCTTCATGCAGGGGCTGAGAGAACCTGCGGGCAGGTAGAGAGAGAGGAACAGGCCAGCTTGGGGCAGGGTCTGTCCCACCCACTAGCCCCCACCATCCCTTTCCACAACTTATCACCCAGCCCACAGCCCCCTCCAGACCGTGGCCCGCGGGGTCCCTGCAGTTCTGGGCACAGGCCTGGGCCCACTGGGCTCAAATTCTCGCTTGGAAGAGCCGGTGCACTTGGCCAGGCCCCTAAGAGCGCGAGCTCCCACCCCACCCCGCTATAGTCCCGCCCACCGAACGCTCTCCACGGGTGGTCCACCCACACGTGACCCGCCCACCTCCCATCTGGCCGCTCTGAGTCCCGAGCCAGGCGCGCCTGCGCGGCCTCAGTCCCCAAACCTGCTGTCCCTCTCCGGGATCTCCTTGATGGCGATGCGCACCCGCGTGTGCCTGTCGCGGCCCGCGTACACCACCCCGTACGTGCCCTTGCCCAGCACCAGCCGCTCGCCCGACTCCGTGTATTCGTAATCAAACTGCGGGCACGGATGAGATGGAGGTTCAGCAGGGCCTTCGGCCCTTCGCCCTTCTCGATCTCCCTGCACCCTCTTCCTCACCTCCAACACCTCCCCCACGCCCTCCGCCTCCTCCGCGGGCGCCGTGGAGTCCGGATTCTTCACCAAGGCCTGGATCAGGCCGCAGAACCTGAGGGCAGAGGGCAGACCGGTAGGAGGGGCCCCCTCGGGCTGAACTGTCCCTCTTTGTCGAGGGAACCTGTCCCTGCCTTTCCCTCGATAGCCCCGGCGCATCCTGGGCCTCAGAGCACCCAGACCCAAGGGGCTGCGCACCATTGGCAGTGCCCTCCGCTGGGGAAGCACAGCTGAACGTCCTGAGCCGGAGGAAGAGCGTAGAGGAAGCAGCAGCGCTCGTCCCGCTTCGAGACGCTGGAAGGGGTGAAGAATCCCAGTGAGCCCAGCAGGGTCGCCCCAGCCCCCAACCCTACCCGGCCCCGCCGCTGTCTCCCCTCTCACCTGACACCGCTGATGGAGGCGACTGAGAAGGTCCAGCTAGAGGGAACATCCTGCGAGAAGAAAGGGGTTTGGAGGGGTGCTGGGGACCACGAAGGGGGTCTGGAGAGGGAGGGAAGGCTGAAGAAAAGTGGGGCATAGATGTGAGTGGGGGCGACTCACTGGCGACTTCGCCTGCTCCTCCGGCTCCAGCAGGCTCAGAGTCACTGCGCTCACCGGGTTTGTACCCTGAACCTCCAGCCTGGCGGGCAGCAGCACCTTGTTCATCTCCAGGACCAGCACCTGCAGATGGCAGGGAAAAGGGGTTGGTCAGATGGGGCCTGTCCTCTCACCCAGGTCCCACATCCCACGGGCCTCACCAAGCACTGGTCCCCTTGGGGACAGGCTGTCTTGAGTGGCTGGCAGGACTGTAGCAGGAAGTGGAGCCAGAAGTGGGCACGGTGTGGGATTTCTCCAGGAAGCTCGAATGTGGGTCTGAAGTGCTGGTACAGCAGGAAGGTTTCCATCACAGACACCAGGTACCTGCAGACACAGTTTCGTCCTCAACTCAGTCCAGGCACCAGCTGGCACTGGTTTGGATGCAGCCAAAATGTGGCCATTAGGTGCCAAGAGCCCTGGTCTGGACGAGGTTCAGACTAGATGCCAGTGGATAATGGGTGCAGAAGCCAACAGCCCAGGGCAGCTCAGAACCACAGAGGAGGCCACCTACCATATGGGGGCGTTGAGCTTGTACAGCTGCTCTGCAGCCAGCGCCACCTGGGCAAGGTCATTGGCGAGGATCTTAGCTCCCAGGTAGAAGCCTACATCCCAGTAATACTGCATCTTCTCCACACAGCCTTTTCGGGCCAGCAGGCAGCCCAGCTTCATGCCTGGGAGGGGGCATGGGTTGCACGTAGTAAATGTGGTTACAAGTCTGGGCAAAGCCCAGGTGTAGGCCACAAATTCATGTGGGCAGGAACATAGAAACGGGTGAACTGGGTGTGGCCAGATCTCAGGTGGGACGAGGAGCTCAAGCACAGGTGAGGGTTTGGGAACAAGTGTATGTGGAGTTAATGTATAAGGAACACAAGTGTGAGCTCAACTGTGGACTCAAGGGCTCATAAGGGCCCAGGACAGTTATGAGGACCCAAGTGTGGATTCAAGCAGAACGGGTCCAAATGGGGATGGGGTCAGCCCCAGCTCCAGCCCAGAGTCCTCTCTCTCTGCCCTCTGAGCCCCTGTGGGTAAGGGGATAGACAGGGGTGCAAGATGGGGACTCACCTATGAGCCGGAGCTCCTTGGAGTCCTCAAAGCGCTGCCCAGCAGCAATGAGGAGCACAGCTGCATTGATGCCCGAGTGGAGGCTGGGCTCTACATCAAAAGCCTTGCGATACCTGGAGTGGTAGGTGGGTGGGTGGGGGCAGCGCACGGAGAGAAGGGGAGGATGCAGGGTTAGACTGATGCCCACAGCCCCATCCTCATCCTGCCAGTTCAGCCCACTGTCCACTCGTTTAAGTCCCTTACCAGTGATAGGCCTGCTCCCGGTGCCCAGCATCCTGGAAGCCAGAGCTGAAGAACATGTCCTTGTAGATACGGCCACACATACAGTACAGGTCAGGCGCCACCGAGCCTTCACACTGTACCAATGGCAGCAGCACAGCCAGTGCCTTCTCCCGGTCCCCAGGCCTGTTCCTCCTAGGGGAAGGGGAAGACAGGCTGGGGACCCACTCTATGGTCCCGAGAATCCTCAGACCCTGAACAGCAGGGATCCTTCCAAGGGCCTGACAACCATGACCTCAGAAGAGCAGTGGAGTTCCCATCGTGGCGCAGCGGAAACGAATCCAACCAAGAACCATGAGGTTGTGGGTTTGATCCCTGGCCTTGCTCAGTGGGTTAAGGATCCAGCGTTGCCGTGAGCTGTGGTGAAGGTCACAGACGTGGCTCGGATCTGGCGTTGCTGTGGCTGCGGTATAGCCTGATGGCCACAGCTCCGATTCGACCCCTAGCCTGGGAGTCTCTATATGCCGAGGGAGTGACCCAAAAAAGACAGGGAAAAAAAAAGAAAAAGAGCAGTGACTCTGGTCAGCACTGACCTTTCTAGAGGTAGTGATTCCAGAGGGAAGTGATTTCTAGCTGCAGGGACCCGGAGGAGTTGTGACCTTGGACAACTGTGACCACTCCAAGGGCAGGCCCACCCCACCCCACCCCACCCTGGGCAGCAGGGACGTCACTGTGACTCTGGTCAGCAAGTTCCCCGAACAGCGATGATCCCAGACAATGACCTCACACAGCAGAGCCTCGTGTCCCCATGTGGCCATGACCTACCGATTGAGGGCAAATGTGTAGTGGAAGCAGACATTGTGCTGCTCGGCTACATCACAGGTGGGCAAGGCCTGCAGTGTTTCCACCAGCTCAATGATGGCTGAGTAGTCCTGCATGAGGGAACAGCATGCGCTGGCCTCATGGCCTCTGAAGGGTCCCATCGGCCCACAAGACCCTGAGGAAAACTTCGACCTGCGGTCCTCTTCCACCCCTGACACCGCATCTTCCCACCCCCCATCCTGTGCACACCTCCCTCGGGCCCAGCAGGCGGTGTAGACACCACACCTTCCACAGAGAACCCACTGCGTGCCCCAGCCTCCTGGCTGCCCTGAGAAAGAGTGACACGATCATCCCCTGTTACAAACAAGGAATTGAGGCTCCGAGACGTCCGATAATTTGCTCGGAGCCCCCTGCAAATGACTGAGTCCTGGAGGTGGACTCGGGTTTGTCCCACACGGAAGGCCGTTGGCTGGCCATCCGTCTCTCCGAGCACCACACACCTGCACGTCACGGTAGGAGAGCAGCAGGTTCATGATGATGTCGGGGCTCAGCAGCTCCACGCTGTCTAGTCTCCGCTGCAGGCGAGCCAGCTCCTGCCGCAGCTGCTGCCCGCTGAACCGCTCCCGTGCCTGCCGGATGTCCTGCCGGATGGTCTCCCGGAAATAACCACTAATGTCCAGGGCAGGGGAGGGAGGGAGAGAGAATGGCAGGGCCTGTCCCCCAGCCCCAGCCCACTGTACCCTCACCAGCCTCCTCCTGGTGCACCTGCTGTGGGCCCCCATTACCAAGAGTCCGTGGGCGTGGCCTCCAGCAGGCGGGCAAGCCGGCCCACCAGGGGTGTGAGCAGGGCCTCAGTGCCCACCCCGGCCTGGACTAGCCCGTCAGCCAGGCCCCTCAAGAGGCCTGCATCACCACACAGCACCCGACCGGTGGCTGTCACCACATAGGGGATCAGGGTGTAGCTGCCAATGCAATCCTGGTGGAAGGGAGGCAGGAGTCAGTGGAGGTCAGAGGTCAGTACCAGATTAGAGAGGGGCAGTGAGGGGGTCAGAGGCCAGCACCAGTGGGGACTGGAACAGCAGGGAAGGGACACACTTTATGAAGGGAGACAATAGGGAATGAAGGATCACATGGATGTCAGGGGGCATTATGGAGGTCAGAGGTGAATGAAGAGGCCAGGAAAGATAGTGGCTGTCAGAGGTCACCATGGAGGTAAAAGGGCACTTTGGATTGAGAGGTGGGTTCTGCTCACCGAGTTCTTCTGGAAAATGTCCTCCTGCAGGGGACAGACATTCAGATACTGGTGTTTTGGTAGGGCCACCCCAGCCCGGCCCCTGCCCCCACCGGCCCCCTGGCCACCTACCCTGAGGGCCTGCAGGTCAGGGAGGTCAGCCTGAGAGCAGAGGAGCACGTTGTTGGTCATGCTAAAGCTCTCCCGCACACCCAGGTGGTAGAACAGGGACGGCTGCCCCAGGGAGCTGCTCACCTCCAGCACCACCACATCTGCAGGCACAAGGGTGGGCGCCCTGAGCCCCGAAGCCCCGCAGCCCAGCTTGTGGGGAAGGAGCCTGGGCATCCATCCTGGCTTGTCCTGCCCACCCATGTGACTCCAGCAGGGTCCAGTTTTGCTCTGGACCTCAGGGTTCCTCAGGTTCAGACAGAAATGGTATCTCTGGTAGGGAAGGAGAGCTGTGGAGCTCACCGCGCTACAATTCACATCCCACCTCAGAGCCTATGGGCACTGGGCACAGAGGAGGGGAGGCTGTGCAGCAGCCTGGAGACTGTCCCAGGCCACTGGAGAGGCAGGAGTTGTGCCAAGAGAGAAGTCCCCTTCCCTGGGTCATCCACTCAATCTCTTGAAAGTGGCTACCACCAGCATTGTGCTGTGTGTATACGCATGTGTATAAACACGTGCTGTGTGTGTGTACAGCACTGTGTTTCTCTGTGTGTGCGTGTGTGTAGCTTGCTGTTTCTATTATCTCTGTGTGCCACAGCCTATGTAAATCAACATATATACGATGTGAGTCTATGACCCTGTGTGTGTGTCTTTGTGTCCCGAGGTCGAGCTAGCCTTCATTTTTAAGCTGAGATTTAATGGACATCCTGCAAGTAAGGTTCCTGAACTCTTGGATGAACAAATAAGTTTCGGGGGTGGGGCTTCCCGCACGGGAATAGCCTCCTTCTGACTCCGCCCCCGGACAACCCTGCTCCGCCTTCAGCCCCGTCCCAGCTCCATTCTCTCGTAACTGCTGGGACCTCATAACCTAAGCTCCCTCGTGGAGAATCCTGTGTAGTTGGGTTCCTTCGCTTCTCTTTCTGTCTCTTCAGCCGGATCTTCGGAAGCGGTGTGCTAGGACCCTGAACTTCAACCGCACGTGTACAACCCCTTTCCTAGTCCAAGTTACACCTCCTGGGAGCCTCCCTCATGAGCTCTGTGCGAGATCATCCTGAGGCTGAGTTCTCCAACCCCACTCCTGAGATACCACACCCTGCCCCGCTCCCAGCCTCTCCTCAATTCTAGCCCCGCTCCCCAAGCATGATGCCGACTCCCGAGCGCTTAAGCTCCAACCCTGAAGCCCGAACCAGGCCTGGATCGGCTAAATCCCAACCTGAGCCTTGCTGCGCTCCAGGTCCCCTAAATTCCCATTTTTATCACGGCCCCGCCTCAAGCCCCTCAATTTTAGCTCACTTTAGGTCTCGAGCACCCCCTCACCGACCTCGGGGTCTCCCGGGAGTCTCCGAGCCCCGCCCCCTTCGACTCCTCCCAGCTCCCAGGCCCCACCCCCAAGCGCGCTCACCAGCGTTGTAAAAAGAATCCAGTGCCTTAGTGTCTCCCAGAGCCAGGGTCCCAAAAGGCAGGCTGCGCAACTGAGGCCGCGGCCGCGGTCCAGGGAGCTGCGCACAGGCCTCCCGCAGGCAGCGCAGGGGTAGCGGCTCAGCCTCGTCTCCCGCCTCGGGCTCCACCCGGGTCTGCTGCTCCCGGGTCAGCACGTAGACCACGCTGAGGGGCCGGCTTCGCGTGCAGCCCCGGCCGTGAGACGCCGCGAGCGGCCGGCCCCGGCTCAGCGCCTCGGCCAGCGGGTCCTGCCAGCAGCTGCCGGCGCACTCCAGGGTTCCGGACCGCGAGCACGGCCCCGCCATGCGGGGGCGCTCGGTCGTCGGGCGCCCGGTTTTGGGCACCCGGGGCGAGACAGGAGCCAGGGATCGGGAATCTGGTTGGGATCGGGAATCTCCTTCGGGATCTGAAGATCTGGATATCCGGAGTCCTGCTAAAGGTCCCCTATTTGGGAATCTGGTGTCCAGGGCGAAATCCGGGCTCCGACTTGCAAGATCCTGAGGATCTGGAGTCGGGCATTGGGTCCCGGGAATCTTGGGCATCCGGTGATCCGCTTCTGAGTCACGTGGGAGATCCCGGAATGGGTCTGGCAGTGCCCACCACGCGGATTCCACAGGAGAGCTCCGACTGTCGCTCTCCTGTAGGCCGGGCCCAGCCCTTTCCCGGCCTACCAGGAAAGCTCCACCCTCGGCCTTGGGGCAGCACCGCTCCCTAGCGGCCCGGGACTCTTCTCTCCCTCCTCTCCCGCCAGAACCTCTGAGACAGGCCGCTTCCGGAACAGCCTGTGCCCCTGTGCACGCCAACCACTGCGGACTGCTCGCAGCAGGCGCTCATAAGATGTGTGCCCAGGCCAGCGCTGAGACAGAAGTGAGAATTGCAGACCCTGCTCTGCAAGGGTCTGTTGACAGAATCCATCTCCAGAGACATCTGGATATGTAGACCACAGCGGAGAATGCCTGAAGAGTGTCGGTCCTCTGGGTCCTACTGTGCAGGCTGGGAGGGTCTGGGCTGGGGGAAGCCAGCTCCTTGGGCTGCCAGGAGCATGGTATGTGAGCCCTGTCCTTTGCCCTTTTGCCAGGGGGCTGCTTTCCCAAGAATTCAATCTGCTATGGAGCTCTGCTGACCTTTGACCTCCACTCCACATGTGACCATGGGACCTAAGAGTCCTTATGCAGATGTTTCTCTACCTCCCTGAAGGAGAACCCCAGATATTCCAGCCCTCGGGCTACAATAGCTTCCCAGCTCCAATCTCCAAGAATCCCTAACCTTCTAGTGTGAATTAGTGTGCCAGCAGCCTGGTGTAAACCTCTGTGGACTCTGAAATCAGGAACTGGGGACTTAGAGAGGTTGAGTAACTTGTCCAAGATCACTCAGCTACATGACAGAGCAGGATGACATGACAGAGCCCAGAAATACCTATCAGCCTGCAGAGATCAGATTCTTAACTATTTATTGCTCTGCCACTTTCTAGAATGTGACTCTGGCGAATTAACTAACTGCTCAATAAATGTTAGTTCAGTAACTGCTATTTCACTGCCATGTTGCCCCGTGGAAGAAAAATGTACCTGCCTGAGTTCAAACTAGCCCCTAATGAGACAGGCAAGAAGTTGTGGAAGATGAGAACTCGACTTATAACAGAGCATGGAAACAGACAACTTAGAAGGGTCAGGCAGGGGACAACAGAGAGGGTGAGATAGCTGTGTGATTCCCACCACAAAACTGTCTACTTGTAGGGCCAAAGAGTAGTGTCAGTGAATGCTTGAATCCTTCCAAGTGCGCCACTAAATGTTTCTCTGGCCTCGGCTTGCATACCTCTAGAGACAGAAGCCTCATTACCTTTTGAGGCCATCTATCTGACTAGAAGATCTTTCCTTGAATGGAACTCACACCTGTGTCCCTCCCCTGCCCTGTCAAGTTCTTCTCAGTAATTGGAAGAGGCCTGCAAGCCAAGAAAGGGTTAAAATGATTTATTTTTTAAACATGGACAGAAGAGCAGAGGTGGTTAGCAATGGGGAGAAGTAGCTGAGGGTCCGGAAGCTGTACAGGAGAGATAAGGGTGCTGGTTGCTCGGGTGCCCTAGCGAAGCATCGTGTGGGTGGCCATGCTGAGGCCGAGTTGAAGCCATAGTTATGGGTGGTGGCTTCGGACACTGAGTAGCACCCGTTGAGATTGGACTGGTAGCAGGATCTGTAGCTGGTGTCCACCTGGCACTGAGGACAGTCACCGCAGAGTTGCCCCCACTGGCATCATGGTCTGTATCATAGGTGGTAAAAGGCTTCCAGCTGTGGAAGCTCAGAGAGTTCCCTGGCAGGAATGGGACATACCTGGATGTCAGCACCATGCCTGCCTGGCACCCTGGCTTATGGAGTTCCCAGACCAGGGATCAGGTCTGAGCCACAGCTGCAAACTATGCCACAGCTGCAGCAATGCCAGATCCTTTAACCCACTGTGCCGGAGCCGAAACTGAACCTGTGTCCTGGGGCTGCAGAGATGCCACTGATTCCGTTGCTCCACAACAGTCATTCCTGCCTCGCACCCTTGAAGAGATGGTCTCATAGGAGCCTCAGAGAAACTGTGAGATGGATGTTTTCAGGCCCCGTGAGAAAACAGCAGTGCCAGGAGCCAGGGTATTTGCCCAAGGGCACCCAGCTTGTCACAGGGACTTGAACTCAGGACTGTGGCTCCATGCCACTGGCTCCTCCCACTGCCTTCTCCCCTCCCAGAGTCCCCAGCTCCTCTCTTACTCCTTGGTCTCCTCCCAGCTCCCATCAGCAGCCTGGACAACTGTGCCAGGGAGTGCTGTGAGGGACAGCTCTGATGCCAGGCAGGAAAGGGGGCTCCCCTGAACCACCTCCTCATAACCACTTCCCTCTCCAGTTTCTCCTCAACTGTTGGTGTTTCTCCAAAAAAAGTCTTCCCTGGTTCCTCTTCCAAAGTAAATAATGCCAACACTCAACAAAGCCTCAGATGGCTCCCACACCCTCCCTTCCTGCCTCCTTGTCCATTTTACTGGGGAGGAAACTGAGGCTCTGACCTGGAAGGGTCACATAGTTAGTAAATAACAGAGATGAATTTATTTTATTTATTTTTTATTTAAAAAAAATTTTTCCCTGCTGCACCCACAGCATTTGGAAGTTCCTGGGCCAGGGAATCAAATCTGAGCCACAGCTGTGAACTATGCCTCAGCTGCAGCAACACCAGATCCTTTACCCACTGTACCAGGCTGGGGATTGGACCCTGTGCCGCCTCAGAGACAACGCCAGACCCTTAACCCGATATGCCACAGCACAAACTCCCAGAGCTGGATTTATTTATTTGGTTGTTTCTTTCTTTATTTACTTATTTATATTCTTTTTAGGCTGCCCCATGGCATATGGAGTTCCCAGGCCAGGATTAGATCTGAGCCTTAGTTTCAATCTAAGACACAGCTGCAGCAATGCCGGATCCTTAACCCACTGTGCTGGGCTGGGGATTGAACCTGCGTCACAGGGCTCCCAAGACACTGCCGATCCCATTGCGCCACAGCAGGAACTCCCTAGAGCTGGATTTAAACTCGTGATTGTTTGCCTCCAGAGCCCAACTTCTTTACTCCTGCACCACCCTGTCTCATAATTCCCATTTTTCAGATGAGGAAACTGAGGCCCATAGAAGGGATAGAATTGCCCCAGGTCATTCATGGAGGCTGTGGCAGCCCTGGGAAAAGACCCAGCCTCCTTCACCTTCTTTCCCTACTCCAGGGCCCCACCTTAGTGAGACTTGCTCACCTGCCGTGCCCTCTGAGAACTTGCCCAGCACCAGCTGCCTCACTAAGGCGGCAGAAGGCCCCATAGTGAGCACAGGTGTGGTCACCTCTAAAGGCCTCAGGCTCCACCCACAGCTCCCAGGTACCTGGGGGAGGGGAGGCAGAGATGGAGGAATCCCCAGATCCCAAGTGGGGAGTCAGAACGCCAAGGGAATGCCTCTCAGGCTCCCTGGACCCTGCTGAGAACCTCATTCCCCAGCCAGAATTCAGACTCCTGGCTCCCCGAACCTGCTCGGCAGAAGGACCAAGAGCGGAAGAAATCCATGGAACCATCCCGCTGCCTCTGGAAGACCTAGGGAGGCAGACAAGGCTAGCACAGCCATAAGACCAGGCTGACATGGGATGAGGAGAAGCAGGGCAGTGGTGACTGACAATGGTGTGCTGTGAGGGGCATGTGGACACGTGCCCCCCCCCCCCCTTTGCACTGGGGGCTTGTTGATAAAGTGTGAGTCCCAGTGAGATTTGCCTGTGTTTATACCAATCAACTCTATATGCTGATATTAGCCTTTACTGACACTCGACTTCAACCACAGCCTCCAAAGCCTTGGGGGCTGAAATGATAGAAACTTTGTCCCTGCCCTCGGGAGATGATCAGTCCTATTGGGGGTCAGATTCAAAATAACCCACTTTAATTTACTATGTTAAGAACCAAGATATTGGGAGTTCCCATTGTGGCTCAGAGGTTAAGAACCTGACACAATGTCCCTGAAGACTGGAGCTTGATCCCTGGCCTCTCTCGGTGAGTTAAGGATCCAGTGTTTTCACGAACTGCATTATAGGTCGCAGATGTGGCTTAGATCTCAAGTTGCTGTGGCTGTGCTATAGGCTGGCAGCTGCAGCTCTGATTCGATGATTCGACTTCTGGCCTGGAAAGTTCCATATGCTGTGGGTGTGGTTCTAAAAAAAAAAAAGGAACCAACCAAGGTATTAGAGCAGAAGGAGAGGCCCACTCAGCCTTACCCTGATGCTCCCTCCTAGCCCCACTTTCCTCTTCAAGCCAAGCATCCCCAGGCCCTGTAGAGCCTCTCTTCTAAGTATCTTTCAGTCCAAGGGCCTCTACTTCCATTGCTGCCCCTGCCCACCCTCTTCTCCGGTCCAGATCCCGGTAGTCGTCCTAACCTGTGTCCCTATCCCCAGTTTTCTGTTTTGTTTTGTTTGTTTGTTTGTTTTGCTTTTTAAGGCCACATCCAAGACATATGGAAGTTCCCAGGCTAGGGGTTGAATTGGAGCTGTAGCCGCCGGCCTACACCATAGCCACAGCAATGTAGGAGCCAAGACATGTCTTCAACCTACAGATCACAGCAATGCCAGATCCTTAACCCACTGAGTGAGGCCAGGGTTTGAACCTGCATCCTCATAGATACTAGTCGGATTTGTTTCCACTGTGCCACAATGGGAATTCCCCTACCTCCACTCTGGTCCTCATTGTCATGAATTTTCAAAGGGGCAGACTGAGCTTTTGTTTTGTTTTGTTTTTTTGCTTTTTTTTTTTTTTTTTGGTCTTTTCAGGGCTGCAGGTGTGGCATATGGAGGTTCCCATGCTAGGGGCTGAATCAGAGCTGTAGCTGATGGCCTACGCCACAGCCACAGTAACTCAGGATCCAAGCCACGTCTGTGACCTACACCACAGCTCATGGCAATGCTTAACCTACTGAGCAAGGTCAGGGATCGAACCTGCATCTTCATGGATGCCAGTCAGATTCATTTCCGCTGAGGCACGACAGGAACTGCACCTGCAGCATATGGAGGTTCCCAGGATAGGGGCTGAATAGGAGCTACAGCTATTGGCCTACACCACAGCCACAGCAACACCAGATCCGAGCTGCATCTGCGACCTACACCACAGTTCACAGCAACGCCGGATCCTTAACCCACTGAGCGAGGCCAGGGATTGAACCCACATCGTCATGGATACTAGTCAGATTCATTTCCCTGAGCCACAGCAGGAAATACCTGAGTCTTCTTTTTTTTTTTTTTTTTTTTGGTCTTTTTAGGGCCGCACTTGAGGCCTATGGAGATTCCCAGGCTAGGGGTCAAATCGGAGCCATAGCTGCCGACCTACACCACAGCCACAGCAATGCCAGATCCGAGCCACATCTGCGACTACACAACAGCTCATGGCAACGCCAGATCCTTAACCCACTGAGCGAAGCCAGGGATCAAACCTGCAACCTCATGGTTCCTAGTCAGATTCGTTTCCATTGTGCCATGACGGGAACCTCTTCTTCTTCTTCTTCTTTTTTTTTTTTTTTTAAGGGCCCCACCTGCAGCATATGGAAGTTCCCAGGCTACAGGTCGAATCGGAGCTGCAGCTGCTGACCTACACCACAGCCACAGCCTGAGTCTTCTTTCTAAAGCATAAATCTCTTCCTCACTTTGGTTTGGTTTGGTGTGGTTTGGTTTTTTAGGGCTGCACCTGCAGCATATGGAGGTTCCCAGGCCAGGAGCTGCAGCTGCTGGCCTGGTCTCTCCATCCCTTAAAACTCTCCCACGTCTCCCCGTTGCCCTCCCTGCTCCTCAGTCAGTCATTCAGTGCCCTCTGTGAACTGGTCTTTACAGGGCCTCTCAGCCCGTGCTCGATTCACACCAGCAGATCTCAGCCAACCACCCTGCTGCTCTCAGCTCATGCATGCAATCCCCCACCTCACCCTCCTGCCCCCACGCATTTGTCTTTCCCTCTTCCCGGAATGGCCTTCTGCACCTCATCTGTCTCAAGAACTCCTACACAGCCTTCAAGGCCCTTTGAAGGGCGTCTCCTCTGTAAGGACTTCTCAGACTTCTTTGGGCCCTCTGAGGGCTCACGAACCACTTGTTACCGAATTACGCTAAGGCGGGCCTTGGCTCCAGTGGGCTCTGGCTCCGCCTAGGGGCCAAGGAGTAGAAATGCTCACTGGGCCTGCCGTTCTAGTCCCTTCTTTCCCTGATGCTCACTCAACAGCTAGCTGCCCTCTGTGGTGTCCTTGTCACACAAGACTGGGAGGGCTCTGCCCTTGGGTAGGCACAGATGGTACAAGCTGCTCAAGGTGGCACCCTGGCTCAGCAGCTCCTGGCAGCTTCTGGGAAGGAGATGGACTGGGGGGAGGGGGCTCCAAGTTATTCCCCAACCCCCACCTTGCAGGCAATGGAACAAACCACGTGTGTGACCCCAGGAGCCCTCTGGACGCCTTTGGATCCCTAAAGAGGGGTTCTGGGGTGGGATGTGCCACATCTGGTGGTCCACCAACACCCCAGGACCGTCTGAGTCCAAGTGCCTGGCCCCTGTGAAAGTGGCCCTGCTCTCCTGGCACCAGAACAGATTCGCTGGATCTCCTACTTCAGCGAAAAAAGTGTTGGCTCTGAGGTCTGAGTACCCGCAAGGGAATGCCCATGAACCACAAGAGGGGAGGGTGCCCAGGCCCTTCTCCTAATTCTCCCCACTCCTCCCAGCCTGCTGGCCCCTTGGCAGCCAAGCCCTGAGCAGCTGCCAAGCAGAGGCCCCCCTCCCTGGTTCAGGGACAGAGCAAAGAAAGAAGAGGAGACCTCTGCTCCCACACACTCACCAGGCTCACCCTTGGGGCCTATCCTGCCCGGTGGTCCAGGTTGCTCTGAAATCCCAGTGGCAGAGAGGCCATAAGACCCGCCCAGGTTGGGGGCCAAAAAACATTGAGGGATTTGGAGCCAGAAGTCCACTCCCAGCCTTTTCTGGCTCTGGGAATGTGGGAAAATGACCAATCCCTCTAGAAGCCTCATTTCCCCCTCAGCAAAATGGGGATGGTACCACCTCACAGGGGCAATCTTAGGATGCTGGGCCTCCAGCCTGGAGCCTGGTGTGCAGTAGGTTTTTGCTCCTGTGCCGTGGCCTCTCAGCATAGACAGTAACTGCTGCATCCCCAGCCTCCCCAGTTAACCCCAGTTCCCTGCCTGCTCCCTGGTGTCTCTCATCCTGAGGACCTGGTGGTCCCTTCTCCCAGGACTTTCTGGGGCTCTAGGACAACAGGGCAGGAGGACGACTTTACTGGCTTCCAGTTCCCTGGGTTCTGTAGAGAGATATGGGGCTGGGTGAGCACAGGATGGGCACAGGATGGGGGAGTGGCCATGTCCCTGCCAGGCTTCTCTGCACTTCTCTATCTTCCAGATTCTAGCTGTCAGGACACTTGCCTACGGAACTGGTGAGGGTTTTTACTGTTGGCATCTATGTGGATACATCTTTTTTTGTCGTTTTAGGGCCATACCCTCAGCATATGGAAGTTCCCAGCCTGGAGGTTGAATTGGATCTACAACTGCCGGCCTACACCACAGCCACAGTAACACCAGATCCAAGCCATGTCTGTGACCTACACCACAGCTCACAGCCACGCTAGATTCTTAATCCACTGAGTGAGGCCAGGGATCAAACCTGCATCCTCATGGTTCCTAGTCAGGTTCCTTATCACTGAGCCAAAATGGGAACTCCTGTGGATACATTTTTGTGCAGAGCCCAGATAATCAAACTCCCACCCTGCCCTTGGGGCTAGTGAGCCCCAGTGGGAGAAGGATACCAGAGAGGAAATGAGGGTGGGTGGGTGGGAAGGGCACCCTAGCCCCCTATCTGGGCAGCTGGGGTGGTCCTGGGTCCTCAGATAGGTGGGCCCCCCAAACAAGAGGAACAAAAGGGAGAGAGGGGGAGTTCCCGTTGTGGCTCAGTGGTTAACGAATCCGACTAGGAACCACGAGGTTTCGGGTTCGATCCCTGGCCTTGCTCAGTGGGTTAACGATCCGGCGTTGCCGTGAGCTGTGGTGTGGGTCGCAGACACGGCTCAGATCCTGCGTTGCTGTGGCTGTGGTGTAGGCCAGTGGCTACAGCTTTGATTAGACCCCTAGCCTGAGAACCTCCATATGCCGTGGGAGCGGGCCTAGAAAAGGCAAAAAAAAAAAAAAATGGGAGAGGCGGGAGAGGGGTCCACAGGAGCCCTGTCCTGAGGGAGGAGGACAGTTTATAAGGGGGCCAGCTTGGCGGGAGGACAAGAAGCAAGAATTCTTCCCATTGTCCCTAACCAGGCTGGAACCAGCAGGAGGTGGGGGCATATCCTCCCTAAGGCCATTATCCCTGCCTGGTCCAACCAGGATGTGGTCCAGCTTCTGATCATGGCCTCCGGGGCTCTGCAGCCATCTCTTCAGACCTGTGGATTCACATAAGGTTTCCCACCTTTGAACCTTAGCTCATTCTGTGCCTTGCATCTCGAATCCTCCTCCTCATCTCTCCCTGTGAAGCTCTCCCTTCCATGAAGGCCGGGCCCTAATGCCACCTGCATTAGGAATCCTTCCCTGAGCTTTGTCACTAGTAGCAGGAACGACTACGCCTACCGTCTGCTGGGACTGCTGCAGCCTACGAGTTACCCTGGGTGTGGTTTGTACATGGCCTCTCATCCTCAGACAGCCCTGCTCATGGTCATTGTTATTGGCTGGTACAAAGCAGGTGCTCAATAAATGGTTGGAGTTCCCACTGTGGCTCAGTGGGTTTAGGTCACTGCCGAGGCACAGGTTCACACCTCAGCAGTGGGTTAAGGATTCCGCATTGCTGCAGCTGTAGTGTAGTTTGCCAATATGGCTCGGATTCAGTCCCTGGTCTGGGAACTTCTATATGGCATGGTTGTAGCCAAAAAAAAAAAAAAAATGTTGGTAAAATGAGTGAATATACCAGGAGAAGCAGATGCCCAGAGACAAGACATGATTTGTGTTTTCCCTGGCACTTATATGCCCAGAGCCACAGAGATTTTACCCAAGCCCATGCCTCCCATGCCCCCCATCAGGGAGAAGTGCCCATAGCAAGGTGACTTCATGCCCACCCTCAGGTCTACTGAGGAATTCCTGGCAGTGCCTCAAAAACAACTGCTAATATAGCCATGGAATGCGCAGATCATGCAGGGTAGGCATGGAGGCAGGGAGGCCAGTGAAGAGGCAGCAGTTTTTGTTCAGATGTGAGGGGTGAGGTCTGAGCTGGAGATGGACCTCTCCAGTGATAGAGGAGGAGAGGAAAGGCTCGATTCATTTGTTCTTTCATTCACTTGTTCAATCACGCATCCACCAACCCCCTCCCCCCGCCGAGGGCCTCCTCTGTAACAGTGCTCCTGCAGGTGGGGAAGGCCGAGGCTCGAGAGGGTGTCAGGAAAGGCGGAGGCCGAGTGGCTGGACAGGATGGATCCTGAGATGGAGGCCGAGACCCTGCAATTCCAGTTCTAGGCATCTGCTTTCCCCACACTCCCCCCCAGGTGTGCCAAGACCTGCAGACAAGCCCCTTTATCATGATGCTGCTTATGAAATACAAAGTGGAAATGACTCGACTGGACCTTGAGAGGATGCAGGCAAACAGATCATCACCATCTGGACAAGTCGCAGGGCAAATCTGATCTATAACAAAAGGGGCAAAGTTGCAGAACAATATGTAAAGCATGTTCCCACTTTGAATTTTAAAAAAGCTAAATAGGAGTTCTCTCATGGCTCAGTGGGTTAAGAACCTGCTGAGTATCCATGACGATGAGGGTTCGATCCCTGGCCTCGCTCAGTGGGTTAAGAATCTGGCATTGCCACAAGCTGTGGTGTAGACCTCAGATGCAGCTCAGATCTGGTGTTGCTGTGGCTGCGGCATAGGCCGGAAGCTGCAGCTCTGACTCGAACCCTAGCCTGGGAACTTCCATATACCACAGGTGCGGCCCTAAAAAGCAAAAACAAAAAAAATTTTTTTGACTAAAAAATTAAAAAAGCTAAATGTGTGTGTAGGTATGTATGATGTGAATTCATAGAAAAAAAGAACTGACACATCCTGGAGTTCCTGCTATGGTGCAAGTGGATCAGTGGTGTCTCTGCAGCACTGGGACACAGGTTTTATCCCCAGCCAGGCACAATGGGTTAAGGATCTGGCGTTGCCACAGCTGTAGCATAGGTTGCAACTGCAGCTCAGATCTGATCCCTGGCCTGGAAACTTCATATGCTGTGGGGCAGCCAAAAAAGAAAATTAGGAAAAAGAAAAAAAAAAAAAAGAACTGACACATCTAGTTATGTATAGTTATTTCTGGGGAGTGGGACCAGAGGGAGAATGATTCTCACTCTTTCTGTAAGCATCTGTGTACCCTTTTGCTCCTTACATTTATTACTTTTGAAAAAGAAAATATCCAGTAGTTCCTATCGTGGCACAGTGGAAATGAATCTGACGAGGAACCATGAGGTTTCGGGTTCGATCCCTACCCTCGCTCAGTGGGTTAAGGATCTGGTGTTGCTGTGGCTGTGGCGTAGGCCGGGAGTTGTACTTTCGATTAGACTCCTAGCCTGGGAACCTCCATATGCTGCGAGTGTGGCCCTAAAAAGGAAAAAGAAAATATCCAATAAAGACATTTCTTTTTCTTTCTTTCTTTTTTTTTTTTTTTTTTTTTTTTTTTGCTTTTTAGGGCCTCACCAGTGGCATATGGAAGTTTCCAGGCTAGGGGTGTAATCGAAGCTACAGCTGCCGGTCTACACCACAGCCACAAGCAATGCCAGATCCTTAATCCACTGAGCGAGGCCAGGGATCGAACCATCAACCTTATGGTTTCTAGTCAGATTCATTTCCTCTGCACCATGATGGGAACTCCACAATAAAGACATTTCTTTAACTGGGGGTAAAGCCACAAGGAGGTGGTGGCATTTCCCTCTTCAGCCCAGGAGAGAATAAGCATCAACCCTGCCAGGATTAAGTGCTGGGTGGAGAGGCCAGGGGAGGGTGACCCAGGCAGGAGAAACCGCATGTGCAGAGGCTTGGAGAAGAGAGAGCAAGAGGCAGGCTGGCTCATACAAGATGCAAGGAGCTGGAGGGGAGCCTGGAAGGGAGGCTGATTTCTAAGAGGAGGGGGTTTTGACAAAAGTGAGTTCGGAGAGGGAGAGACGAGGAGGTGGACTGTGTTTGGCATTGTCCGTTGTACTGTGATGTGCAGGCAGGTGAGTCCTCTGTGAGGTCAAGGAGTGGCTGGAGTGTCCTGTGGACGCTGAGGGCCCTCAAAGCCCTTCCAGCCGCAGCCAGAGCACCTGCAGGGAGGCTGGGCCTGGCAGAGGAAGCGATGCAGAAGGCTGACCGCAGGCCACGCAGCTGGATGTGTGCTGGATGGAGCAAGAGTGCCTGCTCTGGGCCATCCCCACATCCCACCGAGATGGACACAGCTGTTACCCCACTTTACAGATGAGGAAACTGAGGCCCAGAGCTATTGAAGAACTTGCTCCAGTTCACACAAAGCTGCCGGGTTCCACAGGCTGAACTTTTGCCCACGACTCTCTATTGCCACTCAGCTTCTAGGACAATCATGGGACTAAATCAGAGACTGATGTCAGACCCTCAGCTCCATCCACACCTGTTTTCCAGCAAGTGCCCCATGGGTGGGAGATGTTATTACTCAGGGAATGGGCTCAGGAATGGGAGGCAGAGGTGGGCATGGGTGGGACTTTCCAGGAGGGCCTGCGTGAGGAAGGCCAGAAGCACAGAAATGGCTGTGGAGGGTTCCAGGGGCATCTCCCCTTGGCACTGGGGCAGAGACCTAACTTTAGGAGCCAAAGGGGCCTGGCGATGCCTCTGCAGAGGAGTCCTGGAGTTCAGCTTATTCTGGAGTCAGAAAAACTTGGATTCAAATCCTAGCTCTGCCCCCTTTCCCCTCTGAGATCTTGAGCAAATGTGTGGTGGAAGAGGGGATTAAACACATACAACAAATTTTTTTAAATTTTATATATACACACATGTATATATACACACGTATATATACGTGATATACGTGTATATATACACATGCATATATATATATATTTTTGGCCATGCCTGGAAAGTTCCTGGGCCAGGGACTGAACTCATGCCACAGCAGTAACATCAGATCCTTAAGTGCTGGGCCTCAAAGGAACTCCAAATAAAAAAATTTTATCATTTATTTATTTATTTTTGGCTGCCCCGTGGCATATGGAGTTCCCGGGCCAGCAATCAGATCTGAGCCGCAATTGTGACCTATGCCACAGACACAGCAACACCAGATTCTTAACCCACTGTGCTGGGCCGGGGATTGCACCTATGCCCCAGGGTTGCAGAGACGCCTCCGACCCTGTTGCACCGCAGCGGTAAATCTCAAATAAAGATATTTTTAAAAGGAGTTCCACTGTGGCATAGTGGGTTAAAGATCTGCTATTGTCACTGCAGTGGCTCAGGATCCTGCTGTGGCCTGGTACAATCCCTGGCCAGAACCTTCCACATGCCCTGGATGCAGTCAAAAAATATATATATTTTAAAAGGTGACAGGAGTTCCCGTTGTGGCTCAGTGGTTAGCAAAACTGACTAGGAACCATGAGGTTGCAGGTTCGATCTCTGGCCTTGCTCAATGGGTTAAGGATCTGGAATTGCCATGAGCTGTGGTGTAGGTTGCAGACATGGCTCGGATCCCATGTTGCTGTGGCTCTGGCATAGGCTGGCAGCTACAGCTCCGATTCAACCCCTAGCCTGGAAACCTCCATATGCCATGGGTGCGGCTCTAAAAACACAAAAGACAAAATAAAATAAACAAAAATAAAAGGTGACAGTAACTGTTCAAGGCTGAATTTCCCTTAAGGAGCAGACAGCAGTCATACACCCACCCCAACCAATCCACATACAAGCCAAGACATGGGACATAAAGCACAGTGCTGGAAAGAGCTCCTTTATTTGAGGGCAGTGTCCAGGCCAGGTTGATGGGAAGAGGCAACCCCAGACCTAGTGCCAGGCAGGGGGCCGCAGGGATGATGGATGAGAAAGAGGTGGTTGAAGGATGCTCTCATCTGCAGGAACCAGGCCCAGGACAGGAGGGGATGTCAGCTATTGGGCACTGAGCCTGCTCGGTGCCCACAGGGCCCAAAATTCGGTGGCCAAAGTTTGTCCCCCCCAGTGCCCACAAGGGGGCTGAGAGGGCAGCCTCTTCATCCTCTTCCCCCTGAGTGTGGAATCCAGGCCTGAGGGGGTCAGATTCTGCAGAGGCCAGACAGAGACAGCACTCAGGGAGGCAGCCCCACCCCAGCGGGGCCAAGGACCCCCGCCCCCAGAGAGCAGGCAGTGGCCGGAAGAGCAACCACTTTAATGAAGGCTGCAGTGATCTGCTCCACAGCACACATGGGGCCACAGCACACGGGGGCCTCAGAGCAGCTCCCCTTCTCAGAGGAAAACCAAACCGCACACTCAGCCCAGGCTCCTGGCCGCGGCTGCAGAGCTGCAGGCCGAAGGCTGCCTGGGCGGTCACCTACTGGTTCTCTTCCCTGCTGGCAGCATGAGGGGACAAAAACACGTGGGCTCAGCTGGGCTCTCAGACACGGGGTCCGGGCTGAGTCCAGCTCCCGCCAACACCCAGCAGAGAGCAGCCCACAACTGGAGGAGCGAGAAGCAGTGCGGCTCACACGGGGGAGGCTGGAAGCCAGTCATTGCCCTTGAGGCTGCCCCATTGAGAAGAGAGTGCACCAGCAGCGCTAATGGGGACCTGAGGGCCAAGTGTGGGGTGCGGGCAGGGAGCTGTGACCAGGCTGGCTAGGTACTCACAGTGTCTGATAGGTGCTGTCCTTGGCCTTGAGGAAGCGCAAGGCAAAGAAGGCCACCGTCTGCAGGCTCAGCACCAGCACAACGCCACCGATGAAGCTGGCCCCATCAAAGCCAGGGCTGTGGTCCTCAGGGCCCGGGGGGCTCTCTGTAGGGTGGACGTCACAGCAGGCCCCTGTGGACCAGGATCCCAGCCCCACCCACCCTGATACCTGGCACAGGTCACCTGGAGGCCCCAGTCCTCACTATGGGAGCCTTGAAGAGCAGGCTCAGAAGTTCAACCCAGATCCTGCGAGCAGTTGGGAAGTACTTGGCAGGAGGGACAGGGCCTCGGCTCCAGTCCTGGCTCTGCTCCTGAGTTGCCCTGTGGCTTGATGCCCCTCACCCCCTCTCTAGGCCTTCTGAGTGCAGGGACCAGATGGTGACTGAGCTTCCTGTCAGCCTCCCTCTCTCACAGTGACCCCACAGGGTGAAGAGGGACCCGGGACATGCATCCACACTCGCTTCAGTTCAGAGTCCCTTTCAGTCTTGGGTCTTGGGGTTCAAAGCCATCCTTGCCAAGCCTGCTGACCTCCAGGCCCTGAAGGGCAGTGGGAACCAAGGGGTATGGACTCCTAAGACCAGAGACCCTGGAGTCACCCAGGGCAGTGCTGGAGCCCTTACTTAGAGAGGGAAGGCACAGAAGAAGTAGAGGTCCATACCCTCCCAAGCGAATAAATGAAGACTAAGTGATGCATGTCAGAGTGCCAGGCCTGTCCAGGTCACCTCACCATTAGGGCAGAGCCAGACTCACAGAGCACCCTCTGACCCTTTCCCCTGGTCCTGCCTTTAGACACACAGTTGCCAAGACATCTGGGTGGCTCCCAGCTGCACCATGTTAGCCATCAACTCCCACCAGGGATTCGATTTCAGGCCCTGGGCAAGGTGCCCAGGGCAGGGCAGGGCTGGTGGTGAAAGATTTTTCCAGGGCAGTGAAAAGGGCCCAGCTGGGAGCTGGGTCCCCCTCCCAGAGGGTGTAGCTGGTGGAAGGGGGTCTGAGAACAGGAAGGACAAAGAGGGGGGTGGGGGGGAGTCCCAGCTGCAGCTCAGGGAGCCCCAGAGAAGGACACGGGGGAAAGAGGAGCAGAAGAGGGAAGAAATGAGCTACAGAGGACTGATCTGGGGCTCAAGCCGGAGGGAGCTGAGCCATCAATAATTTAGCCAAAGAGATCACGTTTCTGGCTTTAATTAACTAAGAGCCTCTTCAGCCGTCCCTGCCAAGCCCGCTGACCTCCAGGCCCTGAGGGGCAGTGGGCACCAAAGGGTGGGGTTCTGGCCTCTCGTCTGCTGGGCACCTGCTTTATGACCCTCTCCGGGCCTGGAGGGTGCAGTTGGTAGTCACTGAGGGCATCTCCTTGGCAACCTGAACCACATACCCTCAGCACCAATCAGGTCCTTGGGGGATCCTCCTGAGTTCTCAGAACCAGTGTTGGAGGAAGGGAGGGGGACTGTCACTTCTTGATCACCTTCTATGCATCAGAAAATGGACTAGGAGGGTGCTGTAGCCCCTCTCATAAAACGGCAACTGGGTGAGGTTTTATCCAGCCCATTATACAGATATGGGAACAGGCTCAGGGAAAGGTTGCAGGGTTGAGATCACAGAGCACGTCAGCGCCCTAGCCCAGCTCTTTCCCTGCACCCCTAGCCCTCTCATTCCCCGAGAGAGTACCCACCTGTTGTGACTGTCTTCGGTTCATTGGTGGGGTGGTGATGCACAGCTGAAGAGACAGAGATCCATAATAAACCAGTTTGCCCCGCCCCCATTCTGTGACTCCCATCAAGACCCCAGCCCAGGCTAACACTTGACTTCTGACTCACACCAGACCCTCTGTCCCATGTCCAGGTCTACCCAACATACCTTCCATCTCTAAGTGTCATCTCTGATGCCACCTCCTCCAGGAAGCCCTCCCCCCCCGCCGCGCCCCACCTTCCCTTCTGAACTTCTAAAGTCCTCACTGAGGTATAAAATAGAAGAGATAGGAGTTCCCATCATGGCACAGAGGAAACGAATCCGACTAGAACCATGAGGTTGCGGGTTCGATCCCTGGCCTTGCTCAGTGGGTTGAGTCTGGCATTGCCGTGAGCTGTGATGTAGGTCACAGATGTGGCTCGGATCTGGCATTGCTGGTGTAGGCCAGCAATTGTAGCTCTGATTCGACTCCTAGCCCGGGAACCTTCATATGCCGTGGGTATGGCTCAAAAAAAAGAGCTAGCTTCCCCATGCCCTCCACATGCTTGTTCTGGATCCTCTGGCTGCCCCAGTTTACAGAAGAGGAAGCAGGCCAGAGAGAGTAAGGGACTTCTCAGCAAGCTAAAGGCAGAACTGAAACTGGACCCAGGTGTTCATGGGCACTGTCTCCTTGAGAGAGGCTGATTCCATATCAAAGGCAGCCTCTGGCTGGGGACATCTCAGCCCCTTCCCTCCAGCTTGCTTAGGCTGGAGGGAGCCTGTTACCTGGACAAGACTCCGAGCGGTTGTAGACCGAGCAACCTTCCTTGACCACCTCAGCTTGGGCCACACAGCGTCCTGGTAGGAGAAGGTGTGGTGAAGAGGTTTGGGGAGCTGGGCCAGGGCCTTGGTGTTCAGAACTAGGGGCGCTAAACTTGGGAAGAGCCTACCTGGCTCCTCCAGCCGACACTGCTCCCACACGCAGCCAGAGAGGTTGTGTGCTCTGTTGCCCTCCACACAATGCTCACAGAGCTTCAGCTGTTTGCAGGTCCCTCGGACAGCTGGCCAGATGTTCATGCGGAGCAGGGCTCCCCGCCCAAAACCTCGAGCTCCTTTACCTAGAAGTGGGGGTGGGGTGGGGTTTGCAACACTTGGAGCCCAAGCTACCCCACTTGGTGGTGGTGCACAGCTAAAGAGACAGGGGATCCATAATAAACCAGTCTGCCCTCGGCCCCACAACTCCCATTAAGACCCCAGCCCAGGCTTATAGCTGGCCCCCTTCGCCACTATGGTGGGTCTCACTGCTCTGCACACACACTCACCTGGATTCCCTAAGCCCAGCTACACACCTGGAGTTTCCACAAACATACACTAACACACACCTAGAACCTCCCTGACATCTACCTAGCGCCCCCTCCCTTTGCATACATAGGGAGCAGGTGTATGCGAAGATACCCCTGGGGCCACCTCCCCTCCATACACCTGAGGCTGCCTCACAGCTGGAGCCCATATAGACACCTACAGCTGAAGTCCCCTCTACCCACTTCAGGAGCCCTGCACCCATCTGGAATATCACCTCCCATTCCCCCCACCTCCCCAAGCCCAGACTGCTCTTGGCAGGTGGCTGGGTGATTGGTAAAGGGCACGCGTTACCCGCCACAGCGAGCTGGGCACACAGGAGGAGGTAACAGCAGCCGCCACAGAGTGCAGCCCGTAAGGCGCGGGGTCCAGGCGCGGCCATGGGCGCGGGGCGGCGGGCCCTGGGGGTCGGCGGAGAGCTGGAGCGGCGCGTCCCTTCTGGACTTGGCTCCGCCGGGGTGTGAAGAGCGAGACCCAGGCAACCCGGGCAAGGCCACGTGGGCGTGGCCCGGGCGGGGCGGAGCTACTGGCGCCGCCAGGTGGGCCGGGGCTGGGCGGTCTGGGGCGGGACTCGGACTAAAGGGGGCGGGGTCCAGGACCAGCCGCCGGCCGGGTCCCTGGAGGTTCCTACCCGCCGCTTTGCGAAAACTTATCCCTACTTCGCAGGTGAGCAAACCGAGGATCAGGAAAGGTGAGAGACTCGTCGGAGGTCACAGAGTTAGTGGCAAAATCTGAATTTAGGCGAGATCACTTTCCTGACTTCAGAGCTCTTGTCGCGTGGGTCCTCCAACCAGGCCCCAGACGGCCAGGACTAGTCCCTAGGCTCTGGCTTCACCCCTGGGACCCTCCTCTCTTTGGTCCCTAAACCCACCTTGTCTGCCTCCGACCTACCCCACCCACTGGCCAAGTCAGCGGTTTCATTGATACTGGGACAAGTGGGCCTTACCGCAGTCTCCGCTTCTGCCTCCTCTAGTTCTTCCTCCTCTGCAGCCGCTTCTCAGGTTCCTTAGCAGACACCTCCTCTCCCTCTCCCCGCCATCCCCCATTCTCCCCTTGCCCCTCCCGTCCCCTGTCCTCTTCCCCCTCTCCATTTCTCCTTTTCCTCCTTCCTGCTCTTCATTGCTGGTGCCAGTTCAGTCCTGAGCCCTATTCCACCTCTCCTGGGGTCATTCCTCTAATAACACAGAGTTAACAACTATTGAACACTTACCACTAGAGGAATGTGCTAATGGAATGTACATTCTATTAAGCAGTTTTTTCTTGCAGCCTCTCTCTCTCTCTCTTTTTTTTTTTTTTTTTTTGTCTTTTTAGGGCCATACCCATGGCAGCATATGGAGATTTCCAGGCTAGGGGTGGGATTGGAGCTGTAGCTGCTGGCCACAGCCACAGCCACAGCCACGGCATCACCAGATCCAAGCCGCCTCTGCGACCTATATCACGGCTCACAGCTACACTGTATTCATTAACCTACTGAATGATGCCAGGGATCGAACCTGCATCCTCATGGATACTAGTCAGATTCTTAACCCACTGAGCCATGACAGGGACTCCTTGCAGCTTCTCATCTAATGTCCATGACTACCCTCTAAGCATGGGTTTTGTTATCCCCGATTTGCCAGCCTCTAGTCAGACCACCTACTCAGGGGCACAGTTGTAACAAGGGGGACCTGGATTCGAACCCAGGATCTGGTGAGGCCAGAGGCTACTCTCCCCTCTGCTGTGCCTCCTGAGGGTCTTCTACTTCCTGGGTACCTCCACCTAAGTGTTCCTCAGGCCCCTGAAATTTCCTGGTCCCTCTTCCCCACTCATGGGCCCCCTCATCCCCCTGGCACCTGATTGGAAACCATGGTCTCATCCTCCCCGCCCCCCCCGACCAAATCTCACAGATTCTGCCTTTACAAATCTCTCAGGTCCTCTTCCCCATCTTCCCTTTGCTGGCCTCGCACTGCCTCTCAGCCTCCAACCACTCCCTGAGCTGGGCCCTCACCGTGCAGGGCTGTCCTGAAAACATGGATGTGACCAGGCAACAATTTTTCAACTCAGCTTGGCCTCCACAACCCTTTGATTCCTGGCTCTAGAAGTCTCTACAGCATACCATGAGTGCAGCCTTAAGAAAAGAAAAGAAAAGAAAAGAAAAGAAAAGAAAAGAAAAGAAAAGGAAAGAAAAGAAAAGGAAAGAAAAGAAAAGAAAAGAAAAAAGAAAAGAAAAGAAAATGTTGGAGTTCTCATTGTGGCACAGCAGGAAAAAATCCAACTAGGAACCATGAGGTTTCGGATTCGATCCCTGGCCTCACTCAGTGGGTTAAGGATCCAGTGTTGCCATGAACTTTTCCTCCTAACAATTTGCACTTGCTGTGCCCTCTTCTAGAAACTCTTCTCTCTTCAACTGACTCATTCCTTGAGCTCCCTACTTACAACATGTCTCCTGGTTATCCTATACTACGATGCCTCCTTTTTCCCCTCCAGAACATGTATCCACTGTAGAATGAATTACTCATTTATTTCCTAGGCTATCAGTAAGTTCCATGAAGGCAGGAACCATGTTTATCTTCATCTGCACCTCACCCCTACACACATAAACACTAAGTAGGTGCTTATTAAATAACCACACTGGACCATGTCGTGACTGTATGCGTTTGCCTGTCCCACTGGTCTGGTCTTTAAGACCCTCAAGAGCTCCTTACTCAATATCGTATCAGGGAGTTCCCATCGTGGTGCGGCGGAAACGAATCCAACTAGGAACCATGAGGTTGTGGGTTCAATACCTGGCCTCGCTCAGTGGGTTAAGGATCCGGTGTGGCCATGAGCTGTGGTGTAGGTCGCAGATGCGGCTCGGATCCCGCATTACTGTGGCTGTGGTTTAGGCCTGCAGCTACAGCTCTGATTAGACCCCTAGCTTTGGAACCTTCATATGCTGCAGGTGGGGCCTTAAAAAAACAAAACAAAACAAAACAAAATATCGTATCAAATATTTGTTTATACAGAGTTCCCTGGTGGTCTAGTGGTTAAGGATCTGGTCTTGTCACTGTGGTGGCTTAGGTTTGATCCCTGGCCTGAGAACTTCCACGTGCCAGGGGTATGGCCAAAAAAATACTCATTTGTAGATATTCAGTCTCCCCATCAAAATGGATGCTCCATGAAGGCAGAGATTTTGTTCATTGCTATACCCCCTGTGCCTAGAACCGTGCCTGGCAAATAGCATATGCTCAATAAATATTTATGGAATATTGAAAATACAGGGATATGGCCAGATCGTCTTTCTGTTTATAACACCCTCTCAAACCCAAGCTCAGGGGTCAGTGAATATTAACTGAATGCATGAATGGGTCTGTGCTAAGAATATGTGCACTGCCAATGCCCAGACTCTTGCGACTTGGACAAGGAGCTTGTGTGGATATTATCTGTGCCTCTCTCACACACACCTCCCTTCAGAGCTTTGGCACACAGGATTCCCAGCAAGGGTGAAGAGAAGAGGGAAGGAAGTCTTACCTGGAAGTCAGTGCTCACAGCCATCTGGTGGTCACCTGGGGAACTGCATGTATGTTCAACCCTGGTCAAACTTCACTCTCAGCCCCCTCCGGGGAGACGGTGACATCTAGGCTAGAATGGAAGGCACACTGGATTTGGTTACAGATAGACTGGCTTCAGATTCCAGCTCTGGAGCTAGAGCTCAGTGGTAGAGCATTGATGCAGATCCCAGCTCCGCCATTTTCTGTGCGATTCGGGGAGAGCCCTTTGGCTTCTCTGGGCTTCGCCTATGCAATGAGGATGCATGTGTGTTGTAAGCGCTGGGCTCTGGTCTGGCACCTGGAAGGTGGGAAGGACTGCAGGGGGGTGTCGGTGAAGGGACAGAATCAAGGAGGTAGGACAGAGAGCATGAAGAGGAGGGAAGAGGAAGGGCTGCCCCTTCCTCTAGACAGATCTTGGGGAAAGAGAGATGCACGTGGCAGTGACGGCCTCAGCTGTCCTGCTGACATGGGGCAGTTTTGGAGCATGAGAGGGTGCATTCACTTGAGTCTCTGGAGTTTCTCACGGTTAGAAATATCACTATACGCTTTTCCTCCCCGGCTGCCCGAGGATCGCCTCCATCACGAAGGACACCCTAACTCTCTGGATCAGGAAGTTCTGGCCAAGCAACGATTTCAGTGGAAACATGATCACTCATGTTCCTCACCCTGGAAGGGCAACAGTACACAAGACAGAAATTGGGGGGGAAACTAGCCAAAACATACAAGACGACACCAGATGTCTTATTTATTTATTTATCCTTTTACCATTTCTTGGGCCACTCCCGCGGCATATGGAGGTTACCAGGCTAGGGGTTGAATCAGAGCTGAAGCTACCAGCCTACACCAGAGCCACAGCAACGGCGGGATCTGAGCCGTGTCTGCAACCTACACCACAGCTCATGGCAACGCCAGATCCTCAACCCACTGAGCAAGGCCAGGGACCGAACCCACCACCTCATGGTTCCTAGTCGGATTCATTAGCCACTGAGCCACGACGGAAACTCCAATGTCGTCTTTATATTTGGAGACAGAACCCATTCTGGTGGTGACAAGACAACTGGCTTGGGCATGATTTAAGATTTCTTGGATTATTTATGCAAAGGAAAATAAACCAACACAGCCTTGCAAGACATGGTCTGTCTGAGAAGGAAAAGAACTCAAGGAAAAGAGCATATGGGATACAGAACAGAATGGAGGAGGTCCACAGAGGCCAGTGTTGGTGATGGCAAAGGTAAGGAGTTGGAGTTCCCGCTGTGACCCAGTGGGTTAAGGACCTGGCATTGTCTCTGCAGTGGCTGGGGTCACTGCTGAGGCGCAGGTTTAATCCCTGGCCCAGGAACTTCCATATGCCATGGGAATGGCTGGAAAAAAAAGAAAAAGAAAGAAAGAAAGAAATAAAAGAAAAGAAAGAAAAGGAGTAAAGGTTCTACAGTGATTTTGTCTGTGGTGATTTTGCAGATTTTTCACGAGAAGACTTATACACTATGAAGAAAAAAAGATCACTGCCACTCAGAACAGCAAGACCACTGCCACTCAGAACAGCAGCTAGTCTCTCATACACCCTTTCATGGCAGCCTCCCAGCAACCTTCACGCTTCTCTGAGAGCAGCTGGACAGCTGTTGGGAACTCAGCTGTGATGGGGGAGAAAGTGGATACCTGGGTCCTGGGCTGCTGATGCCCTGGTGTTCTTGGCTAGCAACCTCCTTGGTACCCTGCGTATTACTACTCTCTCTGTGTTTTCTTTCTTTCTCTAGGCTGCTGTTTACTTTTTCTTTTTTTAGGGCCATACCCGTGGCATATGGCGATTCCCAGGCTAGGGGTCAAATCAGAGCTGTAGCTGCTGGCCTCCGCCACAACCACAGCAATGCCAGATCCAAGCCGCATCTGCAACCTACACCACAGCTCACGGCAACTCCAGATCCTTAACCCCTGGATCCTTAACCCACTGAGCCAGGGATCGAACCCGCAACCTCAGAGTTACTAGTCAGATTTGTTTCTGCTGCACCACGACAGGAACTCCTAGGCTGCTCCTCACTCTCCGCTCCTTCCCCTGGGTGATGTCATCTACCCCTAGAACCTCTGTCACTACCTGCACAACTATGCCTCCCAGGTGTCATCCTCCTGCCAAATCCACCGGGGCCAACACAGCTGGTGCTGATGATGTGCCACCCCCTACCCCACGACAGTCCCATGAAGTAAATACTAACAGTGTCTCTAGCTTATAGATGAGAAAACAGGCACAAAGAACTTGAGATACAAATCCAAAGGCACGCAGCCAGGAAATGGAGGAAGTGGGATTTGAATCCAGTCTACACTCCTGACCACATCCACCTGAGAAATACCCCAAACTCGCCACATCCAACCTGAAGTGCAGCCCCGACCGTCTCCTCTCCCCATGTTCCCTGGCACCAGCCCCTCACCTCCTTCCCCTTGCCCCCCACTGACAGTTGGAACTGCAGGCTTTCTGTGTTGTGGGGGAGAAGTTGCTGGGGCCTGGAATCTGGGCCCCTCTGGTTTCCTCAAGCCCTAACCTAGTCCCTGCCCGCCCCCCACCCCCATCCCACAGGCCCGGCCCGGTAGATTCCCATGAAGATCAAAGCTAGAGACAGAGGGAGGAGAAGCAGCCAGTTCCCCTCCCCCAGAACTGGCTGTATCTGTCACATCTGAAGAAGTCAGCTGAGAGGTTCCCTGGGAACCGGCAAGGTTGGGGAAGAGGGAGCTCCTTTTCCACGTCCAGCCCTGCCAGGGTGCCCAAGATGGGAGGTTGAGAGGTGCCTGCCCTGGGGACTGAGCTGCCAGGTTTTCTGCTTCCAAGTTCTTCCCGGCTCCCCCACTCCTGCTGCTTCGGGGAAGTGCCCCCACCACCGCTACCCTGCTGGCTTTCCAGATCCTTGAATAAATAATTCAGGTTTTGAAATCTTGCCAGGCCCACCCCTCCTGTGCTCTGAGGGCGCTATTGGGCTGACATGATTGACGTCAGCCAGCTCCTTATGCCAGGCCCAGCATCATGAGGGCCTGCCCTGGCAGCAACTTACCTGCCTGGTCACTGTCAGTCCAGATCCTCTACCCTGTCCCATTCACTCTGGGGCCCACTCACCACCAGCACCTGGTATCTTCATTCCAGGACCCTACAACCTTCATCACAGCCTTGTCGCTTAAGCACTTGGGAAAGGGTCACAGTGACCTGAAGTCCTGTCACCTGATAATCCCTCTTCTCTTTCCCCTGCCTCTAGAGGCCTCTGCCACCCTGGGAGCCCTGTACCCCATCATGCCACAGAGTCACCCTGACATGGCTCTGGTTGCCTTGGGAGCTTCCCGCTTTACCTCATCATCACCCAAGATCCTGTCACCATGCTCTTACCGTCACTGCCACCCACCTCCTTGCTCCCCCGTGCTCCTGTCACTGTCACCTCAGGGCCCTATCATCTTGGCAACCCTGCGTCATCTTCACCTGGGACGCCGGTTCAGCCTCATCACTTGATCCCCGTCACCTGAATTCCGTCCGCCTGTCTCTGCCACCCGAGGGTCCCATCACCCGGCAGCCTATCCAGGTACCCCTTCCACTTCCCTTACACATCCCCCGCAGCCTCCCTGGGATTTCAAGGCTCTCCAACCAGCGCCCCGAAACCCCCGGCCGTAGAGGGCGTCACGTCAAGGACAGCCCAGGCCGACTCAGGAGGGGGCGGGGCCGCGGCCACGGTCGCTTTTTATGAATGGGGGAGCTGGAGGCACGAGGCCTCATTACTATGCCTAGCGGCGCGCGTTGCGCCCCAGCGCAAAGCACCCATTGGCCAGTGATGTCGCTGACGTCACCGAACCGGTGGCCGGGGGCGGGGCGGGGCGGGGTGACTCACGCCGCTTCTCCCGCGGCCGCGGGGGCTTCTCGGGGTCCACGCACACCCTGCGCAGCCTGGACCCGAGCGGAGCCTCCCCGCGGCCCGGCCGCGCCCGGTCCTGAGAGGTGAGTAGCGGGCCCCGCCGCGGCCACCAGGCTGCCGGGAGGGCACACAAGATGCAGGGGCTCTGGGCAGGCGGTAAGGCTCCCAGCAGTTGACCGGGGTCGGAGTTCGAGTCTGAGAACCCAGAGTCTGGGCTACCAGGAGGGGACCCAGTGTCTGGGTGCTGAGAGCCGTCCATTGGGTGACCCGGCGAGAGGTGAGCACTCCTGCAAGGACCTGAGGCCCTGAAGGGACTGATGGTCATTTGAGGTTGGGCGGGCAGGAGGCGTCTGGGGCAAAGACCCAGGCGTCCGAGCAGGAAAAGGTGTCCGACTTAGGGATCCAGACATCCGGGCAGGAGGCGGAGTCAGGCCAAAGATCCAGGTGTCAGGGCAGGAGGGATCTGACTCAGGGATCCAGGCTTCCAGCAGCGGGTGACTGTTCCAAAGACTCGGAGGCTCAGGCAGAAAGAGGGGTCTAGCTGGGGACAGAAGTCTGGGCGGCTGAGTGTTGGGGGGCTGACTTCCCAGGTGTTTGTTACCCCAGGAGTGCAGGGTGGGGGCTGGCGGGAGTTCACGAGCATTCTCTGGGGGCGGAGTCTGGGGTTGGCTCAATCGAGAATCGTGAGGGGTCTAAGCCTCCGAAAGGGAGCGTCATCCTCTCTAGTGGGGAGGGAGGAGAGCTGCCCTCAGCTGTTTTTCCCTCCCCCAGCTCTGGGCCTTTCCCGGCTTCTCCTGGATCCTACCACTTAGTAGTCCTTCATCTTGTCCTCCTCTGGTTACACACGTGGGAAAAAGAGGCCTGCAGGACTCTGGGGAGTTGGAAGGGAGAGTGAAGGGACTCAGGACAGGGATCTTCAGGAAAAGAGACCCCTGTTCTCCTGGGGGCGTGGGAGAGGCCAAAGTGCTCCAGGGCATGAGTTGGGGGGACAAGTCATTGGGACCCGCCAGGTCTCCTGAGGAGAGGCTCCTGCTTTTTCCAGACCCCTCCACACAGCACCCAGCCCTACCAGCGTCTCACAGGGCCTTTCTCCTGCAGGTACCATGATGTGGGGTGCAGGCAGCCCCCTAGCCTGGCTCTCTGCTGGCCCGGGCAACGTGAACATGAGCAGCATCGGCTCAACAGAGGGCCCCACAGACCCAGACGTACCACTGCCCTCACCTAGGGCCTGGGATGTAGTGCTGTGCATCTCAGGCACCCTTGTGTCCTGTGAGAACGCGCTGGTGGTGGCCATCATTGTGGGCACTCCCGCCTTCCGTGCCCCCATGTTCCTGCTAGTGGGCAGCCTGGCTGTGGCAGACCTGCTGGCAGGCCTGGGCCTGGTCATGCACTTTGCTGCTGTCTTCTGCATTGGCTCGGCCGAGATGAGCCTGGTGCTGGTTGGCCTGATGGCGATGGCCTTTACTGCCAGCATCGGCAGCCTACTGGCCATCACTGTTGATCGCTACCTTTCCCTGTACAATGCCCTCACCTACTACTCAGAGACCACAGTGACTCGGACCTATGTGATGCTGGCCCTAGTGTGGGGGGGCGCACTGGGCCTGGGGCTGCTGCCTGTGCTGGCCTGGAACTGCCTGGATGCCCCGGCCACATGTGGTGTGGTATATCCACTCTCCAAGAACCATCTGGTGGTCCTGGCCGTTGCCTTCTTCATGGTGTTTGGCATCATGCTGCAGCTCTACGCCCAGATCTGTCGCATCGTCTGCCGCCATGCCCAGCAGATTGCCCTCCAGCGGCACCTGCTGCCTGCCTCCCACTACGTGGCCACCCGTAAGGGCATCGCCACCCTGGCCGTGGTGCTTGGCGCCTTTGCCGCCTGCTGGCTGCCCTTCACCGTCTACTGCCTATTGGGTGATGCCCAGTCCCCGCCCCTCTACACTTATCTCACCCTGCTCCCTGCTACCTACAACTCCATGATCAACCCCATTATCTACGCCTTCCGCAACCAGGACGTGCAGAAGGTGCTGTGGGCTGTCTGCTGCTGCTGTTCCTCTTCCAAGATTCCCTTCCGATCCCGTTCTCCCAGTGACGTCTAGTTGCATCCTGGCGACCCTTCAGTCCTGATCATTACAGAATTACAGAATGTTAGGTCCTCCGGGGCTTTGATGCAAATCCCCAGCTCCACACCCCAAGACCCAGCTGGTTCTGGAGTTCTAGGACGTTGGGTGTTTCACAGGATTCTGTTCAGATCCCTGCAGGGCCCAGCCAGCTCCATGGTTCTAGCATGTTCAGGGGATCAGGGTTCCACTCAGAAATGTCCCACAGCCCAGCTAGCTGGGAGTTCCAGTATGCTGCTGGGTGTTTTACAGTGCCATTCCAAGTCCCTGATCTTCTGCCTCCCTTGACCTTGACCATGTCGCTTTTGAGTTTCTGATCTAAAGAGTCAGAGAGGTTTGTTCCTCCGTTGCCTAGATAAGAGAAAGCTATATCTGTATATATGTGCACATACGAAGAGAGTATCTATTATTTATTTATTTATGAATTTATTTATGGGTGTTAAGGGGAAAAAGAGGCCCATACCTTGAAATCCAGGCCATACTAGGGTACTCCCAGTCCCCAACACTCCCATTTCTGACCTCAGTTCCTAGACAGGGAAAAGGGAAAGAGAAACCACGTATTTTGTTATTATTTTTGCTTATTTTCTATCGAAGAGATCATAGAACCAGAGCCTTCTCCCCCGGCCCGCCCCCCTCGGGTTGGAAGGGGGAACACACCAGCCTCTGGTTTTTTATTTTTTTAAGAAGCCATCACCTGAGAAACCGAGAATTCCTCTGCGCTGGGGGCCGGCTGTCCTCTGGTGGCCGTTTGGGGGAATTGCAGCCTGGCCCAGCTGCCGGAACCAGGCCAAGCAACCCCAACTCCGCTCCAGCCTGGTGTCTAGCGCCACAGCCAGAGCCTGGGGGTCAGGCCTCACCCTGCGGTGCCCTAGAGGAGGCAGGGTGTGTGCCAACACCTGACCCCTCTGCCAACTGGGATATGGCCCCCAGTGTATTCCCTATTCCTGTCCCTGACCCAACCCTCAATAAAAAACGATTTTGTGATAAATACGTTTGTCTCTGTGTGTAGAGGGCGTGGAGTGGAGCCTGATGGGGGACAGCCTGGAATGGGGTGGATTAGGCCAGGTCTGGGGACCTGTGGGGAATCCGGGGAGCTGGAGAGCTGGAGACCCAGGTGGAATGTTACTGGTAGGTGACACCTCCCACCACCCCCAGGAGGCCAATCTAATTGGGTCTCTCTGCTCAGACCCAGGTACCACCAGGCAAGAACCCCCACCTCCCCTTAGGGACAGGAACCCATGGTTTTGACTCTTTGGGCCGGGGATGCCCACATCCTGTCCACGTTAGCTTTAGTTCGGGGCTTTGGCATGAAGTACACTCTCAAAGCATGTAGGTGTTCTTAACAACAGCAGCCCCTTCCAGTCGTGAGTGTCTCCTGTGTGCCAGGCACTGTGCTAGGTATCCGACGTCTGTTACCTCACTAACGCCTAATGAGCAGCCCATGGCACAGGTAATATCTTTTGTTTTTCTTTTTATGGTTGCACCTGCAGCACATGGAAGTTCCCAGACTAGGGGCCCAATTGGAGCTGCATCTGCTGGCCCACGCCACAGCCATAGCAACACTGGATCCAAGCCGCATCTGCGACCTATGCCACAGCTTGCAGCAATGCTGGATCCTTAACCCACTGAGTGGGGTGAGGGATCGGACCTGCATCCTCATTGACACCATGCTGGGTTCTTCACCTGCTGAGCCCCAGTGGGAACTCCAGGCACAGGTTTTATCTTCTCCACTTTACAGATGAGGAAGAGGCCAAAGGAGGTTCAGTGTCCAGCTAGGAAATGGTAGAGCCAGGATTCAAACCGGGAACCTCTGTTTCCAGAACCAATACACTGTCTACTGGCCAATGGCCACTCATCTCCTTCCTTCCTAAGCCTTGGCATTAGGACATTCTAGACCCTTGTTTATGTTGGGGTTAATTCTCAGAGCCAGCAGCCACATCTTGGGAGGTGGTTGGATGGGGTCTGCTTATTCATGAGCTGGAAGAGCTTTTTTCCTTTTTCTTTCTTTCTTTCTTTCTTTTTTTTTTTTTTTTGTCTCTTCTTTGGTCTTTTCAGGGCCGCACCTGCAGCATACGGAGGTTCCCAGGCTAGGGGTCTAAGTGGAGCTGCAGCTGCCGGCCTACACCACAGCCACAGCAACGCCAGATCCAAGCTGCATCTGCCACCCACACCGCAGCTCACGGCAATGCCAGATCTTAACCTATTGAGCGAGGCCAGGAATCGAACCTGCAACCACATGGTTCCTAGTCAGATTCGTTTCCACTGCACCATGACGGGAACTCCTGGAAGAGCTTTTTTTCTACCCAAAGGTGAGTAATGGTAAGTATGCGTCTGTGCCTTTGTGTGCATTTGAGAAGGTAAGCGTGCAGGACTTTGAATTTGGGGATATATGCACCCAGAAAGTATGTGTTCACCAGGCAAGGGCAGGAGCGGATTTGGGGTGTGGCTAGAAAGGAAGCTTTGACTATTCAAGCCCCCCATCTTCCCAGGTGGGCAAAGCCTGGAGGTGGGGCCCTCAGGGCACCTCCATTGTGCAGATGGGGAGACTGAGGCCCAGAGAACAGCCATTTTCTCCAAGTCACACAGCTATGCCAGACTAGGGTTCAGGTCTTTCTCCATTTCCCTGGTCAGAGATCTTTTTTTTTTCTTTCTTTCCTTTTTTTGGGGGGCAGGGTGTCCGCCGGAGCCGTATGAGTTCCTGGTTCAGGGATCAGATCCAAGCCACAATTGTGACTTATGGCATAGCTGCAGCAACACCGGATCCTTAACCCACTGCACCAGGCTGGGGATCAAACCTGTGTCCCAGCACTCCCATGACGCTGCCGATCCCATTGCACCACAGCGGGAGCTCCACGACAGAGACCTTTTGCCTGGTGTTCAAGACTCCTCCCCACCAAGGGGAGTGGTCATGCCAACAAAGGCTGGGGCAGAGCTGGTGTGGGCAGGCCTGGGCTGAGCTACACACAGCTCCAATGCAGGCACAAAGTTGGGAGCCCCTTCCCCCAGGTCGGGTCGAGCCTTATCTTCTCTCCCTACCTTCCAAGAAGGTCCCTGGGAAAAGACCCCCCCACTCAGCCAGCACCTCCCTCATAGCAGACATTCCACATACCATTACCATGGCCCCCTGGGTGGGATCATTGCTCTCCCCATTTTACAGAAGGGAAAGTTGAGGCTCTGGGAATAATAGACATTCGCTGCTGTCCTGGTGGGCCGCTTAAATTCTACCCAGGGGGAGACAGTAATAGAGAGAGAAGTAAAAATAAGGTTATGTCAGCGAGTGAGAAGTCCTCAGACAAATCAAGAGGTGGCATGCGGAGGGCGTGTGATCTTTAAATGAGCCCAAAAAGGCCTTACTGCAGGTGGCATTTGATTTGCCTCAGGCCACAAGTAAGTAGTAGAGCTGAGATTTGAACCCAGGTTCATCTGACTGTTTCTTTCCTGGGTGAGGAATGGGTTTCAGGAGCAGCTCAGAAACAGCAAACAAGGGTGCCAGGCAAGCAGCCCTGCCCCTGGGGGCGGGCAGAATTTGAGGGTCTCTAGGCTACCCCTAGACCTTTGAGAGGGGCAGTGTAATGTCCTTGCTGCCTCTGCCACCCTCCCAGGGGACCCTGGCCCAGGTCGAAGGAGAGGGGCGGGGGGTCTCTCCCAGCCTGGTGGCCTTGGCCCTTTGCTTCTCTGTCCTAGCTCCCGGGTCCCGGGTCCAGCAGGGCCTAACGCTTGCCAGCCTCGTGTCTGCGAGGGCCTGTGAGGTCTCTCATGCTGCAGGTCCTCCTCCTCTGTCTGTGTGACTGTGGTTGTGGGGCTCTGAGGCATTTCTGGGAGCCTGCCTCTCTGGTCTCCGCCTTGGATCCTGGGCCCCCTCCCCCGAGGGTGTCTGAATCTGCCCGGGTTTGAGCCTGTGCTCGTGGTGGGGCTGGCTGGCTTCTCCCTCCTCCTGGGATTCTGCAGATGGAGCTCAAGTTCTCCCTGCACCCCCCGCCCCGTATTTCCTCCAGGAAGTCTCCTCGGCTAAGCCCTCCTGTGGCTGTGAAATGTGCTTTGTACAACATACCTTGCTACTGCTCCTTAGTAAATATTTAGAGAGACGTCTTGCCTTCCTCATCAGAATGGGGGTCCCTGAAGGCTGCGTTCTTCCTTGGGCTGAGAGAAGGGACACGTCCGCTCCCTCAAGCAGAAACCTTCTATGTCTCATTCAGCCTCAGACTCATCTGGTGCTCAGCCTGGGGCTGCTCAGAACCACATGCCTGTGTGCACACGTGCGTGCGTGCATGCTTGCGTGTGTCTGTGTGTGTTTGGAGGGTGGGGGGCCAAGCTTTCCAGCCTTTCTGCCTTTGCCAGTTGTCCAACCCCACGCCTGACCCCACCCAGTTACAGAGGCCCGGGAGGGTGAGCTGGGCAGTGGGGGGCTCCATGACTTGGGAGAGCCAAGGGCTGGGGCCAGAGCCCTGCCTTCCTGCTGGGGATGGCCTTGGAGTGGGGGTGGGGCCCATTGTTCGTCCCCTTAGTTCCAGGTCCTGTGTGGGGGAGGGGGCCAGCCCCTGCCGGGGCCATGACCGCCTCTCCTTGCAATAAGTGAGGAGACAGCAGCTATTAATATAAGATGAGTTCACGGGCTCACAGCTTCTGCAGGCTGGAAAACAGGCTCCCGGGGCCGGGGGCTGCGGCAAGTCTCGTCTGTCAGATTCTCTCCTGGAGCCTGGAGCCTGCCAGCCCCCCATCCCCCAGCTCCCTACATGCTGAGACCTGTGTGCATAAGCAGGTGCACACGGGCACCCATGTGAGGGTTCAGAGAACACACACACAGGCACACACATCCAGACGTGCATGTATATCTGGGTGTATCTGCACTTCGGTCCACCTGTGCACAGCTCCCTATCATAGCACAGGTACGTAGACCAACTTCACATGCAAAGCTTTGCGTGTAGAAGCACGCACTTAAATGTATGCACATGCCCTTGCACACACATTTATACACACAGACACACATTTACCCTTGTGTATACATGTCTGCACACAGGTCCAGACATGCATGCATACCCAGATGCATCTGCACACCACTGCACACCCACATATATACAGACACAAAACTGCACATGTGCATACAGAGAGGGTCCGCTGTCATTTGCATACAGGACCACATTCGAGGACTTGAGTGCAGGTACATGTCCTTCTGCACACAATGTACACACACACACAGGCTCCTCACTGTCAGTGCTCAGCAATCATGAATTCACAGGCAGACCCGTGGTTTCTAGCGCCATCCGGCTGGCTCAGCCTCCCCTCCCCCAGCCTCGTGACAGGCAGCTCATGCTCCTGCCAGTCCCAATGCCTGCCTTTGGCTTCCCGCCCCCCCAGGGGGTCCCCAGATCCCTGATTAACCCCCTCGCTAATTGGCCACCAGCCCCTTGACTTTGCTGCAGGCCTTCTCAGGAGCTGGGAGCGAGAGGCTGCAAATTGGCCAAGCAGGATGGGTCTGGGGAATAGCGTGAGAGGCGGGGTGGGGGTGCTGTGAGCTCAGTGCCTGGCTAGATCCAGGCAGGGCACCCCCTATACCAGGGCTGGGGGGACACTGGCATCGTATTCTCCTGGGAGGGGACTCCCAAGATTCATGTGCATCCAGTCACCTAAGCCTTCCCCACACACCCTTCAACACACACTTACCAGTCGTGTGTGTGGGTGGACATGCTCCACCCCACTTCCTCACACAAATGGATGTGAACATTTGCACATACCCAAGGACACTCGTGAACAAACCCAGTACGCATACAAGCAAAATCTTACATGTCCATAAATTCACCTGCCAGATATGCAGAGACGATGCAGAGACGATTTACATAGGCACGTCCAAGCACACTTCACCTAAACACACAAATGCAACGGCCACATGTACACAAGCTTGCAAGCACATAATTTACATGTCACACATGCCTACGAACGTACACCTAAGTGTACCTGTAGGGTATGCAAGAACAGTGTCCAAGCACGCGTGCACACCCCTCATGTGTATGTGCCTACCCTGATGAACTAGCAAGTGGGCACTGAAGAGGGAGAAGGCCCAGAGCCAGCCACTGGCTTTGTAGGGGCATAGGGAGCTGGAGGTTCCCGCAGCCTACAGGTGGGGGTGGCACGCAGTGGAACTCACCCAGGTTCCAGGTTGCTTTTGCCCAGCCTCTATGCTAATGCCTTAGTCTGGGACCTCCCCTCGGTTCTCCTTCTGGGCTCCCAGACAGGAGGACAGAGGTTCTGGCTTTCGCTTCTGTAGTTCCAATCTCCTTAGTTCTGGGCCCGAGCCCAAGGGGTGTTCTACTTTCTTATGGGCAGCTCGGGGCCCTGGAAAGATGTTTCTATTTCCATGCCTGCAGCCAACTAGCTGTGTGACCTTGGGAAAATTACTGTGCCTCTCTGTGCTTCTGTTTCTTCAACTATAAAATAGGAATAAAAAGCTTTGTGTGGGTAATTCTTGCAGGACTAGGCTTAAGGAGTCCACTGGGTCACGTTTATGAATGTGCTTTACTCAAGCACAGTGAGACATCAGAGGGGAGGGGCAGCATCCATCATCCTGGCCAACCCCTCCTTGAACAGGGGAGGAAGCTGAGGCCTAGAGACGGAGCTGCAAGGTCAAAGCTCCAAGACCTGACCTCTGACTTCTCAGCCAGGAAATCTGCTCCTCTTTGTTTTTTCAGCCATGCCTGCAACACGCGGAAATCCCACCAGAGAAGTCCTGATCTGCTCCTCTTTAAATATGTATGCAGAGTGTGAGCAGGTGTGTGTACAGCTCCTGAGGCAAGGGTGGGTGGCTGCTGGCTGTGGCGGGAGGGTGTCTATGCAGACTCCTGCCACCACGGCACTGACAATTCTACCATGAAGAGATTCTTTTGGGTGTAAAAGGCTTATTTTTTTGTCCTCTAGCTTGAGACTCCCCCACTAGTCACCCTCAACTCCTGGAGCTGAGGCAGTTTGCTGGTCTTGGGGAGCACCTGAAACTGCTCCTAGCCTCATGATCTAGGAGGGAACTAGTGGACAACCACCCCTGAGCAGAAGAGGAAATGGTGCCAGGTTGCCCTGGCCACCAGGCGGCCGGGAGGGGGCAGCGAGGAACTGGCAGAGGCAGCACAAAGGGAGGGGTGGCTCCTGAGGACTTTGTGAGGTTGGCTTGCGTTTGCACGTTCCTATAACCGTGTGCTGATCTGTGCCCTTGCTTCCACAAAGACATGGCTCTGTATGCACGTGTCCCTGGGCCTGGGTTCTCAAATGTGCCCACTCACGTGTGCAGGTGTCTCCATGTCAGTGTGCAGAAACGTGTGTACCTGAACAGGTGTGTGTGCACGTACTGAGGGTGTGTCTGTCAGAAGCCCCAGCCCATTTTGTTTCAGGACACTGAGGGAACAGGGTACTTCTAATTCTAAAGGTCTAGGATAGCTGGGCCTTCAGTCCAGATCAGATTTTTTAAAGCAAGAGCAAAAATAACCATCATCTATAAATCTGGGCACCAGGGGTCAGGTAGACCAAAACACAAGAGCTTTAGCACACCGCCTATGACACCCAAGGCCGTGATCCTAGATGGAGAGAGATTCTGAAAGCTGTTTAAGTTGCGTAGCAGAGCACCCACGAGTGACCTGTGGCTCTGCTCCTGGCCGGCTATGTGATTTTAGGCAACTCACTTCACCTCTCTGAGTCTGTTTTTCTCATGTGTAAATGGGAGACCCTTGGCACATAAGGTTGAAATAAAGCGCATGCAGTCTTGGGCAAGCACTCAGTAAATGCTCGTGCTTCTCTGGATTAGTCCAAAGAACTGAAGCTCTTGGAGTTCCCGTCGTGGAGCAGTGGTTAACGAATCTGACTAGGAACCATGCGGTTGCGGGTTCGATCCCTGGCCTTGCTCAGTGGGTTAAGGATCCGGCGTTGCTGTGAGCTGTGGTATAGGTCGCAGACGTGGCTCGGATCCCACTTTGCTGTGGCTGTGGTGTAGGCCGGCGGCTGTAGCTCCGATTAGACCCCTAACCTGGGAACATCCATATGCTGCGGGAGCGGCCCTTAGAAAAGACGAAAAGACCAGAAAAAAAAAAGAAAAAAAAAAGAGCTGAAGATCTTAAGCAGAGGAGCAGGAAATGTAAGCTCAGGCCTTCTGCTTCCCAGAGCCACATTCCTTCCAATTCCCCAGCAAGGGCGGCTCCCGACACCACCATTTTGTCTTCTCCCAGGGCGGGTGTCTGGCTGCCTGTCAGTCATCGGCCTCAGGGAGCCAAGTGCTGACTAAACACGGGCCTGAGCAAGAGGGTGGAGCGAGGGGCTCCGCAGGGGTGAGCCGGCTCCCGCCCCCCCCCCCCACACACACCCCCGCACCCCCACCTCCAGCGATGAGCTCAGAGTGGCTGGCGCAGCAGTTGCTGACAATTCAAAACTTCTGCCCCCTCTCCAGGGATGCCAGTGGGTGACTGAACAGCAGGCGTGACCAGCCAAGTCACCAACCCTGCTCCCACCCTTCTCCCGGGCCACCCGACTGCGTCTGCTGGGCCCGGAACTGGGTGTCTGCTCATAAATTACCCCCAGGGACAGTTACCCACAGCAGCTGTGCTCGGAACAACCGTTGCTTCCTGGGTAGGTCATTTTTTTGGGTCAGAATATAAACCCAGCCCCCTTGCTTGGGAGGCAGGAGAGGGGGCGTGCAGCAGCCTGAACCTTTTATCGGATTCCATTGTAAATCGTTCTATTTAAGGTAAGTTGCTTGGGTCTGAGAAGCAGACAAGATGCCGGCCAGATGTTGGGAAGCAGCATCAGCATTCAGCCTGTGCTCCTCTCCTGCCTGGTGCAGGGAGCTGCCAGCAGCTTGTCTCCCCCATCCCTGGCACACCCCTTGGGGCCAGCTGAGAAGGGCCTCTAGGTCCCCCAGCTGGGTCTCCTCCTAAACCCAACTGGTTTCTGGCCTTCATCCCCTACCTCCCACGCAGAGCGCACCGTCCAGACCCTCCAGGCCCACCCACACTGACCTACCTCCCTCTGGAGCTCTGGCCACCACCTGTGGATGTTGCCCCCTTGGAATGCCTGCTTCTCCCATTTCACACACACACACACACACACACACACACACAGAGGTGGCTGATTGGCTACACAGACTTTATCAAATTATTTTAAATGCTGGCATTTATGTATTCACATGTATACATAAAGCAATTACATGGAATATTCTGGTCACTGGGGTGCTAACATAGCACACACATGAGCCCTGGCAGGGACTTAAATGAGACCAGGCTTGGAGGCACAGAGCTTTGGAAAATTGGACATACTTCTAAGGACCTGAGAGGAGAGTAGGGTGAGGAGGAAAGGTCTCTTTTGTGGCGGCAGCCGGGGGGGGGGGGGGCTTAACCCCACTGCTCAGATCTCCACTTCAAGCTCCTTTCCCATCTTCCGGGCAAAGGGACCCACTGTCAGACTGTATCCCCACACATCCAGACACGTGCCCAGCCCCAAAAATCTTGATGTCGCAAACACACCCAAGAATCCACTGGACCAGATCCTTATAAATATATTTGTATCAGAGAAAACAAGGCACTTTGGGAGCATTACGGCTTACTTCCCTACACATACATCATTCTAGACAGAAAGTAAAAATTGGTTAATTTCTCAAGTGAGTTAACTGAGTAAAGTTAATACAATAACAAAATTGTTCCCTAGCCCTTCCTGAAGCACAGGATGAGGCACATCTCTGAGCCTACCCCCTCCCCGTGGCTGCTCCTTTGGAATGTACTCATCTCACAGCCACGGCAGAGCCACAGGTCACTTTTGACACTGCTGGTCCCAGGTCAGCTGGACCCCAAGTTGGTTGGACCTCAAAGCCTGATGTCCTCAGGAAGCCTGACGGCTCTCCGAGCAGAAGCCCCTGGCCTTAGGGCACTGCCCCCCCTCCCTAGGCCTAAGGTCAGGTGAGGGGGGTGCAGCGGGAGGCAGGCTGAGAGCAGAGCTGGGACACGGTGGGAATGCTTAAGCAGGGTCACCAAAGCCACAGAGACCTCAATCTGTCCAAGCTGGCGCTGCAGAGCTGGAGGATCGGCGCCACGGGAAGAGATTTCACATTAGCCCTGACAACACCGCCATAGCTCTGCGGTGACATTGGCCAGGGTCGTTTCTGAGGACGCTTGAGCTTCTGTTGAAGGCGAGCTAGAGCCTGGGCCAGCTGCTCTGAGCCTCCAAGGGATGGCTGCGCCTACCCCCTCCCCGTGGCTGCTCCTTTGGAATGTACTCATCTCACAGCCACGGCAGAGCCACAGGTCACTTTTGACACTGCTGACTGGAAGCTGGGCCCCTGGGCCACAGGAATGGGGCAGGTCCCCTGGGCTGGGCAGACCAGGGAAGGGGGGGGTGGCTCCTTGGCTTCAGCCCTTGGAGTCCTCAGGGGCCACTGCTCCATACTCTTACCAGCCTCAGCCCAGTTTAGAGAATCACTAAACCTCACATTCTACAATTACAGGATTCCAAAGACACACAATTACCTGCACAGGGTCCTTTATCATCTTAAAGGGCTCTAGGTTTAAAGAAGCTTTTTTTTTTTTTTTTCCCCTTGGTGCACATATGCATAAGTAGCGCCCAGAGGGCCTCTCGGCTGACTGGGTCCCCAGCCCCCTGAGCTGAGGAGGCTTCGCAAGGCCGGCTGCTACAAAGCACCGAGCTTGGCTGCATAGATTTTAATGAGAGCGTCAGGCAGAGCTGTGCTGTTGCTCTCCGGGACTTGCAGATCATTACCAAACCAGCTGTAGGATGAGAACACAGCACATCGAAACCCTAGGAGGTCACTGAGCTAATGATCTAATCCTACCTTCCGCAGGCAGTGCCCCCCCTCCCCCTCCTGCCCCCAGCCCTTTCCATGGCGGGCTCTGTCCATTCCAGAAGCCAGGCCAACACCGCCCCCTTCAAGGTCAGAGCAGAATGATAGTGAGTGGCGCTGGCTCCCCCTTTTCCGGAAAGGAGGGGGATGGGATAATTTAGTCAAAGCCATTAGGCCCAAACCCTGGCCTGGCCTGGCCTGGCCAGGCCCCAGGGCTCCTATTTAGGAGAACCACTGCCCTCTGCCTGCGCTTCAGCCACTGCTGGGCTGCAGCCGGGGGCACCTTCAACAGCCATTTTAGAGCTCTAAAGAAAGCACCCTCGGCTTCCAGGGCGCAGGGCGGGAAGCAAGGTGGGAGCGCACACAGCCTGGTACGCTCAGCAGCTCAGCACGGGAGCCTGGGGCCAGCCCTGTGCCAGAGACACCTGATCTGGGGAGAAGAAGGAGGGCACACTCCGGAGCAGCCCCTGCAGGAGAGCGTGCTGGCCTTGAAAGGCTCAGTCCCCACACCCCAAGTTCAAGGAGGGCAGGCAGAGGGGGAGCATTCAGCCAGGGCACGGCGGCAGTGCCCGTGATTACACGCTCTCCTCAAGCCGGAGGGGTTTATGAGGGCTTTGGCAATTACTATAACCATTTGCTGTGCTGGGTAGAGACAGATCCTGTTTCTCTTTGTTTCAGGGCTCTGAAAGCCAGCGAAGCCAGTTTCAGCACAACAGGCTACACAATAGTTAGGGCAGAAGAGAAGAAACCTCACTGTTGGCCAAAGCCGACCAGTTTTTTTCTGAATAATAGCACCTGTGTATTAGCTCCGAGAAAAGGGGGGAGAGAGGGAGGGAACATCACTGTATGCAGTGAGAAGGGAGCTGAAGACAAGACCCAGAGTCCTTCTGCCTTTAGCCTGCCCCTCGGCTGCCAGGCCCCCCAGGCAGCTACCTGCGGCGGCTGCCAGCCTGAGGGACTGAAGTTTCTACAGCTGGCAGAATCAATGCCTAAACTGGGGAAATAAAAGGGGGAGGAGCTGCAGGGGAATTGAAAGCAGCACCTGTCATGCTGCCTAGCCCCTTCCTTCTCTCACTACCTCTGGTTCCCCCAAAAAGGCAGCTCTCCAGGCCAGGTGCTTGGCTGGTGATAGGAAAGGGAGAGCAAAGAATTACAAGAGGCTACAAGGCTCTAAGCAGCACTGAGAGGCCTGGCATGGGCCCTGAGCCCTTCTACTGGGCCTCTGCTATGGTGAGGTCCACAGTAGTACAGCGCCAATGCTGCTCTGCCAGGGCTCCAGTAGGTGCCCTCTATTTGGTCCCAGAGAGCACAAGTGACTTAAAACCAGGAACTCTGGGCTCTAGCTCTGATACTATCCAACTGTGCGACCTTGAGCAAGTCACGTCCCATATCTAGGCTTTAGCATCGTTAAGAAGGCAGGACCCAAGGCAAGGAGTTCCACCATTCTTCTAGTCCTGCAGTTCCAGGTCTCTAGAAGCTTGGCTCCTGACAGCCAGCAAAGGCCCAGATCCCTGTGTATCAGGGCTAGTTTGGTCACGAGTGTTAGAGGTTAGAACAGGGCTACGGTGCTTGGAGGCACCTAGTGGTGAGGGAGGGGCATTTAAGGGACACAAGGATATCACATTCAGGAGAGGAAGCCTGGGCCGGAGGCAACCTCCCCTGTCTTAAGAAAGGCATCATTTCTAAGCAGAGGGGGGTGAGATGTTTAGGGGCTTGATGGCTCCAGGATTAAAGGCTATCCAGACATAAAGATGGCCTAACAAAAAGTCACCCCACCCTGCTAATGAGAGCGGAAAGGTGAGGCACTGGGGGGTGCGGCCTGCTCTGCCCCCTTAGTGCAAGAGAAAGGGGCCAGCTGTGGCCCCTTTAGGATCAGAAGATGGCTGGCATTATTCCACGTGGCTGAGGGCAAGGATTCTGGAAGAAGACCACAGAAAATGGCTCCTAGGGGAAGGCACCAACTTCGGTTTATACCCAATCAAAGGGACCTGCTTTGGGGTTTTTCCTTCTCCTCAGTAAGTAACAAGCACTGGAAGGGAGGAGGGAACATCTCCTAGGCTACTGACTCTCAGGAGCCCCACGGGGAGACGGGAAATACATGGTGATTTGGAGAAGTGCTTGGATATATCTTTGGTTGCTTCAGGGAAGGCTTTGGCCCCTTGATTCTTTTTTTCCTCCCTTTTCTCCCTTTGGGACTGCTGGGGTAGGCATCAAGGAAGGCAGGTAGGAAGGAAAGAAAAAGGAGGCAGGCAGCAGGCACAAGAGTTAATCCGACCATTCATCCTCATCAAACTCAGAGGAGTCGTCTTCTGAGTCGCTGTACTCCACGGCAATGCGACGCGACAAGATGGTGGCCACATCGTTGCCCACGACATCCCGCTTCTCTTGTTCCCGCTGCTCCTCAACCCTGCGCAGCTGAAAGCCTGGTGGGAGAGACAAGGGTTAAGGAGCTGAGTCAGTCTTAGAATCCATCCAGGATGGAGGAACAGGGCGTGGACCTGGTGGTGGTGGGGAGCGGAAAGGACAAAGAGAAAGAAGGATCTTCTGGGACAGCAGGACAAGAGCTGTTACGAAACTGTGGCTCCAGTGGCACAGGTGCACCTGAAGGGAATCCTGCCATTCTTCCCAGTATCCACGCTGAGGCTGGGAGGATGGTACTCCTCACGAGGCTCCGAGCAGGAGTGGCCACCGCACCCCACGTGTGGGCACACAGTCTGGCCAATTCATCAATTTTCACGGAGCTCAGCTGCCCTCCGTTTTCTCTTCTAGACAACCCTTCAACTCCTTGAGGATCCAACAGAAGAAACCCTTTGGGGCCAGAACTAGCCTCTGACAGAAAGAGAATAAACGCTCTACGATGGTGAGATGAGGATGAGATGGTGAGAAGGGGAGGAAGGTAGGATGAGAGGAAGGCGAGGGATGGGATACCAGGGAAGAAGAAACGGGGTTGGAAGAGGGGAGAGCAGGGAGGAAGAATATGAAAGGCAAAAAAGGAGAGGACAGGAAGTGTCTGAGTTCGGCTGAGGAACTAGCTTCTAGGACAGTGATTTTTGTTTTTCTCTGGGACACAAAGTGGATGCAAACACACACAAAGCATAAGCTTCCAAGGAACTCAAAGATCCCAGGATCCCCAGGATCCTTTACTTATTTGGCCCTGCCCACGACATGCAGAAATTCCTGGCCGAGGAGTCAAACCCAGGCCACAGCAGTGACCCCAGCCACAGCAGTGATAACACCGGACCCCCCAACCTGCTAGGGACCACCAGGCAACTCCAAAAATCCTTTACTTTAAGCCAAGGTAGAAAGAAATATAAACCTTGTATTTGTAGAATGAAGCCTTTCTTCAGGCAGATCCGAGGTCTAAGTTCCCAATGCCTCCCCACCCAACAAAAGCTATTCCCTTGGGAGTTCCTGCTGTGGTGCAGTGGGTTAAGGATCCTGCATTGTCTCTGTGGCAGTGTGGGTTTGATCCCTGGCCTGGTGCAGTGGGTTAAGGCTCTGGTGGTGTCACAGCTGTGGCAGAGGTCACAGCTGCAGCTCAGGTTTGATCCCGGGAATTTCCATACGCCATGGGTATGGCCAAAAAGAAAAGGAAAAATGCTATTCCCTTGGAAGGGCACAGAACCACTTGCCCACCCTCCAATTCGTCATCCCAGCTGCAGAAAGACAAGGCTCCATGATCCTGGCTCCACCACTAGGATTTTACCTTGACGGATGGCTGAAAGCAAGTCGCTGCGGGCATCGCTCACAGGAGGCAAGGAGGACTTGGGCTTGGTGGTATCAGAAAGTGGCGGAGGTGTGGCAGGCTGGCCATCTGTACCACTGAAAGGGGGAGGAGGGGGCCCCGGGGGAGGGGGAGGAGGGGGAGGGGGAGGCGCTCCTCCTGCTGGCTGGGACAAGGGAGGTGGTGGCAGAGTTGAGTAGTCGGCTGCCGGAGGTGGGGGAGGAGGTGGAGGGGCAGCAAAATCGGGGTGAGGTGGGAAAGATGGGGGTGAGGGTGGTGGTGGGGTCCCTGAAGACCCAAATCCTCCAGGTGGTGGTGGGGGTGGAGTGCTCATCATCGGAGGTGGAGGCGGAGGGGCAGGTGGTGGAGCAAAGCCGGGTTTGGGGCCTGGCGGAGAGCCCAGAGGAGGAGCTGGTGGTGGATGGCTTGGGCTGACCACACTGGATCTTTTGGGTCCAGCCAGGCCAGACCCTCTTTGGTTACTGTCTGCTGGGTAGCTAGAAGGACAAAGAAAAAAGACCCACCATCACTCTCAGGATGCAAACATCCACCTCTAGCCAGGCTTATCCATAAGCCTAGGTTCATTTTGGTTGATGTCATTTCATTTTGGCTCCAACAGAAAGAAAAGCCTGGGAATGGTGAGAACAGACTAACAATGAAATGATCAGCCTTGTAAGATAATGAGCTTCCCATCAGCAGAGGAGTAAAACAAATTGAGAAAAACTACCTAAAAGAAGTGGACTTAGGATTCCTCCAACGGGTAAGGGCTGGCCAAGATCATCTCTCAGGTCCCCCTCAGACCTTTCAGCTCTCCGAGGGAAGGCACCCTCTTGAACCCCCCTCTAAAAGGAAGGGTCAGTTCAATCCTGGAACCGGGATCAAGAAGGCATGCAAGAACGAACTAGAATAAAAAAATTCAACCACCACCACCCACCAGGCTCTGTTCCACAGGCTATTAACATGCACCAGATCTTGTGAGGGCAGGAAATCCAAGCCAAGCTGACCAGACCTGAGCAGGGTACAGATTAGGTGAATGCACCTTCAGTGTGCATGTGGAAAAACTTGAGAGAAAACGAGGGCCCGAGGGTCAGCGGAGACGGGAAATGAACGTGCCGCCAGACCTGACCCAGGTTGAAAAAGGATTAAGGTGCAGACTCCTGGGTTAGACTGTGGCTGCATGGTTTCAGGCCACGTGTGGGCTGAAGGGCTCTTTTTCCACCTTTGTATCTGCCCTGCACTAATAGCTACTCCTTAGAAAAGCATCCATCTTGGAATTTTCCACAGACCTTCGAGCTTTAGCTGCTGAATCCAACAGGGCAACCAGCAAGAAGTGATTGGGGAGGCAGAAGGAGATTTGGGATTAGTGGTTTCAAGAGCCAAGAATGGGGCGGGGGGTGACAACACTGCTTTAGGGCTCCATCTGAGGGACCTTCAAAATATTCAATCTCTGATTAAACCCTGTCCAAGGAGAAAAGCATACCTTACAAAGCTCTCATGCATCAGGCATCAGGATGAACAGTAATTATGAGGAAACACAGAAATCTGAACACTCCTCAGATTCCTTCCCTTTTCAGCCACTACCTGCTCACTCTTCCTCTATTCACCTCTGCCAGGGACACTGACATATATCAAAATGGTCAGATTCTAAGTTTCATCTCCTTTCCTTTGACATTCTTTCTGGAGATTCTATCCAACACTGAAATGAACTAGAGGCAAGAGGAAAAAAAGGTGACTATCCGCTAGGTTCCTAGACAACTGGGCAAGGTGTCTGTTCCATAGCATATGCCCCCTTTCTTCCCTGTTTAATATTATGTGGACAGCAACAGATGAGACCACTTTATTTCATGCCGAGTCAATGCTAAGTTAAAAAACAAGAGTTAAGTTGGTGACTTCTTTCTGTTCAGGAATACCTAGTAGTTAAGATCAAAGATTCTGGAGTTAGACTGACCTGTTTTCTAATCATGACTGCCTCTTACCAGCTGTGTGATCTCAGGTAAGTTCACTGACCTCTCTGTGCTTCACTCTTCACTCATCTGTAAAATGGGTACTTACCTCAAGAGGATTCTTGTGAAGATTAAGTAACATACACAGTGTTTGGCATGATGCCTGGCACCTCACAAACACTTAATAAATATTAATTATTTCTACTATCTAGACAGACTGGCCTGAAGTCATTCTGGCCTGGATTTAGAATTCTTCCTTTGTTCGTTGGTATTTAACCACCCAGAGTAGATGGAAGAGGTACCACCATTTACCTGAATTCTGCTGGTGGGGGAGGCAAGCTGTCCTCAGAGAAGGAAGGAGAAGGTGGAGAAGTAGAGTCCGACTGTGGTGGTGGTGGGTAGCTGCTTGCATCCATGTTCTCAACAGAGCCAACGCTGCCGTTCTGATACACCAAGGTGGGTGGATACCTGACAAGGAACACAATGCCAGAACTGTCATTTAAAGTCTGAGTGGTACTCTTGTTTTCTTAAAAGACCCCACAAGAATGCGTGTGATACACAAGCTATTAGGGAGAAATAAAATTAGTATATTTCCCATAGAGTTTCCGTTGCACTGACTATTTTAGGCCTAAATATTCTATTACTAAATATCTCCCAGATATTTCTGCTGGATTGTCTATGGAAATGGGACTCAACTCAGATTATCAAAACCATGCTGTTCCTTTCCCAGTGTTGGCCTTGTCAAACAGCAGTTCCTTTAAATTCTCTTCCAAATGTTAGGGGAAGCCCAGAACCCAAATCCCAGTTTGTCTTGTGGCAAAGGGCAAAGCCAAGTCCCAAGGCTACTGAGCTGCAAACACGTGACTGGCACACAGACTGGTTTTGAGGTCGGCAAGCCTCTGGAGTGCTCAAAGGCCAAGAGGGCATCTGATTGCAAAGCCAAGCTGAGGACAAATACAAGTTGTCATGTGGTAGTCAGATGTGGTCTCTGCTAGGTCTCTCATTTAACAAAATGAGCTGTGGATTAAAGTGGGGTGCTAGGGCTTGCCTCATGAAAACCTGTCCCCCAGAGCACTGGGCCTTGGGTAAATCTGCGCTGAGTGAACAGCAACAAACTTCCAAACAAGCATGAATACACCAAGAAGCAGCTAGCACCTCCTGCTTCTTCCCACCATTGTTGGGTTCTACGGAACTTATCTAAAGCAGATCACAGGGAGAACAGAGTTGGAGGGAGCTAACAGAATTGAATGATGCTCTGATGTGGAAAATCCCCAAGGACTTGGCACATCTCTTTATAGGTTCACCAACAAGGATGTCCAGGTGGACCAGCCATGCAACCTGCCCAAACCTCTTGGACAACAGTAAAATGGGAGGCAAAGTGTTCATTTTCACCACTCCAATTACACAGAGACAGACAGACAGACAGACAAGTTTGCTCGGCATCCTGGACATGCACGCTTCTGGCCTTAGAGTCACTGAACCTTCTTATGACAAGGGCCTGTCTGAACAGGATGGGGCCACGGAACAAAATGGCCCCTTTTTATTGGGAGGTGAAGCTAATGGAGGTACCCTCAGGGCTGATTCCCCTGTAGAAAGAAAGGTTCACTTTTCCTCTCACCATCTTCATCACTCTTTAAAACAAATCTCTTAATCCAGGAAGAACAAGTGTCAGAAGTGTCAAGATTTCTGAAAGTCAAGATTTTCATGGTAGAGTTATTCCTAAAAGCAAGGACAACTCCACTCTTTCCTTTTATCATCCCTAGACACCTGGCATGGGCTGGCATGCTTCTGTGACAGCCAGGATGCAAGGCATTTAGGGGAAAAACCAGAGCGACATTCATGCCAAGCAGTCGTGGTGACTTGGCTTTGAATGTCACACAGGTCAGACACCAGGATAAGAATCAAACCAAGCTTTCAAACCATTTTTTTCCTTTTAAACCTCTAGTGTGATTTGCAATTGGGAAACGGGGTCAGACTGACATCTACTATTTCTCCACAGAGATATACAGCCTCAATGCTGGCCGTGCGACTGTTCCCACACTGCCTCTGAGGTCAGCTTCAGCCCCTTGGCCAGCCTCTCTCCCAAGACTGACAAAGGCTGACTGAGAAGTGGCTTTGTCGATGTGCACAAATTCTCTGCCTGGCCCTCCCCACGCCAGTGAAATGCCCAGCTCTTAGCCATGACCTTCAAATCAACGCTCTGGAGGCAAAGGCCTCCCAAGACCACTTTTCTTCCCTTTCTAGTCTTTCCTTTGAGGCCCTCAGACATAGCCATGTCTGGAAGAGCAAGGGCACTAAAAGCCATGGGCATTCTTTTTCCAGGCCATTCTGGTCATCTCATTTAAACTGCTTGAGTCTCTTGATTTTTTTTTTTAGCAAATTTTAATCACCAGACAGAGGCACTTTAGAGTATTTGATTAACAGTGGTATTGATTTAAGCCACAGAGCCAGACTTAAGGGTGTATGAAAGGTGTCACACATAAGCTGTCAGACGGCTGCCCTCGGGTACCCAGCCCCTTCCAAGAATGCTACCAAGAGAACAAAAGCATCACCTACCCAGACGGCCCCAGCTTTTCTTTGGATTCCACAAATTCTTGACCCATCTTCATTTTCTCCCACTCTTCCTTACGTGTCTTGATTTTACGTGGGTTTACATTCCCTCGATTTGGATTATCTTTCTTTTCTTTCTATAATGAAAAGAAACAGAAAAGCCTTAATAAAACACCTCCCAAAGTTATTCAGTGAAACTCCATCACTTTCACGGATATACACCCATGCATATGCTGTCTATGCCTAGAGAGCATACAGCAACTACAGAATTCATAGAACTGCTGGGTTTAGAGTGACCTAGAGGTCATCTAATCCAAACCACCTCCTGGGATCAAACACAGTTCCTCAATCCCACACTCAAACATTTCTAGCAATGAAACCCCATTACCTCTTTGGGTAACTCATTCATGGTTTTGAGCAGCTCTAATTGTTAGGAAGTTAGTAAACTGTTATTTGCTATGCCACAAAGGTCAGTCAAGAGAGAAGAGAAATAATGACGGCGACAGATATCTGGGACAGATATAAGGAAATAGTTAAAAACAAACCAAAACAAGCAAAGAAGAATTCTTCAGCCTGTGCAGCTGCACTAGCCCCTGGCACTCTCTTGGGCCTCCTGGCAGCCACACTAATGGGATTGTGAGGTTGTACCTGGTAGGTCATATGCTTACACACATCACTGGGAGTCTGGGGGGAGCATCTACCAGTGTAGGCCTAGGCCCCCACCTCTGCCCCGCCCAACCAGTAGTCAAGGTGTTAAACCGCTCCTGTTACAAATCAAACACTGTAGAGCCTTGTGCTGATCTGAGAAATGAGCTGCAAAACTGGCGGGGAAGGGACTAGCCTAGTTTGAGTGTCCAGCAGAGTCAGGTGCAAATTGCAAGAGAAATAAATGGTGAATAGAAAAGTCAATTTCTAAAACTCAGCCTGAATATACTCGCCTGTTAATAGCGCTGAGGGGAACAAACACATTTTTGGTGTGATTTATACTTTCATCTTGGTTGTGCTTGGAGTGGACACATTTTTTTAAGAGTCTCACCTGGCATCCAAGCAACCAGCCACTCGGAATGATCACTTCACATAAGACTGGCTTCCTTTTTATCCCCCCTCCACAATCGTGCCTACTGATGTGTAGAACAGAGGCCCCCTTCCCCTCACCCTGTGCTTTCTCTTCTCTTTCATGATATCCTTGGTGTCCTGCAGCATCTTCTCCTTCCAAAGATCAAAGAAGTACGAAGGGTCTGTGTAGAATTTGAGTGCCTCTTTCCCATCGTCCCTGGGATAGAAATGAAGACAAGTAGCTGTCAGTAGACAGACGAGCTCCCAACCAAATCCAATACTCCAAGCACCTACCAGTTAGCAGAGTTTTTTCGGGGGGGTGAGGGGGGGCTTTTTAGGGCTGCACCCGAGGCATATGGAGGTTCCCAGGCTAGGAGTCAAACTGAAGCTGCAGCTGCCGGCCTACGCCACAGCCACAGCCACACCAGATCCAAGCCGTGTCTGCGACCTACAGCACAGCTCACAGCAACTCCAGATCCTTAACCCACTGAGTGAGGCTGGGGATCAAACCTGTGTCCTCATGGATATTTGTCAGGTTCTTTACTGCTGAACCACAATGGGAACTCCCGGTTAGCAGTTTTTACACTGAGGACTCAGGAAGTTATTCAAATCAACTGCATATTTCTTCTCCCATGCCAGCATTCCAGTGCCCCTGAATGGCATGGCACCTCTTTACTTATCTGGTTTTTTAAGAACTTTAGCCTTACTTTCAATTCCTGGTAGAGGAATTTGCATGGTCAGGGCAAGAATGGGCTAAAGCAGCAGGGATCCTGATTATTTCTAATGATCTCCATGGCCACAGACCTCTCCCTGAGGACATTTTGATCCCTTAGCACATCAGACGGGATTTCTGCCACTGGTTCCCCTCCTCCCATTAACTGCCCAGAACTCTCTAGGAAGTATTAGTGGTTTCCTACCCACCCAAACCCGTGCACGCATGTGCAAGTTCACATGTGTACATAATGTGTGTATATACACATATGAATGTGCATATCTGTGCAGCTGCTATTCTTCTACAAATACTGGTAACCAAAGCACTCCACCTACTTGCTCCCTTCCAGAATAGCTCAGCATCCACCCCTACCCCCACCCCAACCACCAGGGGGCCCCAGTGAGAAAAGATGGCCAGCTGTTTTATGACCCTAAGATTTAATTACCACCTCTTAGTGGCTGTGACAGAAGTACAGAGTGAGCTACTGAGTGTCACTATAAGGGCTGTCTGCCAGACTCAATGACCCCTCAATGACTCTGCACTTTGGGATGGCTAGGTCTCTCTCACTTTCCAGAGAACATGCGCTTGGGGTGGACATTTATTTTAACACTACCCTGAACTTAAAAGAATTGTAAAGGTCATTCTTCCCTGACCTCCAATCCTGTCACAACACTCAGAAAACATTTCCTAACCAAGCACTAGCGACTTTTATATTACCTCTTGTTTGGAGTTGGCCACACCACTCCTCATGTCTGTTAGGGCAAATCAAGGAAATTAAGAGGAGAATGCTAATAAGGAAAATACCTGAAATTCACTGAAAATAAACTTGTCTTATCACCCTCCCTTCAATACTGTCAGGTGTATAGTCCCTTCCTGTCCTCCAACCCCTCTGTCCCGATCTAACCAGAGCAAACGATGGAGGCTACAGAGTCAAGTCCCTGCCCTGCTATGTCAGCTGCCCCTTCGAGAGCCAAGGGGCAAACATAATTTCACACGGCAACAATCTTACAGGAGAGATGCCATGTACTTTCTCTGTATCTGTGTGAGAAGCAACCATGCTCCTATGCCGGATCTCTGGATCAGGCAGGTGTCCTTGAATTTCACACACACACACACACACACACACACACGTACGTTCTACTCTGCAGTACACCCGTGTCTTACAGAAGACATCTGCCTCCAGCTATCTGTAATTACTTTTACCTGTTCCAAAGATATTTATGGATGTGAGCAAGATAAATATTCACTTTCTGCCCCTGCGTGGTGGTTTTTCGCAGGATGATAACACGACCAGACCACAGAGGGGAGGGGCACCGAGCTGTCTATAAGGCTACCCTTTTCAAGTCCAGCCACAGCACTGTAGGTCTTTTCTGAGGGGAATGTTGAAAGGATGTTCAAAACAAAGTGAGCGACACTCATTTGGAAGAATGCCAATTACTCCTTAAGCTCTGGAAGGACCCTCAGGGCCCAGAGCAGCCAGTCCACAAGGCTGGCCCCACTAACACGCCCAAACATCTGGTAATCTAGTGGTTTCAGAGTAAGTGGGAGCCCTGCTAGAATGTTGCCCCTGGGATGAATGCTATAGGACTGCCTTGTAACAAAGTCCTTTTGGTTCTATAATAACTAAATTCCTTGGATGGAATCCAAGACGGACCAGGCTTATACCAAATTAAACTCTGCAGCATGCGATGCTATAACAAACTTTCAATATATATTATATTTGCTATGAATTTCAGAAACCAAACAATAACAAGTGACAACAGTTTATATGGTAAATTTCAGCTTCTGCCGCCTCAAGCAACTCTGGGGTAGGTAGTAAGCTTTTCGATACAACAATCTGCTGGAAACAACATCTTTGAATAAAAAGACAAGCTAGTGTTGTTAACCACAGTCCGAAAAAAGGAGGAGCTCGCCAGGTTACCTGTAAGGGGTAAGATTGTTGAGAGGTGGAGGAGTATCACAGGTGTTGTATGTTTCCAAGACAGGTATGGGGAGAGAATTTCTGTCAAAAAGCTTCTGGTCCTGAACAGTAGAGCTTCGGAAGGCCTTTCGGGTGTTGATTCCTTGTAGTGATACTGAAAGAAGATGGGAGGCATTAGAAAATGGACGACAGGCTATTTGAGCAAACACTGACTCACACCAGGCAGAGAGGCCTCAGCTGCTGCATTTCTTGGCTGCGGCTGTCTGCAGCCCGGTTTTTTTTCCCCTCTTCTGGGGAAGCCCCACAAGGCTGTCGGCAGCCCAGCCATTTCACGACTGAACAAAATGAGGCAACACAAAGGTTTACTATGTGGCCAGCTCTAGCAGACCTCTCCTTAGGAGGAATGAATCTTCCAAGTACTTTTATGGTAGCAAAATACGATGGGGGGAAGGGGAATCTGAGGCAAAGGGAATTGGGGGAATGGGAGAAAGGGAGTGTGTGGAGGTATGGTAGAGACACAAAGGTTTCTTTACACCACCTAGGCTTGTATCTTTTCAAAGCAGAACTCCATAGGTTTCTATGATTTCTCCCCTCACTTTTTTATAAATCAGGAAAAAAAAAATCGTAAGCAACTTGCTCAGCAGAGCCTGCAAATGCTGAGCTCAGCTTCCTTACCTTCTTCTTCCTTGGGATCCAGCTGAGTGACTTTAACTTGTAGGCGGTCGACCCTCTCAGCAAGGGAGCTTACCCGAGAGGCAAAAGTATTTGCCTGAGTAAAGAGCTCTCCAAAAATGTCCTCGGCATATTTACCTGAGAGAGCAAAGAAACCAAGTCACTGGTGCATAAAAGTGACATAAATGGTCAGAAAAACTGGTTACTGAAGAATGTACTCCCCACCTCCCAAACACCATCCCCCACTCCCCTAAGATGGTTCAGGCTACATGCAGAGCTTGCCCTTGGAGACAGAAACATACCCTCCAGAGCCTGGGCAGTTTGCATGTGTTCTATAGCTAATAGAGTCTTCCTGGCAAACTCTGGCTGTTACAAAACTTAAGGCAGGCGGAATAAAATCAAAAGTTTAAAACAAAAAAACTAATCCTAGAAGTGTGGATAGTACACCTACACATTTGCCTATAGCCTTAGCCCTTTGCTGCTCTGTAAAAGCACCTTGTAAAAATGGTTCTGGAAAACAGATTGGGAGTTAAAAGGACCTTCTAGATGTTCACAATTAACATGAAAAATAAGAAATTACATCCTCAAGGGAGCCCCAAAGGTATGCTGAACAACCATGATGAGATACTGTATTTTGGGGAGGTCTTTAACTTAGTAACAACTCATAATAGAGACGTATAACTTCTTCTAAGGGGTTAAAAGGTTACTTCATGTTTTTATAACCTGTAACTTTGAAAGTCTTTGCTTTAGGTTATAATCCTTCAAATCTACATCTCAGGGAACAAGTGGAAAGCTGAAACATTCAAGCTCTCCCTGAAAAACAACATACCAGTGGTCTCTTTCCACAATGTCTTGTTTTTTTGAAAAAGAAAAGAGTTCTGTACTTTCAACCCTGGAATGCAAGGAGAATCTGCAGCCAAAGAAACATAACAGCAATCTGACACTACCTCCATATTGTCATTCCAAGCCACAGAGCACATTCTTGCTAGGAATGAGAAGTGGTGCATACGAATAAATACACCATCTGAGTATCTTACTTGCAAGGTGAACGCAGGCATATGTGACTATGTCCAACCAAAAGATCATTTCTCTGACAACTATTCAAAGGAGGCTTTGATTTTTCAGCTTCAAAACTACATTTATGCTTAGTCTACACTTGAAAGGAAAAAAATTAGTCCAAAAGGCCAAAATTGCATTTTCTGGGTGAACTGTAGCTCACTTACCTTTCTAGTGTAACCTAGAGAGGAAGGATAAGACAATCAACAGCATATTTTGAATTGCTAGTAAACTTAATCAATAAGGAGTTTCTAATCAAAGAAGAAGCAAGTCTTTGCATACTGAATGGTTTTGTGATCTCAGCAACCACGGGAAGCTCAACCCAAAGGACTCAAATTGGCTAACAGGCTGCATTTCTTTTCTTTTCTTATTCAGCCGCACCCATGGCATATGGAAGTTCTTGGGCCAGGGATCAAATCTGAGCTGGAGATGTGACCTATACCACAGCTGCAGCAACGCCAGATTCTTAACCCACTGCACCGGGCCAGGGATCAAACCAGCGCCTCCACAGAGACAAGCTGGACCATTAACCTGCTGCACTACAGCGGGAACACCCATGAGCTGCATTTCTACTCTGCAAGTTGAGGAGGATATGCCTAAGTTCCTATAAAAATCATACTATATTGATTCACAGATATAGAGAACAAACTAGGGGTTACCGGCAGGGAGAGAGAATGGGGAAGGGGCAGGATGAGGCAGGGGGGAATTAAGAGGTACCAACTACTATGTATAAAATAACTAAGTGGAGTTCCTTTGTGGCACAGTAGGGTAAGGACCTGGCATTGTCACTGCAGCGACTTGGCATTGTAAGGGTTCGATCCCTGGCCCAGGAACTTCCACATGCCCTGGGCACAGCCAAAAAATAATAAAATAAAAATAAATAAGCTATAAGATATGTAGTACAGTACAGGGAATATAGCCAATATTTTACAATAATAACTATAAATGGACTATAACCTTTAAAAACTGTGAACCATTACGTCGTACACCTGACACTTATATAATATTATAAATCAACTATACCTCAATAAACAAAAAGCAAAAAACATACTGTATCATGCTTGCCTAGGTAATGAAAAATTGTGATTGGAAGACTGTAGCAGAGAAGCACACAACATTAAGTGTGGAAAATAAACCAGGCTCAAAAATATCTGTTAACCATTCAGCTGTTCTAGAGGAAAAGAAAACCCAAAATCAGCTTACTTTAGGTCACTGAGAGTATCCAGGACCTAAAGTTCCTCAGTGAAGGGAGCAGTGATGGTGGGAGTAGAGCTCAGTGTGGCAGAGTGGTTTTCAGGATAAAATCAAAGAACCCCATCATATAAAAATGGTACACTGCAGTTCCCGTTGTGGCTCAGCAGTAACAAACCTGACTAGAATCCATGAGGACACAGGTTCAATCCCTGACCCCGCTCTGGGTTAAGCATCCGGTGTTGCCAAGAGCTGTGGTGTAGGTCACAGACATGGCTTGGATCTGGCATTGCTGTGGCTGTGGCGTAGGCTGGCAGCTGCAGCTCCGATTAGATCCCTAGCCTGGGAACTTCCATATGTTGTAGGTGTAGCCCTAAAAGGCCAAAAAAGAAAAAGAAGTAACACTGAGAACACTATTTGGAGAGGGAGTGAGGTGGTGTGAGGGCTTCCCCACTGTCACATCACGTCAGGCCCTGGGCTTGCTTAGAACTACAAGATTGTAACATGGAAGAAGCAGTAGACTTCAAATCAGAAAGTCTGGATTTAAGTCTCAATTCTTTTATTTATACCTGTGTACTCTTCAGCAAGTCAAACGCTCTCAAGCCTCAGTTTCCTCATCTGAAAAATGGAGACAACTACATCTATTTCAACAACCACATCAGATAGATGACTTTTTTTTCCTTTTTAGGGTTGTACCCGGGGCATGTCGAAGTTCCCAGGCTAGGGGTCGAATTGGAGCTACAGATGCCGGCCTACGCCACAGTCACACCAATGGTGGGATCTGAGCCGCATCTGCGAAAGGGAATTCCCCAGATGACTTTTAAGGGTATGAATATCCTGGAGTTCCCTTCGTGGCTCAGCAGTTAACGAACAGCACTAGGATCCATGAGGATGCAGGTTCGATCCCTGGCCTTGCTCAGTGGGTTAAGGATCTGGCGTTGCTATGGCTATGGCGTAGGCTGGTGGCCATAGCTCCAATTCAACCCCTAGCCTGGGAACCTCTATATGCCATGGGTGCGGCCCTAAAATAGCAAAAAAAAAAAAAAAAAAGAGAGAGAGAGAATGAATATCCTAAGTTTTATGTTTAGAGGTAACAAAACATAATTCCATTCAGTAATGTGATAGCCCTGTTCTTCAAGTACTAAAAATTACTCTAACTTCTGAAAGCACAGGTGCAATACTTACACAGGAGAAAACCAAAGTGCCTTGTTCAGAGTTAAACTGCACTCATTTAGAGTACCAAGAGTGATCCACTATCACAACAGGACATTCATAATTCTACTCTACCCATTTTGCAAATGATGCCAGAGAAAACTTTTGTTTTCTTAGAAGTAGAATTTTTTTCAAATGAAGTCTTATGTGGAAATGGAACAAGTAAAACTGATTTTCTTTTTCTTTTTTTTTTTTTGCGGCGCCTATGGCATGTGGAAGTTCCCAGGCCAGGGACTGAACCTGAGCCACAGCAGTGACCAGAACTGCAGCAGTGACAACACCAGATCCTTAACCTGCTGCACTACTAGGGAACTCCTGTGGCCGATTTTTAAAAATATGAAGCTTCATCTCACTCTTGGGCATATATCCGGACAAAACTTTCCTTGAAAAAGACACATGCATGCACGTGTTCTTTGCAGCACTATTCACCATAGCCAAGACATGGAAACAACCCAAATGTCCATCGACAGATGATTGGATTAGGAAGATGTGGTATATATACACAATGGAATACTACTCAGCCATATAAAAGAACAAAATAATGCCATTTGCAGGAACATGGATGGAAGGAGAGGCTCTCATAGTGAGTGAAGTCAGAAAGAGAAAGACAAATACCACATAACATCACTTATATCTGGAATCTAATATACGGCACAAATGAACCTTTCCACAGAAAAGAAAGTCGTGGGCTTGGAAAATAGACTTGCGGTTGCCAAGGGGGAAGGGGAGGGAGTGGGATGGATGGGGTGCTTGGGGTTAACAGATGCAGACTATTGCCTTTGGAATGGATTAGCAATGAGATCCTGCTGTGTAGCACTGGGAACTATGTCTGGTAACTTGTAATAGAACATGATAATGTGAGAAAAAAGAATATATACATGTATGTGTAATTGGGTCAGCATGCTATTACGTGAAAAATTGACAGAACACTGTAAACCAAGTATAATGGAAAGAATAAAAATCATTACTTAAAAAAAAAAGAAGAAGAAAAAAAATGAAGCTTCTCTTGTTTGAGTCTGAGTGGGAGTCTTGGTGCCCCTCAATGGCATGGCCCCAATGCACTCAGTTAGAAAATCCAGTATCATACCATATCTTCTTTTTTTTTTTTTGTCTTTTGTTGTTGTTATTGTTGTTGTTGTTGCTACTTCTTGGGCCGCTCCCGCGGCATATGGAGGTTCCCAGGCCAGGGGTTGAATCGGAGCTGTAGCCACCGGCCTACGCCAGAGCCACAGCAACGCAGGATCCGAGCCATGTCTGCAACCTACACCACAGCTCACGGCAACGCCGGATCGTTAACCCACTGAGCAAGGGCAGGGACCGAACCCGCAACCTCATGGTTCCTAGTCGGATTCGTTAACCACTGTGCCACGACGGGAACTCCACCATATCTTCTTAATGACCTAAGAGTGGAGGTTCCATTCTCCTAGGAGGTCAGGACACTGCTTCAGAAGTGCTGGCTGGGAGTTCCTGTTGTGGCTCAGTGGAAATGAATCCCACTAGGAACCTCGAGGTTTCGGGTTCGATCCCTGGCCTTGCTTGGTTGGTTAAGAATCTGGCGTTGCCGTAAGCTGTGGTGTAGGTCGCAGACATGGCTCAGATCCCGAGTTGCTGTGGCTCTGGTGTAGGCCAGCAGCTACAGCTTCGATTAGACCCCTGGCCTGGAAACCTCCATATGCTGCAGGAGCGGCCCTAGAAAAAGGCAAAAAGACCAAAAAAAAAAAAAAAGAGAGAGAGAAAAAAGAAAAGAAGTGCTGGCTGGCTGGCTGTGCCCATATTTCCTAAGACATGGCAATCTAATATGTGAAATGCCAATCTCACTACACTGAGGGAAAATAAGAATTCTGGATATGCTACCAGGGAGCAATCCATGGCTGTGGAATTTTTAGTTTTGTGCTTTATCCATTCCATAATCAGACTTTCCCTTCTAGACCAGCACTTCCGGCTACAGTACAATACATGAAGCCAAGGTCATGAGCTTGAAGCACATATAAGTCTATTTCTGCACGCCTCTCTGCTAGATGAAATCCTAGTCATCGTTCAAGGCTCAGTTCAAATGTGACCTCGTCTATGAAGCTTTCCTTGACCTCCTCTATTCCTCCTGTGCTCCCACGCCCCATAAGAAGTATTCCTTCCTTCCCCGTATCCTCTGTGCACCTACAGCATGGAAGAGTGGAGAGAGTACACGCATGCATCATTTATGGACCTTCTACTGGGGGCTCGTACTATACAAGACAGACACTGGGGTTCGAGGATAAACAACACATGACTTCTGCCTTCGAAGAACTTTTAATTTAGCATAGGAGTACAGATTATTTTCAATATAATGTAGTAGGTAATAATACAGGCATATAATTGGAGCTCAGAGGGGTACAACATGGAGGAGATCCCTGAACTGGGCATTGAAGATCAGCTACAAGGATGCTAAGGGCTCTCCGGACAGTAGGAACAAGAACGGCACTGCATGGAAGAGAATCTGGTCTGTCTCAGAAGCTATGAATAGCTGGTTATTCATTTTTTCTTCCTTCTTTTCTCCTTTTTTGCCTTTTTCATTTTAAAAGAATCTTTTAAAAAGGCTGTAAAATGGAAGGGGATGGATTGCAGAAAATGAGGCTGAAAAGAAAGGCAGGTGTTAATGTCTTGAACACCAGGTCAAGAAACTTACATAAAGCCACAGTGAGGAAGAGGGGAGATAAATACACAGTTAACATTCATACTCTTACTTTATTGTTTTTTTGGTCTTTTTGCCATTTCTTGGGCCACACCCAAGGCATATGGAGGTTCTCAGGCTAGGGATTGAATCAGAGCAGCAGCCACTGGCCTATACCACCGCCATAGCAAGGCCGGATCCGAGCCATGTCTGCAACCTACACCACAGCTCACGGCAACGCTGGATCCTTAACCCACTGAGCAAGGCCAGGGATCGAACCCGAAACCTCATGGTTCCTAGTCGGATTAGTTAACCACTGTGCCATGACGGGAACTCCCATACTCTTATTTTAAAAACACTTTTAAAATTGCAAAATTAACACAGAATTAACTTTTTTCTTTAGAATTAACTTCAAAAAATTCAAGTAATTCAGAATTATAAAAGTAAAAAGTATAAGTTACCATTGTGGTTATGAACCCAACTAGTATCCATGAGGATGTGGGTTTGATTCCTGGCCTCGCTCAAGTGGGTTAAGGATCTAGCACTGCTGCAAGCTTTGGTGTAGGCCGCAGATGCAGCTCGGATCTGGTGTTCCTGTGGCTGTGGTGCAGGCTGGCAGCTGTAGCTCTGATTCAACCCCTAGCCTGGGAACTTTCATATGCTGCAGGTGTGGCCCTAAAAAGCAATAAATAAATAAATAAATAAATAAATAAATAAATTCTTTATATAAATAAATAAATAAAAGTAAAAAGTTTAGATTTTAGTTTGGGCAGACCACTCTGGCAAGAGTAAAGGTTTAGGACTTATAAAATTTTACATGAATTTTAGGTTTATAGATTTAAGGGAGTTGATCAGAGAAAGGGAGGCCAGAGGGAGGCTAGGACAATAGTTTAGGTGAGAGTTAAAGATGGTCTAAACGAGGGTAGTGCTGGCAGAGACAGAGAGACAGGAGAGAGTTTGAGAAATTCTTAGAAGTCTGACTTGGCCTCTTACTGGCTGTCGCAGGCAAATTACTTAACTTTTCTGAGTCTTTGTTTCTGAAAAATGGGAATGCCAGCACTTAACCTCACAGGATTATTAAGAAGATTAAACCTGGCACAAAGTAGGAAATCAACAAATGTGAGTTTCCTTCTCATCCTCTACCCATTTTCCCCTTAAGAATTATTTATTTCTTTCCCCTCTGTTAGGTTATGAGCTCCTGGAAGGCAGAGGCCATTTCTTATCATTGCTGTATCCTCTCAGCATCTGGCAAATAAAATACGTTCAATACATGTTTATTGCATGAATATAGGGTCAGCTAGCTCTGCAGCATGAGGAAATCTTGTTTCCAAAGGCACAAGCCAACCCTCACCTCAGATCAGCTTCCCTTTTTTCTTTTTTGTCTTTTTGCCTTTTGTAGGGCCACTCCCACGGCATATGGAGGTTCCCAGGCTAGGGGTCCAATCGGAGCTGTAGCCACTGGCCTACGCCACAGCAACGCAGGATCCAAGCCACATCTGCGACCTATACCACAGCTCACGGCAACGCCGGATCATTAAATCCACTGAGCAAGGCCAGGGATCGAACCCGCAACCTCATGGTTCCTAATGGGATTCCTTAACCACTGAGCCACGACGGGAACTCCCAGATCAGCTTCCTTAAGATAGGAGTGGTATGATGACAAGCAGGAGAGTGAGCAGCAGCATCCATCAACACTACCCTGGAAAAACACCTGAGAGAGAGCATAACTCCTGCTGAGTGAGAATAAGAAGCATCATTAGCTAGATGTCCTTTGTCCTATAGAGAAGGAACTAGTGTGTGACTGACTTCTACCCATTTGGCCTTCTCAGGGTGACAGAAGCAGAAATGATGCTTTTAAGAAGCAGTGAAGCTCTCTTCAGCCTTCATGTGCTTCCTTGTCAGCCGTACTGCTGCTGCACTGCTGTCAATGTTCCTTTGTGTAAGACAGACACTGGCAGGGTTTCATTTCTTTTGTGACACCCCATCCAGGTTTCCCTAAGCCCTGGATCAACTCAGATGGCCTCTGAGCTAGGGACGGCTTAGGAATCTCAGACCCCATACATCATTTGGTCACAGAGCTCTGTCTCCTCAGGCCCCTATTATAAAGGCAGGGCCTATTACAATCTGGGGGGATGTAGGCTTTCTTGATATTCCACTGCTTTCACCAAGGGCAGTGATGCGATAGGAGGGGTGAGTGTCTGAAATAATTCACACCAAGATGCTTTTGCTAAGGAAGATCACTAAAATGGCATTTTGATGGAGGTTCTTATGGGAGCTAGAATGGCACTAGACAAATGCGGAGCCTATCCAAGCATCTGCCCTTCCCATACCTTGGCTCCAAGCAAACAAAGTCAGCTTAATTCAAAATGTAATCCAAACCCATGCATGTACCCCACCCAAGGCAGTCTCATCCGTTCCTGCCAATTAAAAAAAAAAAAAAAAAAAATTACAGTTGAGATAGCTTTCCGTCAGCTCCAAACAGACTGAGTTAACCCCCATCTTCCTCCTAGAGAAGAATGGCTCCAGCTACAATTTGTGTCACCATGTTCACACAGCTTGCAAAACTCCCAATACCCCAGAGACTACAGAAGTAATTTGTACCCTGAACTTGGACCTGGGGGCTTGCAGCACAATTAAATGTGTACCAGGGTAGACAAGTCAGGAAGAATCTTTCTGAGTGCATGTTTGCTTTACTCCTCTTTGGGAAAAAAAAAAGGGTGGGGGGGCTGCTGGGTAGCTAAGACTACTGGCACATTTGAGGCTTCAACAAAGTCAGGCTACATCGAACAGCTCGTGCAATTACAGGCACATTCCCTAACCTAAGATACTGCTCTGTGAACCTCCCACTTTACACACACAGAATTCTGCTCTGTCATTCCATCTGCAGTTGCTGCTGCAGCCCTTCCTGCCACCCTTCCCGCCACCCTTCCCACAGATTTCTTTTGAAGCAGGTGGAGGGGGAGGGGGAGGGAACGTAGAGGGTGGTGGTAGATGAAGAAAGGGTTTGAGGGGAAGAATCTGTACCAAAAAGAAGCCTCTCTTTGGGGAGGGGGTGGGGGGATAAATTTTCGCATTACCTAGGGAAGGCAGATGGGGGAGAAATAGGAACATGGGAGGAGAAGGAAACTAAATAAAGAACACCAACGACCCCTGAGGGCAAAGCACAGGCTCTCTGCGGCACTCACTCAGGCTGCCCAGCTGTCGGATGACATTTGCCAGGGTGATGTTGGTCATGCATTCCAGCTCGCTTCTAACGCTAGGCAACGTCTGACGGCACAGGTGCCTTGGCTCGATGTTCCTCGTTACTAACGGCATGGTGGACCTGCTTCAGGCAATGTTCTGAATGATGAAAAACAACCTAAAAAAGAAATAACAGGAAAGTATTACTCAACCACAAATTCCAGGCACACTAGGGCTGCATGAGTCTTTTTTTTTTTTTTTTCCCCTCTTGTCTTGCTCTGATCTAAACAGCTTAAAAAAAAAAAAAAAAAAAACCTCTCTCTCAATCTTTTTTTCTTTTTTAAGCCCTCCCCACTCCTCACCCCGCCCCCCCCCCCCCTTTTAAGGTTTGCTATTAGAAAGGCCTGCTGGATAAGTTTAGAAATTCTGAGCTGGTGACTTCTGGTTGAGGGTACCTAGGCAGCACAAAAACTAAAAATCGTAAAATAACAACTATGCTCCAACCAACAAGAGTCTCCAGAAGCAAGGATGCATGGTCAGAAAACAGCCCATTCAGCAGGTTCTGGATGGTATAGGTTCTATCCTTCTCTTGGGGGTATCTGTAACCAGGACAGATCAGAGTCCAGATGATCAAATATTAAGAATCAAAAAAGAGCTTCTGACATCTGATTATCTCCACATTGAAATTAAGCTGCCAATAGTGATTCCATGATCTACATTAGGACACAACCTCTCCAGTTCTTCCCTGATGGAGGACTGTTAATGTACAACTAAGTACTGCCAGCAGCTATTAACGCTACTCGAGTTTAGTCTATAAATTGACAGACTGAAAGAATATCAAGGAAAATTCTACAAGTTCAATATATTAAACATGACGCCAAGCAAACTACGCTGTAAGATTGCCTAGTCCTTTCTCTTTTACCCACAGCTCCCTTTCTCTCTCCTATCCGGTTCAACACACCTGGACTAAAGGCTCTTGAGACAGCAGGAAGTGTCTGGAGCAGATCCGGAAACCTTCCAGTTACTGTTTCTTATCCTGTCGGCTGAGCCCCTTTCCCTAGGAAATCCCCCAGCACTTTAGGTTCACGCTGAGCTATTGTTTTAGAGTTAGATTACCGAGTTCCTAGTTTTACAAGGATAGGAGGAGGTTTTTTATCCAACAAAATGGATACGACTGCAGCCAAGGCACACTGGGCTGAAACTGTTTTTCCATCTTGTGAAAGTAAAGAAATCTAAAACAGCCTAATGGTTTTCATGCTAGGGAAAATGGCAAATTAAATGAAAAGGTAAAGCATAAAGGTAACATAAGGTAACACAGCCAAGTCCCCCAAGACTGCAAACTCTTGAAATCGAAACAGAATAAAACAAATCAAAACAGAGGTTTACTTACATCAAATCTTAAAACACCAGCTCATCACCAAAAAAGCTGATTGTGAAAACAAAATGCTTAAACCAAGCTAAACCTCATAGATCTTAAAAGTGAACCAACATATTGTCTGACCGAAAGGGAGAAGAAAAAAGCTCTTCAGACTCAAAGAGGGAGTAGAACCCTTAGGAACAGACTGCTCCTTGTTATGGACATTCTGATCTGCTAAGAGTAAAAATAAAACAGGAAGCCAGCAGCTTGGGGAACAAGATTTCCTGTCACCAAGAGCAACAGCCCAAGAACCAAGAGAATCAGCTGTTTGCTCATAACTTTGAACCTCCCTTTAATAGTCACTGTGTGGCAGCTGCGCCTATCTTTGGGTGCAGAGGTGTTTCCTGAATATTTGTCTACTGTCTAAGGAAATAATTTTCATTCCGTTCCTCTGCTAAGTTCCCCTTTGACTCAACGGGTTTTCTAATCCAAACTCTGGACTTTCCCTTCCAGTCTAACTCTTCTTCTCTTTTACATAATGTAAAATGTACTGGGTACTAAGATGCAAGCTTTAGTTAACCCATGCTGAAAAAGAGAGCTTAGAACAGAAAAGAAGGAAAGGGGTTACAAATCAAAGACTCTCACAGGGCTCTGTCCCTCTGGATGCCCTTAGATTTCAAACTTTCAAACTTTCTGGAAGAACCAGAAATTCAGGGGTGTAGCCAGAGATGACTGAAAATTTGGTTCCCTCCATTAACGATCTTTTCAGAACTTGTTCTCAGAGGAGCTAAAGGAGCCAGATCCCACTGAAATTCTGTGTCAAACGTGGCTACTGACAGGGCATTCCAGACATTCTCTTTGGATATCTAATGGAAACTGGATTCCAGATGGCTAGGTAAATGTCAGGCTGGGGGCGGACCTCAGGAAGCCACTTTAACGCTTTAGCATTTATGCCTTCCCAAGTACCTCGGGTAAGGAGACACAAATGGAGTCAACCCTGTGTCATCTGGGGAATGTTAACCTGGAAGGGAGTTCTCAACAGCAAGATAGCTACAAAGAGCCAGCTCCCATAACCAGCCAGAGTACTCAAGAAATTACAATGTCAATATCCATCAAGACAAAACAATTAGAAAAGTGAATCTCTTAAAAAAAAAAAAAAAAGTCAATCTGTTTCAGAGCCACCAAAGACAAGAGTCCCTATTATACGGAAATATCTGCATCACTGCTCATTTTTATTCTGGATAATCAAGGTTAGTTGTATTCTGCCAGAGAAATATGGAATTGTGCATGATATGAATCACAATACTAACTTGACCAAGAAAAAAATCCTACATTCCAGTGAAGATAAACTTAGAAATGGGCAAAGTCTTCCAAGGCTACTGACTCAACCCAGGTTCAAGTTGTAGAGTTGAGACATACTTGAATTAGTGCCCTAACTCTTGATGCTTTAGTAGCTGTGTGATCTTAGACAATTTTCCTAGAGACATTAAATAATATAACGCATATAAAATGTCCACTACAGAGCTAAGAAAAAAAGGTAGTTAATTTGTAGTTCCACAGACCTTAGGCAAATCTTGTAAAATCAACTTTATTCATTGATAAATATCTTAAAACATTTTAAACCATGGACATATTATGTAATAGAATGCAATATTCACATAAGTTTAAAGATGAGGAGTTCCCACTGTGGCACAATGTGATCAGGAGCATCTCTTTAGCACCAGAACGCAGGTTCAATCCCTGGCCCAGCACAGTGGGGTAAAGGATCTGGCATCGCCTCAGCTATGGTATAAGTCGCAGCTGTGGCTCAGATCTGACCCCTGATGGTGGGGGGACGGGGGGGGGGGCTCGGACTCCATATGCCATGGGGCAGCCAAAAAAGAAAAAAAAAAAAAGATGAAACCCTAGACTTCAATGAAGTTTGTGGGTTTTTTTCCCTGGAGGCTGCTCCCAGTTATGCTTCTGGACCCCTTGAAGAATATACATTCTCCCTCTCTTCCTCTCTTTTATTATATTATTATTATTTTATATATATATATTTTTAGTCTTTTTAGGGCCACACCTGCGGCATATGGAAGTTCCCAGGCTAGGGGTCCAATCAGAGCTGTAGCTGCAGGCCTACGCCACAGCCACAGCAATACCAGATCTGAGCCACATCTGCAACCTACACACAGCTCAAGGCAATGCCAGATCCTTAACCCACTGAGCAAGGCCAGGGATCAAACCTGTGTCCTCAGGGATGCTAGTCAGATATGTTTCCTCTGAGCCACGATGGGAACTCCTCCTCTCTTTTATACTGAGTTCCTCATCTGAACCACAGAACAAAGAAAATGATTAGAGCGACTATTTTCTCAATTCTCCTCAAGAGTATACATAACAAGCACCATTCCAGATGTACTGGAGAAAAGTTAATATGTTACATACAATGGACGCCTAATGGCATTAGGGTTTAATTCTCTCATGGAAATCCAGTTGAGAAAAGCTCCTCTTCATCAGTTGTCATTGAGTAGAAAATCTGTGGAGTACTGAGTGTTGAGGAACCACTGAATTAAGGAAATGACATGGTCAAATCTACATTTCAGACAAATCATTCTAACAGAATTAGAGAAGTTTTACTTAAGAGAAGTGTGGAGGTAAGAAGACCAGTTGGAAAACTCTTCCCAGGCCAAGAAGGAGATGATAGAAATGGAGGCCCACCAGAGCCAGCAAATATGAACTGAGAAACCAGACAGGTTGCAGGGGTGGGTTCAACCCTTTAACCCTATCCTCAGTTCTCTCTTGATAGTTCTGTACAGTTATACTCACAAAGTAATAAAATGTATGTTTCTTTACTACAAGTATTATGAAAAGAGCACAGCAGAAAATAATACAATGCTGTTAATCAACTATATTTGAAATTTTTTTTTGTCTTTTTTTTTGCTATTTCTTGGGCCGCTCCCGCAGCATATGGAGGTTCCCAGGCTAGGGGTTGAATCGGAGCTGTAGCCACCGGCCTACGCCAGAGCCACAGCAACACGGGATCTGAGCCGCGTCTGCAACCTACACCACAGCTCACGGCAACGCCGGATCGTTAACCCACTGAGCAAGGGCAGGGACCGAACCCGCAACCTCATGGTTCCTAGTCGGATTCGTTAACCACTGCGCCACGACGGGAAATCCTATATTTGATTTTAAAAAACAAAAGCAAAAAATAAACAAAGCATTATGAAAAGAGCTAAACGCTAGTTCTAATAATGAAGAGCAAGTAAAGAAAACCGAGAAAGCAGTTGTTCTTAGTAGGAAAAAAAAGTTCTGGGATACATGAAAGTGGAATGCCCTGTCTTTATAGAATCAATAAAGCTCATGATTCAGTTATACTTTACTTTGATTAGAGAAATTACATGATATAGCGATATCTGCTAATTTGGGGCCCTGAGAAGGTCTTACCTTGGGGGATGTTACACAGGAGAGGAATTAAATTAAAACCACTGAGACAACAAAAATTACAGGTAAGTAGACTTTGATAAAGTCAGTTCCTTTTCATTAGCGCTGTCCTATATGAGAGTAGTTTCTCTTCAGAGGTTAGGAGTTCCCTAGTACCATCTTCTGGATGACCAGCTATTAGAAGAGATTCCTAGCCTATAAGATGTTGAGAGGTCACAATGGATGACTTCTACAACACTTTCTAAATCATAAATGATTTAAATCTCACTCTGGGCTTCAGTTTCCTCATCTGCAAAATAAAGGAACTAAACTAGATGATCTTTAAGTAAGGTTCTAAAATTCCTGGATTTGCTTCTACCTAAGTTGCCATAACCTCCTCACTTGGCCAACAGCCACTTATATTCTGAACACAAGGCCAGATACAGGTCTAGAGCCGGTAGAGAGGGGATGGATCATGGCCATAAATCAAACCTTGCTCCAAATCGAGATTCATCTAGTTACCAAGACCGGCAGGATCCAGAATGGTAAAAGGGACATTCCAGACAGAGCCCTTTGCACTCTGGGGCCTCCCAAAGCAATCTGAGAGTTGGCTACCCAAAGAAATCCAAAGGCAAGACTGGCTTTGGACCAGCTCCAGATATCCAGCCAGACTCAGCAGCAACCTCCATCTTTACCCCTGGATATTTTCAGCCTAAGGGACTTGAGAATGAATCTGAGAATAAATAAAAGATTTCAGGCATCCCTTCCTAGTCATGGCCTGGAAGTATACTGACCAGTCTAGACTGCCAGTAGCAAGATGGGATTCATGGTTTGAACTGGAAACAGGATAAGGTGTTCTTTGAGGTCCCTTCAAACAGTTAAGATTCTACAAATCTGTATATCTGAAGTTACCATGGAATATTTATATATCACACTTGGTCAGTGTAAAGCCAAAAGGAGACTTCTTCATGTAGCCTACACTCTGAACTCAACTCTGTTTCAAACAGCTTGCAGCAGGAGTGAGGTGAGGTGAGAGGTAGGGGTTGGGAGGGTGGAAGAAGGTGATAAAGGAAGGCTGCATGTGAGAGAGCAGATGCACTCATCTGTACACTACCCTCTGAATTCCTGTTATTTCCAGGACAGAAGGCAGATGACTGCTCATTCTGGCAGTGGTATTCATTACTAGCTGTTTATTATAAACAAATAAACAAACTTTCATTAAGAGCCAAGGTCACTGATAACACCTGCAGATTTCTACGGTCACATCCAAAAGCAAGTATATCTGAGCTACAGCAATAACCATAACAACAGAAATGCTTCTCAAGGCAGTTCCTCTTTGAAACATACCCCCAAAACGCTGATCAGCAGTAGCAGGGGATGAGAACATGTGGGGATAGTGTGTGTGTGTGTGGCAATTAGGACTTCTGCTTTCACTTCAGCATTTCCCAGTTGTACAATATATAAGAGGAGCTCTGCTCTTATCAAGAGAGAAATTTATGTTAAAGAGTATGCATTCCATAGGGGTTCAAAAATCTCAAATGCAAAGTCAAATAATTATTTGACTTCAAAACAACAGACAACACAATCTAAGTGTCTATTAAAAGGTTTAAAGAGTATGAATTTACTGCTACCTATAGCAGTCCTCACTATCATGCAACAATCACAAGGAGGAATGCCTCATTATAGACCTAAGCACCCACCCACTTCCTACTGAAATATAGGGAAGGGCTGAACCTACAACTATAACCAGACTCCTTCCAGACACAAGAAATTAGTGACAAATCAGTTTAGGTCACTAGAGTAATGTCCAAGAGAGCTAGCAAGACAAATGGAACTCCTAGGGTGGACAGAGAAAAGTATCTGGCTGGGAGAACCAAGAAAAAAAAAGCTTACTTGTGACCTAAAACCAGGGGAAATTTCCAGTTTCATAAAGGAACGACACCAGCTACGGACCTACATTCAATAAATGTAAAGGTCCTTCTTGTCCTAATTCGGTTTTGGGAAAGTAGCCCAGAGAAAGAGGACTTCTAAACTATAGTGTCTTACTCCCTGAACACACTATAAATCTATCAAGGACTACTCACATCCGGTAATTTCCTAACCTTCCATTATCTTTTGGGGGCAATACCACATTTTGTTCTTACTTTTATTACTCTTCAGGCTCTTCACAGCTCTTCTCCTAAAGCTAAAACTGGGGGATAACTTTTACCTTCAAAACTGGTTTCTTCTATTATCGACCATTCCATAGAAAATTGCCTTTAAATTTTTTTTTTTTTTTTTTTTTGCTTTTTAGGGCCACATCCACTGAGAGAGGCCAGGGATCGAACCAGCAACCTCATGGTTGCTAGTCGGATTCGTTTCCGCTGTACCACGACAGGAACGCCCCAAAATTGCCTTTTAAATGGCCAAAATTAAGCTCACTTTTTTTTTAGTAGGATCCATCTGGTTACCCAACAGAAAATACACTTAACCTGTGAGTCAGAAACCTGGATTCTAGTTCTTAACCTAATGATAACTAGCATTTGAGAAAAAACTTTCCTTTTTTTATATGATTTTTATTTTTTTCATTATAGTTGATTTACAGTGTTCTGTCAATTTCTACTGTACAGCAAAGTGGCCCAGTCATATATATATATATATATATATATATATATATATATATATACTCTTTTTCTCATATTATCCTCCATCATGTTCCATCACAAGTGACTAGATAATAGTTCCCTGTGCTAAATAGCAGAATCACATTCCTTATCCATTCCAAATGCAATAGTTTTGCATCTATTAACCCCAAACTCCCAGTCTATCCCACTCCCTCCCCTTCCCCCTTGGCAACCACAAGTCTGTTCTCTAAGTCCATGAGTTTCTTTTCTGTGGAAACTCATCTTTCTAGTTCAGCTTTGAGGTGCACTTAAAAAAAAAAAATGCTTGAGAGATGCTAGGAAACTAAGATTTTGTTTGCAAAGTATTCTGAGCTCAACAACAAAGGATTTATTCATGCAAAATATTTCCTGTATCTTCCATCTTTGCCTAAGTTCCTTGGTATGTATCCACTTAAATTATAATGTTATCACTGATGACTTTCAGTCACAGACATATTTTACTTTCCCAATCTAATGCCAATTTCTAGCAATACCTAATTTATCAAAGTGGAATGGTTTGAAACACTCCAAACTGGAGCTCTCGTTGCTGCTCAGAGGTTAAGAACTCGACATAGTGTCTGTGAGGATGAGGGCTAGATCCCTGGCCTCACTCAGTGAGTTACGAATCCATCACTGTCTCAAGCTCCAGTGTAGGTCACAGATGCGGCAGATCCACTCTTGCCATGGCTGTACTAGGCCTCAGCTGCAGCTCTGATTTGGCCCCTAGCCTGGGAACTTCCATATGCCACAGGTGTGGCTGTAAAAAAAAAAGAAAAGAGAAAAAAGAATGAAATACTACAAACTATCAATCTGAGAGGCTTTTTTTTTTAAGAGCCGAATGTGCATAAGATATGGAAGCAACAGCCAAGATATGGAAGCAATTCAACTGCTCTTCAACAGATGAATGGATAAAGATGTGGTATGCTCGCGCGCACGCGCACACACACACACACCCCCACACACACTGGACTACTACTCAGCCGTAAAATAAAACAATGAAATCTTGCCATCTGCAACAACATGGATGGATCTAGAGGGTATTATGTTCAGCGCAATAAGTCAGACAGAGAGACAAATACTACATGATTTCACTTATTGTGGAATCTAAAAAACAAATGAACAAACATAACTAACAGAATTATGGATACAGAAAACAAATAGTTGGTTGCAAGAGAGGAAAGGGAAAGAAATGGGTGAAGATTAAGAGGTACCAACTTTGGAGTTCCTGTCATGGCTCAATGGTAACAAACCTGACTAGGATCTATGACGATGTGGGTTTGATCCCTGGCCTCAATCAGTGGGTTATGAATCCAGCATTGCTATGAGCTGTGGTGCAGGTCACAGATCCAGCTTGGATTTGGCGTTGCTGTGGCTGTAGTGAAGGCTGGCGGCTGCAGCTCCTTTTCAACCCCTGGTCTGAGAACTTCTATATTCCTCAAGTGTGGCCCTAAAAAGCAAAAAAGAAAAGAAAAGAATCCAACTGCAGCAGGTTGCTGCTGAGGCACAGATTTGATCCTCAGCCCAGAGCAGTGAGTTATAGGATCTGAAATTGCTGCAGCTATGGTGCAGATTGCAACTGTGGCTTGGATTCAGTCCCTGCCCTGGGAACTTCCATTTGCCATGGGTGCAGCCATTATAAAAAAAAGAGGTACCAAATTCCAGTCAGGGGGTTCTCATCAAACACAAAGATTTTTTTCTATTTCTTTAATTTTATATTTATATGAAATGATGGATGTCAAATCATTATGCTGGGGAGTTCCCATTGTGGCTCAGTGGTAACGAACTCAACTAGTATCCATGAGGATGCACGTTCAATACTTGGCTCTGCTCAGTGCATTAAGGATCTGCCATAGCCACAAGCTGTGGTATAGGCTGCAGATGCAGCTTGGATCTGGTGTTGCTATGGCTGTGGTGCAGGCAGGCAGCTGCAGCTCTTACTCAACCCCTAGCCTGGGAACTTCCGCATGCCAAGGGTACAGCCCTAAAAGACACACAGACACAAAAAAATTATGCTGCACACCTTAAATGTATACAGTGATACACGTCAACTATATTTCAATAAAACTGGAAAAGGGAGTTCCCATCATGGCTCAGCAGCATCCAACCCAACTAGTATCCATGAGGACGCAGGTTCTATCCCTGGCCTCGCTCAGTGGATTAAGGATCTGGGTTGCTGTGAACCATGGTGTAGGTTGCAGATGCGGCTCAGATCTGGCATTGCTGTGGCTGTGGTATAGGCTGGCAGTTGCAGCTCTGACTGGACCCCTAGGCTGGAAACTTCCATATGCCCGAGAGTGTGGCCCTAAAAAGAGCACCCTCCCAAAAAGGCTAACTTTTACTAATTAGATAAATATAAATTATCAGTGATTTTACTGAGAAGTGAAGAAATCTTATTCCTAACATTTGTGGGTACTTACTACCAGATTCCTTTCAGCTATAGTCATCGACTAAGTGTTAAATTTACATAGAAGTTTAACATGAAAATCACCTTTAACAAAACAAAAATATTAAACCTCAACCAATCACAACATTATTAGAAATGTGTCAATAACTCACATAAGCCCTAATAACACATTCTTTAAGAGCTTCCTTTATTTATAGCCAATGACAGAAGTGTAATCTCTGGTTGGTCAAGGCCAAAAATCTGAGATAAGAGGACAGAACGCACAAAATGTATTCCTCTCCAAGTACCTGGGCTTGAGTAGCTGGGAAGCCAAACCTGGGTGTGTGCTACCATATGGGAACCCACAGTGGTATTTATGGAAAAGTGTCTAATCCCAGTTTTCTACCTTACCCGGGGATGGAGAAAATGGAGCTAGGCTGGAACTTTTCTTTCCTGGTTCTTGCACGCAGCAGTGACTAGGTTAAGCTCCCTACGGACAAGGCACTGGAGCACCCACTGGTGGATTAGATACAGAAGAAAGTCTGAAAACGAGGAAGGAAGGACATGTTCAAGACTGAATCATACATCAGGCACCGAGTAAGTCTCATTTCATCCTGTTGGCTCTCTAACCATGCATTTTTATCTTATGATGCTTCTCTTCATATTTCAAGCTTCCTTCTGCAATAGCTACTCCCTCTCTGGGGTGGAAAGGCCAAAAAAGAAACCAGTTTTACACAAATGAGAAAGGTCAGAGAAAAAAAGGTTACAGAGGAACAAAACAAAAAAGGAAATTCAGCAAAATGTTTTGCTGACAGCTAAGGGCAATACACAAACACACTGTGTGGTCATGGAGCAGACAGAAGCAGTAGTCCTGGATGTGACTGTTAATAAGCTAGCTTAACTGAGGAGAGAGATGTAGCCATCACAACTACTTCTGAACACCAGGGACTGGAATTATGGAGCAAACCGCCATGAAATTCCATATCAACTATTCTATTCTGCCAGCTATAATAAGAATTTATTCCTGAAAAGGTGTCATACCCTCATCTGTCACTAACGGCCAAGCCACCAGCAACTAAGAGCAACAAAGGGCAGCAGTACATCTACTTCCTCTCCCAAGGTCTACTCACCATTCAAACGATGGGATTTATAAGGAAAAGTCCTTGAACAGAGGGAAAAGAAGTGCCCATTTCTTTTCTTTCTACCCTCAGTTTACTAGGCAGTTAGCAAAGCCCTCAAAACCTAATGAGCAGTGGCAGAGAACAGCTAGAGCATGGATATTAAGAGACAGAGGTATGGATTTCAACCCACTACTGACAAATTTCAGCTTTAAGACCTTGGCAAGCAGTCAATCTCTCAGTCTGCTTCCTAATCTACTGTTAAAATTAGTATAATGAATCTTAGTTTGTAAAGTTGTTTTGAAGAAAAATGAAATAACACATGTATAAAATGCTTAACATAGTTACCTGGCACAGAATAATTACAACAGTAGTAGTGACGGCAGTAGTGGTGGTGGTACCAGTACTAGTACTGGTACCACCACCACTACTACTAGTAGTAGTAGCAGCAGCAGCAGCAGTGAAAGAAGTACTAATTCTATATCTATCTAGCACTTAATATGCAGTTCTCTTAACCATTAAACAACACTACTAATAAGCTTCAGGTTGTATTAGTGGCTACCTACTAATTACAGCACCCTTAAAAATCAATGAATATTTATCAAGTAGACACTAGAAGACAAAGAGAAATATAAAATCCCTCCTTTGACTCCAAGAGCTTATAATTTAATTGAGGGGATAGATAAAATGCAGTTAAGTAACAATATAGCAAACAAACAGAAGTTCAGTTTTCAAACAAATGATGTAGTCACTGATGACAACAGAAAGGTTGAAAATATCACTTTTTTTTTTTTGGTCTTTCCTAGGGCAGTACCCTTGGCGTATGGAGGTTCCCAGGCTAGGGGTCTAATCGGAGCTGTAGCCGCTGGCCTACGCCACAGCCACAGCAACGCGGGATCCGAGCCATGTCTTCGACCTACACCACATCTCTTGGCAACACCAGATCCTTAACCCACTGAGCAAGGCCAGGGATTGAACCCACAACCTCATGGTTCCTAGTCGGATTCATTAACCACTGAGACATGACGGGAACTCCAAAAATATCACTTTGAACTGAAGAAACTGAAAAGACTTCCTGAAATAAAGATGTGAATTGGGCAGGATCTGGATATAAAGAAGGGGAAGTTTTTCATGTGGGGGTAATCAAAGCAAAAGTCTTGAATTCTACTACTAAGAATTTACGGAAAAATCACAATTCTATTCGGCTGTTATGGTATTTCATCAAATCTAAGATGCACCGTGATTCAAGAGATGTTAAAATGTGGGGAAATGTACGTCTCAGAATCAATAAAATTTTTTTTCTATAATGTGAGAGGGTGAACAAGATGATCTTTAAAAGTTCTGCCCATCACTAAAATGATGAATCTGTAACTCAGACTTAGAATATTCAAGTTTTACCAAATCATCAACACCATGGGAAGAACAAAAATAATAAAAAGTAAGAGACACTGGAACCACATTCATTACTTGCAAGGCTAAACTGTTTACTTCCTAACTAGGATGTTCTAATATCCTTGTCTGGTGATTCCTTTATCTCTGTCATTTCTGAATGTTTCTACCAACTAATTTTTCTCCTAAGTATGGGCTACTTTTTCCTGCCAAGTCTGGTAACTTTTTTAATACTTTTTTTTTCTTTTTATGGCTGCACTTGCGGCATATGGAAGTTCCCAGGCTAGGGGTCAAATCAGAGCTGCAGGTGCCGGCCTACACCACAATCATGGCAACACAAGATCCAAGCAGCAGCTGCAACCTACACCCCAGCTTGTAGCAAAGCCAGATCCTTAATCCACTGAGCAGGGCCAAGGATCGAATCCACATCCTTATAGATACTACGTCGGGTTCTTAATCCACTGAGCCCAACATGAACTCCTGGTAACTTTTGCTTGGGTGTTGGACATTGTGATTTTACAACACTGAGTATGCAACACTGCTGTCTTGGTTTCAAGAGTGTTGGGCTTCGTTCTGGTAGGCAGTTATTTTTGGTTCAGTTTGGTATGTCTGAGGCTTGTGTTTAAGCTTTGTTAGGGTGGGTCTTGAGTAGTCTTTACTCTAGGGGTATTTTAGCCCTAATACAAAGACAAGGCCCTTCTGTGATCTCTACTGGATGCTCTCTACTGGACCTCTGCTGGAGACTGAGCAACATGAGCTAGACTACTCTGGCTGGTACCAACTCAAACACCTCCCTGCACTGGGAACAAGTTAGCTCATCACTTCCTGGTCAATCTTTCCCCAGCCTCCTGCAGTTTGGTGTCAGGTGTGTGTGTGATCAGCCAAGCCTCAAGGGGACCCTGAGGAGATTCTAGAACAGTTTTTCTGCATAGCCCCTTCTTTTCCAGAACCTCACACCACAGCCTCCAGTTGTCTCAACCTCCCTTAAACTACAATTTCTGTCTCTTCTGTTCAGTAAGACTAATGTGTTCTGCTTGGGATCCCCCCTTGCTCCATGGTTAGCATATACATCTAGACAGAAAGTAAGGGTAATCACAGGGCTCACCCCCTTTATTTCTCCTTCTCCAGCAATCAAAGCCACAAGCTCCCTGTTTAAGTCAATACTGATCTTCACTCTAGTTCTGCAAGGTCCCCAATCATAAAGAGAATTATTTTTAAAGTCATATTAATTTCAATTTATCTACATACAATAAGCATATGCCATGGAGTTTTTTTTTTTTTTTTGTCTTTTTGCTATTTCTTGGGCCGCTCCCGCGGCATATGGAGGTTCCCAGGCTAGGGGTCTAATCAGAGCTGTAGTCACCGGCCTACGCCAGAGCCATAGCAACGCGGGATCTGAGCCGTGTCTGCAACCTACACCACAGCTCACGGCAACACCGGATCGTTAACCCACTGAGCAAGGGCAGGGACCGAACCCGCAACCTCATGGTTCCTAGTCAGATTCGTTAACCACTGCGCCACGACGGGAACTCCATGAAGTATTTTTAAAAGGAATAAATACATAGGATACCATCATCATAACCCATAACATATCTGACAACATATTTAATTTTTTGAACAATCATAATTAAGAATGACAGAAAAGTTTTCTTTTCTTTTTTAAAGTTAATACTCTTAGATGCGTCCCACATTCAAAAATCAATAACAGCTTGGAGAACTCAGAGGCCTGTTTGGTCAAGAAACTCAAGAGTTCCCTGGTGGCTCAGTGGGTTAAGGATCCAGTATTATCACTGCTATACCACAGGTGTGATCCTTGATCCCGGAACTCTCATGTGCTGAGAGCCAAAAGAGAGAGAGAGAGAAAGAGACTCAAGGATTCCCTGAGTCTACTGAGCCAATAGTTATGACTTTGGGCTGGTTAATCTCTCTAAGCCTCATCTGTAAAATGGGGGAAATAAAACCTACTTCATAGGATGGTTCTAAGGATAAAACGTGATAGCCTTCTCGAGGGGTATCTAGGACCTACTAGATACCTAATAACTGAGAGTTCTCATTATTGCTGATTCAAAGAAATGCTGAGTTTGTTTGGACTCACCTCCTAGTGGTAATAAAATACTTTAAGAAGAACAGGTCAAATTAAATAACATTGAATATTACACAAAGGGCTCTCCTAATTGGTTCTCTTTTCTTTGGTCTCAATAGAAACCAAGAGGTTGATGGGCCTCTTAACTTCTGAAACAGACTCTCTGAGAGTGTGAAGACAAGTGCAGAGAAAGAAATGGATGGCCTCTACTTACATTATACCAAGTCTAAGGATTAAGACAAAGGGTATCAGTCTTCCAAATCATGGTCAAGAGTCAATTCAATATTTTCACTTTATGTACTTTGAAAGCAAAAGAGTCTCAAAGGCACTATTATCTGGATTGTGGCATTTCTTTAAAAAAAAAAAAAGAGAGAGAGAAAAAAAAATCCTTTCATCTTAAAGGCTGAAGGCAAATGTCACCAATTCTAAGAAGCCTTCCTTGACTCTTCTAGCCTGAAGTCACTTCTACCTCTCCAAAAGTGCCAAAGAAATATGCTAAACCTTATATGGCACTCACTACATCCTATATTGTAGCACAGATTTTTGGGAGTGTACAACTCTTTGAACACGGGAACAGAAAAACAAAATATCAGAGTTCCCGTTGTGGCTCAGTGGTTAACGAATCTGACTAGAAACCATAAGGTTGCGGGTTTGATCCCTGGGCTCGCTCAGTGGGTTAAGGATCTGGTGTTGTCTTGAGCTGTGGTGTAGGTCGCAGATGCGGTTCAGATCCTGCGTTGCTGTGGCTCTGGCACAGGCCGGCGGCTACAGCTCTGATTAGGAAAAAAAAAAAAAGAAAAGCAAAATATCTTTAAACTGAACAGAAGCAGTAGTAACAATAGTAGCTATCTGGAACCAAGAGTGGGATTCTTTTTTTTGTTGTTGTTATTCTTTTTACGGCTGCACCCACGGCATATGGAGGTTCCCAGGCTAGGGGTCAAATGGGAGCTGTAGCCACTGGTCTACACCACAGCCACAGCAACACCAGATCTGAGCTGCATCTGCGACCTATACCACAGCCCAAAGCAACACCGATCACTGAGCGAGGCCAGGGATCAAACCTCCATCCTCATGGATACTAGTCAGGTTCATTTCTGCTGAGCCACAATGGGAACTTCAAGAGTGGGATTCTTTTTTTTTTTTTGTCTTTTTGTCTTTTTTGTTGTTGTTGTTGTTGCTATTTCTTGGGCCGCTCCCGCGGCACATGGAAGTTCCCAGGCTAGGGGTCGAATCGGAGCTGTAGCCACCGGCCTACGCCAGAGCCACAGCAACGCGGGATCCGAGCCGAGTCTGCAACCTACACCACAGCTCACGGCAACGCCGGATCGTTAACCCACTGAGCAAGGGCAGGGACTGAACCCGCAACCTCATGGTTCCTAGTCAGATTCGTTAACCACGGCGCCACGACGGGAACTCCAAGAGTGGGATTCTTAAAATTTCTTTGTATCCTGTAGTGTCTGCCCGATAAATATCTGTTGAATACCTAAAATGTGTCAGGTATTCATTCACATTTTCTTGAATATCTCTAATCTTCAAAACACTTCTGAAAGGTAAGTGGTAGCATTCTAATTTTACAGATGAAAAAACTAAAAAACTAAGAGCAGTTCTGCAACTTTATCAGAGTCACACAGTCAGCTTTTAAACCCAGGTCCATCTGTGTCCATGACACCATAATGACCCCTCACAAAACACTCAAATCAAGGAGTTAGAGAAATATGCCCTTATTCCTCATTTTTATACACAAATGCCACCAAACCCTAGACTAGTTCCTTCCCCCTCGAAAAAAAAGTACATGCTAACATAGGAAAGCCTTCCTGGAGCTCTTTTGTAGGTGCAGGGTAAGGATCCAGTGTTGCTGCAGCGGCTTGGGTTGCTGCTGTGGTACAGAGTCAATCCCTGGCCTGGGAACTTTTATATACTGTGGTAGAGACCCAAAAAAGAAAGAAAGAAAGAAAGAGAGAGAGAGAGAGAGAGAGAGAGAGAGAGAGAGAGAGAGAGAGAGAGAGGGGAAGGAAGGAAAAAGAAAGCCTTCCTGACATATTTACCCTAGAAGTGAAAAGGTGTTCATGGGAACATACTGCTTTCTCCCTTTCTACACCCAGTTTTAGCCAGCTGCTCAGGGGCTTCACATCTTTCACTTTAAACAACACAAACACTGGCTCATTTAAAGTGCCAACCTCAGATAACATGTTCAGATGCTATTACTTTTCAAACAAACTCATGTTTTCAAACAGCTAGGCATCTGGGGTTCCATCACTTCTGATAGGTTACTTTTATCTACAGGGTCCCTGAAAATCATTTTAAGTTTCATTTTCTGTGCACTGTTCAGCTCATCAAATCTTATCATTAGGGAATACCCCCCCCCCAACAAAGTGCCTAATTTTTCATCTTCTTTTACAACGAACCAAAACATGTTTCAATGGGTAATTCTTAAACTGTATACAGTCGTCCTCCTCAGTGGATGCTTGAAAGTACTAAACCCTATACATATGATATTTTTTTTTCTGTCCTTGTTGAGAACTTTCACCTTTTCACCTAAAGGAGGCACTTTACAGCCTCTCTTTGGCATATCTGAATTGCCAGTATTACTACTCCTGTGCCTTGGGACCATTACTAGGGTTATAAGGACTGCTTGAACCCTAGCACTGTGACAACTCGATAACTGATCTGATAACAGAGACAGATGCTAGGTGACCAATGTGCAGGCAGCACAAACAGCATGGATATGGTGGACAAAGCGATGATTCATGTCTGGGGCAAGACAGAATGGGGCAGTGTGAGATGTCATTATACTACCAGAATGGCGCAAAATTTAGAATGTATGAATTGTTTATTTCTGGAATTTTCCATTTAATGATTTCGGACTGCTGCTGACTGAGGGTAAATGAAACCGCAGAAAGTGAAACTGTGGATAAGGAACAATGGCTACATGTATATTTTAAAATAATATTCTTCTGACCCCTTTTCTAAAAAGCACAGTTGTTTTTCCTTTTTAGCCCAAGTAAAGATAATTATATCAGAAGTCAGTTTTCCTCCATCTCCTTCTGCATAAGGGGAATACTGAAAAGATAAGTCTTTTTTAATTATTAAATGTAAATAGCTCATTAAATATAATCCAATTACTTTAACTGTAAAAAGGAAGTAATTACAATATGTACATGTATTCCTGCCTGGTAGATTTAATATCTTAAATTAATCTTTTCAGCATTAACATTTTAAATTAACCTTTGACATTAGAAAAATTCAAGAAACTGATGTCTATTTTAAATACATACACATATGTACATACGTGTGTAAAAAGCTATACTTCGTGGACTTTTTTTTTTTTTGGTTTTTAGGGCTGCACCCAAGGCGTACCAAAATTCCCAGGCTAGGGACTGAATCAGAGCTACAGCTGCCGGCCACAGCCACATGGGATCTGAGCCATGTCTGTGACCTACACCACAGCTCATGGCAACGCTGGATCCTTTAACACACTGAGCGGGGCCAGGGATCAAACCTGTGACCTCATGGATACTAGTCGGGTTCATTTCCGCTGAGCCACAACAGGAACTCTGATCTTTGTTGTGATTTTACCCACAGACAATTTTAGTGGCAACAGGCCCATTCCCACAGACAGGGTAATTAAATTACACCTGCCTTAACTGTACTGCTATTTCTTGTCAGCCATAAATCATGTTAAAGGGTCTGTTTTAAATTCTAATGCCTTCACAGGACAAAAAGCCAAAAGATGAATTCTGTGGCATTCTAATAGGCACAAAAACTTTACTTAGAAAGCCAATTCCAAGTAAAAACTTCTTAGGAGCAGGTTTCTGGTATATAGTAGCCTAAACTTTCCACTATCTAATATCTATTGTGTTACTGTAAATTATAGGTTCCTGAGACCACCTCCCAGCGTTCTTCTTGCTCTCTGGTCTAGGCCCTCAAGTTTGCTCTTAAGTAGTCATCCGGTTCTTTGATTTTTACTCCTTCTTGGCGACCAAGAGTAAGTAAATTGCACTGCTAACTCTCTATGAACTGCTTTGAAAATGGGCTCTGACATGGTCTATGCACTGAAGAACTTCTACTAAAACAGAGGGAAGGAGGGAGCTCCTCACTGCGGCTGAACAGAAACAAACCCGTCTAGTATCCATGAGGATACAGGTTTGATCCCTGGCTCTGCTCAGTGGGTTAAGGATCCAGCATTGCAGTGAGCTGTGGTGTAGGTTGAAGCCAAGGCTCTGATCTGGTATTGCTGTGGCTGTGGCATAGGCTGGCAGCTGCAGCTCCAATTTGACCCCTAGCCTGGGAACATCCATATGCTGAACATGAGGCCCTAAAACAAAACAAAACAAAAAATCGGAGGGAAGGAGTTCCCTTGTGACACAGTGGGTTAAAGGGCCCAGCATTGTCACTGCAGTGGCCGGAGTCCCTGCTGTGGCATGGGTTCAACCCCTGGCTGGCTGGGGAACTTCTTTATGTCACAGGCACAGCCAACGCCCCCACCCCACCCCCCGCCAAAACAGAGGGAAAAGGTTTACACAGATGAGGAAAAAAGACAGAGCTTTGTTTTCCTACTTCCTACCAAAATCTATCACTAAGTATTATTTTAAGATCTGAATATATATTTAGAAAAAAATTAAAATTTTATTTAGATTAACACAAAACTTTTCCCAAACTTTAGAAATGGCAGGGGCTGTATGATTACATATTTGTACTGGTAACAACTGGGGCCATGTTTGTTCAGCACGTTCCCTCCAAAGTAGAAAAGTTCTATTTAAAGTAAAAAGAAGCATCCTGTGTTTTCAGCAACTCTCAAGGATTTTACTGAAATAGATTTTTCTGTTCAGACCCCTGTATTAATAAGCCAAAGGTACAGCTCTGCCTCAATGGTATGACTTTTCAAAAATTAATGAAATGGATAGGCCTGACCATGACTAACTTCTTTGGCCATTTGGACTGAAGCCATGGTGGAGCCGTTCCTAACTACACAAGGCTGGTTTCTGTTGTCATCCAAGCTAACTATGGAAGGCTATTTTATGGTCCAAAAAGATAGTGACATGGGTCACTGTGGGTCCCCTCATTCCAAACACTGTAATGAATTCTGAACAGCTACGAAAGGTTAGCAAAAGGAATGTAGCCCGGTATCTGATGATGATCACAGTCCTCCAGGACAGTGCCATTAAAAGACAACAAGAAGTAATTTCACAGGTAAAAGGTATACTAGCAGCTAAAACTAAGCCCCTTTCAAGATTTAAATGATTCAAGTCTCATCTTGGTAATACTGGTATTTTGTACAAAATATATCTTATTAGGCCAGCCCTTCAAAGTTAAAAAGGTGTTTTAAATGCCTGCTGACCTAAAATTGCCATGCTCCATGCTTTAAAGGGATTGATTTTCTGGAAAAGGACAATAAGATGCCAAATTCTGTTCAATGGAGATCAGAATACTATTTGGTGAACCTATTCTGCACCTGTGGAAGCAGAAGAATAAGACTGGCTCACACACTCACACCCCAGAGGGAGGATGGTATTTATGTGGGCTCTCCCTGTGACCTCTTTGGCAGGGAATATAAGAAAGTCCTTTTTTGAGGCTAAGGGGCGGGTCCAGGACTTTCAACTACCCATTCAAGCAGGGTTACGATTCCCCTCCTCCATAATTAAGTTCCCTTTCCCACTCTCCATGCATGCATGAATTGCACTGACATTGACATGGGGGCCTGACATTAGTCTTTGAAGGTCATTTAAATCCCCCTCCTTCCAAACTTCCTTAAAAGCAATGCATCATCCTCTCCACAATGCCTGAGTGTAGGGTTTTTTTTTGTTGTTTTGTCTTTTTGTTTTTGGCCACGCCTGCAGCATGTGGAAGTTCCTAGGTCAGGGATGGAACCTGTGCACAGGAGCAATCCAAGCCACTGCAGTGACACTGGACCTTAACTGACCATGCCACAAGGGAATTCCCTGAGTGTGGGTTTGCCTAGATGGTACTCATAGAAGAGTCACCTAAAGCATTAATGGAAAGAGGGCTCCAAATTCAGGTATCATGAAAAGAAGAATCAAAGAAATAATAAAACACTGGCTAAAACTCAGTTGTGTATAAGACACAACAGTAAAAGAAACACTAAACATTTAACAACAGGTGAATGAAAATACTTCTATTGATAATGATTTTATTTTATTTTATTTTTTATTTGTTGTTGTTTTGGCCGCTCTGTGGCATATGGAGTTCCCCAGGCAGGGATCAGATCTGAGCCACCATTTCAACCTATGCTGCAGCCGTGGCTACTCGAGATCCTTAACCCACTGTGCTGGGCTGGAGATCGAACCTGTGTCCCAGTGCTGTAGAGACACTGGCCATCCTCATGTGCCACAGTGGGAACTCCAGATAATCCTTTTTATTTAGGAAAGCAGAAAGGGTCATTCACAATATGGTCCCTTTATAGGGCTCTCGTCTCATCTCCTGTCACATCTTCACACACACATACCCTTCCCTGAAGTGTCTTAGACCTTCTCATGGCTCCCTATCATATCGCATTCTCTCTTGCCTCCAATACTTTTGCTCAAGTCTACAACCTCCAACCTCTAGGGTCTTCCAAAACTGAGCTCAAATGAAACATTGCTTGACGCACGTTGCCTCAAAGGAGCTTGGTGAGACCCTCCCCACCACACACACTCTTTAAACTTCCACAACACCCTGTGCATGCCTACCACATCACACTGCCTTAAAATCACTGACTTTTTACCTGCTCTCCCACTAGACTGTGAATTCTTTGAAGCTGGTGATCACTCATCACTAATCCTAGTGTCTACCACCACGCTAGGCACAGAGAGAAAGCCCAATAAATATTTATGAAATGAATGAGACTACAGTTAGTGGCTCTTGTGCTTTGGCCCCCTCATGAAGGTGAGGATGGGAAGTGTGTCTGGACCTCCAGTCTAACAGTACTGCTTCCTGAGGAAAGAGAAACAATCTAAACAAAGTTCAAAATCTGTTTTAGAATTAAGATTCCTAGGAGCTCACCAGATCGCAAGACAGGATCTACCTAAGCTCTCCAAGCCCTAGAAATATCAGGCTCTAAAATGGTACAGAGTGAGACATTAAAAATTAAAAACTAAAGCAATAAACAAAAATAAACTAAAAACCAAGGCCACCCTGACCAACATGAGCAATCTGCCACTTCCTAATGTAAAGACAGATAAATCATAGTTATCAGTCAAAGAAAATAAATTTCCAAAAACTGGGGAAGGTCAGAATAGGGTAAGTCATGAAAATCAGCATATGTCCATAGCTTGAAAGAAATCCAGGCTGTTATTAAAATCTCTAGGCACTTGGCCTAAAACATTAATAAGCCTCTGAACCTTTCCTTTCCATCCCAAATCAGCCTCTTGCTTCCCTCCCCTCAATACTTCTTCCCCACCCACCTACTCAACAGCTGCCTTTCTTTCTTTTTCTTTCTTTCCCTTCTTTCCTTTCTTCTTCCCTGCCTTTATATTTACAGACAGAGTTGGTGAGAATCTGGCAAACGAATAAGAACCTCAAGCTAAATGTGGGATTTGTATAAAGTGATATCATTTTTTTTTTTGGTCTTTTTGTATTTTTAGGGCCGCACCTGAGGGATACGGAGGTTCCCAGGCTAGGGGTCCAATAGGAGCTGTAGCTGCTGGCCTACACCACAGCCACGCCAGATCTGAGCTGCACCACAGCTCATGGCAACGCCGGATCCTTAACCAACTGTGCAAGGTCAGGGACTGAACCCCCATCCTCATGGATGCTAGTCGAGTTTGCTAACCACTGAGCCATGAAAGGAACTCCGCTATGCAATTATGTGTTCGTTCATTCATTCATTCATTCATTCCCTTATTCAATCATTCATGAAACTCACATACCAGGCACTGTGCCACACACTGGGGATATAATTCAGCACTGCCCCCCCTTAAAAAGCTCAAAAACTACTAAGGAGACAAATTAAAAAGGGGGAAAGAGAGTTCCTGCTGTGGTTCAGTGGTAACAAACCCAATTAGTATCCATGAGAATGTGGGTTCCATCCCTGGCCCTGCTCAGTGGGTTAAAAATCCCGTGCTGCCCTAAGCTGTGGTGTAGATCTGGCATTGATGTGGCTGTGGCGCAGGCCAGCAGCTACAGCTCTGATTTGACCCATATGCTGCAGGTGTGGCCCTAAAAAGACAAGAAAAAAAAAAAGGGAGAGAGAGAGGAACCATGATACTCAGAAATATGACTACAAATACTAAGTTCAAATATTAAATATTAAAGTCAAGTTCAAGGTGTTGTGGAGGCATCCAGCTCAGACGGGGTGGAAAGGGGTCAATAAGAGTATCTTGAAGGAGTTCCCGTTGTGGCTCAGCAGTAACGAAGCTGACTGGTATCCATGAGGACGCAGGTTCAATCCCTTGCCTCTCTCAGTGGGTTAAGGATCTGGCGTGAGCTATGATGTAGCTCACAGACACAGCTTGGATCCTGGGTGGCTGTGGCGTAGGTTGGCGGCTACAGCTGCAATTTGACCCCTAGCCTGGGAACTTCTATATGTGATGGGTGCAGCCCTAAAAAAAAAAAAAAAAAAAAAGGAGTCTTAAAAGGCAAAAAGGGCTATTACTTAAGAGAAGTTTCAGGTGGAGGGAGCAATGTGTGACGAGGGAGTGTTCCAGAAACAACAAATTGCATGGTGGTGGCTGAAGGGCAGGAAGTTACAAGTGATGAGGTTAATAAGGCAGACAGAAGCCCAGGCACAGAGAGCCCAGCATAATGTACTATAGTGCTTGGAGTGTGCTAAAGGCTATTGGGAACTATTTAAGATAGAGGCCAGAGAGGGACGTGATCGGATTTGCATTTAGAAAGTTCTCTATGGTAGCAGTGTGGAGAAGAAATTACATGAAGGGGAGAAAGACTGAGGCAGTAGCCAAGTGGAAGCACTTCTAATTGACAGAATCTACATAACAGGGAAGTTGAAACAAAGATGACAGAAATCGCTCTATGCTGAGTCTGAGACCAGGTTGGCATTGATAAGCTTTCTCCTTTGAACAATTAAATTACTTAATCTCTTTGGGCCTCAGTTTTTACATTCTGAAAAATGTGTTTATGTGTGAAAGCAAAACTAGAGGGAACACTAGATCATTAGGTTCACCAACCTTTTCTTATGCTTTAAAATTTATACATAGGGAGTTCCCGTTGTGGCTCAGTGGTTAATGAACCCGACTAGCATCCATGAGGACGCAGGTTCAATCCCTGGCCTCACTCGGTGGGTTAAGGAGCCGGTGTTGCCATGAGCTGTGGTGTAGGTTGCAGATGTGGCTCAGATCTCGAGTTGCTGTGGCTCTGGCATAAGCCTTCGACTATAGCTCTGATTTGACCCTAGCCTGGGAACCTCCAGATGCTGTGGGTACAGCCCTAAATAGACAAAAAAAAAAAAACTCAATAAATAAATAAATAAAAATTTATAGATATAAAAAAAATTAAATATGTGTTACGGTATAAAGAAGAGTGATGTAGAAAATATCAGCATATCTACCATCTAGTTTAAGAAGAATACTACTAGTAGCTTAAAGTCAACTGCATGTCTCTCCCCAAACCCATCTTTTCACCATGAGATCACACTATCCCAAAATCTGTTCACCATTCCCTTGTTTTTTTTTATAACTTTATCACATCTGTATCTCTAAACATATTTTTAGTGTCTGAACTTTATATAAATCTAAACATGATGTATATTCTTCTGCTACTTTTCAATCTACAATTTGTTGAGATTCACTCATGTTGCTATAGTTGCAATTTAATTATTTCCAGTGTCCTACTATATGGCCATACTGTGATTTTTTATCCAATCTAAAGTAGATGGATACTGGAATTTTTTTCCCAGTTTGGACGTTTTGTTCGTTTTTCCTAATGCCAACAGTATGACTATGGACATTTCTGTACACGTCTCCTACTGCATATGTGTAAGGGTTCTTTAGGGTAGGTACCTAGAAGTGGAATTGCTGGGTCACAGGGGATGTACATCTTCAATCATGAGATAATACCAAATTGTTTTGCAAAATAGTTGTACCCATTTACATTACTGTTTGCTAGGTTCTGGTTGCTTCATATCCTTGCTGACATTTTTGGTCAGACTTTAATTCTTGCCAGTCTGATAGACATAAAACAGTACATCACTGTAGTTTTAATGTGCATTTCCCTAACTGCTCATGAGGCCGAGCATCCCCAACTCTTTTTGTAGAAAGGAGCTACTTTTTATTTTTCAAAAACACTGAGATCAAATCTCTTCTCTGAAAGCCTAGCATGGCTGAAGGTCCTTCAGAATGCTGCCTCCCAACGAAACTGAAGACCGGCCTCTCAGTACCGAGGTAAAATGTATGACCAAATCTCAGCCATGTTGACATCTGACACATAGGCAAAGCTAAAATGTTTTCGCTTGAGAAGTGAAGGTGAGTTAGAAATTTTAGAAGGACAAGACTGAAACAAAAATCAGAGAAGGGCAGATGTTGTGGTATATAGGGTTTCTGACTATCTGACAACAACATAATTCTTTAGCCTCCTTTCTGTCACCTTTCCAATGCTCTATACTTCAGCCACTGTTGTACTCTCACGCCTGTGATTTCATTCAGGATACTTCCTGCTTCCTGAAGTACCTTTTTTCAGTTATTTCTCCCGCTTCTTGAAATTTATTAATCCTTCTCTGCCTAGTTCAAATGTAATTGCTTCCATGAAGCCATGCTGACCCTGTTCCCCAGAAAGAACTCATCAAGCTCTCTACTGCCTCGACAGCATTCTATTACTCCTCTATTCTAGTATCCATCCCATATAGTTGTAATAGGGATAGAATGCAAGCTCTTTGAGGGAAAGTACTACCTGTTAAATCCTGAAGTGCTGAACAGCACTCTGTCACCCATCAATTCTTCATAAAATACTGATGGATAGAAAGATGAACAGAATCTGCTAAGTTGAAAATCTCTAAACAATGAAAAAGTCCTTTCTGACTCTTGCTGACTATGAAGGAAAAATCAGAGGAGTTCCTGCTGTGGTACAGTGGGTTAAGAATCCAGCTGCAGTGGCTCGGGTGGCTGTGAAGGTGCAGGTTCGATCCCCTGCCCAGTACAGCGTAGGTTAAGGATCTGGCATTGCTACAGCTGTGGTGTAGGTTGCAGCTGCAGCTCAGATTCCATCCCCAGCCTGGGAACTTCCATATGCCATAAGTATGGCTGTAAAAAAAAAAAAAAAAAAAAGGAAAGGAGCTCCTGTTGTAGCTCAGTGGGTTACAAACTCAACTAGTATCCACAAGGATGCAAGACTGATCCTTGGCCTTGCTCAATGGGGTAAGGAACCAGCATTACTATGAGCTCAGATCTGGTGCATTACCATGGCTGTGGTGTAGGCCAGCAGCTACAGCTCCGATTTGACCCCTAGCCTGGGAATCCATATGCAGTACGTGTGGCCCTAAAAAAAAAAACACCCCAAAAATGGACTTTTAAATCAAATTAAAATTGGCTTCAGAGGCTACTCATTAATTAAATTAGTTGAAAAAAAAATATTTAAATATAGAAATTCACTGAATTTAAAGAAAAACATATCAGCAGGTATAAGAAATTTAGCAGCTTTGAACTATAAAATACACATTACTTTTAAAAACAAAAATGTAATTAAGACTATTGTTACTATAAAAGGCCATTTCATAATTTAAGATTAAAAAGTCATTTTAGTGGTTTAAAAAAAACTATGGTAGTCTTTCCTCAAACACAGCAGTTGGGAGTACCCTTTATGGCTCAGTGGTTACAGAACCCGAACAGGATCCATGAGAATGTGGATTCGATCCCCGGCCTCGCTCAGTGGGTTAAGGATCCAGCATTGCCCATTGCTATGAGCTATGGTGTGGGTCGTGGACGCAGCTGGGATCCCACATTGCTGTGGCTATGGCTCCAACTCCACCCCGTAGTCTGGGAACCTCCGTATGCCACAGGTGCGGCCATAAAAAGCAAAAAAAATAAAAATAAAAATAAAAAACCAATAGTTAACTGGAAGGAAAACTATCTGATTTAAATTGAAATTTAAATTTCAGAGTCCCTGCCCTGTCCCACCTTCTCCTGCCCTAGTGGATGTGCATTTGGTTACATACATTCTGTACAAAAAAGGAGAAACAAATAGTTTGAGCTTTAAAAATCCAGAGCCTATTGTCTTAGAATAATTTTTGAAAGCTTGTTTATTTAGAGATTGACCAGAAAATACTAGTCCTCTATTAATGAAGGTCAACATCTTTAATTGGACACAGTCCAGAAGTGTTGTGCAAATAAGTACATTTATTTATTTTTTTTTTTTTTGTCTTTTTGCCATTTCTTGGGCCGCTCCCGTGGCGTATGGAGATTCCCAGGCTAGGGGTCTAATCGGGGCTTTAGCCCACTGGCCTACACCAGAGCCACAGCAACGCCGGGATCCAAGCCGCGTCTGCAACCTACACCACAGCTCACAGCAACGCCGGATCGTTAAATCCACTGAGCAAGGCCAGGGATCGAACCCACAACCTCTTGGTTCCTAGTCGGATTCGTTAACCACTGAGCCACAACGGGAACTCCAAATAAGTACATTTAGAAGAATGGCAGTGGACACTACCTGGGCCACAGATCAATGAGACGGCACATATGCCTTTGATTCTAGACTAGCATAATCCTTTCTAAAATAAGCATTATCACAGCCTCCAGTACCATACAATAAGGACTTCCCAAATATCCATGGGAAGTTGACAACAGAAATACTCCTCTACCAATCTCATAATACCAATGCATTTTATTAGCTCTTCTCCTTATAGAAATCATGTTAATAAAGATGTTTGGGGACTTATGGTTTGAAATGCTAGTTTTAAAAAGTGGACAAGTATTATAGAAATTCTTGCTGGTATTTTTCAGACTTGGAAGAAATGTAGTTTGACAAAAAGTACTTCCCAAGTGGTCTGGAAGAAGCAAAAGAATTAGCAAAATTGAGAGGAAAAAATACGAAAATGCATGATGTGAAGGCCTGAGGTTTGTTGGCAGGAAAAAAAAAAAAAAAGTATTGGTATTGTGTAAACAAGAATCCATGGTAAACAAAATTCAGTTATAATGAAGTAATTATCACATCTCTTCACATTTGTTAAAACGAAACTCTGCCAACAGGTATAATTTTAGGGTGTCCATCATCTTAATTTCCATCAATTGTCCTAGAGTAATTACTAACAGTGTCTCCTCTTACTCTTAAAAGTGAAGTGGGGAGTTCCCGTCGTGGCGCAGTGGTTAACGAACCCGACTAGGAACCATGAGGTTGCGGGTTTGGTCCCTGCCCTTGCTCAGTGGGTTAACGATCTGGCGTTGCCCTGAGCTGTGGTGTAGGTTGCAGACTCGGCTCGGATCCCCCGTTGCTGTGGCTCTGGCGTAGGCTGGTGGCTACAGCTCCAATTTGACCCCAAGCCTGGGAATCTCCATATGCCGTGGGAAGCAGCCCAAAAAAACAGCAAAAAGACAAAAAAAAAAGTGAAGTGGAAATTATTAAAAAGAAAAAAAAAAAGTGAAGTGGTTTAGGAGTTCCCTGGTGGTTCAGCAGATTTTTTCACTGCTGTGGCTTGGGTTTGATCCCTAACCCAGGAATGCATGCTGTGGGCACGGCCAAAAGAAAACAACTGGTTTTTGAAAAACAGCAAATCACTATGCTGTACACCTGAAACTAATATAAAGTTGTAAATCAACTATACTTCACTTAAAATTTTTTCATTTTTGTTTTTGGCTGCACCCATAACATATGAAGGTTCCTGGGCCAGAGATCAAATGTGAGCCACTGCAGAGACAACACTGGATCCTTAACCTGCTGCACCACAGTGAGAACCTCAAAAAATTTATTTTTATTTTTATTTTTTTAATTTTAGGGCCACACCAGCAGCATATGGAAGTTCCCAGGCTAGGGGTTAAATCGTAGCTACAGCTGCCAGCCTATGCCACAGCCACAGCCAACTAGGTAGCTGAGCCTTGTCTGTGACCTACACCACAGCTCATGGCAACTCCAGATCCTTAACCCACTAAGTGAGGCTAAGGATAGAACCTGCATCCTCATGGATACTAATTGGGTTCATTACCCCTGAGCCACAACGGGAACACCCCCCACCCCAAACTGGTTTACACAATAAATTATATGATCACCCTATCCTTGAAGAACCAGGAAGCAGAGCTGCTAAAATAGCTAAATGTTCAGGAGCCAATCATAATCTCAATTATTTAAAAATGTCAGTAGATTTACCTAGTACCATTAATATAATAGCATACACAACAGGAATATAATGGTGTAATGGTGTCATTAAGAATATGGATTCTTTTTTTTTTTGTCTTTTGTCCTTTTTAGGGCCGAACCCATGGCACATGGAGGGTCCCAGGCTAGGGGTCCAATCAGATCTGTAGCCACCAGCCTACACCACAGCCACAGCCACACCAGATCCAAGCCGTATCTGCAACCTACACCACAGCTCACGGCAATGCCAGATCCTTAACCCACTGAGCTAGGCCAGGGAATGAACCCGAAACCTCATGGTTCCTAGTCAGATTCGTCTCCGCTGCGCCACAAGAACTCTAAGAATATCAATTCTGACAGCTCCTTTGTGGTGTAGCAGGTGAAGAGTCTAGCATTGTCACTGTTATGGCTTGGGTGGCTGCTGTGGCAGCGGTTCAGTCCCTGGCCTGAGAACTTCCACATGCTGCATGTATAGCCCCAAAAACAAAAGAACAAAAAACAAACAAACAACCCCCCCCCCACGGATTCTAGAACCAATTGGCTAGAGTTCAAATCTCAACTCTGTTATGTAAACTCTCGATGTGTGATCTCAGGAAATGTTTTTATTGTTTTACTTTTTATTTTGAAATAATTTCAAACTTGGAAAAAGTTTTAATAGTATAAAGGACACCTCTATGCCTTTTATCTAGGTTTAGCAATTATGAACATTTTGCCATATTTACTTTTATTCCCCCACACACAAAATTTTATTACTCATTTTTTTTTTGTCTTTTTGTTGTTGTTGTTGTTGCTATTTCTTGGGCCGCACCCGAGGCATATGGAGGTTCCCAGGCCAGGGGTTGAATCGGAGCTGTAGCCACCGGCCTACGCCAGAGCCACAGCAACGCGGGATCCAAGCCGCGTCTGCAACCTACACCACAGCTCGTGGCAACGCCGGATCGTTAACCCACTGAGCAAGGGCAGGGATCGAACCCGCAACCTCATGGTTCCTAGTCGGTTTCGTTAACCACTGCGCCACAACGGGAACTCCTATTACTCATTTTTTAACCATTTGATAATAATTTGCAGATATGGTGGCCCTATGTCTAAATACTTCAGAGAGTCAACCCCTTAGAACAAACTACAGTCCAATTATCACATTAGGAAATTTAACAATGATATAATATTGTTATCTAATATAAAGTCCATATCTAAATTCTACCATTTGTGCCAATAATGCTCTTTATAGGAATTTTTTTCCTCAACCCAGGATCCTCAGCCAGAACCGCTGGCAGGTCTCTTAATCTCTTTCCCTCATGAGGTTATTGAGAGAAATAAAGGAGTAAATGTAAATGAAGAATTTAGAACAGTTGTTGGCATTTAGCGCAGGTGTTAACTGTTTTTAGGGAATGGTAGACTGCACATGAGGTAGAACTGTCAAATAATGAAAATAACTCTTTAGGCACTATACTTCTTGATGTCATTTTTATGAACATCTCTGTAAAATATATTGTGCGTATCCATTATTTCTTAAACAGAATATACCAAATATAATTTAACTTTTTCTTAGTTAACTCAGGTTCTTCACATCAGCAGTGATACCATGCTATAACACCCTGATGCCGTCAGGCTCCTGAGGTGTTGAGTGCTATATGCCTCTTAGTAAAATGACTATAAAGTTCTGGGCAGGAATCCTGAATCTCCTCCTTCCACTGCTGTACTTTTTGATCATTAGTATGTATTAGTGCATCTAATCTATATTATTCTACTAATACTTACGGTCATACAAGGCTTCTAGTTAAAAAAGCACTTTCATATCATCTCTCATTAATTCAACAAATATCTACCATACATTTGATTAATTAGCTGATTTGAATTTCACTCAAAATCTATGAGGTAAAAAGAACATGGATTACTACTCCCAACTGTGATTACCTCATTATGGATGAATAAATTAAGGCTCAGAGAGGTCAAGTGACTTACTCTGGACCTCAGAGCCAACAGGCAACACTGTCAGCCCTCACACACCTGGATCTTCTGACTCTCAATATACACAATTACCTCTGAGTGAGGCCCTAGGACGATACTACTTTTCGGTAGGTGAATGAGCTTTCTGAAAGCTTCTGACTTCCACAAGTACCCTTACTTTTAAATTTTTTACTTTTTTTTTGGCCGCACCCATGGCACGTAGAAGTTCCTAAGCCAGGGATCAAATAAGTGCTGCAGGAGTTCCCATTGTGGCTCAGGGGTAACGAACCCAACTAGTATCTATGAGGGTGCAGGTTTGATCCCTGGCCTTGCTCAGTGGGTTAAGGATCTGGTGTTGCTGTGGCTGTGGTGTAGGCTGGCAGCCGCAGCTCAGATTTGACCCCAAGCCTGGGAACTTCCATATGCCACACCTGTAGCCCTAAAAAGCAAAAAAACAAAACAAAAACACTCATGCTGCAGTTGTGGCCTGAGCCTCAGCTGCAGCAATAACAGATCCTTAACCTGCTGTGCGACAAAGGAACTTCTTCAAAAGTACATTTAAATGCAAGGCGTTGCATTCTGGTTGGCTGAAAATGCCAGATGTCCAACTTTCAGATGCTCTTCCTCTGCAATTCCTCAAATATTCTAATTCCCTGAACTTTATGGCAAAACTTTATTAATACAGACTCCACATTTGAAACTCGAGAGAAATTCAGACATGAGCTAAAGTTTACCTCTGCATTCTAACAAAGAAAAGTCTGGCTTAGAAAATAGTGTAAATAAGATTGCAGGGAGAAATGTTTAATGAGCTGTTTTTAAGCATTTTAGGAGTCTAATTTACATATAATTAAAGTTAAATTGCACATCCTTCTCAGCTATTCATTAAACCAGGTACAGGGACCTCTACCCAACAAAATAACCTGGTAACACTATTAGCCTAGTTTCAGTTATGACTCAAAATAACAGCTGCACCTAAAGAAAAACAACACACAACACTCTCCCTAGGATTTTACCCCAATTAGCCCAAATTAATGAGGTTTGATTGTACCTCCAATGATGACCCACAAAACCTATCTTCCCCTGATAGCCTAGAGTAGAGGCTCAAATGCAGTTAAAACATCTGTCATAGAAACTAGGTAGAGGAAACAAGACAAAATGGCAATGGCATAGAGCTAAGAGCCAGAAGCTTAGGGTTCTAGGTCAGAGCATGCTGCTAAATCTGTGTGACCTTGGTTAAATCACTCTAGCCCTCAGTTTCCTAGGCAATAAATGTGGTCTTCAAATACCATATCTCACTGAAAGCATCCAGAGCTCTTTGACTAAAGGGCAGGAAATGTACATGGCGAGTCTGGAACATCTTATCCTAGAAAGAAAGGAACACTGTCAACGACTACTGCAGTTATGTCAAAAGGAATTGGGAGTCAGCTTGAAGAGGCTGGAACAAACTGAACATCAATAAGAATCACTACAACAGATTAAAACATATCAAATACGTTAAAACCCCTAAATTCATAATGATGCTTTTTAAAAAAAAAAAACCTAAACTCACTGATCCTCTTTGGAGTACATCAGAGCACCAACTCATCATTTTGAAAACTTCCAAATAGAAATAAAGGCAGGAGTTCCCTTCGAGGCTCAGCTGTTAACCAATCTAACTAGGAACAATGAGCTTGAGGCTTCGATCCCTGGCCTTGCTCAGTGGGTTAAGGATCCGGTGTTGCCGTGAGCTGTGGTGTAGGCTTGTGAGTGTAGCTCTGATTTAACCCCTAGCCTGGGAACATCCACATGCTGTAGGTGGTGCCCTAAAAAGAAAGAAAGAAAGAGATAAAGGCAAAGAGTCAAGTGTTAGGGGTTCCCTTATGGTGCAGTGATTCATGTTGTCACTATAGCAGCTTGGGTTGCAGCTGTGGCACAGGTTCGATCCCTGGCCCAGGAATTTCTACGTGCTGCAGACATGGCATCTCCCGCCCCCATAAAATAATCAACTGTTTATCCTGCTTTTCCCATACAAGTTCAAAACCTCAGAGTAACCAAGAGTTGGTTAGGGAAAGTTCTGCTTTTTGAAGTATTCCAGCCCATAAACAAAGACAGAATGATAGAACTAGAATATCATCATTTTGCAAAAATCTAATGAAATAAAGGATCTAGGTAATCATTATCCATGACCACCTACAACACAAAAACAGACATCTGGATATTATAGGCCCCCTGACAGAAGAATACAACACTTATGAAGCATTATATTGCCAAAGCAAAAACCTAATTTAAGTCAGGGCTCTAGAGTTGTGCTGTCCAATAGGTAGCCACTACACACACGGGGCTATTAAGCACTGGAAATGTGGCTGACTCGTATGAATTGATATGTCTGTAAGTGTAAACACACCAAACCACAACAATATAGTATGTAAATATCTCAATTTTTATATACATTACATGGTAAAATGATAATAACTTGCAACTATCAGGTTAATTAAAATACTGGGGCAGAGTGAAAAAAATTATTAAAACAAATTTCACCTGTTTCTTCTTCTTTTGCTTTGTAGGGCTGCACCCCAGGATATGGAGCTTCCCAGGCTAGGGGTCTAATCAGAGCTGTAGCCATCGGCCTACACCACGGCCACAGCAATCCAGATCTGAGCTGCATCTGCACCCTACGCCACAGCTCACAGCAACGCCAGATCCTTAACCCACTGAGCCAGGCCAGGGATAGAACCCATGTCCTCATGGATGCTGGTCAGATGTTAACCGCTGAGCCACAACAGGAACTCCACTCCTGTTTTGTTTTGTTTTTTAAAAAGAACATTTACCTTTTAAAGCTACATAATGAAATTATTTACAATTTAAACGACAGGCTGCTTGAGATTTCTTTCAAAAGAATCTTGTGAGAATGAGAGAAGGTGGTAGTACAAATGAAACAAGAATGACCATGAGTTGATAATTCCTGAAGCTGAGTAACAGACATATAGAGGATCATTATACCATTCTCTCTACATCTGTATATGTTTGAAATTTTCTATACATACTTTTTTTTTTTTTTTTTTTGCTATCTCTTTGGGCCGCTTCTGCGGCATATGGAGGTTCCCAGGCTAGGGGTCTAATCGGAGCTGTAGCCGCCGGCCTACACCAGAGCCACAGCAACGCACAATCCGAGCCGCGTCTGCAACCTACACCACAGCTCATGGCAACGCCGGATCGTTAACCCACTGAGCAAGGGCAGGGACCGAACCCGCAATCTCATGGTTCCTAGTCGGATTCGTTAACCACTGCGCCACGACGGGAACTCCATACTTTTTTTTTTAATGAGAGAAAAATTTATCTATAAGAACAATTCTTGAGTTCCTGTCATGGCTCAGTGGAAACAAACCTAGTATCTATGAGGACACAGGTTCAATCCCCGGCCTCACTCAGTGGGTTAAGAATCTGATGTTGCTGTGAGCTGTGGTGTAGGTCACAGACATGGCTTGGATCCTGCGTTGCTGTGGCTGTGGTGTAGGCCAGCAGCTACAGCTCTGATTGTACCCCTAGCCTGGGAACCTCCATATGCCACAGGTGCGGCCCTAAAAAGACAAAAAAAAAAAAAAGACACTTCTAGCCCTTGAATCTACAAAAAGCTATGAAAATAAATGGTGGGGTGGCAAGCACCTCAAGAGGTCACTCAGTCTAGGTTTCTGCCTCCAAGGAACATGCAATATTATCTCACTCAACAAATATCTATCGAGTAACTACTAAATAAATGCAAAGGTCTTAGCACTGTGGAAGATGTACAGAGATACAAGAAATAGTTTCTATTTAAAGAGTTTTGTCATATAGGAGTGATGAGAAAAGTACCTAAATATAAAACAAAATAAAATGATGAAGTTATGATTTACTTTTGGTTAAGAAAAATTCCACCATAGAGGAGAGTCATACAACTGAAAGTTAAAAATAGGCAGGATTTTTTTTGGCCATGCCCAAATCATGTGGAAGTTCCAGGGCCAGGGATTGAACCTGCACCACACCAGCAACCCAAGCCTCTGCAGTAACAATGCCAGATCCTCAACCCACTGCACCACAAGGGAACTCCAAAAATAGGCAGGATTTTGACATGTAAAGACAAGGAGTATTATATCTGAGGTGGACAGTGTGAACAGAGGTACACAGGCATAAAACAATGAGACATTTCTGGGGAATGAAGATGAGTACATTATTGCAAAAGTGGAAGCAAGCAAGGCTGGAAAGACAGGTAGGTCTAGATCACAGAATCTGAAACTTCACTATAGAGTTTGTACTTTAGTTGCTAAGTGATAGGAATCACACAAATGGAGTTACAGATTCCAAAATATTTAGGGAGATGCTATGGATCTCACTTAATCAGAGAAGAACAGCATGGAGATGAGGGGAGAGAACGGAAGTAGAAGCAACAGTCAAAGCAAAAGGTAACAAGAGACCTGAACTGGAATAGTGAGAAAAAAGATAGGGAGGGACCTGAGACTGTCCTGGCATGAAAAGAGATCAGGAGTTAAGGGAAGCCAATAGCAACTAAGACCTCACATCTGAGTGAACTGGGAAAACAATGAAGCCAATGTTTGGTAGGCTGGCAGATCTATACCAGTCCTGAAATGTGTTGAATAAATGACAGTGAAAAAACAGAAATATGTGAATCACGATAAAAGGTAGCAAGTCAGGGGATTTGGGGGAGTGGAATGGGCAGAAGAAAAACTTAGCCTTCCAGTTTCAACTTATGAGGAAGTGAAGGTGCTGAAGGAAAATGCTGCCCAGGTGTGCTAAGCGTCTTTCTCAGAAAAGCAAAGGTTCCATCATAAAACCCCAAATAAAGGTATAGAATCCATCCTCGAAAACCTGTAAACACTTCTCTCAAGCAAGAAGGAAATGAGCTGTACCAATCTGACCACTGGTTCCCAAAAGCAACAGTCTATGAAAAGTGGAAGGTGCAGAATGGATTTCCAAGTGAAGGGATTCAATAGGAATTTTGGGGCTGGGGTTCAGAAGTAAAAATAGAGATTTGGGGGTTACTACATGGAGGCTATAGTTAAAGCCATGAGAGAGGAGATGACCTAACATAAAAGCATAAATTGAGAGGCAAGGAGAGAGGACAATGTGGAGACTGACAAAGAAGAAAGCATTAAGGAAGGAAGAAAGAGAACAGAAAAATGCCTCATCATAAAAGCTAAGAGTTTCCAGAAAGAAGGCATACTCAATCCTTGCTCTCTTCCTTGACCCACATATCTAATTCATCAAGTCCTATCAGCTCTACCTCCAAAATATATACTAAATACATCTACTTCTCTTCACTTCTTTTTCCACCAGCCTAGCTGAAGTATCCATCATTATGTGAACTTCTACAATAGCCCTCTGCTACTGACCTCAATCAATTCCTGCCCCCAACAATCCTTTTTTTCTTTTTATTTTTTTGGCTTTTTAGGGCCGCACTTGCAGCCTATGGAGGTTCCCAAGCTAGGGGTCAAATCAGAGCTACAGCTACAAGCCCACACCACAGCCACAGCAACGCAGGATCCAAACCATGTCTGTGACCTACACCACAGCTCACGGCCACCCTGGATCCTTAACCCCCTGAGGAGGGCCAGGGATTGAACCCGAACTCTCATGGATCCTAGTCAGGTGCATTAACTGCTGAGCCACGAAAGGAACTCCGATTTTTTGATTTTTTTTTTTTTGTAGCAACTGGATTAAGCTTTTAAAAATGGAAATCATGGAGTTCCCGCTGTGGTGAAACAGGACTGGCGGTGCATTTACCTATGGATATTTAATGATACTGGGGTGTGACAATGCTAATATAACCATGTTCCAACAGGGGAAATACTTGTATTTTAGAGATATATGCTGAAATATTTATAGTTGAAATGAAGTCTGGGATCTCTTTCAAAAATAACACTAACAGGAGTTCCCTGATGGTCTAGTGGTTAAGGATCCAGTGTTGTCACTGCTGTGGCTCGGGTTACAGCTGTGGTGAGGGTTCAATCCCTGGCCCGGAAACATCCTCGTGCCAAGGGCACAGCCAGAAATTTAAAAATTAAAGAATAAAAAATAAAAAGCTCCGAGGGAGGAGTTCCCGTCATGGCTCAGCAGAAACAAATCTGACTAGTATCCATGAGGATGCAGGTTTGATCCCTGTCCTGAGTGGGTTAAGGATCCAGCGTTGCCTTGAGCTGTGATGTAGATTGCAGATGCAGCTCATATCTGGCGCTGCTGTGGCTATGGTGTAGGCCGGCAGCAAAAGATCCGATTAGATCCTTAGCCTGGGACCCATATGCCATGGATGTGGCCCTAAAATGACAAAATAAAAAAATTAATGAAATAAAGATTAAAAAGCTCTGCAGGGATGAAACATCAAAAAATATTCAATGGAGGAGTTCCCGTCGTGGCGCAGTGGTTGGCGGATCCGACTAGGAACCATGAGGTTGCGGGTTCAGTCCCTGCCCTTGCTCAGTGGGTTAACGATCCGGCGTTGCCACGAGCTGCGGTGTAGGTTGCAGACGCGGCTCGGATCATGCATTGCTGTGGCTCTGGCGTAGGTCAGTGGCTGCAGCTCCGATTCAACCCCTAGCCTGGGAACCTCCATATGCCATGAGAGCGGCCCAAGAAATAGCAAAAAGACAAAAAAAAAAAAGGATCGAAGGCTTAAATACAAGATCCAAAAGTATAAAACTCTTAGAAGAAAACATGGGGATAAATCTTTGCAATACTGGATTAGGCAACAGTTTCTTAGATATGACACCTAAATGTACAAACCACCAAAGATAAGGTAGATAAATTGTCCTTCATCAAAATTAAGACCTTTAGCACTTTGGAGTTCCTGTTATGGTACAGTGGAAACAAATCTGACTAGGACCCATGGGGTTGCGGTTCGATCCCTGGCCTCGCTCAGTGGGTTAAGGATCCAGCGTTGCTGTGGGCTGTGGTGTAGGTTGCAGACGCAGCTCAGATCCTGAGTTGCTGTGGCTCTGGTGTAGGCTGGCGGCTATAGCTCCAATTCAACCCCTAACCTGGGAATCTCCACATGCCACGGGAGCGGCCCTAGAAATGGCAAAAAAGACAAAAAAAAAAAAGAAATATAATACTTGCTTATCATATCTGACAAGAGACTTGTATCCAGAATATATTTAAAAAAAAAAAAAAACAATTACAACCCAAAAATAAAAGGATGAATGACTCAATTTAACAATGGGTAAAACTCAATAGCAAAAAAACCAACAACCAGGTAGTTCCTGTTGTGGTGCAGCAGAAACGAATCTGGCTAGGAACCAGGAGGTTGCAGGTTCAATCCCTGGTCTTGCTTAGTGGGTTAAGGATCTGGCGTTGCCGTGAGCTATGGTGTAGGTCGAAGCCCCAGTTCAGATCCTGCGTTGCTGTGGCTGTGGTGTAGGCTGGCAGCTGTAGCTCCAATTCGACCCTTAGCCCAGGAACCTCCATATGCTGCAGGTGCGGCCCCAAGAAGCAAAAAAAAAAAAAAAAAAAAGCCAACAACCCAATAGAAAAATAGTCAAAAGACCTTAATAGACATTTTTCCAAAGAAGATATACAGATAGCCAACAAGCACATGAAAAAATGCTCAACATCCCTAATTATTAGAGAAATGCAAATCAAAACTACTATGAGGTAGTCATACCAGTCAGAATGGCCATTATTAATAAGTCCATAAATTAACAAATGCTGGAGGGGATGTAGAGAAAAGGGAAGCCTCCTGCACTGTTGGTGGGAATGTAAGCTGATACAACCACTATGGAAAACAGTATGGAGGTATCTCAGAAAACTAAATATAGAACTACCATATGACGCAGCAATCCCACTCTTGGGCTCATATCCAGACAAAACTTTCCTTGAAAAAGATACACGCACCTATATGTTCACTGCAGCACGTTTCACAATAGCCAAGACATGGAAACAACCTAAAATGCCCATTGACAGATGAATGGATTCAGAAGATGTGGTATATATACACAATGGAATACTACTCAGCTATTAAAAAGAACAAAATAATGCCATTTGCAGCAACATGGATGGAACTAGAGACTCTCGTACTAAGTCAGTCAAATACCACAAGAGATCATTTATATCTGGAATCTAATATATGGCACAAATCAACTTTTCCACAGAAAAGAAAATCATGGACATGGAGAATAGACTTGTGGTTGCCAAGGGGTAGGAAGAGGGAGTGGGATGAACTGGGAATTTGAGGTTAATAGATGCAAACTATTGCCTTTGGAATGGATAAGCAATGAGATCCTACCGTATAGCACTGGGAACTATATCTAGTCACTTTTGATGGAGTATGATAATGTGAGAAAAAGGAATGCATATATGTATGTGTGACTGGGTCACCTTGCTGTACAGTAGAAAATTGACACTGTAAACCAGCTATAAAGGAAAAAAATAAAAATCATTAAATTAAAAAAAAAATGAGTAAAACAGGGAGTTCCCGTCGTGGTGCAGCAGAAACGAATCCAACTAGGCACTATGAGGTTGCAGGGTCAATCCCTGGCCTCCCTCAGTGGGTTGAGGATCAGGCATTGCCGTGAGCTGTGGTATAGGTCACAGAAATGGCTCAGATCCTGCATTGCTGTGGCTGTGGTACAGGCTGGGAGCTGTAGCTCAGATTAGACCCCTAGCCTGGGAACTTCCATATGTGGTGGGTATGGACCTAAAAATAGCCAAAAAAAAAAAAAAAAGAATGGGTAAAACAGGGAAACAGGGAGTTCTCTTGTTTTTCTGTTTTGCTTTGTTTTCTGTTTTTTAGGGCTGCACCCGCGGCACATGGAAGTTCCCTGGCTAGGGGTCAAATTGGAGCTATAGCCGCCAGCCTATGCCACAGCAGTACTGGATCTGAGCCATGTCTGTGACCTACACCACAGCTCAGGGCAACGCCCTATCCTTAACCTGATGAGTGAGGCCAGGGATTGAACCTGGGTCCTCATGGATACTAGTCAGATTTGTTTCCACTGAGCCACAATGGGAACTTCCCAGAGTTCTCTTGTGGTGCAGCAGGTTAAGGATCTGACCCTGTTACTGCAGCGGCTTGGGTCGCTGCTGTGGCATGGGTTCAATCCCTGGCCCAGGAACTTCCACATGCTTCATGTATGGCCAAAAAAAATAAATAAAAAAGAATGGGTAGAACATTTAAATACTGATGTTCTCCAAAGAAGATATAGCCAACAAACACATGAAACGGTGATGAACATAATTAGTCATAAGGGAAGTGTAAATCAAAACAGGAGATGGAGGGGATAAATTGGGAGTTTGTGATCAGCAGATACAAACTACTGTATGTAAAAGATAAACAATGAGGTCCTACTGTATAGCACAGGGAACTATATTCAATATCATGTAATAAACTATTAAGGAAAAGAATCTGAAAAAGAATACATATATATCACTGCTGCACACCAAACACTAACAACATTGTAAATCGACAATACTTTAAAAAAACAAAAAAAACAAAAAAAACCCCACAAGGTATCATTTCACACCCACTAGGATGGCTATAATCAAAAAAACAGATAAGACATATTGGTGAGGGTATGGAAAAACTGGAGTCATTCCACTGCTGTGGAAATGTAAAATGTACATCCACTCTGGCAGTCTGGCTGTTCCTCAAACATTGTTATCATATGACCCTGCAAATCCACTCATAGTTATATACACAAAAGAAACAAGAACATCTGTCCACATTAAAAAATCTGTACATGGGAGTTCCCGTCTTGATGCAGTCATTAATGAATCCGACTAGGAACCATGAGGTTGCTGGTTCGATCCCTGGCCTTGCTCAGTGGGTTAAGGATCCAGCGTTGCCGTGAGCTGTGGTGTAGGTCAAAGACGCAGCTTGGATCCCACATTGCTGTGGCTGTGGCACAGGCCAGCAGCTGCAGCTCTGATTTGACCCCTAGCCTGGGAACTTCCATATGCTGTAGGTTTGGCCCTAAAAAAGGAAGAAAAAAAAAAAAAGGTTTTAGGAGCTCCCTGGTGGCTCAGTGGGTTAAGGTTAAGGATCAGGTGTTGTCACTGCTGCGGCATGGGTTTGACCCCTGGCCTGAGAACTTCCCCTGGTCCACAGCCAAAACAAAATAAAACAAAAAACAAAATGAACCTCCTTATCAATCATACAAAACTTTGAAACACCTTTGTCCTTATAGTTCTTTCTACCTTGGAAATAAATCTCTTTCCTCATCTCTTCATTTGGCTTGTTTATCTTCATTCTTCAGTTTATCATCTTCTCAGAAAAGCCTCTCATGACCAGCTCTAAGTTCCTTCATCATCTCTATTACAGCACCCTATTTTATTCTCTTCCTAATATATCGTAATCTTTCAATATTTCATTTGTTTGATTCTTGTCTGTCCAAGCCTCCTTAAACCACATGAGAATGGGGGCCTTGCTTCTCATAGTCACTGAGTTGTATTCTTTGTACTTGGCACATAATAGGTACTCAAAAATTATGTGTTGAGGGAGTTCCTGTCGTGGCTCAGTGGTTAACGAATTCGACTAGGAACCATGAGGTTGTGGGTTCGATCCCTGGCCTTGCTCAGTGAGTTGAGGATCCAGCATTGCTGTGAGCTGTGGTGTAGGTCACAGACGTGGCTCGGATCCCGCATTGCTGTGGCTCTGATGTAGGCCAGTGGCTACAGCTCCGATTCAACCCCTAGCCTGGGAACCTCCATATGAGGGTGCGGCCTCAGAAAAGGCAAAAAGACCAAAAAAAAAAAAAAATTATGTGTTGAATGTTAAACTAGTAACTCAATACCGGGCATTATCTTATTGTTGAACATTGAATATACTAAAGCCTTACAGAGAACCTACCGCTTCCAAGGCTTCAGGTAACACACATGCATATCTGAAGTGAGAGGATACACAATATAATGTAAATTAAATAGAATTAAAATTTTAAAAAATTCTTCTAAAGGCTACTGAAAATAGCAAATACATATGACTTAAGAAGACTAATTTTTTCCCCCAGAGAATTCATTTAGAAACAGAAATTAGAGTGTTCTGATATAGTACCTTCTCTAGATAAAGATATATAAACAAAGGGGTCCCCCAGGGAAACCTATAACAAGTAACATTTTTAGAAATTATCTAGAAAAAACTATCTAGTGAAATCTTAGTTTGCAGACGACTCTAAAGTAGTAGCCAGAAGTATGACGGTAGAAAGTTGTGTGTTGAGAAATGCAGAAAATAGCTTCCATGTAGACAAAAATAAGGTAATTTAGTAATGGAAAAATAGTCCAAACTATAATTATGAGATGATGAGCTCTAAAGCTACCTTTACAATACAAAAAAAGGGGGGGGTGGTCCTCAGAGTCCCTGAACTCATTCTGAATACAGCTACAAAAAGGCAACAAAATGCTGCCTGTTATTACCAAAGCTTTGGAAATGCAGAACACATTATCCTGCCCTTGTACAAACCAAAGTGTATCTGTACCTAGAACAGAATGTGCAGTTGTGGTTATCATAGCACAAAAAAAGTAAAATAGATAGAGAAGGCCTAGAAAGCTATCCCCAAAGACCAACGGATAGAGAAGCTTATATATGCATACAGATTTGTTTTAAATATAGCTATAGATACATGAAGGACACATTAGTATGAAACAAAGAGGGTGTGAAATGGTAGCTACTGAATCAAATCTTAGAAGGTATAAAGCAGTTAGAAGTCTAAGGAAACAAAGTATATTTTTAAAAATTTAGCAGTTTCAAAATCAGAAAGACAAGTTTTACGTCAAAAAAGAGAGGAAGGGAAGGGGGGGAAGAGGGAAAGGAAGGAAAGGAAAGGGTGAGGAAGAGGGAAGGGAAGGGAAAGGCAAGGCCAGGCAAGGAAGTCAAGGAATTGAATTCTTGTCCCAGCAGGCTTAGCTGTGTGACAGTGGGCATGTTACTAAATTTCTTCAAGCCTCACTTTTCTCATCTGTAAATAACTAATTTGAAGGATTGCTGTGAAATGGAGATATGCACACTGCCTAGCACATGGTGTATACTTACTATCCAGCAGCTATTGCTTTTATTAGGACTAATAAAAAGTAATAGTTTACTACTCAATACAGTAATATAAAGTAATAAAACTAATTACTCAGATGGGAAGTACAGAATGTAAGGAAAAATAATTCAAAGATAGTCTAGATAAACTCATAGGCAACATTTCTATAAGAACCTCCTTCCTAAAAGAAATTATAAATTTTGGACACTATAGCCCTAAATTTTTTTTTTTTTTTAGAGCCACACTTGCAGCATATGGAGATTCCCAGGCTAGGGGTCGAATCAGAGCTACAGCTGCTGGCCTACGTACTCCACAGCCACAGCAATTCAGGATCCCAGTCACATCTGCGATCTATACCACAGCTTACAGCAACACCGATCCTTAACACACTGAATGAGGCCAGGGATTGAACCTGCGTCTTCGTGAATGCTAGTCAGATTGATTTCCGCTGAGCCAGGACGGGAACTCCAACACAGCTGTAAATTTTGAAGGTGACATTTTCATCCCTTTCCCACAAGCAGAAGAATTCTGGGCTAGAGAGGTGATGTATCCAACCAAACATGCCATTCATTGTCTTAATTTACA